>NC_080795.1:41545270-42155043 GCF_028018385.1 Neofelis nebulosa | reverse complement strand
GAGTGGATTTGCCTCATCTTTTCCTCCTTTTGAGGGAAAATAGCTGCTGGGGAAATAATAATAAGATTAAGTGAATAAACAGGGCAGGCTCTCTCTTTAAATGTTTTTTGTTTGGTTGGGTTTTTTTTGTTTGTTTGTTTGTTTTTGTTTGGGTTTTTTTTGGAGATACAGAGTACAAGCAGGGAAGGGGCAGAGAGGGAGACACAGAATCTAAAGCAGGCTCCAGGCTCTGAGCTGTCAGCACAGAGCCCGACACGGGTCTCAAACTCATGAACGGTGATCATGACCTGAGCCGAAGTCAGATGCTTAACCAACTAAGCCACCCAGGCACCCCGAAGGGCTGGCTCTCTTTGATGGACATGAAGACTCTAGAACTCTACTTAGATTGGGGAAAAAATTCCAAAAATATTCCAAATCCCAATGAAAGAGGATACACCTCCAAACAGATAAAGTGAAGATGAAAAGAAAATGAGTCAAAATAATTCATTTATATATACCAATGCAAAAAAACATCTGAATCAAGCTCCCTATGTTGAACATACAATGAAAATATACAGTGTTGTAACCATGCAGATGTATCACAAAGAGTAAAGGAATGAAAAGAAGCAACACAGCAGGCAAGACAAAACCCAGTTTGCCCAAAAACATAACCATGCAGAAGAAAGTTCCCCGTAAGCACTTCAATCTATATGATAATTTCCTAGGTGTGTTATTTCAATAAGACAAAATGAGATGAAAGGGATCCCAGGAAATGCAGAGGAAAAAAGCAGAGATTAAAACAATAAAAGGACAATATACAAGTATGACAAAGATAATCCAGAATAAAGACAACTTTCTGGTTTCCCTTACGTATAAAATTCAAAACATGGAGGAGAAAAATAATTCACAGATAACTAAAAAGAAAAATTTCTTCTTAAATGAAGAAAAGTTTAAGTTTTTAAAACTGTACACCATGTTGTGGATACATCTAATATCCATTTCTCTTCCTCCCTAAGAAGGAAAAGTTTTCACTTAGACACTTACCCCTCTTCCATACGATTCCTACGTTTGGGGGATGCTGACCCTATATCCAAAACAAACAGCAGGTTCAGACTGGCTTAAACCAGTCTGGCAAATTCTACTTCCCTGGCCACAGATATTTATTCAGGTCTGAGTATGTGAAGTCAATGGGCCAAATAAGGTAAATTTTAGGATTCTTGCTTAAAATATTGAAGAAAATGGCTCTGTATTCCAGGGAATATAAATACTAGAAAGAACTTTCAGAAATATTTCTTATAGGGAGATCTATTATATATGTGTGTACGTAATATGTAGTAAGTACAGCAATTCTTACATTTCACTTCACTTTCACTTCTCATAGATTTATGAAATATTAAATCTTTATACCACAATTTTTTTTTCTGGAACTTACTGGAAATCCAACCTCTAGGATACTGCAGAAAGGTATTTATAGGGAGGTATCACACTAGAGGCACTCCACTGCAAGGCTTTCCAGGGTAGGTGTGTAGGGTGGGAATATGGGGAGCAGCTGCTTGCTGCTGCCACCTAGTACTGCAGGACTAGGGCACTGGAGAAACCGCCAGGACTGTAACAACCCAGTGCTAGAGAAAGCCCACCAAAGGAGACCACAAGAACCAGGAGGTAAAACCCTTTTCGTCCTCCAGTAACTGATAAAGATTTAGGATAAGCTGGGAAAAGAAAAACATTTAAGGACTCAGACAAATTTTCACAGAGCAATCTAAAAGAATAAACTTTGGAGCTGAGAGACAATAAATTGATAACCAACCCAATACTCACAGGAAAATTTACCATTATTTTGTGCATTTAAAGAAATTTACATAGAGGGAGGAATTAAGATTGCAGACGAGCATGGAGACCCCGAGCTTGTCTCATCCCTGAAACACAGCTAGATCAGCACCAAGCTGTTTTGAACACCTAGGAAATTGATCTGAGGATTAACACAACAATCTGCATAACTTGGGCCACAGAACTCAGCAGGTATGTGGTGTGGAGAGGTGAACTGGGGTGAGGGGGAGAAAAGCTGTGGAGGGTAGGGAGCAGTTTTTTCAGGGAAAGGACAGAGAAAGAGAAAGGAAGAGAGTGCAGCACATCAGGATCTTGCAAAAAAAGCACTCTCTTGAAAGCAGCTGGAGAGAAAGAGAAAGTGAAAACACTCACAGAAAACTCAACAAGAAATCTGTTCCCCAAAACCATTGATGAGAAGAAAGAAGAAGGTTTCAATATCATGAGGATTCTAAAAACAGTGGAACGCAGAGTCTGAAGTTTCAGAGTTCAGTGCCATGTGGTGCTCTGGTGAGGAAGTGGGTTGAATCCCCAGGAGCAGGCAGCAGGGTCTGAGGGGTCCATATGCCACACAGGAAGAAGCAGTTCCCCTGTCTGGAGTGCATTTGGTAGAGGCCATATTGTCTCTCCACAGGAAAAAAGTCCCAGAAGACCCTGGAGAGCAGCCATGTTTACTGGTATTAGGACAAAGACACCAGAGTGCAGGGAAACCTGGTGCCCACTGAGTGTTGTGGTTTGCCATAATCTCTGAACCTCTGCCACTGTGCAATAGCACAAATGTTTTCTGGGGCAGGCATCTGGCCATTGCTCAGTGAGATGTTCCCCTAGAGAATCAGCTGGGGTCCAAGCCATAAGGGTCTCTGAAGTGTGGGGTTTTGAAACACAACTCCATCTGAGATACAACTCTGGAAGGAGGTGCTACCTGGCAGGCGAACAGCTTGGACACAGGGTAGAGGTGGAGAGTGGATGGAGGCCTGAGACAAAGGAGGAGTAAGCATAAAGTTCCTATGCCAGAGACCAGAGTGCTGTGTCAAACCGCTTCTACCTCTCCCATACAGGCTCACTACACTGATCCGCTCCAGTAAGCTAAGTTAAGCAGCACCACCTAGTGGAGAATGGAGACGTTATACCAAGCTACACTCAATGGCACCCCCCATGCACATCCTCTAGAAGACCAGCACAAGTCATTCCACCTGCTTAGTATATAGACTATAGAGGGCTTCACGGTTTCAGTTCTAGGGGAAACTGAATGTAACTTCATTTAGGTTTCATTCTGTTTGCTGGTTCACTTATTTGTTCACTTTGCTTCTGTTTTTGCTCAAAAATTTTTTTAATATTTTTTTTATTTTTTTAAACCTTTATTTATTATTGAAAGACAGAGAGAGACAGAGCATGAGCAGGGGAGGGGCAGAGAGAGAGGGAGACATAGAATCTGAAGCAGGCTCCAGGCTCTAAGCTGTCAGCACAGAGCCCGATGCAGGGCTCAAACTCACAAACCGTGAGATCATGACCTGAGCCAAAGTCGGATGCTTACCCGACTGAACCACCCAGGCACCCCAAATTTTCTTTTTTTTACTCTTTCTTCGATACAAAAAGAGAAAAAAAATTTTTCATTATTTTTACTTTTTAAAATTTTTACTCAATTTTATTTAATTTTATCCTATTACATATATTTAATATTTAAATTTTCTTACATTTTTTTCTTTTTCTCTATTCTATTAAGCATCTTTCAACAAGCAGACAAAAGCACACCTAAAATCTGGCTTCCTTTCTTTCATTTTTTGTTTTGTTTTTAATTTTTTAATGTTAAATTTTTATTTTGTTAAACTTTTTTCCCTCCAAAATGACAAAATGAAGAAATTCACTCCAAAACAATGAACAGGAAGAAATGACAGCCAGGGGCTTAATCAATACAGTTATAAGCAAGATGTATGAACTAGAATTTATAATCACAATAATAAGAATATTAGCTGTGGTTTAAAAAGCATAAAATCCCTTCTGCTGAGATAAAACACGTAAAATCCAGGATGAAATTAAAAATGTTATACCTGACCTGAGATGCAATCTCAAATGGATGCCATGATGGCAAGGATGGGTGAGGCAGAGCAGCAAATCAGCAATGCAAAAGATAAAACTATGGAGAATAATGAAGCAGAAAAAAGAGGGAAACAAAGGCAAAAGAGCATGATACAAGACCTACAGAACTCAGTGACTTATTAAAAAGGAATAACATCCACATCACAGGAATCCCAGAAGATGAAGAGAGAGAAAAGGGGTAGAAGATTTATGTGAGTAAATTATAATTTTCATAATCTGAAGAATGACACAGGCATCAAAATCCAAGAAGCACACAGAACTCCCATTAGATTCAACAAAAAACAATCCCCTCCAAGGCATACATAATTAAATTGACAAAACACATAGACAAGGAAAGAATTACGAAAGTAGCAAGGGAAAGAAAAAGTTCTTAACCTATAAGGGAAGACGGATCAGGTTCACAGCAGACCTATCCACAGACACTTGGCAGGCCAGAAAGGAGTGGCAAGATATATTCAATGTGCTGAATCAGAAAAATATGCAGCCAAGAATTCTTTATCCAGCAAGGCTGTCATTCAAAATAGAAGGAGAGATAAAGAGTTTCCCAGACACACAAAAACTAAATGAGTTTGTGACCATTAAACCAGCCCTGCAAGAAATTTTAAGGGGGAACTCTTTGGAGAAAAGACAAAACAAAACAAAAATGACCAAAAGCAACAAAGACTAGAAAGGACCAGAAAATATCACCAGAAACAGCAACTCTGCAGGCAACACAATGGTACTAAATTCATATCTTTCAGTACTCCCTCAAAATGTCAATCAAAAAACATAGGGTATCAGAATGGATAGAAAGCAAAACCCATCTATATGCTGCTTACAAGAGACTCATTTTAGACCTAAAGACACCTGTATATTGAAAGCAAGGGGATGGAGAACCATCTACCATGCTAATGGCCATCAAAAGAAAGCTGGAGTAGCCATACTTACATTAGACAAACTAGATTTTAAAATAAATACTGTAATAAGAGATGAAGACGGGCATTATATCATAATTAAGGAGTCCACCCACCAAGAAGATCTAACAATTATAAATATTTATGCCCTCAATGTGGAAGAACCCAAATATATAAATCAATAATCACAAACATAAAGAAACTCATTGACAATAATAACATAATAGTAGGCCACTTCAACACTTAAAGCAATGGACATTTCACTGAAGTGGAAAATCAACAAGGAAACAATGGCTCTGAATGACACAGTGGACCAGATGGACTTAAGAGATATATTCAGAACATTTCATCCTAAATCAGAATATTCTTCTCGAGGACACATGGAACATTCTCTAGAATAGAATAGGTCACATACTGGATCACAAACCAGCTCTCAACAAGGAAAAATGACCAAGATCATACCTTGCATATTTTCAGACCACAACACTATGAAACTCAAAATCAACCACAAGAAAAAAATTTGGAAAGACCATGAATCCTTGGAGATTAAAGAACATCCTACTAAAGAATTTCTTGGGTTAACCAAGAAATTAAAGAAGAAATTAAAAGTAACTGAAAGCCAATGAAAACGATAACACCACAGCCCAAAACCCCTGGGATGCAGCAAAGGCAGTCGTAAGAGGGAAGTACACAGCCATCCAGGTCTTCCTAAAGAAGAGAGAAAGGTCTCAAATACACAACTTAACCTTATACCTAAAAGAGCTAGAAAAAGAATGGCAAATAAAACCCAAAACCAGCAGAATAAGGGAAATAAAAATTAGTACAGAAACCAGTGATATCGAAATCAAAAAAAAACAGATCAATGAAACCAGGAGCTGTTCTTTGAAAGAATTAAAAAAATTGATAAACCCCTAGCCAGACTGATCAAAAAGAAAAAGGAAAGGACCTTTTTTCTAAATAAAACCAAGAATGAAAGAGGAGAGATCAGAACCACAGAAATACAAACAATAATAAGAGAATATTGTGAGCAATTATATGCCAACAAATTGGCAATCTGGAAGAAATGTACAAATACCTAAAAACATATAAACTACCAAAACTGAAATGGGAATAAATGGAAAATTTGAACAGACTCATAACCAGTAAAGAAATTGAATCAGCAATCAAAAATCTCCCAACAAACAAGAGTCCAGGGCCAGATGGCATTCCAGGGGAATTCCACCAAACATTTAAAGAAGAGTTAACACCTATTCTTTTGAAACTGTTCTAAAAAATAAAAATAGAATGAAAACATCCAAACTCATTCTATGAGACCAACATTACCTTGATTCCAAAACCAAAGACCCCACTAAAAAAGAGAACTACAGACCAATTTCCCTGATGAACATGGATGCAAAAATTCTCAACAAGATACTAGCAAACTGGATCCAACAATACATTGAAAGAATTATTTACCACAATCAAGTGGGATTTATTCCTGGGATGCAGGGGTGGTTCAATATCCACAAAACAATCAATGTGATACACAACACATTAATAAAAGAAAGGACAAGAACCACATGATCCTCTCAATAGATACAGAGAAAGCATTTGACAAAATACATCATCCATTCGTGATAAAAACCCACAAGAAAGTAGGGACAGAAGGATCATACCTCAAGATCATAAAGGCCATATATGAAACACCCACCACTAATATCATCCTCAACGGGAAAAACTGAGAGCCTTCTCCCTAAGGTCAGGAACATGACAGGGATGTCCACTCTCACCACTGTTACTCAACACAGTGTTGGAAGTCCTAGCCTCAGCAATCAGACAACGCAAAGAAATAAAAGGTATTCAAATCAGCAAGGAGGAAGTCAAACTTTCACTCTTTGCATATGACATGATACCCTATATGGAAAACCCAAAAGACTCCACCAAAAAACTGCTATAACTGATTCATGAATTCAGCAAAATCACAGGATATAAAATCAATGTGCAGAAATCAGTTGCATTTTTATACACCAACAATGAAGCAGAAAAAAGAGAAATCAAGGAATCTATCCCATTTACTATTGTACCAAAAACCATAAAAAACCTAGGAATGAACCTAACCAAACAGGTGAAAAATCTATACACTGAAAACTATAGAAAGCTTATCAAAGAAATTGAAGAAAACACAAAAACATAGAAAAACACTCCATGCTCCTGGATAGGAAGAATAAATATTGTTAAAGTGCTGATACTACTCAAAGCTATATACATATTAATGCAATCCCTATCAAAATAATAACAGCATTCTTCACAGTCCTAGGACAAACAATACTAAAATCTATACAAAACCAGAAAAGACCCTAAATAGCTAAAGCAATCCTGAAAAAGAAAACCAAAGCTGGAGGTATCACAATTCCAAACTTCAAGCTGTATTACAAAGCTGTAATCATCAAGATAGCATGGTACTAGCACAATGGAACAGAATAGAGAACCCAGAAATGGACCCACAAACATATGGCCAACTAATCTTTGACAAAGCAGGAAAGAATACCCAATGGTAAAGATGGTCACTTCAGCAAATGGTGGGGAAAACTGGACAGCGACATGCAGAAGAATGAACCTGGACCACTTTCTTACACCATACACAAAAATAACTCCAAATGTAAGACAGGAAGCCATCAAAATCATAGAGAAGAAAACAGGCAATAACCTCTTCAATCTTGGACACAGCAACTTCTTACTTAACATGTCTCCAGTGGCAAGGGAAACAAAAGCAAAAAAGAACTACTGGAACCTCATCAAGATAAAAAGCTCTCTCCTTTCATGGTTTGTTGGCTTTTCTTCAGTGATTTACCTGGATTCCTTTCCCTTTATTGTTTGCATTTCTGTTACCAGTTTTTGATTTGTGGTTACCATTAGGTTTATATACAACATCTCATGCATGTAGCAGTCTATATTAAGTTGTCACTTAAGTTTGAACCCATTCTAAAAGCACTACATTTTCATTCTTCCTCCCCACTCCACGTTTTAGGGATATGGTGTCATACCTTACATCCTTTATTTCGTGAATACCTTGCCTAATTTTTATAGATATACTTAATTGTACTGCTTTTGCGCTTCCTACTTTTCTTATTTCTTCTTATTGTCTTTCTGACCTACTCAAAGAGTACCCTTTAAGGTTTCTTCCAAGACTGGCTTAATGGTGATAAATTCCTTTAACTTTCGTTTGGGAAACTCTTTCTCCTTCTATTCTGAATGATAGCCTTACTGGGTAGAGTATTCTTGGTTGCAGGTCTCTTTCTTTCAGCACTTTGAATATATCAAGCCACTCCCTCCTGGACTGCAAAATTTCTGCTGAAATCAGCTGTTAGCCACAAGGGGTTTCCCACATATGTAACTGTTTTCTTTTCCTTGGTGCTTTACAAGATCTCTCTTTATCACTACTTTTTGCCATTTTAAGTGCTGTATGTCTTGGTGTGAACCTCCTTAGGTTGATTTTGTTAGGGGTTCTTTGTGCCTCCTGGATCTGGATTGGTTTCCTTCTCCAAATTCAGAAAGTTGTCAGCTATTATTTCTCCAAAAAATTTTCTGTCCCCTTTTCTTTCTTTTTCTGGGATCCCTATAATGTCAATGTTATTTCATTTGATAGTATCATGGAGTTCATCTATTCTCTTTTATTAGTCTTTCTTCTTTCTCTTGTTCAGCTTGATTGCTTTCCATTACTCTGTCCTGTAGGTCAGTGCCTGTTCTTCCTCCAGTCTATTACTTATTCCTATTTTTCTTTTTTTTTTTAAGTTATTGAGTTCTTTATCTGTTTATGTTTTCTTTTTCTTTATTGAGAGTCTCATTGAAGTCCTCCACTCTTTTGTCAAGTCCAGTATCTTTATGACCATTACTTTAAATTCTCTATCAGACATACTATTCCCATTTTGTTTATCTGTCCTGCTGTGACTTTGTCCTATTGTTTCATTTTGGACACACACCTCTGTCTCATTTTGTCTAACTGTGTCTGTTTCTATGTGTTTTGAAAGTCAGCTACATCTGCTGTTCTTAAAAGTAGTGGGCTTATGAAGAGGTCCTGTGAAACCCTGCAGTGCAATGTCCCTTATTCACCAGAACCTGGCTCCTCAAAGATATTTCCTGTGTGTTGTATGTGCCCTTACATTTTGGCTGAAGCGTATTTGCCCTAATTCCAGTCATCTCTAATGGCTTTCTTTGTCTACTGACGGCAGGATTAGGTGCCTGTGTTGTTAGTGGGCCAGCCTGGGACCACCTTATGCTGAGTTGGGCCAGAGCATGTGTTTGCCAGAGATGTAGTAGCACAGAACTGCAGGGTGCTTTCCCTGTGATTTCCCTGAGAAGTTTCCTTGGTGCAGTAAGACCCAATGTCTGTCCTTAGCCAAGTGCCTGGCCCACATTCATATTGGTATGTGGTTTTATTCCCCTCTCCCCAGGGCAAGATTCACTTTGGGATGGTGTTGACCTCTACCCAGGCTGCCTGCATACTGTCTTGCTTGTAGAGCCACTTTGGATTGCCTCCTACTGAGGTCATGCAGAACGGGGTGAAGTCTGTGGGAGAATGCAGGGGCTAGACATGCTGTTAACAAGCTATGAGGAAAGTTTTTGTGGTGTGCTAGTTCCCACAGGCATCCATGTATCTAGGCTAGGGGAGGCAAATGGCACCAATCAACTCTTTTGTTCTGGGAGAAGTCTTAACTTTTTATCTTGGCAAGCTGATTGCTTAACATTTACCAGTACACTAGTATATGGTTCTTCAAATTACAAGCTGGTGGGGTATTATATTAATAAATTTGGAAAATTCTAAGCTATTATTATCTCTTCAAGCATTTCCTCTTCTCTATTCTCTCTTCTTATTCTATCTTCTGTATCTTTCAAACTTTTTCATTTTTCCCATCTCTGTATCTCTCCTCTGCTGCATTCTAAGTAATTTTCCCAGTTCCGTCTTCCAACTCACGTATCCTTCAGTTGTACATAATATGGTATTTAACTCATCCATGGGTATATCAATGACCTGTCTAGATTTCTAGACACTCTATATGTTCTTCAAATTTCTCTCTTCACAGTGTGTTCTCTTCTTATGATTTCCAGTTCTTGCTTTTATCACTTTAACCATTTGAAGCATATTTATAGTCTTTTTTTCAGATTGGTCTATTACCTCAAGTTCATGAAAACAGTTTTCCTATTTATAGTTTCTGCTGACTCTGTCACATGATAGAGTATTTCCCTATGGAATTTATAAATTTTAACTGCTTCTCTTCATTTTTTCCTCTACCCCCATAATACCTATGCACCCTCAGGTGCAAACATCTTGCTACAGGATCATTTTATTTTTACATTTGGTCTGCAATTACTTTTGATGCTAGTTTCCCAATTGACATCCCCAACATTAAATCGGTCAATTTCAACTTCACATGATTTTTGATGGCCAAAGGCTTTAATTCCTCTCATATTTTCCCATCCAGAGTTTCAAAAGTAACACATTTTCTAAACACATTACCTGAATCAGTGAATAGATTTTTACTCTACTAGTCTTCTTGTATTACAAGACCAGCCTTTTCTTTCCAGGATCCCAGCTTTAAGGATGAGTGTCTGTTCCAGCTTCATGCCTCACTCAGCCTTGAGGCTGTATTTTCCATATTTACATGGGCATTAGAATCTCAGCCTCTAATCCTCTTATCCACTCTAATATCTTTCCAAACCATCACAGCATCTGCTCATAAGTTTACTGCTCAAACCTAAAGCTGCTTTTATTTCTGCATGTTATCATACCAAAAATGGTATTTTTTCAAATGAATTTATATATTTAGATTTTATTCTTATACACTGCATTTTGCATGGCTATGGTTTTGTTACTGTGAAATTAAAGGGTGTGTGCAGTTTATGTCAATGCAGCTGACCTCGTTGCCAGAACCAGAACACATTCATTTTTTTATAAAAAGTATTTCTTTTAATCTATATGTGTACACAGAAGTCTAGAACAATGCTCACCTAATGGTAATGACTTATTTCCAGAGGTTCAGACTCATGGAGTATTTTTAAACTTTCTTTGTATATGTGTAAATTGTTTGAATATTTCAGTAATTACCCAGTCTCACTTTTAACTGAAAAAAAAGAGTAGTTATAGAATAATGTTAGTGTCTTCCATGTCTTTTGTACAGAGATCAATCTCCTTAGCAAGGACTTATTCAAGGACTTTCACGATCTGAATTCATCCTGCCTGTCTAGACCCATTTCTCAATTGTCTCCTCTCTCAAATGTCTACCCTCTGGCTCATTGGACAACCTAACACTTCCCACACATATCTCTTTTGTCACACTTCATGATTTCACTGAGGCTCCTTTCTAAGTAGAAATCTCAGCATTTCCTCATATTCTCAGCAGGTCCCAGTATTACTTAACCTTCCAGACCACTTCTTTCTTAAAACCTCTTCATAACCCTTTACTTCCTCTGTTAGTCAGTCTCCCCCTGGCCTTAATATACAACATTTTCCATACTGAATCACATTTATTTATCTGTCTGTTACCCCCTTTAGAGAAGGGCAAGGACTATGTCTAATATTTTTATGCCTCATTTCTTCAGTGAATGAGTTCATGAATAAATAAATGAATGTTCACAACTTGCTGAGTTGAAAGAAGGCTTCTTGAGGATTTCTCTCTGGGTGGGCTACAGGTTCATTTGAGATGCCAGATAATTTTTAGTCTCTCTTATGTCCTCTGGGTGTTAGTCAGTTGGGATGTTCCAATAGCCCTGGGTAGTGGTGGAAAAGCCCATAGGTTAAGAATAACCAATGGTATTCTGTAATGCCTTATACATGGCCTGCCTTAGTTGCCATAGCACTTTCACAAACAACATTTCATCTATTTAAGTAAATGGTATCCAGTTTGTAAATAACAAACCTGATGTTTACAGCATTGGTTGCTTGAACAAAAATGCAGGGAAACAACTTTGATATAGGACGTCTGTTGCCCAATGCAGTGATTTGTATTCTCTTTTGCCATCAAGCTCTAAATTCTGTAGGTATTCCTGGGCCCACTGTAGGAGTTACAATGCCAGCTATGACACTGTGATGGCAAAAAAGCCAGGCTTGGGTCTACACTGCAATATTAGCTTTCCCCCTTGAATTGCTGGATGCCTTCATGTCATCCTCTGGCCTCCTGCTTTTTCATGGGCAGCTTCAATTCCTTCATTTCCAAAATGAACAGGTAATTACCTCTAATATCCTTACTCTTGGTTGTTTAGTGAGCCTGAGTCTCTGAAAATTTGCAGAAGGAACCGTGCCTAATTCAAGTCCTAGACTTCTTTCTAGCCACCTTTTCTAGACTTTTTCTGACCTAGGCTTAGCACCTGTACCTGGTATTCTGCCATCTAAAAATCTGAACCTTTTGACCCAACCACATTCATACTCTGTTCCTGTTACCATGCTTCCTTTTTGACCTTAGAATGTGCCTTCTTTTTAGAGGCCAAAGGAAGCAGTTATGTAACTGAGAACAGCTATACTTAACCAAAAATTGCAATAGCAATTTAAGACAGCCCACAAAAAATAAAACTAAATCTACCAAGTATGGTGTATAAACCTAACACAGACATGGCCTGCCTGCTTTCTATCTCCCCTGCCTCCTTACACACCAGTTCTTTCGTTAAAGCTTTATTATTTCATTACTTGGCACATTTTCAACAAAGGCAAAATGATGGACTCCAATTGTCCAACTGAAAAAGGGACTTTTACTGAGATTTTTTTTTCCTTGTTTCACTTTCATCCTATTTTAACACCTTGTAGGTCATTATACAGGGTAGAAAGTGAGCCTTTTTTCTTAAGGAATCATAAGACAGTTAATTTTACAGAACAGAAAGCTATACCCTGAATGCGGTAGAGGAACTAACATCCGTCACTTAAAATTACTTGCAATGCTTCCATTAATGTAAAATAAATGTGTTAAATCAAAAAGCTACTAAAACAAAAGGCAAAACAGGAAGACAAAATCCACATTCATTTATTTGCAATCTTCATCCAGGATGAACTGGAGCTGCCTGGCTTCAATTCTGAATACTTATTTTATAATTGTATCTGATATGAGAAAAAAAATAGCACAGCTCTTTCTTCAGTCAAAAAACTAAAATATGTACCCACTATCAAAGCAGAGAGTGAGACAGAGCTAAGCATAGCCATACTGAAAGTTCATACAGCTGACAAATAAAAAACTCACCAGGGCTGACTAGTTGGAGTTGACCTATAAATATGGCATGGATACAAAGAAGGAAAGTTGAGTAAAACTGCTCAGTTTGTTTTACTTTTCTGGTGAAATGACCATTTGTTTCCAAATAGTCCCAAAGCTCATGTCTTTAACGGCCATTACTCCACTGTACTGGCATGCTGCTGAGGGCTCTGCTTATTCCCTAATTATTGAAAAAGAGCTGCTGGAATTCATTAAGAAATTATAAGTAATATCCCAAGGACCTCCAAAACCAAGTTTGGCAACATCCTTAAATCTTGCATCAATGGAAGACTCCCTTGGTTGGCTCTGAAAGAGATTAGAATTTGACAATACAGGAACCACCTAAGCCAAAGATGAGACAGCCAGTTATTTTCCAGTAATTGTCATTCCCATTGCTTATTTTTAAAGTCCTTCAAATAGGCACATAAGAACAAATCAAATCATTTTTAATAATAAATGCTAATCTACAAATCTATGATATAAACTATAAATTATGTGAAATTAATTAATATGATGGAAGTAAGCCACTTGGAAGTAGAAAAATGATGCCCTCTATTTTGAATTGTTGTAGAAAGTAAAATGTGTAAAATGTTAGAGAAGTCCTATTTAAGACTCAGAGATTCTTAATTTTTGTTACTATTAATGTAACTACTTACTAATCTAAGTCAAATCCTAGATCAGCAAGTATTGTTACAGCAAACATTTCACTCTGGAAAAATTATTTCTTGGCACTGGCTAAAGCCCAGCAAAATTCAATGTCAAATTCCAGTGGAATTCTACTTCAAATACTTCTAAAGTTGATTATAATGGACTTTGACATCATTGTGTCCCATTTTCCATCCTTAAGGGTTTTTTTCAAGCAATATAAAGAGCTGTTTTTTCTATCATTTACTGAGTCTTTGACATGCCTCAGACATGACTACTTCATGTATATCATCTTATTTAATTATCACAACAACGCTTTCAACAGAAACTAATATTATTCATGAGTATACAGAGATACATTCAGAAAAAATTGAGATGTGGGGAAATTAAACATTTTGCCCTCAGCCACACAGAAAGTAAATGGTGGAATCCACATTTGATCTCAGAGAATCTGATTCAAAGCCCACACTTCTCATATATTTGTTACCCAGCCTCTTCCTCCACCTCATACACGGTTTTATTCTATCCCAGCATCTTGAAGCAGTTTCAATTTTACTGTTATCTAAGATTGTAACCCACAATTTACATCTATGATAAGCTTCCTTCCCTATACCATAATCAGCCTCATCAATACACAAGTGGGAAGCATACACACACACACACACACACACACACACACACACACACACACACCCCTACAGAGAGGTAAACGTGGATTCAAAGTTAAAATAGACACTTTGCATCTCTTCTTGTGGTTGTGACCTCCTGCTTCCTCACCACCTCCAAATCTAGAGCATCTTTCAAAGTCCAGAACTAAGTCCCAACTCTTCAGAGAAGCTTCCTTCCCACTAGTGGCTCCTTACTTCTACCCTACTTCACAATTTCCCCCAAATGACAACACTGTACAGTCTCCTTCCCTTGTTCACTCAGTGCTCTAATAAGTGCTAGAAATATAAAGATGGATTAAGACCAGGCTATCATTCTCAGGGAACTGGGCTATCATCCTCAGGGTACAGTCTGTTTATGTTTTTGATTTTTTTTTTAGAGAGAGCGTGAGAGCAAGGGAGAGGGACAGAAGGCAGGGGTGGGGAGAGGGAGGGAGGGAGGGAGGGAGAGAGAGAGAGAGAGAGAGAGAGAGAGAGAGAGAGAGAGAGACAAAGACAGAGAGACAAAGACAGAGAGACAAAGACAGAGAGACAGAGTCTTAAGCAGGCTCCATGCTCAGTGTAGAACCCGACATGGGGCTCGATCCCATGACCATGGTATCATAACCTGAGCTGAAATTAAGAGTCAGATGCTCAACTGACTGAGCCACCCAGGCACCCCCTCAGGATATAGTCTTAAGAGAGACAGAGAAGTAAAACAAGGATGGCTAAAGAACTGCTCACTGAATATTGTTGGTTCATAGAAGACAGACATCCAAATAAATCTGAGGAATCAAAGAAAACTTCCCAGGAAGCTGAGATTTACCTTTCTTTCCCTGAGTTATATCTAAAGAAACTTTGGAAACTAGATAAGAAAGAATGCCCCAAGCACAGGGGACAACTAAGGATCCAAGGGAATGTGTTCTAGGAGACTAGAATGCCAAATGGGAACTTCTGAAAGCAAGGATCGTATTTCCTTTTATTTGTATTCCCATGGTGCACACCTGTCAATGTATAATGGATTATCAATAAATAACTGCTTATTTGACTAGAATAAATATAAGCAGAAAGGGATCGTGATGTTCTCTCATCCTAATACTTAGATTAGTAAGAACAGGGCTGGAATAATCAGCTGGTGGTTGGATGAGAGCCACCATTTATAAGAATCTGGACAGTGGGGCACCTGGGTGGCTCAGTCGGTTGAGCGTCCGACTTCAGCTCAGGTCATGATCTCGCGGTCTTTGAGTTTGAGCCCCACGTCGGGCTCTGTGCTGACAGCTTGGAGCCTGGAGCCTGCTTCAGGTTCTGTGTCTCCGTCTCTCTCTGCCCCTCCCCTACTCACGCTCTGTCTCTCTCTATCTCTCAGAAATAAATAAATGTAAAAAAAAATAATTAAAAAAAAAAAGAATCTGGACAGTTCATGTGGCACAATGGAAATATAGGATCTGGAGTCAGACCAAGCTGGGTTTGAAGCCCAGCCTTGTGACCACATAAACATCACTTTGCTTTTGAGCCTCAAATTTTTCATCTGAAGACAGAGCTAATAGTACCTACCTCACAGGGATGTTTTGTAGTTTAAATGAGATAAGAAAAGTAAAGCCCATGAAAACTGTTAATATTAAGTAACCCATAAATCATAGATAGAATTAGAGTCAGAGGAGGATCTTTGAATTCAAAATTAAGGAACAGAAGGGTATTATGAGAACTGTCATGGGCCAAACTGATATCTATTTTGTACCTAATGAAGAAAAAGGGGTTTGAGAATTACTGAACCTTGTTCTTGTTAGCACATGAGGCTCAGACTAGTTGGCTGGCTTAGTTACCAAACCTGCCACCCCCTACAACTAGTATTTGTTGCTGACCCTACCCCTTTGGTTGTAAGGTGTACTGAGAAGGTCAAGTGTTCAAAGCAGCCACCATCGACGTTTCTTCCATAATCAAACAAATTAGAAAGTCTTAACTAAAACTGGCTATTTCCTTAAAATTCTTAGAGGAAGTATAATGCCAAAAAAAAGCAGAATCTAACTGACCAGGCCTATATGGTAACAGTATTTAAGTGTGGGAAAGGGCTAATAATGAAAGAGCAAGTCCACCAATGGCGCTCACATGACGCTTAATGATGGTGGTCAGTCAAGAACCAGGGGTTTGCTTGGGCAGAGCACATTTGTTCAGAAACCTGCAGATAGCATGTATATTTTTCAGTCAGTAATGCCCATTCCATCAGGTGTGGGTCTGTCTCAAATAAGCCAGATATAGTAAGTGTCAGGAAGAATTCCATATGAGCTGTCCCAAAACAAAATCCTCTCACTTAACTACTTTTTTCTTCATAAGAGGCCTTGCACTTAATAAAGTTAAAATGGAGCAGGGATATGCGACTTCTACCTTTCCAGTGTCACCCCTGCTCAAACTTTGGTTTCAGGTAACTCTTTCCATTACCTGTCTTACCTCTGTGCTTGTCTGTCTTGCTCTAATTCCAGATAAACAGACTTCCATTCTCTACTTTAATCTTTGAGTTATACTGTGTTCACTAAACCAAAATGCCTTTCTCATCTAAAGCTGCTAACTTTGTTTTACCTAATCCAGACCAAGACACCTACATCATGAAAGTTTCCCACATTTAACCATCCCATCACCCACCAGAACAATCCCAGTCCAGCCATTCCTCCTCCACACTCTGGGAGTTAAGTCATCTGGTTACATTTCGGTTGATGATATGTGTCTGTTTGTCTCCTCTAATGGCTTGTAAGGCCTTGGGGGTCGAGCTCATGTCTAATCTTTGCTGCATACATCTGTACACTACTGAATACATCATTACTGTACATTACTCTAATCCAATGGGGACTCAATAAAAACTTGTTGACTGACTGATTTAGCACGGGGATGATTATTACGTAAGCCACTTTGGTAAATAAATTTCAAATAATGACTAGCTCATACAAATGTTTTACTAGCTCACCCTCCCCGTGGAATTAATATAAAGAATGAAAATCAGCAGTCATTTCTACTTGCCCAACATTAAATGTTAACTCATCCCAAGAGAGTAGCTGTTTTCAAGCCTAATTTCAAGTCAAAATGTCTAAAATGGTTGTCATTCTTGGTGACATGCTGGGAAGATTCAAGAACTAAGGTATCAAATCCAGTCACTTCCACAGGTTATTAACCCCAACCCTAACCATCATTATTTCCAGCATATTACTAATAATAATTCTAGCAGTTCATATGAGTTCATGTTTATTCAATAAAAGGAACTTACTTCCAAGGATATTCTGACAAAAAACATGATAGGTATTACCTTATAATTTTACATATTATTGGAATAAAATTAATTAGAAACCTTGGTTTGATTTATAGTATTATTTAATGATTCAATTAATCCAATATAAAGGAGTGTAGCCATGAAAATAATCATCTACTTACGTATATATTGGAGGCAAAAAAAACAATGAGAAATAAATTTTTATAATAAATTTAACACAGTGTTTCTCTTCCTTCCCTTTTGGCTATCCCTTCATGGAAGCCTGAGGGAAGGGGACAGGGCAATTTTACATGTATTCTCTGTCTAGGTTATTTTAGCCTTCTGATGTGAGATGGGACAGAGGACAACTAACATAGCTCAGAGTTCAAAGGCAACAACTAACAGATAAGAGTCAATTCCAGTTTTATAGCAGACACAATTTTCTTACATAGACCAATGATTTTAACAGTTATTTTCAAGATTAATTTATTTTAGTTCTTATTTGTGTGTGACTTAAACATGTTTAAATCATCAGTTTGTATTATAAAATTTAATTATCAAGTTAAAGTGTTTTAAAAGTGCTGAAGTACATGATAAACTGCTACACCACTAATTATATTTAGCTCATTTTGGAATGTCATGAGAAAATGATTAGCCTATCTTCTGCATGCTGTCAAAGTATTAACCTGCTTGTGGTGCTCTGATATCCGTTCAACAAATAAGAGATTCAGCCATGGGGCACCTAGGTGGCTCAGTCAGTTAAGTGGCTGACTTCAGCTCATGTCATGATCTCGTGGTTCACGGGTTTCAGCCCCACATCCAGCTCTGTGCGGACAGCTCAGAGCCTGGAGCCTGCATCAGATTCTGTCTCTCTCTCTCTCTCTCTCTCTCTCTCTCTCTCTCTCTCTCTGCCCGTCCCCCCCTCACACACACTCTCTCTCTCAGTCTCTATTTCTCTTAGTCTCTCTCTCAAAAATAAACATTAAAAAATACATATTTAAAGAAAAAGTTTCAGCCACATAAAACACCTGCAACATATCAGAACCCCAGAAGGGTTCTTTAAGTTGGGTGCAGCCTGACTCATGGTGATAGCTTCTTTGAAGTTACATCCTCTAAGAAGCAATAACTGTCATTTGGGGGCCTTCCAGGTGAAAATGCACAACAGAGCCAAGAGAGCTAAAACATACAATCCACACAGCAAAAGAAATGCTTGAGGGCTTCGGGGCAATGAAGTGAGTATTTTAAAGTATATTTGACTTTAAATCTGGTCTCTTTACTTTGTCCCCTTATTTCTGGAAAATATCAGCAAATACGAGAGGGTCTTCAAATTTGAGCCACAAAGAGATGAACTTGACATTCAACACATCAGACTTTCATGCTCTCCATATCTATATCTATATCTATATCTATACATCTATACATCTATATCTATGTGTGTGTGTGTGTATGTATGTGTGTGTGTGTGTATATATATATAATTACTAATTATATATATATATAATTATATATATATAATTATAATATATATATAAAATATATATATATATAATTATATATATATATAATTATATATATATAATTATATATATATATATTATATATATATAATTACTAATTATATATATATATAATTAGACTCTGGATAAAAAAGCCATGACAGAACAAAGAAAGACCATGATCTAATATCAGAATAAAGTTAACAAATGTCATTAAATGAGATGATTGGTGATGAGTGAAGGTCATGTCCAGTTTATTTTCAGAGCTGACAGATCAAAGTTGTTCCTTCATTAGGGATAAAGACTGAATACAGTTAGTATGGCCTTGGAAAATCCTTTCACATAATACGAGGTCTCTCTGGGGTTTCTTCTTCCTAAGGCACCTGAATGGTCAGAACAAGTGTCAGGGAGTCAAGGCAGAATGGGAAAAAAAAAAAGTAAAGGGTACATCTCAATTTAAATGACCTTTCTGAAATCCAGGCTTAAATAATGTGGGAATGCAGTTGTAACAGATTATGACACACTATATCCATAAATATCGTATGGTACATGGATACACAGAAAGATAAATAAGATTATGTCACAATGGTGGACTCACGTCAGAGGTGTTAAGGGGTCATTATGCCTGACCACCCACCTGATTCAGGAATTCTCTTCCCTGCCAGATCGTCATCTAGGCCATGGTAGAAAGCCTCCATTAATGACGACTTCTCCAGTTCTACTGAAGCCAGACATAACTCTAACAGAAGGTTCTATGACTAGAAGTCTAGTTTCATCCATCCTGTCCTATTGCTACCCCTGAAGACAAAACAGAACCAACTAAATCCTTCTACCACCTAACATTCCTCACTTATTTGAAGATGGTTCTTCTCTCATCCCCAACATCATCACTTCCAAGTCTTCTCAATCCCTTCAAATATTTTTCATGGGATATTCTCAATGTATTTTTTTTTTACTCTCAATATTCTGATAATATGGTCTAGTTACAATTCAATTTGTCTATGTCCCTCTAAAAATATACACCTGAATACAGAATTCCAGAAGCAAAGTTGACCATCATCTGTCTAGTTCTACATGCTATTCTTTCTTTAATTCAACCAAGATGTCATTGGCACTATTGGTAACTGCAGTATTCCCCATTTATCCATGGGGTACATGTTCAAAGACCCCCACTGGATGCCTAAACACTGCAGTTAGTACCAAACCCTATATATACTGTCTTCCCTACATACATGTACCTGTGATAAAGTTTAATTTATAAGAAAGGCACAGTAAGAGATCAACAATAAAATAACAATTGTAATAATACACTAATAGAACTTATGTGAATGTGATCACTTCCTCAAAATATCTTATTGTACTTACTTACCCTTCTTGTGATGATGTGAGATGATAAGATGCCTACATGATGAGATGAAGTGATATGAATAATGTAGGCACTGTGACGTAGTGTTAGGCTACTACAGACCTTCTAACAATTTGTCAGGAGGAAGACCAACTGCTTCTGGACCACAGTTGACCACAGGGAACTGAAACTGTGGAAAGTAAAACCGTGGAAAAGGGGAAACTACTGTACTATCATTTGAGCAACACTTTTACAGTCTACAATAACTGATACCTAATTAGCACTTTATGCTTTAGAAAGTGCTTTCACCTTTATATCTCATTTAAACCTGTAAGAAATCTGTAATGAAGGCATTGTTTTCACCATTTTCAGATGAAGAAACTATGATTTCTTGATCAGGTCAATTTTTCCTGGACCCCATAAATAAGCTACAAAGCTAGGACCCAAACCCAGGTCCTCTGACTATAAATCATGTGCCTTTGTGACTATATCACTCTACTTTAGACTCTTTGATGATGCTTCAGTGATATAATGATAGATTATCATCAAAGGCATAACCTCCAAAAATTAGTTTCCTGTTCTGCCAATGTAAGAATCATATCCTAGGCTAAAACGAGGGCAGCATGACAGGCTGAGTCACGCTGCCTCTTTTTCAAAATGGTCACAAACCATCCTTTTAATTACTCACTTTAGATTCTTGCCCATATTTGACTTCAAACTCACTGACCTATTGTTTGTGGTCTGATTTTTAAAATTTTTTATGTTTATTTTTGAGAGAGAGAGAGAGAGAGAGACAGAAAGAGAAACAGAGCATGAGTGGGGAAGGGGCAGAGAGAGAGAGGGAGACACAGAATCTGAAGGAGGATCCAGGCTCTGAGCTGTCAGCTCAGAGCCCAATGTGGGGCTCAAACCCACCAACCTGAGATCGTGACCTGAGCCGAAGTCAGATGCTTAACCAACTGAGCCACCCAGGTGCCCCCAATTCTTTAATTTTTTTAAAGTCAAGACTACATTTTCAGTATTCCAACCTTCTGAAACCTTCTCTGCATTCCAAAGTTGCCAAATGATCACCAATTCTTACTCAAGTTCTTTTTAAATTCAGATCTCATTATGTGATGTATTTGCTATTAAAGCTTTAAAATATCCTTAAAAGTAATTACTTGCTCCATACCTCCATCAAAGACATTATTTAAAATTATTTTTAAAAAATTTGAAAAGTCTAGGCTGAGAATACAGTCCTGGGACTTCTGTGACTTTCCCCCAACTCAAGAGCAGGGCAGGACTCCCTAGGGAGTATATCAGAATCCACATGGCGGGAAGCTAGAGAATGTGTAGGGGTGAAAAAGCATTTTACATATAATATAATTATATATTGAAAAAATATTCCCCTCCTATTACAAACTGCAAGAACTTCAAGAGTCTTCAAGTTTACTAATTAGGACCAAGGATTTTGAAAATTTAAGACATCTTGCCTGAATTAATAATATTCTATTAGTCATGATCCTTGAATATAACTGGGCAGCTAGCTATAAATCCGGTTTATAATTTTTTTCCTTGTTGATGGGATTTCACTAGAGACTTTCCCGCATGTTTTACTCAAGTCAAGGTAATTCTGTTTATTGCCTTTCTCTGATTTCCACTCCTTCGAACACTTTCTTCATTTGGTTTCCAGGAAACCATAACCATTTGGGTTTTCCTCTCATACTTCTGGCTACTCCTTCCCCAGTTCCTCTTCATTTCCTTGACATCTGATTTTCAAGTATCCCGTAACTCAGTCCTTGGATCTCATCTCTTTTCTAACCACATCTACTCGTAGATGATCTCCTCCAGACCCCATGGCTTGGGTAGCATCAGCATGCTATTGCCTGCAGCCCAACTCTCCCCCTGAACACTGGGTCTGAATATCTGTCCACTTGACATTTCCATTTGAATGTCTAATAAGATTTCCAAATTTAATGTGTCAAATACAGAGCTACTGATAACTGTCCTACTACTGCTATCACCATAAACTAGTTCTTCCTGCAGCCTTCCCAACTCAAGACATGAAAACACATTCTTCAAGAAATGAAAACTCCATTCTTCCATTTCCTCGGGCTAAAAATCCAGTATTTAAAAATCAGAATTCTGCTCACTTATATCCATTCCTTAAATAGCCCTAACAGCAATTTGCTCAGCAATATCACTCCCTCGTTTTTGAGGGATTCTGAGACACACTGGCTGAAATTCCTGAACTAATTTAGAACATACAAGCCTTGCCTTCCTCTACTTGGACTTCAGTTTCTTCTTAATAATTTTTCTACCCAAAGATCATTCCACTCCATGGAATAGACAAAAACAAAATAACAGTTAAGCTTTCCTTTATTTCTCATTCATCTGTCCACATACGCCACTCACTACAAGCAGCAGGCCTGCCCTTGTTGGATTTGGACGTGTCCATATACAAGTACATGGTAGATCATGAGATGAGTCTCCTGTCCATATATAAACACATGGCAGATGGTCAGGTGAGTCACTTCCACCAAGAATCCTTTGCTGAGGTCAAGCAGTGCTAGTCATTCTAGCTTAGTCTCTCATGTCAGCAGTCTTTAGGTTTTCTTGCTCACATCTCATAAAATAACTTCAAAAAACTAAGCATCCCTTCACATGGGGTGTTATTGAAATCTAAAATTTTCATCATACATTTGAAAATGTATTTGTAATAATAAGTAGAAAATCTTAAATATGTTATAAGCTGAAATATGATAAAGATTGAATGTTTGATATCAGAGTAAATAGTTCTTTATACTATGTGATAAAATAGGCTTTTATTACATTATGCAATAACGTGCCAAATCCAAAAGAAGTCATGCGTAACTTATCTGTGGGTGTTAGCAAACATATCTTGAAAAATTTAACAGTCCCAGAAAACAAACCATTTAAAAGATTAAATATACCTTTAGAAGATTCAGAATTACTAATCTACAGCATTTTGAGTGTTCTGAATTCAGAACACCCCAATACAGATCCAGCTCTACCCTAAACAGAAATATGTATAAAACAGCAAGACAAAAAGCCCCACCAAACTGAGAGAATTTGATTAATCTTTAAAGGAGTCTCCTCCAAAATAAAATTTTCTAATTATTGCTTTGGCCACAAAGAGTCTTATACCCTGGTACAATCCACCACAGTAAGATTCTACTGAGAGATAAATCTGAGTGCAGGTTAGTTCTCAGGGACTTTAAAAAAAAAAAAAAAAAAAAAAAAGCATTGTAAGGATTGAAAATTGACCTCCTTAAAACCGTGTGCACACATATACTCTTTGGAAAGTCAACATATACCCCTAGGTATACACACAAGTTTGAAGGCTGCTGCCTTAGTTCTTAAACTAAGGAATGCCCAGGCCCACAGTCCCTCATCATCCCACCCCATTACTTAGGCATGGTCTTCTCAGTCTGACAAGAGTGCAGGCCTTATGGAGACAGCCTCTCTTACACAGAATGTTGAGAGTTCTTCTTCAGAATGAAGCAAAAGAAGACCAATTTTAAAGGCCAACAGAGTTCAAGCATTCCAAATCATTTACTTAGGAGAGAGATTTGGTGACCGTATGACCTAAAGAGTTTGGATTGCAAATATTCTGGCCCACCTGTACCCATGAAAAATTTTGGACTTTTCCTAAAGGTGACCCAACTTTCAATTGAGTAACCACCTGTTCTCCTAGGACAGCCTAGAGTTTTTATATGTTCAGATGAGGAAGAAAAGTAACTTCTAGAATGTTCTCTTGGAGGTCTAACATCACAGGACAACAGACTCCTTTGTACAATTTTACTTACCCTAGGTGTGTGTATTATTCTGTGTGTTGTGTCTCTGTGTGAGAAAGAGAAAGGATGAGAATGAATAAGCTCAAAGGAGACTTCTATGGTGACTTTGGAGCTGATGGTGTGCTAAGAAAAAGTTACCACCTGGCTTTACAATAAGACAGAAAAAGAATAAGAGACGTCACTATAAACAGAAATGACACAAGCAGAAAATGTGAAGTGAGGTTTACATTAGGCAATATTAGCAGCTTCTTTTAAAGTTTTTTGTAAAATGCAAACTTCTATAGACAATGTAAGAATTATCCTTTCAAACCAAAAGCACCCCTTAGGGAATCAGAAGTCAAACCATTGGATTAAGGATACAATATGAATGCAAAGAAGCAAAACAAAGATGTCACATTTTCATGAAAACTTGATTAGATGGGTGCAAAAACATTTTGAGTATCTAGGTGGACTCCCTGGCATTAAGTTCCAAACCTACCGCTTTGCAAATAGTCATACAGAACTGGAGGAATGAAATAAAAAGGATGATCACAGTCCTTTCTTAAATCATCTTCTACAGAAGCTACTATTGTCTAGCAGGGCCAGTGAAGAGCCAAGCTTCCCAGAAGCATCACCACTTACACATCCAACATATGAAACTCGACACATTTTTCATAAAATATGAATCCTAAAAGGGACTAGAATAAAGCAGAGAAAATCCAGCTTAAGATATGTGTGCTATTGTTTAGGTTGCTTTCTCTGAATCTCAGCTTCCTCATCCATCAAATGTTATTGCTTATTTCATAGGTTGGAATGATGACTAGTTCCATTTACTCCACATAAAGCACTTAGTGCAGAGTGAATGGCATGGGTTAAGCATTCAATAAATGGAAGCTACTGTCATTATTCAGGAGACCTAATTTCAAATCCTATCTCTTCTACAAAGCAGCTGTGTAACTTTGACCCATTTAACTTCTCTTGAGCCTCCAACACATACCCTTTAATATTCCAAAGGATTGCCATGAAGGTGAATGACATCTGATAAAGACCTTAGCACACAGCCAGGCATATAGCAGCCATGCATTTCCTAAGATCATTTTTAGTGCTTTTGCTTCAATTTGACCATTTCTTGTTTATAAACAGACAACGTTCAACAATAACATGACAGGTGGTAAGCAAATATCCCTTCACTTAATACAAAAAGCATGAGCCTTAAAAGACATTTGAACTCCACCTAAATTTAAAACTTACATTCTTTGTATGATACCCATTCAGAAAGTGAAAAGGCAACCCACAGGCTGAAAGAAAACATTTGCAATACATGTATCTGATAAAGGGCTTGTATCCAGAATACATTTTTTTTTGTAAGTTTATTTATTTAAGAGAGAGAGAGAGAGAGAGATCAGAGGAGGGCCAGAGAGAGAGAGAGAGAGAGAGAGAAAGAGAGAGGGAGAGAGAGAATCCCAAGCAGCAGAGAGCCCATCACAGGCTCAAACCCACAAACCATGAGGTCATGACCTGAGCCAAAACCAAGAGTTAGACGCTTAAATGACTGAGCCACCCAGGCACCCCCCAGAATACATTTTAAAAAATAAAATTCTTTCAACTAAGTAATAAAGAAAACAACCCAATAAAAAAATGGGCAAAATAAATTTGAATACTTTACAAAACAAAATATGAAGATGGAACAAGCACATAGAAGAAAGTTCGGCATCCATAGTCATTAGGGAAATGCAAACTAAAGTTTGCATCAGGGAAATGCAAACTAAAGGGAAATGCAAACAATAAGACACCATTATACCACCAGAACAGCTAAAATTCTAGAAGAGGGACATTACCAAGAATGTGGAGCAGCTGAAACTCTCATTCACTGCTGTCAGGAATGCAAAAGGATGGAGCCACTGGAAAACAATTTGGAGCTTCTTCTAAAGTAAAGCATACACTTATCTGATCTAGCAATGCTACCCTTAAGTACTTATCCAAAGAATTTTTTTGTATTTGTGCACAAATGTTTTTAGAGCTTTTATTCATAATAACCACAGCTTTGCATGGTTTCTAATGTAAATGTCCATCAAAGGCTAAGCAGATAAGCACGTTGTGGTCCATCAATACAATGAAATACCATTCGGCAACAAAAAGGAACTATTGACACATACACCCAAAATGGATGAATGGATGAATCACCAAAACATTAAAGTGACCCAAAAAAAGCCAGACATAAAAAGAATACTGTATGATTTCATTCATAAAAAAATTCTAGGAGAGATTAATCTAGTCTATGATGGGCGTGAGGAAAATCTTGGGGATGAAAGAAAGGCTCTATACCTTGATTGTGAGCGAGCACATTTGTCAAAACTCATCAAACTGTGCTGTAAAATGGATGTATTCTACTTGTATGTACATTACACATCAACAAAGTTGAATTTTAAAAGTTCACATGCCCTTATCCAAGATGCCAAAATCCAAAAGCTCACTCAGAAAGTCAAAGTTTTAAGTGCAACATCTGACCTAGGCTAACTCAAAGCTATTCATAGTCTATATTTATCCTATTGAGTGATAATACGTATGCATTAAACTGCAAGTAATCAGAGTGCTTCCTCAGATCTTGCAAAGGGTATGCATATTATACAGTATATACATTAAATTGTCTTTGTAAAATCTGCAATATTCTGAATTCAGAAACGGGCCTTTCCTCTGGGTTTTGGATGAAGAATTGTAGATTGCTTTTCTTGTCCCAGGAAAAAGATGAAGAAAGTGAGAAAGAAAAAGGACAGAAGGATGAAAGAAAGGAAGGAAAGGGAAGGAATGTTTTCCTGGTGCCAGGGCAAACCCTTTATAACCCATCTTCCTGCCAAAGTGTTTTCATCTTTGCCCTTAATGCAGAAGTAGTACCTGCTCTGGTGTCTGGTGGCAGGCATGAGATGACTCCCCCAACCCTCTCCTCACGCCTGAGTCACTACAATTTATCTGGCTGATCAGGTTTCCTTAAAAGATTCTGAGCACTCCCTTTTTAGAATGTGGTTCCAAGAGCAAGCACTGCTGGGCCCCTTTATCATTCCCATCTCAGAATTAAGAACCTAAGGGAGAAAACTGGGAGGAAAAAAGATGAAAGAAAAACTATTTTGAGAATTTGCCAAATAGCAAACTTTTTCACACCCCTCTCCCCCCCGGCCTTTCCACAGAGGGTTGGTTTGAATCTAAACACTTCAAAGCTCTTTTGATATCTGTTTTCTCCTCCTCCATATAGCCCCCACCACAGAGAAATGGAGAAAAGATCCATATTTCGTTGTGGGGCCTTGGAATTAATTTAAAGCAAATATTTCCCCTAAAATGTTTCAATCCACAAAATGAGATTGTTTTTCAAGCTTTCATTTTACTTATTCTGTTTCCAACATGTTCTAGTGGCAGCCTCATGTGTAAACTATTGTGAACATATTAAATTAGAAACACATTTTTTTATTGTTATCTTTACCTCTCCAACTTTTAGTCTTCCCTAAAATATCTTGTGACCTCTGTGGTACCACAACCCTGTCACATAAATTTTATGTCCCTTCCTCCTTAATTAGCCATGGTTACAGAGCAGCAATTATGTGGTACAGAATAGGGAAATCTCAGTATTTCCTCTGAGAAAGGGTTAAATAGACAAATATTTGGATCCGATTCCCCTAACACCTTTGAATTAATTGGATTTGAGGCTAAAAATAAATTACTTAATAGGTTAAAGTGAGGTAATGTTGAAAAAACTGTGTGAAAGGAACTACAAAAAATAAAAGAGCTTCACCATGAATAGTTAAGAGCACCTTGCAAAGGGAGGAGAAAACAGGTGGTTTCTCAACTTGATGAACACACTTCAGGATGTTTGCCATATTAGCCCTGACACACTGACTGAAGATGTTGTTAATACTATCATCCCTTAGGGTAAGGGGTAAGCATATTTATACAACAGAAAAGGAAAATGTTCCTTCTCTTGGGGAATTTGACAGCCTCTTTAGCATTCTACTCTAAAACTAGAGTTGCTTTCTTCCTGGGAGATGAACTGAGCAAATAAAGGTGCATACTGGGGCAGGAAGGAGATGGATGATTTAGGGAAATCAGTTTAAGGAAAAACTGCATCTTCTATTTCCCTCTTGGAGATTCACTACATTATTAGCATGTCAGAGACTCTGACAGAGAAAAGTCCTCTAATAAAGAAACCTATTTATATCTATTTATAGCATAATTTCCCAAATGTACTTGACCATGAAACTCTTTGTATATCCGCTAATAGCTTGCAGAACTAGGGTTCCTTAGAACACATCTGAGGAAACTGATCTAGGACTATTTATTGTTTTCTCATGTTTTGGTGTTAATGTTCCACCCACGAAAATAAATCTCCTGGATTTGGTCCACAAGTTTAAAGTCTTAGGAGAGGGTATAGGAGTTTGCTCTTCTCGTTCTCGTGGTATTTTGGAAGGGCAATCCTCCCCCTAGCACTCTTGAAGCATGTTGGTGGTGGCTGATCTTGGCTACATCTCGACACAAGCATCAATACTGGTCTATGACAAATCTCTTCTCAACCTGGGCCACCACACCTGGAGTTGCTACAGAATATGGAAGAGGTGTTATGTGTGTAGACTCTGGTGTTAAACTGACTGACTTCAAAAGCTCTGCTCTGTGTTGATCATCTATGTGCCTCAGTTTCCTCACCTGTATAATGGGTGACAACATAAGTCTCTACCTTATGAGGCTACTGTGAGAATAAAATGAGTTAATATAGAATTTTAGAATAGCTACTGGCACATAATTTGTAGAAGGATGAAAGAACGCAACAAGAAATATGGGAGAGGCTGAGAGACAGAGAGGAAGAAAGAAAAAGGAAAAGAATCACAGACGATGTTTGGAGTTCTGGACATCCAGGAAGCAAACACGGAAGGACCAAAGTCATGGAGAGAAATGGAACAGCTCTTTAATAGTAGCAGGGCAAGCCCACGATTCTTAGCGCCGGGTTCTCTGCCAAGCTGAGCTGGAATCTATACTTGAACACCAAAAAGGGCCGCCTCCTTCCTTTCTCACAGACCTAAAATAACTTTGTCTATAAAGCAGATATGCCTATCCTACCAGCTGAAGCACAGACAGAGAGAGAGAGAGAGAGAGAGGACTTAGCCAGACCATGGAGGGAGCCAAGCCCAATGAGTCCTACCCACCTGTGGTGGACAGAAGAAAAATGCCTCATAAATATGAAAGAGATGCCACATAGATGCAAAACAAAGTAGGCTAGGTATGTACCCTGTCTCCAGGACTCCAGTTTAGGATCCGCGCTATGGGATATGGACCGTAAAGAAAAAGTAATACCTTGCACATTAAATCTCTGAGCAATTAATCAGAATACAAAGACATTTACCAATTTATCAATATTTACAGAACAAAAATGTATTTCTGTAAGTTACCTTTTAAAATTTGGAATGTCCCCAAATCCCCAGTAGCAGCATAGCTATACCAAAATTCCTGCCTTGGAAGTGTAAAAAAGTCCCAGGTGGGAGGGGAGGGGAAGTGGGGAGCTCTCAGATGGTGAGTGCCTCTGCCATAGCTGCCCCTGGGACATTCCCTTACCCCTCAGAGAGATGCATCTCTCTTCTCCCCTGGGCCACCTTTTCCCACTTTCCTGGTTACTGCCTTCTTACATCTTTTGAGGCCCTGTCTTCAGCTTTGGTCGCTACAGTTCACCAGAGGGACATGGTGGAGGAGAGGGAAGAAATGGGAATTAAAGAACAGAAAAATAAATACTGAATGTTGGCAGAAGAGTAAGTTCCCATGTTGCTGGTAAATTCTCCACTATCCCTCTTCCCATCCACAGCTGGTTTTAAGACTTTCATGCCGGCTTATTTATTTGTTCATTAAAAATCACAACTCACAAACAGAAAATTGCTACATCTTCCCAGAGCCAGTAGGTGGATTCTCAGGAATATTTCCTCTGATGACTAAAAGTGCTCTCCAATATTGTGACAGGGTGAGGTTTCTAAATGCAATGACCATGATCTTTCTTTTCTAATTCAAATTAACAGTTGCCTGGAAGGACTGCAGAATACAGAAATCTGTGCCTTCACTGCCAAGAGTCACCACAGGGCTACTCTATACATTTTCTATGCTGAGTATACATGTTCAAGTCTCAGATGTGCCAGTAAAACCCAATGATCCATAATTGAGTCCATGGCCCTCAGACCCCTACCACGTACAAGGGGTCTCCCAGCCAGTACTCCAAGTGACTCAGTCCTGTCTTAAGGCACTGACTTGGCCTCAGATTACTTGTGACTAGGTAAAGCTAGCTTTGGCAAGTTGTGTCCAGATGTTAAAAACTGCATACAATTCTCAAATCAAGAAATGGCTGTGGGTGTCCGACTAGGTCATCCATGTACAATCTGGGTGTGGGCTCCCAGTCAAGCTGGCTCTCATTCTGTGGGTTAAAGCCCTTTCATTTCCCACATCCTCAGTGAAGGAGATTTTCATCCAAACAGGCCTGGGAATCTCGAGTTAACTATCATTAGATTCCTTCATCACAACTCACATGGATTTAGCTGTGTTGGGCATCCCTCACCAGGTAAAATGTAGCTCAGGAGTACCAGGGCAGCTGAGTCTCTGGGGCAGGAGGTATGGCTCCACTCAACGCTGGGAGGAGTCCTGCCCATGCTGTGGCACTCCTCCTGAAGGACATGTATGAAAAGCAGTGGGCAAGGCTAGACCTTCTGTCACTGCAGCCACAACAGGGGCTGGAGCAAAGCCCTCGCTCACCAGAAAATGAGGAAAGACAACCACCCTTGTCACACTCAGACCCCAGGTTCTCACTCTGCCAGACCTGGGTCATATATTCTGTAATTCTCAGTTTTAAATCCTAGGAGTGGCTCTGGCATGGATCATCTAGTGGATCTGACCCAGTCACTTTCCCTCAAATGACACCCACGTGCCTTACCCCAGCCCTTCTCGAGGATTTCAAGGTCATTTACCTTTCTGTCAGAATGGACACTTAGAGATTCAATAGTGATACCTCCTCTTATACTGTGAAGCAGCTGGAGTTGCTCTCACTAAAAAAGGGGGAAACCAAAAGTAGTATCTGAGAGGCTCCCTCTCCCCATTCCAGTGTACTATCCTATTATAAAAGGTTTTGAGCCCTTCCTCTTTCTCATTACACAGACAAGTAATTTTGATAGGGTAATCAATCTCAGATCATCTGTCTGACAAACATAATTGCCTCCTGTTGGCAGGTACAGTGCCTTACTCATCAATATATCTTCAGCCCATAGCACAGTGACTAGAACATTTAGATGCTATATAAACATCTTGAGGGGCGCCTGGGTGGCTCAGTCGGTTAAGCATCCGACTTTGGCTCAGGTCACGATCTCGCGGTCCATGAGTTTGAGCCCCGCATCAGGCTCTGTGCTGACAGCTCAGAGCCTGGAGCCTGCTTCAGATTCTGTGTCTCCCTCTCTCTCTGACCCTCCCCCGTTCATGCTCTGTCTGTGCCTCAAAAATAAATAAACATTAAAAAAAATGTAAACATCTTGAAAATGAATGAATGTTATTTCTTCTGACACATTTTTTATTCAGTTCGTATAAGAATGAGCATAAACTTCTTTGCCTAAACCTTTATACTTCTCTTGCCTAGGTTCATGAAGAGTCTCCTCTGCACATCTAAGATTGAATTTGTCTTCTGAATCCTACTTCATTAAGTTAGCATGTTAGCTATTGACTCCAGCCTCTTCCTTAACCACCATCTCCAATTCCTCAATCTGTTCTATAGTCTCACATAAGACTTCTCAATAAGTCTCAAGTCTGTCCACTTCTTTTCATCTGCTCTACCATCGCCATAGTCCAAACCACCTTCATTTATCTCCTGGGCCTCTGCAAAAACCTCTTAACTGGACTCCCTGCCTCCAGTGTTACGATCTTGTTCAAGTATAAATCTGGCCGTGTCACTCCTATGCTTAAAATAGTCTAATAAGAGAAAGATATTGAGGGCTCTGGAAACATGGTAACCTGAGTAAAATGTCCATCTCAGCATTCCCAGAACTACTTGCTTCTCCAGCAGCAGGCAGGTGCTGAGACTTGTGAGAGCTTGAACCCCAAAAAGTCCCTTCAGACAGAGCTGCTGTAGGATTCCCTTCCTATTTGATTGGACAGTCCACAGCAGAACAGGGTTGGTGGCTTGAACCTATGGGTATAGAGAAAGAGCTTTTCAGTCAGGGATTTGTGGAGTCCAAATACATCCGGCATTTCCTCAAAGGTGACTTCATGTGCTTGTGCTAGGTCTTTCAGACACTCCCAAGGTCAAGATAAGGAAAAAAGGTATATAAACCTTCCCTTCTCCTGAGCTGAGTGAGTAAAGGGAGACCACAGGAGTTTCTTTCAGGTCTCTCATCAGAATGCTGACATCTGCCTTTATACTACAACTTATAGGACCATAAATTCATTGGCTTTTCACCTCCTATAGGATTCCCACCATTCAGGACACTTCAACAACCAGGCCTGAGTCCTAAAGAGCGGATAGAGAAAACTTAAAACCCATCTGAGAGGCCCTAGCAACCAGAGAGAAAGATCAGGTAATCAAAATGAATTCTCAGTGAAATAGAACTGCTAGAGAAAACAGATGAAAACTTGAATGGAAAATAAAATTAAAGAAGTTTAAAGAGACTTTACTAACATAAGTATAAGATCCCTCATTGGAAAATTTTATTAGTTGAATTAAAGGAGAAGATGAGCATTAAGACTCTAATCAGTGCTCTGAAACTAAATGCAACAAACACTTAGAAATACTGAACAAAAATGTAAAGTAATTAAAGTATCCAATAAAAAAAGAGAAACTGGAAACATCAGCCAGAGTTAATACCAAGTTAATATGTGTTTCTATAAGAGGACTGTTCTATAAAAGAACTGATGGAGGAAAGGCAATCATTCAATAAAGAATAGGAAAAGATTTCCCTAAACTGTAGAAAGATCCAATTCCTCAGATTAGAAGAGTATATATGGAGTTTCAAGGCTGGACTGACAAGAAGAATCATGGATAAGCAGGTCAAAATTCTTGAACTTTAAGGAGAAAGTAAAAATCTCAAGCATGAAAACCATTTAAAACCAACCTACCTGCTACCAGGAGGAAAAAAATCTAACTGCTCACCCAGAACCTAGGAAGCTAGAAGTTAGAGAAAAGGATCTACAGACAACTGAATGGAAGGACTAGGAATGAATAATTTCATACCCAGTCAAGATACATTCCCTTCTCAGATGGTTGAAAAATACTAAAAACAGGAAAAGACCCAAAAAGATATATTACTCAAGTTCCCCATATAAGAAAAAAATTAACACTCTAATAAATTAATCAAAGACTTTAAGATGGGAGAAGATAAAAACAAAAACTATTGGGGCACCGGGGTGACTCAGTTGGTTAAGCACCCAGATCTTGATTTCAGTTCAGATTATGATCTCACGGTTCACCAGTGCAGAGCCTACTTGGGATTCTCTCTGCCCTTCTTCTGCTTGTGCTGTCTCTTTTAAAATAAATAAACATTTAAAAAATTTTTAAATTATTAAACAATGATCCCTGATGTGTGTGCATGTGTATAAACTTGTATCTTAATGAAAATGCATATCTCTTTATCTAATATATACTGTACAATTTGTTATAAATAAGGATCATTGAAATAGAAGAGATACTTAAGAAGCACTATCTCAACAAAATGTAGAAGTTGAAGGTAGAGGGTGGAAAGAGGAGAAAAGCAAAAGTGCTCTCAAAGGGGTAGAAAAAAGAAGTTAAGCATAGAAGTTTTCTACAGAAAAAAAGCTGAATTAATAGACTGTGGCAGTCATGGAGGTCTTACATCTTTAAGAGAAAACCTCCATGAGGAATGTAATTTGCTGACAGCCTCAAAGGGCTGAGAAAGAAGGGACTTAAAAATCAATACCTTTATTCTAGAATAAGCTCTTAGGAATTAAAAGGGGGAAAGATTTAAGAACAAAAACTATGAAACACAAATAAATTTAACAAAAAGTATGTAAGACCTATATGAAGAAAACTAGAAATATTATTAAAACAAACAAGATAACCACTCCCTTGGATGGTAAGACCTATTACCATTACATGTCAATCTTTCCAAAATAAGTTCGTGGAAAGCAATCTTACAACATATGTTAAAATAAACAGTATCCTTTGGCTCAGTAATTCTAGTCCTGGGAAAAAAAAAAAAGCACTAATACCTAAGGACAGATGCACAAGTATACTTACTGCAGCATCAGTTACAGTTGCAAAAAGCTCCATAAACAAAATGAATGTTCATAAATGGGAAACTAGCTAAACACATTGTGATACATCTACACAATAAAACAGTATATGGCTACCTAAAAAAAATGAAAAAGAGCTATGCCAGGTGACTTGGAGGGAGTTCTACAGTATTGAGAAAAGCAAAATGCAGGAAAACATGAAGATAATGCCATCTCAATAAAAAAAAAAAAATCCACACCACCCAAAACTGTGTGTATATGTGTATAAAGTAGATGTTTGGATTTCCTTTATTTTGAAATACCTATTTCTTTCCCCATACTGTAACATCGCTGAGAGGAGTTTGTATCTTTTAGTCACCAAATGCCATATGGTAGTTGTTACAGCATCCTCCTTGCCCTCACATGGGCATCAAAACATGTCTGCCCACATGCAGTGGGTGCTGGGGGTTCAAGGAACAGCCCCGAAAACAACTGCACTGCTGCAGGCCATGCTGCGTCACTAAGGCTCTTGGCACAGACGACGGCAGTGCGTGGAACAGCACGGACCACGATGTCTAGGAAACGAGAAGGAATTCCAAAGAGCCAAATTTTAATATGAAATTCCAGGAATATCTTACCCCATTTATTCCACTCACAGTTTTCTTCTCATGCGTGCAAAAGAGTGACGTCTAAAGAGAGCTATAAGAACTAATTCAGTAAGTTTAAAATAAAAATTACAAGGGTTAAGAAAGCACTGTGGCATGGTTTAACCGACAGCATTGGTTTCTATACATAACAAAGTAATTGTGGGTCTTACACTAACAGCATTTTAAGTGAAATAGGTGGTATAGATCTACGCATATTACTATCTGTACAAGATTGTGTGACGAAAGAGAAAATTATGGATGAAGTGATCCAGGATACAGACTGCCACAACAAAGTACCACAGACTGGGGGGGGGGGGGGGGGGGGGGGGGGCAGGTAAATAACAGAAACTTATTTCCCCACAGTTCTGGAGTCTAGGAGTCCAAGAGCAAGGTGTCAGCAGGGTCTGTTTCTCCTGCAGCCTCTCCTTGGCTTCTAGAAGGCCTCCTTCTCACGGTGTCCTCACATGGCTTTTCTTCTGTGTGCATATCCCTGGTGTGTCACCCCTTCCAATAAGGACACAAGTCCTACTGGATCAGGGCCCTACCATTATGATAATTTAACCTTAATTATCTCTTTAAAGGCCACGTCTCCAAATACAGTCCTATCCCAAGGTACTGGGGGTTGGGGCTTTAACATCTGAACTTGAGGGGGACACAATTCAGTCCATAACAAAAAGCTTCTCGAGGAGACTTGGGAAGAGAGAAGAGAGACCAAGCCAAAAAGGAAAAGAAAAAAAGACTATACTTAAAAAAAAAAAAAAAGGCATATATTCATAGCCACTTACATAAAATCACACATATGTGTACATAAATAAATAAAGATACCAAATGATTTTTAAAACATATTCAATGGTTTCTCATTGTCCCTAGGATCAAGTCCAAACTGCAACACAGCTTATAGTCCTTCTAGAGGGGAATTTGTCTCCCTCCCCCATCTGTTCTGTGTCCTGCTCCCTGCACTTCTCTCTGCACCAGAAGCCTCAGGCTTTGTCCACTTCCTCAGGCACTCCCTGCTTTGGTTCAAGGTCCCTTCTCAGAAAACTCTTCTCCAAATCACCCATTTTTGCTCCCTTCAGTATCCAAGTCTCAGCTGGGTTTTACTTCCCTAGAGAGGCCTTTGTTCCACCCCACTGCAGGTTTCTCCTGGTTAGTCAAACTCCCAACAGAATCCTGTGGATTCTTGTTTAAAATGCAGAAAGCCTTGTTTTGACTTCACAGCTGCTGAGTAAGACTACTGTTGGGGGGAGGAGGGAGGGGGTAAGGATTCTTCTGCACCCTAAAGTGCTGGAATCTATGCCATGAACAAGTTAAAACCCCTTGCTGTACTTTCCCATAACACTTTGAACTTCCTCTTTCAAGATCCATCTCAAATGTGACTGTTTATTTAATGCAGGAGTTGGCAAACGTTTTCTGTATGGTCCCAGGTAAAATTTATTTTAAGCTTTGCATGCCAAGAAGCAAAATCAAGGATTCTGTGTGGATAACCTATATGACAAAATAGAAAACAAATGTCCACAAACTTTTTAACATTTTTTAACAAAATTTGAAATACAAGAAAATATAATTTTTCTTATAATACAAGTCTACAAATGAGAAGAATGGAACTTTTTGTTGGGATAATATTTTGCTTGCTTAGGTCAAAGTTAATGGTTTTCTAAAATTATAGTAGAAACATAACCTCAACCTTCTGTAAAACTTTCTCTTCCTTCTCTGGAGCGCAGTATTTGAGTGGTCATAAATCAATATCACCTTGAAAAAAAAGTGACACAAGGTACTGCTATGGATCATCACACAGGTGTACACACAATTTTTTTTTTAATACCAAAAAATCTACTCAAATCAGCTTGTAGAATTTCACCGCTCCTTTACTTGTATGCTTTCTTTGCTCTGCCAGTCAATTCACTTCCCTATCTTTCACTGGGTAAGACAAAAGCAATTTCCTCTAGTGAATATATTTTAAAGTCAGTTTTCCAGGCAAAAATGGGCACTTTTCAGAGTTAGAACTTGAAGCTAAATACAAAAGATGACTGACTACATGTCCAAAGGAAAATACAGAAAGTCATTCTAGGTCCTGACATGTCAAGGTAAGAAAAGTGTGTGTTGGCCCTCCAAAATTTTACATGATTTTTCTTTGACTATCTTCCTGACTTTCTACACATAGAGAGGTACGGCAATATCAGAAATGCATTAGAAGAAAACACGATTTCAGAGACTAAGATAAATTTTCCTAATCATGTGGTTCAACATTCAGAAGCTTCACCAAAAACAAAAACAACATAAAAGTGTAAGAATTTGGATAGCAAAGAAAAAATACACCACTATAATAGGCAACTAAAAAGACAAATGACAATCTATAGGGCTTTTTGGAAATATATATATTAATGTTTTTTAAAAAGACAAATGACAAACTAGGAAAAATATTTGTAATTTATATATAAAGAGCCTCTAAAAATGGAGAAGAAAAATTTTGTTTAGAAAATTTCACTCAAGATACAAATGGACAGTTCACAGAAAGGTAAATTCAAATTACTCTCAATTATATGAAAACATGCTTAACCTCTTTTATAATAAGAGAAATGCAAATTAAAACTACAGTTACATACAATTTCTCACCTGTTTTACTGGTAAAACACCAAAACTTTGACATCCTACTTGGCTGGTAAGACTTAAGGGAACAGACACTCTCATAATTTGAATATGGGAATGCACAATGGTATAACCCCTAAGAAGGGGAATTTGGCAATATCTAGTAAAATGTCATATGTGTTTGCCCTTTGACCCAGCCATCCCACTTATAAGAATCTCTCCCACAGAAAGACTGGTGAAGATACAAAAAAAAAACACACCCATAGGCTATTCATTTCAGCACTATTTGAGCCAAAATCTACAACAACCCAAAGGTTTATCAACAGGGGGCTGGTAGAATTAACTACAGTGTATCCACCTATAGGGGTACAAGACAGCTCTAAAAAGAATATACTCCACATACTACATATACTGATGTATAGCATACCTATATAAATATACTCCATAAACTACACAGACTCTTAAACTTTGATTCATAATCCCCTTAATGTCTCCATAATTTCTCATGGTATCCCTAGGCCAAAGGAAATGCCTAATAGTTCTATTTATTAATGAAACTAATTGAACAATTTCATTTATTAATGTAAGAATTTGGTCCTGGAGTAGGGTGGAGGGAACAAAAAATAAATTAGACTTCATTAAATATTTCTTATTTGTAGACATGTCTTTTGAACTGTAAACATATATTATGCAAATGAAAAACAAAATTAAAACTTCTTAAAGCAAGTCTTGAAAAATCAAAGGAAAAAAACCAAGTGAATTTAACTACATATGTAGTTGGTGGCATTAACGACATAGAAAGGAATTATTCCAAGTTAGTTTAATTAGAAAAATTTGACTATGCATACCTAATAGGATATGCTCTAAGGACAAAAAGAAATGCAAATGATAACAACTTAAACTGACTTAAGAGACACAGAGAAGGAAGAGGACCATACACCCACACCAGGCACTCCGGGGAACAAGGGACCCAAATGGGTAAGATGAATCCCCATAACATTTGACTTTGAAAAACAGACAGGCCTAACAATCAGTGTGGCTTAATACCTGGAACTTTAAAAATAAGTGGGCTTTGATATGGGATTGCTGGGAAAGTGAAGTCCCCACCTTAAAAAGACAGCACAGCTAACACCTCCATTGAGATACAGCACAAAAGTTTGAAAAACACCTGAGTTATATGGGAAGGAGATTTATTACTAATCTCCGAGCATGTGCTGGAAGGGCAGGGATCTTTGGGAGACTTCAAGAACAAAAGAGCTCACAGGCACCATTTCTCTCCCCCTCCCTCCAGCCTAAATACACAGACACTTGTGGGAACCAGTACAAGATGAACACCCTCCACCTAACTTGCTAACAGCACACCCCACCACCAAGTGCTTCTGTGGATCCACCCCATCAAACCCCACCAGCCTTAGTAGGAGTTTCCCCAGGCAGTTACAGGTCCCCTACCCTTATCAGACCAACGGGGAGCTTGCAAGTATCATGTACCCCACACCTGCTTTCTCCTGAGGACCTACCCCTACAACAAGCCCTTGGTTGGAGCCTATCCAAAGTGGTGCCAGAGGCCTTTATATGTCCACATAATAAAGGCCATATGTGAAAAACCCACAGCTAACATCATACTCAATGGGGAAAAACTGAGAGCTTTTCCCCTAAAACCAGGAACAAAACAAGGCTGTCCACTCTCACCACTGTTATTCAACATGATACTGGAAATACTAGCCACCGCAATCAAACAAGAAATAAAAGGCATCCAAATTGTTCAGAAAGAAGTAAAACTTTCACTATTTGCAGATGATCTGGTACCACATATAGAAAATCCTAAAAACTCCACTAAAAACCTACTAGAACTGATAAATAAATTCAATAAGGTCATAGGATACAAAATGAAAACACAGAAATCCATTGCATTTCTACACAATAAAGTAGCAGAAAGACAAATTAAGGATATAATCCCATTTACAATTACACCAAAAATAATAAAATATCTAGAAATAAACTTAACCAAGTGAAAAACCTGTACTCTGAAAACACTGATGAAGAAAATTGAAGATAACACAAATAAAATGGAAAGATATTCCATGCTCATGGATTGGGAGAATATTGTTAAAATGTCTATACTACCCAAGCAAATCTATAGATTTAATGCAATCCCTATCAAAACACCAACAGCATTTTTCACAGAAGTAGAACAGTCCTAAAGGTATCACAATCCCAGATTTCAAGATATACTACAAAGCTGCAGTAATCACATCAGTATGGTACTGGCACAAACACAGACACATAAATCAATGGAACAAAATAGAAAGCCCAGAAAAAAACAAACACACACAATTTTATGGCCAGTTAACCTTTGACAAAGGAGGTAAGAATATGCAATGGGAAAAAGACAGTCTCTTTAACAAATGGTGCTGGGAAAACTGGACAGCCACATGTAAAAGGATGAAACTGGACCACTTTCTTATACTATATACAAAAATAAACTCAAAATGGATTAAAGAGCTAAATGTGACACCTAGAACCACAAAATTCCTAGAAAACAATAGTTTCTCTAACATCAGTCATAGTAATATTTTTCTAGATTTGTCTTCTGAGGCAAGGGAAACAAAAGTGGAAATAAATGATTGGGACTAGATCAAAAGAAAAGGCTTTTGCATAGCAAAAGACAATCAACAAAACCAAAACACAACTTACTGAATGGGACAAGATATTTGCAAATGACATATCTGATAAAGGGTTAGGATCCAAAATTCATAAAGTACTTATACAACTCCACAGCTACTAATAACAACAACAACAACAATCATCCAATTAAAAAATGGGCAGAAGACATGAACAGACATTTCTCCAAAGACGACACATAGGTGGCCAACATAAACATGAAAAAAAATGCTCAACATTACTCATCACCAGGAAAATATAAATCAAAACCGCAATAAGATATCCCCTTATATCTGTCATAGAGGCTAAACAAAAACACAAGAAACAACAAATGTTGGCAAGGGCATGGAGAAAAAGGAACGCTTGTGCAGTATTTTTAGAAATTCAAACTGGTACAGCCACTGTGGAAAACAGTATGGAGGTTCTGTAAAAAATTATAGAATTACCGGGGAGCCTGGGTGGCTCAGTCGGTTAAGCGTCCGACTTCAGCTCAGGTCATGATCTCACAGTTCCGTGCGTTCGAGCCCCACATCGGGCTCTGTTCTGACAGCTCAGAGCCTGCAGCCTGTTTCAGATTCTGTGTCTCCCTCTCTCTCTCTGCCCCTACCCTGTTCATGCTCTATCTCTGTCTCAAAAATAAAAAAAAAATAAATAAAAAAACAGTAAAAAAAAAATTTTTTTTTTTAAATTATAGAATTACCATATGATCCAGTATTCTACTGGGTATTTACCCAAATAATACGAAAACATTAGTTCTAAAAGATATAAACACTCTTGTGTTTATTGAAGAATGACTTACAATAGCCAAATTATGTAAGCAACCCATCTGTCCATCAATAGAGGAATGAACACAGAAGATGTGTATATATAGACAATGGAATATCATTCAGCCATTAAAAAGAATGAAGTCTTGCCATTTGCAACAACATGGATAGATCTAGAGGGTATGATCATAAGTGAAGTAAGTGAGAGAAAAACCAATACTATATAATTTCACTCATGTGGAAAGTAAGAAAAACAAATGAACAACAAAAAAAGCAACGAACCACAAAACAGACTGTCAACTACAGAGAACAAACTGATGGTTACAAAAGGGAATGTGGATTAAACAGGTGAAGGGGATTAAGAGTACTCTTATCATGAGCACTGAGAATTTACAGAATTGTTGAATCACTATATCGTATCATGAAATTAATATAACACTATATGTTAACAGTACTGGAATTAAATTAAAAAAAAAAAAACACAGTATCTTCTCATAGCTTTGTCTGCTGAAAAAGCCTAGAAACTAGGACTAACCTCAGAAATCAGCATCTCTGTACCCAGATTGGGTTCTAAATGTCATTTTCCACTAGCAGGCCCCGAGAATCTTTGCAGAAATGGATGACCCCAGGTCTGGGGGCAGGAATTAGGAAAGATGAGCCTAGACTATCTTATCATTCCAAAAGACAAAAGATGCAATCAAAGACCATGTCAAAAGGACATGGAAGATGATCCATGAGAATGACCCAAGTTCCTCATTTCTGAGTAGTAGAAGCATTCATAAAGATAAGGGAGGTGGGGCACCTGGGTGGCTCAGTTAAGCATCTGACTCTTGATTTTGGCTCAGGTCATGATCTCAAGGTTCATGAGATTAGGCTGATAGAGTGGAGCCTGCCTGGGATTCTGTCTCCTCTCTCTCTGCCCCTCCTCCCACTCATACTCTCTCTCTCAAATAAACAAACTTTAAAAAAAAAGATAAGGGAGGTTTTCTGTGGACATGTTAAGTGTGGGGATCCAGTAGAGAAGGCAATATCCAGAAGGAAGTTGTATTCCCTGCTCTAAAGTTCAGGGGGAGGTTTAAGTCTTACGGTAAAGTTACAAGGGTGCATGAAATCGCTTTTGGAGAACTAGAGAATGAGGAGGGATAATGACCAGGGACAGAAGCCTAGGAGAACAGTCATCCTTTTCTTGATGAATTAATGCACACCAACAAAGAAGGCAGAGTTTATGGGAAGGAGAAACCTATGGAATCACCTGGACTGACCCAGCCTACTTGCCTGCAAAGACCTCTGAGAGGATATGTGGCAGAGGGTAATGTGCCAGGAAGCCACTAACAAGTGATACTAGTTGGAGAAGGAGAGGAGGACCAAGAAGGATGGTGCTAAAGAAGAAAAGAAAGGAGATGGTATCAAGAAAGGAGAAAGGAACAATTACTAGTGACAGAGAGAGCAAGCAAAATGAAGAATGAAAAAGGTCCCCTGGAGTCAGCAAATAGTGGGTTTAGTCAGGGTGAATTTAGTGGAGAGATGAGGGGAAGAGAAAACATGCAGATATGTAACCTTCCTCACAGAGGGAAATGACCAGAAGATAAGCAGATGATGTCAATATGGACAGAGGAACATGGGGGCATAACCAGAAAGCACAATCCTAAATGGAGGAAAGGACTTTACCAAAAGGTAAAAGCGATGGTTTAGAAGTACAGGTCTACATGGGGTGCCTGGGTGGTTCAGTTGGTTGAGCATCCGACTTCGGCTCAGGTCATGATCTCGTGGTTCATGAGTTCGAGCCCTGAGTGGGGCTCTGTGCTGACAGCTTGGAGCCTGGAGCCTGCTTCGGATTCCGTGTCTCCCTCTCTCTGTTTCACCGCTGCTCACATTCTATCTCTGTCTCTCTCAAAAATAGACATTAAAAGAAAGAAAAAAAAAAGTACAGGTCTACAATCCCTTATCCAAAACCATTGGGGCTAGATGTGTTTCTGTATTCAGAATTTTCCAGATTTTATAAACTTAGTAATGGAACATATAGAGTTAATACATAACACTTCATAACCAAATACCCTAATATTTCTTCAGACAAGTGTATGAATATTAACAGCAAGTAGGACAAATAGCTTCACATCAATTCAGGTCTATCTTTGTCACAAGATACAAAGAGCTTTCAGGTCAGCATTTATTTTTTTCAGAATTGCAGACTTTATAGCAAATAAATGCTAAGGGCAGATCTATGACAAGTTTCTGCTGAGCAGATGGCGAAAGGGACATTCACTGAGAAGAATAAAGGTCCAAGTGCCCAAGAGGGCAAAATGGAACATGCTGGGAAAGGGGACAGCAGAATAAGGAAGATGGAGGAGAAAGCTCTGGGCAGTATGCAGAGAAAAGGACTCTGAATAGAGGCTTGGCATTAAGGGAAAGGAACAAGATGTCAAGGATATGAACATGGTTGAACTGACGGCGCTTATGAATGCTGAGTCACAGGAAGTATCAGGATAACGATACTGGATGCTGAGTCCCAGGAAGTATCAGGATAATGAGTTTAAAAGACTACATCTTTTTCTACTTCCCAAATGGAAAACTGATGAGAGGCTCTTCTGAAGACTTCTGAAGAGAAGTCTGACCAAAGTGGATAAGGGGTCAAGAAGACTTTGCAAATCCATCTTGCTTATGGTATCACAGCTGCTGGGGATGGTGAGGGGACTTATGGCTTTATGTTTATAGCACAAGACCTCTCCCCATGTGCTAAAGGAAGAGAAGGATCTTGTATCTCACAGGTGTCTTCCAGGCCTTGACACCCCAAAATGTGGGTGTTTGCAGTCTTAGAGCTCTGCTATCCCTTTCATGGACCTAAAGAAAAAGGATTACCAGGTTCCTTGCCTTCCTCCCTAAAGAAGGTCATTCCTGAGAACCAGCAGTTCATGCTTTTAATGTACTTGAACATCATAGATTAAAGGCATGTCTTAAAGTAAACATGTAACTGTATATGCCTTTGGAATGTCTTTTTTCTACCATGCCTTCTAGGTTTAACAGTAGGTATAGAGATTATATTTGGCTTGTTCTAGTAATGTTTAATACACCCCCATCGGGCTGGAAAGACTCTTCAGCCTCAGCCAAAGTTTTTCCTTACAGATTCACGTGCAATGAACCCCAGTCAAGGTAAATCCCTGGCCAAGGAGGCAAGAGACCATGCACGCACTGTTTGAGGCAGAACCAGACCCCAAGTACAGTCATTCCTGCCCCGTACACTTCAGCAAAATGAGCAGAGATTAACAAAACATCACATTAAACCACTCAGCTCCCTTTCACAAAAGTCACGGATGGAATGAGGGGAACACAAGGCTTTGGCTCAGGCCTGTCAGGATGCTGCTGGCCAGGATCCCCCGGGAAGGTAAGGGGTTTATGAACACCTGAGAGCAGGCATGTGAGCCGGTGTTTAAGCAGTTCCAACATATCATCAAGGGCTTCAGCCAAGTTAATGAGAACCAGAGCTCCAGACCAAAACACTTATTTTGGAAATACCTATTTTTCAAAGATTTTTGCATTTTAAATTAAACCATATGAGTAATTGTATCCTAGTTTCGTAGTCCATTTTGGAAAATAAAATTCTTGTCCCCTAACTTGGAGAAGAACATCATGAATTTGCAAAAGAACAGCAGCTAGTGGGGAGGAGAGTGGGGAGGAGAGTGGAGGGTCGATACCTGGGGCCACCTGGAGGAGCAGGGAAGTAATGCCCCTGAGAAGAGTTTCCAGACCACTACCTCTTCCTCCCCCCATATATCCAAGTTCATCTTGCAGGCTGATCCTACCTACACCTTGCTTCTATAGAAGATGAGAACTAGCTACAAACTACTGAATTTTAGGCATTCGAAATTCACGGATTAGAAAGAATTATGTAGGGGGCACTTGGGTGGTTCAGTCAGTTAAGTGTCTGACTTCGGTTCAGGCCATGATCTCACCATTCATGGGTTCAAGCCCCACATCAGGCTTACTGCTGTCAGCCTGTCAGTGTAGAGCTGGGAGCCTGCTTCAAATTCTGTGTCTCCCTCTCTCTCTGCCCCTCCTCTACTCACACTCTGTCTCTCTCAAAAATAAAAAAAAATTTTTTTTAAGAATTATGTATAATCCAAGCATTGCTATGGCCTTTAAATGGGACAAATTCATCTTGCTGGTATGGGTATTTCTTTTTATTTCTTCCCTCTATTTAATTTTGTTTTGTTTTGTCCTAGGAATTATCTGCCCTTTCTGGGTTTTAGGTCTTAGAATCGAAGAGTACTCTAAGCAGCTATCTCCAGAAAAACTGCATACGGTTAAACTGATGATAGGCATTTAGACTACAGATTTCCACAGACCTAATTCTTTTGTTTCTCCTTTGACCTGGTGATGTTACACCGAAAACAATTTAGTTCTAGAATAATTATTTTCTTGTTTTTGAAATCAATTAAGGAGCCATCAGTAAAACTTGCTCATTCTTGCAAGAGGCATTCATCTCCCCATTAAATCATTAAATAAAGCGATGATAGGAGGCTGCAGGGAGTGCCCATGGGGAACCAGATAAGTAGAGGGGTCTGATGGAGTCAAGCAAGGTTGCATATTCAAATCCTCCTTCTGCCACTGAATCTTGTGTGTGGCCATCTGCCAGCCTTGTGAATAGAAGTTAATATGCACAGAGCTCTACCACGCACTAGGCACTCTCCTTGTATATAACCTCATTTAATTTTCACACATAAAATCCATTTCCATAAGGAAACTGAGACACCAAGAGGTTACTTTGGCTTGAACAGTGCCTGAGAACTAGAAAGTGGCAGAAGCAGGACTCGAATCAAAGTCTGCCAAACTCTAAAGCCCCTTCTCTTAGGACTTAGATTTGCAAACTAGGCCCCAGGAATTTCACATTAATTCATTGATTTGCATCCAGCTGTGATATGAGGGAAAGAACAGGGCATCTGAATGCTTCTAAATTCAGACTCTTCCCCTTACTAGTAGTGTTAGTTTCCACACTGAAAAAAATACAACTAATAATTACACTTACCTCCTAGTCTTATTGTCAAGGTCAGATAAGAAAATGAAAGTAGAAAGCATCTATCACACAGTATCTCAGTAGATTCTGATTAATTAGGTTACTCAAAAGGAAATACAACATAGTGTCTAAACACTTGGCCTCTGGTTCATTCTACAGGAATCAATCCTAGTTTGATCATGTAGCAACATCACCTTGGGCAAATTACTTTAGTTCTTGGCAAAATGGATATAATGTTATAAGAATCTCTGCTAGGTCCTAGGACAGTGCCAGACATAGTATTAAATGAATGGGTTTTTGTTAGAATTATTATCAATGTAAGTGAATGCAGACTCCTTGAAAATGCTAAGTATACCACATGCTTGGAGAAAGTACTCCTACAGAAAAAAAATATTAATCTACAAGTTAGTACTAAATGGCCCAAGCTAAAAGGCTAACACTTGGTAGAGACATAAATACATAGCTGTGACTCAGTGGGTGATAATAATGAATCATTTATGAAACACATCAAACACATTAATTTGATTTTTTCCACACCATTTTTGGACACATAGTGTGTTCCCAGCACCATGCTTGGACTGGGAATGCAAAGATGAATGAGGGAGGATCCCTGATCTTGAGAAGTGTATCCTCTGTGAAAGAAACGGACATGAAAACAATTCCAATTCAGGTACTAAAAACTACATCAAGGTTAAAAGTTAAAATGATTTTATATTACTTAGTGATACAATCATGCATGCAGAGTATCACCTTTTCAGGCTGTGAAAAGGGGTAGGCAAGAAAGAGAGGGAGACAGGGACAGAGAGAGAGAAGCCCAATGTAGGAAATAGAGATTCTGTCATGGCTAGCAGGAAGAGAGACATGGATGGTCACAGCAGTCAGCCTATAAGGATTCTGGTAAAATTATAGTGGTGGTATGATGGTGATGGCAACCAAATGTTCAAAAAACTAAATGACACTTCTAATTTCAAATATTTTAAAGCATTACTTCCAGAAGTATACAAATAAATGCTGCACCTACAAATTCCAATTTGGGGTTTGCAAAATATAGGCAACATAAGTCTAGACAATAATGCCCATGGGGAGGTTGTAATTAAGGCCGAACAGGGCTAGTGGCTGGGGGAAAATAGCCATTGAGTGCTGGGTTCAGTTCAAGATTAGAAAAGGCAGCACCCAGAGGAGGCAGCAACAGATGATCCTTCCAAGTTGATGAGAAATCAGCCAGGAAAAGCCAGAGCCCAAAGGTTCTCCATTTCAGGCACTTAGTATAGTGCAGTTTAGGATACTTCTGAATAGTTTGCTTGCCAGTGACCTCTATGTTTGTTAATCTGCTGCATATGGGGGGAATTTCCTAGGAGAAATTTTCCAGAGGGAGACTCCAGATCCTCAAATATGAGATCAAAAAGACTAATTCAGGAAAACTGAAAGGGCTACTTCATCTAAGAGACAATTTGGGACTGGAGGCCAGCATGGGCAAGACCAGCAGGGAAGGGACCATCAGATCTAAGTTTCCTGGGCCATTCCTCAAGGTCCCCCAAAGCCCCCACTGACCCCCATGGCTTTCACCTGGCACATACCTTTCTCCCCAACTAGACTACAAGCAGGAATAAGTCACTGAGAAACCCAGGCTGTGGAAGTTCCATCTTTTTTTTTTTTTTTTTAACAGCCAGTGTGAACTAGAGGGAGTGAGAGCATGCAGGGGAGAGGGGCAGGAGGAGAGGGAAAAAGAGACAGAATTTCACCCTACCTGTTCTTAACAGCTATGTGAGCTTGGGCAAGTTGTTTGTCATCTTGCCTCTCAATTTTTGCATAGTAATAATTAAGTAATAATTAGTAATAATTAAGTGCATATGAGCACTTATAGTAGTGCACATACTTTGGTAGATCATGAACAGTGATTTTACATAGCCCAATGAACAGTGCATGTTAATTTGCTTTGCTAAGTTTTCTCATCTGAAAAATGAGGGTATAAGATTCAGTCTCACAATTTCTATCGAGCTAATGGAAGTTAAAAAACATGTTGAATGAAAAAATGCAATCCAAATGTTTGTGTTTGCTGTTATCACTGCACATAGTAGGCACTGCAATCAATGATGGCTAAAATATGGAAACAAAATAGACACCGAGAGGTTGGACCAGACCCTCTCAAGACCCACCATCCCGAGATCTTGCACAGGAAAATTATTTGTAAACGTGAATGCCAGACAAGTGTTCCTTATTAGCTATGCATGGGCCCTGGAGACCAGCACTGCCATGTGGTAAGAAGAGACAGACTCTGCCAAGTACAGCTCTGAGGCCATCCTTCACATGTGCCTGAGAAATAACTCCCCCAGAGGCCTCCTGTGCTGTGAAGTGCCCCACCCCCATCTTGGCTACCTCCCCAAAGACCCCCAGCTCCTCCTCCAGCAATCTTCCAGACTTTGGCCATTCCCAGTTGGCATGGAAGTGCAGAGCTTGGCACATTCTTCACTTCATCCCCCTGGATTCACCCCAATGGGGTGGTTCTGCCTGGCTGTCCCACACAGCATCTCTCAGAGAGTTAGAAAGGAATGTGCTTAACTTGCCAGCACCAGGAGCAGAACCAAAGCCAGCATGGCCTGTCATACAAGGTAGTTTAGTGCTCCCATCATCACTGCAATATACACACACAGCAGGCCCTGAGAAGAGTCTGCACCTCCCCCAGAGCCGGAGAGGTCCAGAAAACCACATGGGAATGTGGGTTCTCCTGCACAAGCTGGGTCACTGATAATGGAGCCTTGAATTCCTTCCAAACATACACCTGACATGTAAGGGAAAAGAGGGAGAACTAGCAGAAAAACAGCATCTGTCCCTGAAGCTCTTGGATCCATATAAAACTTAGAATGGCATGTTTAATATCAAATCCCAGAGCTTTGCAAACCAAGGCCATCTGCCTACCACTGTGCTCACTGCTTGCCACAGAGTACATACTCAAGCCCATTTCCTCAATCACTTTAACCCAATGCTACAGGTACCCTCAGACATGGACAACTCGAGGGCGATAAGCATGACATTCCCAGCACTAGTCTCACAGTTATTTAAAAATGCTGATTCTCCCACTTCCAACATGGAATCAGTCCGTTAGTCCTTATTTTGCATAAGCAGGATTATGATCTTTAATTCAAGTCATTCATAGTCACTCATCCATTTATTCATTCAATCAACAAATACTTATTGACTGCCTACAATGTGCTAGACATTACGCTAGACCAGGAGACAGAATAGTGATCAAAGCCAGAGATGATTCTTGTTCTTGTGGTCTAGTACATTGTTCTCAACAGAGGCAATATTGCCCCCAAAGGGGACAAACTGGTTCCTATGTAGTGACAAAATCTTACTCATTTTACATGTAAAACATGGATACATATATAGCACATACTATACACACACACACACACCCACACACACCCTTAAGTACCCATATAGTTGTATTATTTTCCTATTGTTGCTACAACAAATTACCTTAAACTACTAGATTTGTGGTAACACAAATTTATTATCTTCCAGTTCTGGAAGTCAGAAGTCTACAGTGGGTTTCACTGGACTCAAATCAAGATGTTGGCAAGGCTGCAGTTGTTCTGCAGGCTTTGGGAAAGAACTAGTTTCCTTGCTTTTTCCAGTGTCTAGAGGTTGCCCACATTCCCTGGCTCTTGGTCCTCCTCCAACTTCAAAGCCAGCCATGACAGTCCAGTCTTTCCTAATTGCTATCTCCCTCACACTGACTTCCTGTCTCCCTCTTTCACTTATAGGAACATTTGTGATTACTTTGGGCCCACCAGGATAATCCAGGAGAGTCTTCCCATCTCAAGGTCAGCTAATTAACAAAGTTTAATCCATCTATAGCCTTAATTCCACCTTTCCATGTAATGGGACTTACAGTTTCCAGGGTTTAGGATATGGATGTCTTGGTGGGGGGAGGGTGGAGGAAGGAAGCCACTATTCTGCCCATAACAGTATATCTGTAGTATTAAATTTTTCCAGGGGGAGGATTAGTAAAACATATCTTAAAAGGCTCTTTAAAGGAGCAAGAATGAAACAAAGATTCAGAAATCTTGGTCTACCAGGTAGGCAAATGCAATGTCTTGGTTAAATCTGTACACATTGCGGTCGGTCAACAGGCCTGGGTTAAAATCCAAACTCTGCCTACTAGCTGTGTGGCTATGAGCAAGTTACTAAAGGCCTCAGGAAGGACAGTAACTTCCTCAGTTACTGTGAGGACTTAATAAGTCAATGCACTTAGAGGACTTAGAAACTGCCAAATACAGATCATCCTTGACTTACAATGAGGATATTTCCTCATTTGTAATTATGTGGATGGAACTAGAGGGTATTATGCTAAATGAAATCAGTCAGAGAAAGACAAATATCCTAGGACTTCACTCATATGAGGACTTTAAGACCCAGAACAGATGAACACAAGGGAAGGGAAGCAAAAATAATATTAAAAAAAGGAGAGGGACAAAACATAGGAGACTCTTAAATATGGAGAACAGAGGGTACTGGAGGGGTTGTGGGAGGGGGGATGGGCTAAATGGGTAAGGGGCATTAAGGAATCTACTCCTGAAATCATTGTTGCACTATACACTAACTTGGATGTAAATTTTTTAAAAAATAAAACAAAATGCAATGAGCCTATGTCCTGATAAACTCACTGTAAGTTGAAAGTAAGTTGCAAATGCATTTTATACACCTAACCTACTGAACACCACAACTTAGCCCAGGCTACCTTAAATGTGCTCAGAACACTTCCATTAGCCCATGGTTAGGCAAAACCATCCAAAAGAAATCCAATTTCATAATAAAATGTTGAATATCTCATGTAATTTACTGAATGCTGTACTGAAAACAAAACAAAACAAAAAAACAGAATGGTTGTATGGGTGCAGCATCATTGTGAGTGTATGGGTCATTTACCCTTGTAGTCACATGACTGACTGGGGGCTGTAGCTGCCCCTGCCCAACATCAGGACAAAGGATCACACTGCTTATCACTAGCCTGGGAAAAGATCCAGATTCAGAATTCAAAGTTCGGTTTCTACTGAACAGGTATCACTTTTGCACCATCATAAAGTCAAAAAATTTTAAGTCACACCATCATAAGTCAGAGACCATTTATATACAGTAAGTGTTGGATAAAAGTTTTCAATAGTGTTAGGGGAGACAACAAAAGATTCAAATAATCACAGAAATCAATGTCCAAGTTCAAATGACGTTAAATGCTGGAAAGGGAAAGAAGAATTGATCTTGCGGTATTGTAAGAGTATAAGCAAGGAGGTCTCACAGTGGGTAGGAGGGAAGAGTTTCCTACAGAAGTTACTTCTGAACTAAAATTGGAAGAAGGAGTAGGCATCAACTAGGTCAAGAGAATGGGGGTAGAGAGAGAGTCAGAGGGAGTCATGGAGAGGTTCCCAAGCAGAAGAAACATCAGGGGCCCCGGGGTGGCTCAGTTGGTTAAGCATCCAACTTCGGCTCAGGTCATGAGCTTGAGCCCCGCTTCAGGATCTGTGCTGACAGTGCAGAGCCTGGAGCCTCCTTTGGTTCTAAGTCTCTATCTCTCTCTGCCCCTTCCCCACTCATGCACTCACTCAAGTGCACGTGCACTCGCTCTCTCTCAAACGTTAAAAAAAAAATTTGTAATTAAAAAGAAAAAAAAAGAAACAACATCATGAAGGTTTCCTTGGGGCAGGAAGGGCCTGGCACAAACTCCTGGGACTGACAGCCCAGTATGACTGCCCAATGAAGAGCAGACAGACGTACAGGGTGGATGCCAGGCCAGGCTGGAGACCAAGATGGGGCCAAACCAAGGATTTTCAGCCTTATCCTAAGAGCAATAGGAGGCACTGATTGAACTGAAGCAGAAATGGTGGTGAGAGTGAAATGATCCAGACTGGAGGGGAGAAACAGCAAAACAGCAGATGCACAGCAACTAATCTGAAGGTGATGGGGCTGGCGGGGGTGAGGCACATGGAGAGGGAAAGGTGAAGAGAAAGATACTTAAAAGGTAAAATCAACTGGATTTGTGAAATGTGGCAGAGAGGGGTGGGTTATAGATGCACACATCTAGTTTCCAATGTCCCATGTGCAGGTTCTCATGCATCCATCAATGCCCAAAGCCTCCCCAAGCTTGCGGGTAGTCTGTCCAGAAAAAAGCCTGCCAAAATGACTGATCAGTCCTGCCCAGATGTGCAGTGACTTCTTGTAGCACTCCACACACCATTCTGTATCTCGGGTATAAAATAAACTTTAAATTGGATACAGCTTTAACAAAAAGTAGTGCTGGAAACAGCTCTTCTTTTAGAACCTCTGTTTACTATAGAGTGTTTTAAGTATGACATTTTAATTTCATTTTTTTTAAATATGTATTTTGTGAGAAATAAACAGAGATGACTTAACTGGAAATTGAATTGGGGTCTCCTGGCCCCTGGCCCACATTTCTACCCAGAGACGACTGTCTGCTGTAGTATAAATCCATCTCTGCAAGCTGCTGTATGATCGAAGTGAGATGTGCTTATGTTCTTCTTAAAAATGTATGCACTTCTTAGCCAGAGGGCCCATACGCCCAAGTATTGATCTGTTAGAACTTCTGCTAATTCAATTTGTGACATAATGATTCAAGGTTAGATTGTGGCTACACATATTGTCCCAAAAGTTCTCTGCATTTGCCTATTCAATATCCAGGACAGGACCACAGTTTACCAATCAACAGCTCTGGGTTCCTTAAGCCACTTGCCATAGCAATAGTTGGAAAAGAATCTGCTCAGAATAAAGAAGACTGGAAGAATCTAAACCATGAAAGAAATTAATAAGGATTAGAGGTGAAAGAAGGAGAAAGGAGGGCTGTCCCTGTTTCTTTCAGAAATAATGAAGTCTAGTGACTTGGGTTTTGGGGTGCCTGGATGGCTCAGTTGGTTAAGCATCTGACTTCAGCTCAAGTCATGATCTTGCTGTTCTTGAGTTCAAGCCCCGCGTTGGGCTCTGTGCTGACAGCTCAGAGCCTGGAGCCTGTTTCAGATTGTGCCTCCCTCTCTCCCTCTCTCCCTCCCTCTCTCTCATTTCTCTCTCTCTCTCTCTCTCTCTCTCCCCCTCCCCCACTCACATTCTGTCTCTCCCTCTCAAAAATAAACATTTTTTAAAAAGAGAGAGAGAGGGGCGCCTGGGTGGCGCAGTCGGTTAAGCGTCCGACTTCAGCCAGGTCACGATCTCGCGGTCCGTGAGTTCGAGCCCCGCGTCAGGCTCTGGGCTGATGGCTCGGAGCCTGGAGCTTGCTTCCGATTCTGTGTCTCCCTCTCTCTCTGCCCCTCCCCCGTTCATGCTCTGTCTCTCTCTCTGTCTCAAAAATAAATAAACGTTAAAAAAAAAAAAAAAGAAAAAAAAAAAAAAAAAGAGAGAGAGAAACATGGGTTTTACTCCCACTTCTGCCACTGATTACCTATGTAACCTTTGGCAATTTAGTTCTATGCTCAACCAACAGTGAACAAATTAATGAAGGACTTCATCAGGCAAGTCAATTAGCCAAACACTGCAGGAGGCACTGAGTGTCCAAAGATTACCTAAGGATAGTATCTACCTGTGGAGAGTTTAAAAATAAGAGGTGGATACCTAAGCAGGAACACAATACCTAACAGGAATAAACACTGAAACAGAAATACAATAAAGGATCATAAGTGATAAAGCATAAATATGCCCCAAAGGACTATGGGAGAGACAGATCCCAACCTGGGTGCAAGGAAGACTTCCTTGAGACAAAGACACTTGTGCTTGTATCAAAACATGAGTCCAATAGGGGTGCCTGGGTGACTCAGTTAAGCATCCGACTTTGGCTCAGGTCATGATCTCACCATTCGTGGGTTCGAGCCCCGTGCCAGGCTCTGTGCTGACAGCTCAGAACCTGAAGCCTGCTTCAGATTCTGTGTCTCTCTCCTCTCTGCCCCTCTCGTTCTCACGTTCTCAAAAATAAATTAAAAACATTAAACAAGAATTAAAAAAAAAAACACATGAGTCCAATAATGAAGCAGAAGAAAGAGAGAGAGAGAGAGAGAGAGAGAGAAAGAGAGAAAGAAAGAAAGAAAGAAAGAAAGAAAGAAAGAAAGAAAGAAAGAAAGAAAGAAAGAAAGAAAGAAAGAAAGAAATCCCATTTGAAACTACACCCAAAACAAAAAGATACCTAGGAATAAAACTAAAGAGGTAAAATATCTGCACTCTGAAAACTATAGAGTACTTATGAAAGAAATTAAGGGTGGGGGGAAGAGAAGGAAACCACAAGAGACTCTTAATAACAGAGAACAAGCTATGGGTTGATGGAGGCAGGTGAGTGGGAGATGGGCTAGATGAATACTAAGGAGGGCACTTGTGATAAGCACTGGGTGTTTTAAGTGATGAATCACCGAATTCTACTCCTGAAACCAATATTGTACTATATCTTGGCTAATTAAAATTTAAATTAAAAAAAAAGAAAGAAAGAAACCCTTCAAGTACGTCAGGAGCTTAAACTGCCCAAGGGCCTACTTTAGACTAAAGCAAGTTTGAAAATAAAATTAGCACCAGAATTGCTATGACTCATGATTCCATGGTTTAATATTGGACTGGGAAGAGGGAGAGCGACAATGTATAATAAAGCCTTAAAAACTAAAAAAAAAAAAACAAAAAACAAAGAAACGATTAGCAAGAATTAACTAGGTGAATAAAAGCAGAAGAGTATATTAAAATAAGCCATGAGAGAATGCTGGGCAGCTCACAGAACTGTCACAAAGGCTGAAGAATCAAAGTGGACAGTTGTCACTCTTCAGCTCAGCATCTGAAATTCCTTTGGGGAATTTTTTTTTTAAGTTTTGTGGGTTTCCCTGCATAGAAGGTGAATTATCGTTCCCCCATCCTATGCAATTAGGGACAGACATCTGACTTAGGCTTTGTTCGACAAGTACGTCCATATGCCAAAAATATTCAATTGAGAGCTAATGGCACAAGAAACACAGACCACACAAAAAAAAAGAAAAACATTTCTGGTACTGTAAAAAGCCATTCAAGGTCTAGCTTTCACAGACAGTGGTGCTGAAGGAGCCAGGGCAGTCCCCAGGGTCAAGATGCAGGCAGAGCAGGCTGTGGTGTGGGGGCCCCGGCAATGCAATCTCAACAGACCTGCTCCAGAGCACCGTCTGAGCTACAGTTTCAGTTGGGTAGCCTCTCACCCAGTTCTTCAGCCTTTGTGGTAATTCTGTGAGCTACCCAATGACAGTTTAATAAACTTCTTTTCTGCCTAAGTCAACTGGGGTTGGCTTCATTTTTTGCAGCCAAAACATCTAACTGATAAAAGAATAACATAAGCACACCCTCACAGGTGAGGGACAGTTTGGTGGCTGTGGATGTGTAGGGGGGGCACTGTAAGCAGTTCAGTATCAAGAAAGCATAAAGAATGAAATGGAAAGGATGGGAAATGAGGCTAGAGAGATGTAGCTAGAGAGAGCCACAGAGTGGCTGGTACACTGGGCTAAGAAACTTGGAATTCATCCTAAAGGTGATGGGTGCCTTAGCACAGAAGTGGCATTCGCCATATTCATATTTTAGAATGATTAATCTAACATTAGTAGCAAGACTGTAAAGTGGACAGGGGAAGATTGGGAAAGGCCAGACAAGAGGCTGTGGTGATAGGACCCAAAGAAAAGGTGATGAAGGCTGAGCCAGGGCAGTGGTTGTGAGGAGAAAGAGGTGGTGATGGCCTTGAGAAATACTTAGGCAACAGAGTAGGATGCCTACCTTCGCAAGGAGAGGAGAGAAGTCTCTTTACCATTCTGGTCCACAATTTCTTCAACTATGTATTAGGAGTGAAGTCTAGGTATCCTACAAGGCATGTAACAGTCCCTGATTCTAATTACTGGAGATGCAGGTGCATTTGCCTAAAGACAACAGAAACTTCACTAAAAGAGAAAGAAAATTCCTTGAGGACAGGTCAAACAGGCAGGCATCTTCTAATGATTAAAAGTGTAGGATTAAAATTAGAAGTTTGTAGAATTGTGAAAGACACCACACATGGTAAAGATGGGTTTGTTTACTGAAACTTATGCTTCTATGACTGAAAGCTTAAAAGAGCAGGATGTCCTTTTATGAAAGGAAACACTTCATTATACAACAGGTGCACTGCCGAAGTATACTAACCTTTGAAAACCTGATACACTGTAAAATACACAATCTCCTTTATAAACCAATCTTTTTTTTACCCTTTATCCAGATGTTTCCCCATTACATAGACATCAATTCATGGGTGGATGTGAGGTCTTAAACATTTACAGTGAAATGTTTCCTTCACAAGATTAAAGCATTTCTTGATTGACATTACTATTCTTCCAACAAAACAAGTATCTGAAGGGCATCAAAACATACAAATAGGATTCCCCTTTTAAGTGTGTGTATAGCTAAAATTTAAAAAAGCAACCAACAGCAGAACCATAAAAAATGGACATTTTCACAGAATCTCAGAGTTTCTGTGCACAGGGAAAACATACTTCTGGTCCTAGTAGAATTACTTGCCTTTGCAATTCATGAGTTCTTTCTCAGCTACAAAAAAAATTGAGTTACTGCAATTATGGTTTTGTTTGAAAATGTCAAGTTCTTTTATTTCCATGTAAATATTCTATTCACTTTCTAAAAGATTTCCCATATAATCCCTTTTGACTGGATTCTTTTTATCTGAGTGCATTTTTTTCAAACATTTCCTAAGTTTTTATTTTAATTCATTAACAGTGTTCTATTAGTTTCAGGTGTGCAATACAGTGATTTAACAATTCCATACATCACCCAGTGCTCATTACAACAAGTGCCCTCCTTAATCCCCATCATCTATTTAACACATCCCCCACCTACCTCCCCTCTGGTAGCCACAGGTTGTTCCCTATAGTTAAGAGTCTGTTTCTTGGTCTCTTTTTTTCCTTTGTTTTGTTTCTTAAATTCCACATATGAGGGAAATCATATGGTATTTGTCTTTCACTGACTTATTTCGCTTAGAATACTCTCTAGCTCCACCCACATCATTGCAGATGGCAAGATTTCATTCTTTTTGATGGCTAATATTCCACTGTACATATCAATACATGATACCTTATCTTCTTTATCCATTCATTATAGATGGACACTTGGGCCACCTCCATATGTTGGCTACTGTAAAAAATGCTGCTATAAACATAGGGGTGTGACAACATCCCTCAGATGTTGGGGGAAAGTATAACTTCCTCATCCCAGTCCCTTCTGACCCTACATACCCTCCCCCAACCACAGGCAGAACATGACATTGGGCAACTTGCTCATAAAGCCCCTTCACTGTCACGATTATTTGGCCCACAGAAAAGTATAAATTAAAATAATACTTATAATCATTGTCCATTCTAGTTTGTTTTTTCTGTCTTTCAAACTGAGGAATATTTGGCAAGTTTCTGATAGGATGAGTATATAATAAAACCCCTCCATACTCAACACATATCCATACACAACCATCCTTCATATACCCTTCCAAATTGGGCACACAAGAAATCAAGTTATGTCTTGAAATAGCCAGGAAGAGTATTTTCCTCTTATATTCAGCTTGTTATCTGTTGGAGGATAATCCCATTTTTGAAAATCACCTTGATTTGATGAAGAATAGATTTGTTTCTAAAAATCAGTTTTAAAGAAACTAATGCACTCTTTCCCAAGCAGAGCTGAGTTTTTAATAGCTAAAGACATTACTATTATCCTTATTCCCTCTCCCAACAAAAAGGGATTTATAAAAATAAATAAACCTGTGTTCCTGGAGACTTCCAGGTGTGTTTCCAAAGCCATAGCAACTTCTAAGGTGCCCAACAGTGGGGAGAAGTGCAATCCACCCTAGCTGGTGCAGTTCTTTTTTTCTCATATTTCTAATACTTCCTAAAACCATGAACTTCAGTAAAATTTGCTATGTAGACAAATGTTAATATCTTGGACTAATTTGCTCAAAGAGAAACAAGTTGGCCATGGCTGCAAGTGGACAGGGTAAGCAGCCCCTAAGCTGTGAGGCAAATCCTAAGAGGGGTCTCCAGTAAAAATACAGGAAGACAGTTTCTTACTACTAACCAGCTCACCTCTGCTATGAAAAATCAATTAGAGGTCGGGAAAGCTACTTTAAAACAGATTTTTTTTTTTTTTAACATCAAGTTACTTAGTATAATTTTCTTGCCCCTTCTTTAAGAAGTATGTCCTCACTGGCTGACAGGGACAAATTTCTCCCTACTCCCCAGTATAAATGCACCTCACCATCCACTTCTCCACATCCCTGTGGCCCTCAAATTGGATTCCATGATATATAAATAATGCTGCTGATGCCCTTGTCTTTATCTCAAACCAGAAAATTAACACAATTTCAAAAACCTGTTTTCTAAACTCCCAGTGACTGAGACAGGAAGGGGTGGCAGGGGCGGGGAGAAGAGGACGGGCGGCCTGTTTGTACACCCACTGGCACTGCGTTTTCCTCACCAGTGAAGCTTTCCATGGAAATTCTGGCTGCATTAGCCTTGGCTAAGCTTGGGACTATTTTTGGAAGCCTAAAAACCTCAGGGGAGTGACTTTTACTTTTATTCATGTACAGGGTCCTTACTTTTATTTATTAAAGAAACAAAAACATGTCTCCTGCTTAACTTCAACCAGCTTTCATGTCAAGTAAAACAAAACTTGTTGGCTGGTCCAATCGGCCATTGGCCAGGGTAGAGGGGGAGCCCCTGCCACAGTGCGTCTGAAGCATATGTGACCTGGGTATTAATCACCCCACAGAGAAAGGGAGGAGTTAAGGTCTTTTGAGACTCTTGTACCAAAGGAACAACATTGGGAGTGTGTTTGAGTCCGGCTGGGAGAGGAAAAAGTCTCTGGGCAAAATTCCAGCCAATTTGAAGTGTTTTCAAAAGCATTTCAGGTGGGAAAGAAAGAGATGGAAGGCTCAGTGCTCCCCCCGACTCCCAACACTGTGACACTGACATCGTAGAACGTAAAAAATCAGCAGAGAGGATCATGGGGTGAGAATCACCCCACAGATTTAACTTCACCCCCTCCCAGAGTCTAAGTGTTCATTTTAACAAGTTGTGAAGGGCAGGCAGCCAACCCCTCAGCCTCCACAAGACAAATTGATTCAAGGTTTTTCTCCTTGAGCCTGCAGCCAGGGTGACTGCAACAATAGCAGCTGAAGAGGTGCTATTGTTTTATCTCAGTGGCAATTTGAAACTCTTACCAGGACTAGTGGCCCACCAGGCATCTACAAATGGGAACAAGAAACAGCAAGAAATTCAAGCAAAGTAGAAGTTAAAGCTCTCCTAGGACACTAAACAAAGCTGCTAGTAGAGTCCCCAGGGAGTGTGCTTGGTGGGGCATTGCCAGGCCTAATATAAGCCTGACCCTCTATTACCTCAGCTCTTCCTTTCCTTCTATACCCTCTTCATTGCCCCCCACTTATTACTCTAGCTGGATTCACGTTAGATCCCAACATGTTGGACAATGGCTACAAATATCTGTGCCACAGTGGGCAAATCATTTCAGCTTCCCTGGATTTCAGTTTCATCCGGTTAACTGGGTGTGTGACAGGGACTGCCAGCTGTTCGCCATAAATCTGTTTCATCTTCTTCCTGGGCACACAGCTAGAGTACATAACCCCATTTCCTCTGTGGTTAAGCAGGGCCATGTGACCAGCCAACAGAATATCAACAAAAGTGGCGTGTGCCATTTTCAGGCCAAAAAGTTGGTGTGCCCCCTTTTCTCTTCCCACCAACTGGATGTGGTTAATGGTGGAGACCTAAATAACCACACACTGAAGATGGCAAAGCTGGAAAATATATCCCAGGATCACCCTGTGAAAGAAAACTTGACCTTTAACCAAAATACCCTACTGGGACTATTTCATAAGGAAAAAACACACTGATTGCACTGGGCCACTAAAGCTTTGTGGCCTATTACTGTAGCCTACCCTTCCCTAATACAATGTAATATAAAAAAATAAATAAAATAAAATAAAATAAAAATCCCTGCCCTGTCCTGCCTATCTCAAAGGACAGTGGGAAGGATCAAATGATCTATTTTTTGTGAAAATACATCACATCCTTCAAGTCTAGAGCAGAAATAACACCATCTATAGACAGCAAAGCATCCATAAATTAACAATATGTATTGATTCCAGCATTATACTATTTAAATATTTTGTAAGAATTTTCATTTAACCCACCTAACAGCATTATGAAACAGATACTATTGCCATTCCCACTAACCAGATAAGGAAACTAGGGCTTACAAAGTGAATGACTCACCCCACATTCCACTCCAGCTGAGCACAGCAAGCCTGACCCCAGAACTGATATCCTTAACCATGAATGTAGAAAGAAAGGCAGCTTCACATAAATGAATAATTGGAACTTTTAATTAGATGAGTGAAACTTTAAAAGCACTTTGCTTCAATTACCTATTTCAAAAGAAAGCCATCTTTGGCCTACTATTTGCCATCATGCTGACTCAGTTTTTCCAACTTATTTTCCATCTACACACACAGTTCCCATCTATGGCACCTGGTGTTCTTTCAAACAAATAATGCAGACTACCACCTAGATTCCTATCAGAAGTTTGGATGCAGGTTTGACGTTTACTAGGTGTATTTTAAAATCTCAGTCCAGTACATTTTTTTTATTCCCTCTAGAACCTCTTTTGTCCTCTTAAGTGAATTTAATATAAGCTAAAAGACAAAGAAACGCTGTTTAATGGGTGAAAGAGGGCAAGGGCACCTCCCAGGTATTAACTCATTTAAGAAATCTTAAAGCAAGGTTACCTCATGCTTCCACCATTAGCCAGAGTCCCAAAGTACAATTACCGAAGCCTAGTAACGAGACCACCAAAGGTAAGCAGGCCATTATAAAAATTTAAGAGCTATTGAGTACTCCGGGTTTTGCAGCCGGTCAGCTCAGTTATTTAGCACATGTTTTTTCCATCCTTGCAATGCGTGGGGAAAATTCAGTATCCAACATCTCTCAAAACCACATTTCCACCTGTGTGGGGCAGTGGAATTAATAAGCATATAGAATAACCTCACAAATTTGGATCCCACTCATCTGGAATTCATGATATTTCAGTTACGCATATGTGGGCCTGGCCAGACAAAAAGGCTGGCAGGGGCGGAGGTCACTGCACAGAGTTGGAGTGAAATAAGGGCTGGCAGGGTCAAGGGAGAGAAATAGGGCTGCAGAGCTCAGAGACCATTATACATGCATGTTTTAATGATCAAATTAAAATCATATATATAAAGTCACTAATTATGTGCTGAGATTTACTTTACCCTTTGATATTAACGTGGGTTTGGGAAATAAATTTAAATGCTTTAATGAAATTGCAGGAGTAATGTTTCACCTGCTTGCTACTTAAACCAAACACAGCATTTTCTTGTACTTTTCAGAAATACATTCACAAAAACAACTGGCAAAGCGATCTATTCACCAAAGGAAGGAAACAATGCAAGCCTTAGAGTCCTCCTCACATAAAAATGATAAAACTAGTCTGTAAGACATGGTTCTATTTTGAGACTTATAATAATTCTGATAACCCTCCTACAATCTCTGACCATTCTCACATACAAGCAACCTGTTGCTGAGTCTGTGAGGTTTGGCTCCTCTGCAGATAGAAAGTAGATAGATCCAAACACAGACTTGACTGTGGACCTACCAAGGTAAGGCCATGTTCGCTCTGCTTATTTCTGTCATTTAAAAAATAGGTAACATCATTGAGGAGGGCACCTGTTGTTATGAGCACTGGGTGTTGTATGGAAACCAATCTGACAATAAATTTCATATATTAAAAAAAAAAATAGGTAACATCAAACTAGACTTCTAAACCACACTAGATTAACCATCCTGGTGTTCATTCTCTTCCATTTTATCCTAGGGAAATGCTCCCTTCCACCTTTTCAGATCTCTTGTAAGATAATGAACATAAGGCAGTTTTGCTACCTTTGAGGACGGTTTCCATTTTGATGCTGTTAGAAAGATAAAAAGTGTAAGTAGCCCTACAGAGACAAACATGCTCCACTACCTCCATAGGACATCAAAATACATCATACTCTCTTAAGGAAAATAAAACATCAGTATAGTATGGAAAATACCTTCCTATAATGGGCAGAACAAAAGTTAAAATAAAATCTCCATGTATCTGTTTATTGAATTGTCTTTTTTCTTAATACCAGAAAGAAGGTCACTATCTTAGGTTTCCAGGGCTGTCCCAGGACCTTTGCATGTATCACTGTCTCACCTCTTCCAGCCATTTTCCAGCTATTGATCATGGAAAACACACACACACACACACACACACACACACACACACACACACACACACCAATAACTGAAACTGTACTCCTAAGAAGAATACTTCTTTTTGTTCTGATTATTCTCTTTAAGCATTCAGAAAATAAACACAAATATAAAAGAACAAAAATCACCTATAATCTCATACCCAGAGATAGCGTTTTACTGTATACCCTTTTAAACCTTTCCTATACATACATATGCATGTATCATTTAAAAATTTTTACCAAATGGTAAGGCTATGCATGCTTCTTTATAGTCTTATTTTTTTTCCTCCTTAAAGAACACATGATAGTTACATTTTCTGATCAGTAAAGATCAATATTATCATGGTCAGTGACCATTAATTTAACCAATCCTCCACTAATTTACATTTACAGGTTTTCTAGTTTTTGTCCATTATAAAGAATACTGTTACATACATTCTTTGTGCATACCAGAGTGAAACTGATTTAATAAGTAAATACTCTTTTTGAGCGCACACATTGTCTAAGGATTTCAATACCTATTGTCAAACTGTACTCCAAAATGTTCTGGAACACCAAGTTTACTATCCTAATAGCAAAGTAAGCAAATGCCCACCACCCACCTTGACAACTCTTAGTATTTTTTTTGATGTTTATGTATTCATTTTTTTTTTATTTTTAATTTTTTTTAACATTTATTTATTTTTGAGAGAGAGAGAGACAGAGCATGAACGGGGGAGGGTCAGAGAGAGGGAGACACAGAATCTGAAGCAGGCTCCAGACTCTGAGCTGTCAGCACAGAGCCCGATGCGGGGCTTGAACCCACAAACTGCGAGATCATGACCTGAGCCAAAGTCAACCACTTAACCGACTGAGCCTCCCAGGTGCCCCATTATTTATTCATTTTTGAGAGAGAGAGAGAGACAGAGAGAAAGGAGGAAGGGAGATGGGTGGGGGGGGCAGAGAGAGAGGAAGAGAGAGAATCCCAAGCAGGCTCCATGCTGTCAGCACAGAGCCCAATGCAGGGCTCAATCCCATGAGCCATGAGATCACAACCTGAGCTGAAATCAAGAGTCAGATGCTTAGCCAACTGAGTCACACAGGCGCCCTGATGACTTAGTATTAATAGACTCTTTTGTTTACTTTTTGCCATTCTGATTGTTCAGTCTCTAGTAAAGCAAGGCAAGCATTCTGGCCATTCACATATCTTCCTTCATGATTTACTTATCTACTTCACAGAGTTTTCTAATGATATATTTAGCTTTTTCTGAATAATTAGGACACTCAACTGCTCCGAATTTGCTCCAAAGTTGTCCTTGCCTTCTGCTACAGATTTGTTGATCTCAAATTAAAGGTGCCTATAGTCATCTCTTTCTTTTTTTTTTTTTTTTTTTTTTTTTTTTTACAAGTATGGTGGATTTATTAGGAGTAATTTACTCTAAAAGGAACAGTCTTACAATAAACACATTTCCAATTTTCTTCAAAAGGCAAAACTTTCAACTGAATAAAACACAAAAAATTTTAAAAGACCTCAAAGGACCTGTACTTCAACTCTATGAACATTTCTTGGTTTTCTAGATGCTGATGTTGACGTCTGTGCTTCATTTATTCCCTCTCAGCATTCATACACAGAAATACACAGCAATAATAATGAAAGTTTCCATTACACAGTAAAAACAATTTTCAGAGAAAGGAAATATTACCAAATTTTCTCAATTCTAATCTATTATTTTATTTTATTTTATTTTATTTTATTTTTTTTATTTATTTATTTATTTTTTAATATATGAAATTTACTGTCAAATTGGTTTCCATACAACACCCAGTGCTCATCCCAAAAGGTGCCCTCCTCAATACCCATCACCCACCCTGCCCTCCCTCCCACCCCCCATCAACCCTCAGTTTGTTCTCAGTTTTTAACAGTCTCTTATGCTTTGGCTCTCTCCCACTCTAACCTCTATTTTTTTTTTTTTTCCCTTCCCCTCCCCCATGGGTTTCTGTTACGTTTCTCAGGATCCACATAAGAGTGAAACCATATGATATCTGTCTTTCTCTGTATGGCTTATTTCACTTAGCATCACACTCTCCAGTTCCATCCACGTTGCTACAAAAGGCCATATTTCATTCTTTCTCATTGCCACGTAGTATTCCATTGTGTATATAAACCACAATTTCTTTATCCATTCATCAGTTGATGGACATTTAGGCTCTTTCCATAATTTGGCGATTGTTGAGAGTGCTGCTATAAACATTGGGGTACAAGTGCCCCTATGCATCAGTACTCCTGTATCCCTTGGATAAATTCCTAGCAGTGCTATTGCTGGGTCATAGGGTAGGTCTATTTTTAATTTTCTGAGGAACCTCCACACTGCTTTCCAGAGCGGCTGCACCAATTTGCATTCCCACCAACAGTGCAAGAGGGTTCCCGTCTCTCCACATCCTCTCCAGCATCTATAGTCTCCTGATTTCTTCATTTTGGCCACTCTGACTGGCGTGAGGTGGTATCTGAGTGTGGTTTTGATTTGTATTTCCCTGATGAGGAGCGACGTTGAACATCTTTTCATGTGCCTGTTGGCCATCCGGATGTCTTCTTTAGAGAAGTGTCTATTCATGTTTTCTGCCCATTTCTTCACTGGGTTATTTGTTTTTCGGGTGTGGAGTTTGATGAGCTCTTTATAGATTTTGGATACTAGCCCTTTGTCCGATGTGTCATTTGCAAATATCTTTTCCCATTCCGTTGGTTGCCTTTTAGTTTTGTTGGTTGTTTCCTTTGCTGTGCAGAAGCTTTTTATCTTCATAAGGTCCCAGTAATTCACTTTTGCTTTTAATTCCCTTGCCTTTGGGGATGTGCCGAGTAAGAGATTGCTACGGCTGAGGTCAGAGAGGTCTTTTCCTGCTTTCTCCTCTAAGGTTTTGATGGTTTCCTGTCTCACATTCAGGTCCTTTATCCATTTTGAGTTTATTTTTGTGAATGGTGTGAGAAAGTGGTCTAGTTTCAACCTTCTGCATGTTGCTGTCCAGTTCTCCCAGCACCATTTGTTAAAGAGACTGTCTTTTTTCCATTGGATGTTCTTTCCTGCTTTGTCAAAAATGAGTTGGCCATACGTTTGTGGGTCTAGTTCTGGGGTTTCTATTCGATTCCATTGGTCTATGTGTCTGTTTTTATGCCAATACCATGCTGTCTTGATGATGACAGCTTTGTAGTAGAGGCTAAAGTCTGGGATTGTGATGCCTCCTGCTTTGGTCTTCTTCTTCAAAATTACTTTGGCTATTCGGGGCCTTTTGTGGTTCCATATGAATTTTAGGATTGCTTGTTCTAGTTTTGAGAAGAATGCTGGTGCAATTTTGATTGGGATTGCATTGAATGTGTAGATAGCTTTGGGTAGTATTGACATTTTCACAATATTTATTCTTCCAATCCATGAGCAGGGAATGTCTTTCCATTTCTTTATATCTTCTTCAATTACCTGCATAAGCTTTCTATAGTTTTCAGCATACAGATCTTTTACATTTTTGGTTAGATTTATTCCTAGGTATTTTATGCTTCTTGGTGCAATTGTGAATGGGATCAGTTTCTTTATTTGTCTTTCTGTTGCTTCATTGTTAGTGTATAAGAATGCAACTGATTTCTGTACATTGATTTTGTATCCTGCAACTTTGCTGAATTCATGTATCAGTTCTAGCAGACTTTTGGTGGAGTCTATCGGATTTTCCATGTATAATATCATGTCATCTGCAAAAAGCGAAAGCTTGACTTCATCTTTGCCAATTTGGATGCCTTTGATTTCCTTTTGTTGTCTGATTGCTGATGCTAGAACTTCCAGCACTATATTAAACAGCAGCGGTGAGAGTGGGCATCCCTGTCGTGTTCCTGATCTCAGGGAAAAAGCTCTCAGTTTTTCCCCATTGAGGATGATGTTAGCTGTGGGCTTTTCATAAATGGCTTTTATGATCTTTAAGTATGTTCCTTCTATCCCGACTTTCTCAAGGGTTTTTATTAAGAAAGGGTGCTGGATTTTGTCAAAGGCCTTTTCTGCATCGATTGACAGGATCATATGGTTCTTCTCTTTTTTTTTGTTAATGTGATGTATCACGTTGATCGATTTGCGAATGTTGAACCAGCCCTGCATCCCAGGAATGAATCCCACTTGATCATGGTGAATAATTCTTTTTATATGCTGTTGAATTCGATTTGCTAGTATCTTATTGAGAATTTTTGCATCCATATTCATCAGGGATATTGGCCTGTAGTTCTCTTTTTTTACTGGGTCTCTGTCTGGTTTAGGAATCAAAGTAATACTGGCTTCATAGAATGAGTCTGGAAGTTTTCCTTCCCTTTCTATTTCTTGGAATAGCTTGAGAAGGATAGGTATTATCTCTGCTTTAAACGTCTGGTAGAACTCCCCTGGGAAGCCATCTGGTCCTGGACTCTTATTTGTTGGGAGATTTTTGATAACCGATTCAATTTCTTCGCTGGTTATGGGTCTGTTCAAGCTTTCTATTTCCTCCTGATTGAGTTTTGGAAGAGTGTGGGTGTTTAGGAATTTGTCCATTTCTTCCAGGTTGTCCAATTTGTTGGCATATAATTTTTCATAGTATTCCCTGATAATTGTTTGTATCTCTGAGGGATTGGTTGTAATAATTCCATTTTCATTCATGATTTTATCTATTTGGGTCATCTCCCTTTTCTTTTTGAGAAGCCTGGCTAGAGGTTTGTCAATTTTGTTTATTTTTTCAAAAAACCAACTCTTGGTTTCGTTGATCTGCTCTACAGTTTTTTTAGATTCTATATTGTTTATTTCTGCTCTGATCTTTATGATTTCTCTTCTTCTGCTGGGTTTAGGCTGCCTTTGCTGTTCTGCCTCTATTTCCTTTAGGTGTGCTGTTAGATTTTGTATTTGGGATTTTTCTTGTTTCTTGAGATAGGCCTGGATTGCAATGTATTTCCCTCTCAGGACTGCCTTCGCTGCGTCCCAAAGCGTTTGGATTGTTGTATTTTCATTTTCGTTTGTTTCCATATATTTTTTAATTTCTTCTCTAATTGCCTGGTTGACCCACTCATTCGTTAGTAGGGTGTTCTTTAACCTCCATGCTTTTGGAGGTTTTCCAGACTTTTTCCTGTGGTTGATTTCAAGCTTCATAGCATTGTGGTCTGAAAGTATGCATGGTATAATTTCAATTCTTGTAAACTTATGAAGGGCTGTTTTGTGACCCAGTATATGATCTATCTTGGAGAATGTTCCATGTGCACTCGAGAAGAAAGTATATTCTGTTGCTTTGGGATGCAGAGTTCTAAATATATCTGTCAAGTCCATCTGATCCAATGTATCATTCAGGGCCCTTGTTTCTTTATTGACTGTGTGTCTAGATGATCTATCCATTTCTGTAAGTGGTGTGTTAAAGTCCCCTGCAATGACCACATTCTTATCAATAAGGTTGCTTATGTTTATGAGTAACTGTTTTATATATCTGGGGGCTCCGGTATTTGGCGCATAGACATTTATAATTGTTAGCTCTTCCTGATGGATAGACCCTGTAATTATTATATAATGCCCTTCTTCATCTCTTGTTACAGCCTTTAATTGAAAGTCTAGTTTGTCTGATATAAGTATGGCTACTCCAGCTTTCTTTTGGCTTCCAGTAGCATGATAAATAGTTCTCCATCCCCTCACTCTCAATCTAAAGGTGTCCTCAGATCTCAAATGAGTCTCTTGTAGACAGCAAATAGATGGGTCTTGTTTTTTTATCCATTCTGATACCCTATGTCTTTTGGTTGGCGCATTTAATCCATTTACATTCAGTGTTATTATAGAAAGATACGGGTTTAGAGTCATTGTGATGTCTGTATGTTTTATGCTTGTAGTGATGTCTCTGGTACTTTGTCTCACAGGATCCCCCTTAGGATCTCTTGTAGGGCTGGTTTCGTGGTGACAAATTCCTTCAGTTTTTGTTTGTTTGGGAAGACCTTTATCTCTCCTTCTATTCTAAATGACAGACTTGCTGGATAAAGGATTCTCGGCTGCATATTTTTTCTGTTTAGCAAACTGAAGATATCGTGCCAAGCCTTTCTGGCCTGCCAAGTTTCAAAGGAGAGATCAGTCACGAGTCTTATAGGTCTCCCTTTATATGTGAGGGCACGTTTATCCCTTGCTGCTTTCAGAATTTTCTCTTTATCCTTGTATTTTGCCAGTTTCACTATGATATGTCGTGCAGAAGATCGATTCAAGTTACGTCTGAAGGGAGTTCTCTGTGCCTCTTGGATTTCAATGCCTTTTTCCTTCCCCAGTTCAGGGAAGTTCTCAGCCATAATTTCTTCAAGTACCCCTTCAGCACCTTTCCCTCTCTCTTCCTCCTCTGGGATACCAATTATGCGTATATTATTTCTTTTTAGTGTATCACTTAGTTCTCTAATTTTCCCCTCATACTCCTGGATTTTTTTATCTCTCTTTCTTTCAGCTTCCTCTTTCTCCATAACTTTATCTTCTAGTTCACCTATTCTCTCCTCTGCCTCTTCAATCCGAGCCGTCGTGGTTTCCATTTTGTTTTGCATTTCGTTTAAAGCGTTTTTCAGCTCCTCGTGACTGTGCCTTAGTCCCTTGATCTCTGTAGCAAGAGATTCTCTGCTGTCCTGTATACTGTTTTCAAGCCCAGCGATTAATTTTATGACTATTATTCTAAATTCACTTTCTGTTATATTATTTAAATCCTTTTTGATCAGTTCATTAGCTGTTGTTATTTCCTGGAGATTCTTCTGAGGGGAATTCTTCCGTTTGGTCATTTTGGACAGTCCCTGGAGTGGTGAGGACCCGCAGGGCACTTCCCCTGTGCTGTGGTGTATAACTGGAGTTGGTGGGCGGGGCCGCAGTCCGACCTGATGTCTGCCCCCAGCCCACCGCTGGGGCCACAGTCAGACTGGTGTGTGCCTTCTCTTCCCCTCTCCTAGGGGCGGGATTCACTGTGGGGTGGTGTGGCCCGTCTGGTCTACTTGCACACTGCCAGGCTTGTGGTGCTGGGGAGCTGGCGTATTAGCTGGGGTGGGTAGGCAAGGTGCACGGGGGCGGGAGGGGCAGGCTTAGCTCGCTTCTCCTTAGGTGATCCACTTCAGGAGGGGCCCTGTGGCAGCGGGAGGGAGTCAGATCCGCTGCCGGAGGTTTGGCTCCGCAGAAGCACAGAGTTGGGTGTTTGCGCGGAGCGAGCAAGTTCCCTGGCAGGAACTGGTTCTCTTTGGGATTTTGGCTGGGGGATGGGCGGGGGAGATGGCGCTGGCGAGCGCCTTTGTTCCCCGCCAAGCTGAGCTCTGCCGTCCGGGGGCTCAGCAGCTCTCCCTCCCTTTGTCCTCCAGCCTTCCCGCTTTCTGAGCAGAGCTGTTAACTTCTGACCTCCCAGACGCTAAGTCGCGCTTGCTGTCGGAACACAGTCCGTCCGGCCCCTCCGCTTTTGCCAGCCCGACTCGGGGGCTCTGCTTGGCCGGCGAGCCGCCCCTCCGCCCCGGCTCCCTCCCGCCAGTCCGTGGAGCGCGCACCGCCTCGCCGCCCTTCCTACCCTCTTCCGTGGGCCTCTCGTCTGCGCTTGGCTCCGGAGACTCCGTTCTGCTAATCCTCTGGCGGTTTTCTGGGTTCTTTAGGCAGGTGTAGGTGGAATCTAAGTGATCAGCAGGACGCGCGGTGAGCCCAGCGTCCTCCTATGCTGCCATCTTCCGGAACTCCTCTCTAGTCATCTCTTTCTTAAATCAGTGTCCCTCTCTCCTAACAATGGCTTTTCAATGTTAGCTTCAGATATCTTAAAAGAGCCATGCTGTGTTTCTCTCTTGATTAAAACAGTAGGAGGTAGGACAAATTGCAATGCTATAGATGATATAAATTTGAAAACTTTAAACAAAGATTTTCTTTGGAGACACCAGGACCACTCACTAGAACCCATGCCCATTCACTGACCCAGGTAGAATTATAGCAGAGATGAAAAAAAAACAAAAACAAGAAAAACCCCTAACTTTTCATGTTCAATTTCTGAAGTTTCAACATGGATGTTAAAAATTCATAACAGAAACAAGAATGTGGAACGTCCAAAAGTTTTGTGTTGTAAGAACAAGCTTTTTTAAGAAATAAGATTTTTGAGAATTAAAAGCTAAGCCATAAAGGAAGCAAAGCTTAGAGTTTATAAGCTTCTAGTTCTGATCTACGACAAATCTGACACTTCCCCCTCAAGCATGATGATGGTAAGAAGTGAGGTTGAGTTGGAAATATTGGTGGGGGCATTAATTAATTATTCCAATTCCAATAGCACCCTCACTGAGAAATTACTCAAATTAATAAATTGAGGGGAAAACAGATGAAGAATCAGAGAGCATATACTGAGACCAGAGGAGAGCTGCCCAGCCTAGGAAGGGGGGGATGTTTGACCTGGGCAAAACTCTGAATTTATGCTGAGAAGGCCAGAACTGGAAGGACCCCCAAAAGGAACTAAGTCAGCTTTGAAAAATGGTCCAGTCTTTTACCCAACAGAAGGTTATTCACCAGCACCAAGGATCCATGTGGTGGCTGAGCCCAGAGCTGCAGACTATCAGTCACCATTCCCATGGGCATCTTCATCACTTGTGCTGAACATCTTAGCTGTCCTCATTTCTGCCTCTGAGCACTTCTTCCAAATGCCACACACCACTCAAGAATCTTCCTGGTCCATCTAAACTGTCCCAGATGGACAAGGCCCATTCAATAGCTCGTAAGTTTTATAAACCTCCTGAAGCCAAGGGTGGGAGTCCTAATATTCAGAAAGGCAGGAATTAGTGTGGAAAGGTAAGCCCCAGGCACATGATCTCTGAAGGGAGTGAACAAAAGCCCTGGAGACTCCCTCCCTGCCTCAATGCCCACCATGTCCTCTAATCAAGACAGCTGTGAAATGCAGCCCCATTAAATCTGCCTGGCCTCACTTGGGAGAAAAGTGAAACAGACGTGCCAAGAGTCTACTTGCTGAGAGTCTGAGAAATCTTTTAAGGAAAACACCTAAAAATGAAAACAGCAGACACACAAAGTCTCAATACCCTATCTCTAACTTCCTGAGAGCAAGGACTCTATCTACCTTATCACCACTGTATTCTAAGTATCTGGCTCAATGGTAGACACCTCGAAGTTCCAGTAAATGGCTTCTGGAATGAATAAATGGATGGATGGAATACAGCACAATGTCCCGAACTTGGATTTATCTAAATTACAAGGTGATTGAGAAATGTTAGTCAAGAACATACAGCTGTGTTTTCTCTGAACTCTCACTGAGAAATTAAGAAAAAAAGCAAAACTGTTTTCAGACCCTTAAAGCAAAAAGGAACAGAGAAGAAGACATAGCCATGCTTTCTACATCTGCCCTGAACACAATGTAACTGGCAAAGGAAGAGCTCCAGAGAGCACAGAGCAGGTGGGAGTTCTAGATAATGGTGGCCCTGCTGATGGTGACTGTGCCCATACTCACCTTAGGAAGCCACCTTATAGGCACATTACCAGGAGATGACTTGGAGATGTTTTATGAAAAAGCTGGGTCTTGAGACAAACTTTTATTACTTAGGTATTCACTGAGCATCTAGTTAGCTGCAGGTAGCTATGTGCCAACCTCAGAAAACTGGGGAGATTCTGAATGAACACTGAGGGGTGCAGGTGACTCCAAATTAAGAGAACAAAGTAAACAAAGACAGGAAGGCAACAAAAAGAGTAACTGAGAATGGGCTCACAATTTACAAAGCAATTTTACATATATCATCTCATTTAGAAGGGAGACAATAGTGAACAGATACACAGACAGGTCTAGGGTCAATGAGGGGCTGATAACTCTCAACTTGGGGGATAGAGACAATGCATGGAAAATAGGGAAAGGATATATTCACCCTCCCAACAGCTTTCTGGATAGAAGCAGGCAGTTAGACATTACTTAAAATTTCCATACAATGGTACTTCTCCTAGACCAACTGGGCAGAGGCTAGAACTCACCTACCTTGGATGACAAGTTTCCAGGACTGTTTCCTTATGGCACATGTATTCCACACCACAGAACATTTTTAAATAGCAAATTTGGGTGAGGTTTTCAAACATAAAATTTTTAAGTGGTTTCATGACAGTTGCAAAAACTGGACTCAATGAATTTATTCTTCAGAGGATCCTGGGAAGTTAGAATTCCAGGCTGCTATTTACAAGACCAAGAATTAATTAATTCCCTTCTTGTATCTTATAGAGTTGCCACTGCTGCATGCCCATGGAGAAAATGCTGAATGCTGGATTCATGACTGAATGAACCAAACATTTTGAAATCAATGGTAATCTGTGTTTTAACTCCCGCCCCCAAATTCAGAAGGTGGCAAGGTCTGACACCTTTCCCCATCCAGAGGCAGATAACATGGAAAATAATGCCTTGTTTCCCTTTCCTCTTTTAGTACATCTCCAACCTATGCCCCAAACCCTGGCTAACATACCTCTTGAATTAATGTGTAGAGAGTTTCCCAAGATCAACACTGACATCTTTCATCAAAGCCTTAATTCAAGGCTAAATGGTATTTTAAGGTAACAGAACCAGCTGTGCATACAACATGTTTGCCTGAGACACCTCTGCAAGATCCAGGCTTCTTAATATAATCATTCAAGCATGAACGAGCCCAGCAGCTCCCTGGAATCTCTGACCAGATAAAGGCAGGCAGGCAGGCAGGCAGCTACCCCTAGGAGTTTCGCATTCCACATTGAGTCCAGCTGCCTTGACCCCTTGGGAATTTCTTTCGCTGTAATTCCAAATATTTGGACCCAGCAGCTCAGTCCTCAGCAATCTGACAGTTCAATTAATATTGTCATACCTAGAAAAATGGGACTATAAAACATCCATGTGTCATTATAATATGGTCTATTTTTAGGAATCACCCAAACTGGGACAGGGTCTTACAGGTCACCGAGGCCTTTGAATTCACGAATTCCTCATCAGAGTATGGTCCCTCTCCTGCTCTTAGATGCCCTCCCTTCTCAGTTCCTTCTAGCATATGATCAGTTACCAGTGTCATGGGTCAAAAAGGCCATTTATCTGCTGCAGATAAAGAGAAACTTTCTTCTCTAAAGAGAAGCTCTCCATCAGAAGCAAAGTGAATAAAATCTGAATACTGGAAGAAAATTCAGACATTAGATTGTCTGACCTCCAAAACAGCTTGAGAAAACTGACCCTCTGACAGGCAGAAAACCTGACTGGGCAAGAAATACAAAGAGTTTCCAGCCCTTGGAAGTACCAAACAAATTTTATTTAAGAGAACTGCAAAAGTTGAAATGAACTGTGTTTCAATTAAAGTAAAATAACCTCATGTATTTACCACATTAGGCCCTGAAATTATTGGAGAAATAAAATGGACTCCTACATAACTTGAAGTCTTCTATCCTGAAATGATCAGGTGATTCTACTACTGTCATAATCCTTTTATATTTTAATACATGCTTTTAATTAGATTCTATTTGTGCCTATCAGTCGATTACTCAGAAGTACTCAAGAAGTTTCCTGTTTACCCGAAAAACAAATAATCCAGTGAAGAAATGGGCAGAAAACATGAATAGACACTTTTCTAAAGAAGACATCCAGATGGCCAACAGACACATGAAAAGATAGTCAACGTCACTCCTCATCAGGGAAATACAAATCAAAACTACACTGAGATATCACCTTACGCCAGCCAGAGTGGCTAAAAAGAACAAATCAGGAGACTATAGATGCTGGAGAGGATGTGGAGAAATGGGAACCCTCTTGCACTGTTGGTGGGAATGCAAACTGGTGCAGCTGCTCTGGAAAACTTTGGAGGTTCCTCAAAAAATTAAAAATAGATCTATCCTAAGACCCAGCAATAACACTGCTAGGAATTTACCCAAGGGATACAGGAGTGTTGATGCATAGGGGCACTTGTACCCCAATGTTTACAGCAGCACTTTCAACAATAGCCAAATTATGGAAAGAGCGTAAATGTCCATCAACTGATGAATGGGTAAAGAAGATGTGGTTTATATATACAATGGAATACTACTTGGCAATGAGAAAGAATGAAATCTGGCCCTTTGTAGCAACGTGGATGGAACTGGAGAGTGTTATGCTAAGTGAAATAAGTCAGGCAGAGAAAGACAGATACCATATGTTTTCACTCATATGTGGATCCTGAGAAACTCAACAGAAGACCAGTGGGGAGGGGAAGAGGGGAAAAAAAGCTACAGAGAGGGAAGGAAGCAAACCATAAAAGACTCTTAAATACTGAGAACAAATTAAGGGTTGATGGGGGGTCAGGGGGAAGGGAAAGTGGGTAATGGGATTGAGGAGGGCACCTGGTGGGATGAGCACTGGGTGTTGTATGGAAACCAATTTGACAATAAATTTCATATTAAAAAAAAATAAAGCTATGTTAATTGGAAAGTTTAACAACAACAAAAAAGAAGTTTCCTGTTTTGACTCTATTTTGTAGGGTGAGTTAGAAGTTTCAATGGACACTTTAGATTCAGTTTGTGGGTCTAAAAACTAAGAATGGGGCCAGCAGTTTCCCAAAAGGTATATATTCTGTGGAATTTCATGGAGTTCATAGGAAAGTATGGAAGGATGGTTCATACCCCCTTTCTGGAACTGGAAGCAAAACCATCTCCTTCCAGGGAACCTGGCCTCAAAGCATAATCAAGAGGGTCTCTGAAATGCAGGGGGAAAAGGCCAAGACATTTAACAAAATAACATACCAGAGCTATACTCTCAGAATATTTGGGAACAGCCACTTTTCTTTATGACCTCCCCTCTCCATGCAAGACCCAAAGCACACACAAAATCACCGCCAACCAGCTCCACCAGCATCCAGCTCCACTGAGAGGAACAAACAGGAGCTGGGAAGAGGAAACCTTAGGAAATGCAGAGATTATCATGAGAAAGAAGTAGTAGGGAAGGAAGGACTAGAGAAGAGAGACTTCCTAAGCCCATCTGTGGGCACTCAGTATAGACTGGAATAATCTGCAAGATAAATGATTTTCACCATCTTCTGTACTCTGAATGTAGTCAATCCTCTAAGAGTACACTTTGATCCTGCAGCAGGAAGACCCTCCAACACTAAGAATATTAAGTGAAAGACTGCACATTCCTGCCTTCCAGAAGTCAAAGGCATGACTAAGAGGTTCCATGTGGCTAAAAGTTATAGGGAAATCCCATTACACTAGGCTCATAGTTCAGAGAATTATACATTAAAAAATAAGAATAGGCTTCCCAGGCAAGATAGCTTCATGATGTGGTTTCGCCTCTCTTCCAAATAATAGATGAAAACAGAAAGGGATAAAATCCTAAGACATATGTAGGCTCAAAACATCTATAAAAAATCTAAAGTCTAGGTTGAAGCTATGGGCCTGCTGGAGTCAGAAGCCCAGAGCTGCCAGAAGTGAGACAGGGTAATAAGAAGTAAAGGTGCTCCATCTGCAAGTAGGTATGGAGCCAGGTTCTTTGCATGAAGCCATAAGGCTGAGGTTCCCTTGATTACTGACGGAGTCAAAAAATTAAAAAATACTGACCGAATACATTGGACTATAGCTTCATAAGAAGCGGTAAGCTGAGGGAAATGGAAGCAAAGAGACAGGGGTTCATGACAAGGAACCAAGTTTATCATCAAAGCTCAGTTTTAAAGCCTGGTAGCCCACATATAAAGGCAAAAATGGAACGGCAACAAAACAAAACAGACTGGACACCAAGGGGAAAAAAAACAGCAAAAGCTCCCATTTAAAATAAATCCTCAAACCAAAATTCTAAAACACAAGAAATCTAATACTAAGAAAGTTATCCAACAAACATGAACAGAAATTTATTGCAGGTGGAAATAAACTGTATGGAATTATTTCACAAAAAATAAGCGTTCTTAGGATGCTTGGAAAAATAAAAATCCTATTAAAGCAAACAAAAATTTATAAAACACATAAAAACAAAAAAAGAATACATGTGATTTTAAAAAACTTATCTGAAATATTAGAAATGAAAAATACAGTAATTGAAACTTTTAAAGATTAAAAATGTGATGACCTCTAACCTAGAAACAAAGAGATAATTAAAGAAATGAGAAATAAGGCAGATCAAGCAGGATGAGCAGTGTCGATACAGGAGGGCCATCTGGCCTGAGAAGTCAGAAACTAAGCAGGAGAAAGCTACATGGGGCAGTCTGGGTGTATGCACACATATGTACACACATATATGTATGTCTATCTATTATTTATAAAGGCACATACACACATATATTTCCTAGCTCTGTCCACTGAGAGGGCCTTGGGGCAGGGACACCACAAGAACAATGAGCACACCTAGTGCCCAGTGCTTGGCTCCTAAGTACTCTTCTCCACTCCAAGATCAGAGTTCCTTTGAAAAACAGATGACTCCAAGACTGGGGTAGGGAAAGTAGAACACCTTGTCACACCAGAAAGTAAGGAAATGTTTAAAAAACGAGGGAGACGTGTCAAATGAACACAGAACCCAGCTTGGATGGATCCCTACTCATCTTGGTGATGTTTAAGCAGAATGTGACGAGACAGAAACAGTAGCAAAGTCTCCTGCACCCTAATGGTTCCAGCACCACATGGTACAATAAGATGTCAGATGGTTCTCGATGAGAGAGCATATATTTGACCCAACCAGTTTAGTTTTCGTCTCACACTGTCTGAAGTTCTCAGTGCTGAAAAGCGACAATGATTACATAATGTCCCTCCTACTGTCTTCCTGTGAACACCAGAGTTTGAAACTTTAAAACCCCAGATATGGGCATGAACTTTAATTCTGATTTTTGTAATCAAGCCAGCTCCAAAATGGCCTGCTTTTAGGAGATATATGACTAATGTTTTCATTTCACAAAATCATAGAAATTAGAAATGGAAAAGACTTAAGTCATCTTACACTTGTGTCTTGCCAGACATTGTTCCCCAAGGTTTGTGGGCTCCAACTGTGTCCAGGCATGCTTGCCATGAGGCTGCAGTCCCCTACCTTGGACAACGATCACATTCTGATAGTTCTTCCACTCAAAAAGATTTTCCCCTGGGATTCAACCCCACTAGTCCTTTTGTAATTTTTTTTCTTTTTCCATCTTATTTTTTAATTATAGTTTTACCACTCTCCCTAGAGTAGGAAAAACGTCTTTTGGCTCTATAACCCTTAAAGGATGCTGAACCTAAAGTGCTGAGTGAGAATTGTTTTAGTTTAACCCAGGGAGACATTTCTACTATTTGCCCAATGCCAATGGTGAAAATAAACAAAAGTGGGGGAAATACATAGTGAGTTACAGGGCTCCTAACATATATAGAACTTTGTGTGATTCAGAAGATAGACATTTTGTGAAATCATTATAGAGCTCCCATCAAATTATCAAAGAGTGACCCCAAAATGTTTAAGAACTGCTGCCCCAGAGCAAGGTCACAGAGAAGAAATGGAATGAACTCTTGACTTGGGAGTACATAAGCTGTGCATTCTTGAATCTGCTGACAACTAACCACATAGTCTGAACAAGTTTCTTAACTTTTCTGGGCTTTGGCTCCTATTTCTAAAAAAGAAAGGCAGGGAGGAAAATATGGCAAAAGATAAAGCAGAGGTTGAATTAGATTATTTCTAAGGTCGCTTTCCACTCATAGAATCCTATTTCGTGATGAACACCACCAATCCTTACGTTCTGGTTCTAAAAGCTTTGCCCATGGGCTGACAGCTATTAGTTCATTCCAACTCTGCCCCTCTCCTAGATGAAGATCTTTGACATAGGTGTGCTATGTGTAAGTAGCATCAACAGACTTCAGTACACATAAGCATGAACCCCTACCCCAGCCACATCCAGAACAGAGAGTGGAGGGGGGGAGGGGGAGAAGGAACAAGGCTACATAGGGGACTGGAGAGAAAACAAATGCCTAGTAAGGGATTTTAAGTTGTTTTGAGATGATGAAGGTATATGCCCCCAGTTTTCATCTATGCAATCTACAAAAAGTTGACAGAGCTCACTGATGTTTTTATGCAAGTGGGTTATTTGGGGTTCAAAGTCAAAACAGGATAATCCAGACACAGGACTAGAAGATGAAAAACCACATAGTTCATTTAACTCCACTGCACACCCACTACACCCATGGCCCTGTGAGGAAGCCTTCAGAAAAGACAAAGGAAAGACAAAGTCCCATGCAAGATCTGTGTGGGAGCTCACCCATACCCAGCAAGGTCTAGTCTCTGGAATTCAGTTCTGTAAAGTGTCTGTTATCATATGCCTTTCCTGCTGGAGGTAACTGATCAAGTCCCACCTAGAAATAGCCATACTCAAACTACAGAGGGAACAGTGCATGGAGTCAGCAACGTCATTTACCTCCTGAAGGTAAATGTTCTCCATGGTTACCAGGGCCAACTTCATGGGTGTGTGACCTGTGCACACCCACACATAGAAGGGCCTATACTTAGTTTAATGCTCTCCTACTTCAGTCTTGAAATTCCTAATAATTTTTGAGCAAGGCCTACTGCATTTTCATCTTGTACTGGGTCCTGCAATTATGTATCCAGTCCTGGTAAATTAGATCATTTAAACAAGAGAGTCAGGGAAAGGTCAACCACTAGGGCTAAGGGCCTCTGACATTGTAAAAGGAACTCTGAACTTGGAATTGAGACCCAGGTTCAAAGACTGACTCTGCCATTTTCAGCTGGGTTCTCTTAGATAAACATTATAATGCCCCTAAGACTTATTTATTCACTGGTTCCTTCAAGTGGGAAAAACAATCACAAGAAAAACTATAATAGAGTGTAATATACATTTTGATAGGAGAAATAAATAATGCTAAAAAAACATGAAGAAGGGGTACCTGATCCTCTGTAAGGAAAGAAAAGGAAAACTGGGAGGGATGGATGAGGAAGGGGAGTGAGCTTGAAGGAAGGTCTCCCCAGTGCGGGGATTCCACCAGCTGCTGAATAAGTCTATTCCAGTTATGCATCCAAGAACTGGGGAAACAAGCACAGGATGGGTTTAGGGGTTGACTGGGTGGAGGACCTGAGCTAAAATTCCATTGATCACCTGCCCTTCCCTGCCCTACATTAAGTCATAGGCCACAGTGACATTTTTGGGTCTTCTGAAATTAGAGCCAGTTCAGAGTTAATGCCCAGGAATCTCTGAAAAGTTTCTTTCCTTTGCCACAGTGCACACTGACCCCCACCAAACATCATAGGTCTTATAGGAAAGAAAGGAAACCTAAACTTCTACAAAATTGTTCTATTCTTTTCTGATCAACCAACACATCAGAGCTGCCATGAGGATGGAACAACAGAGCCTTTGGTACTAGTGAGTGATTATTCAATCAAAAAAAAAAAAAAAAGAATTGTGATAAGAAAGGATGTTAGTTACAATATGGTGCACCTTCCCTGGACATGAAACCATGGCCATCTCACCTGCTTTTCTTTTCCACCTCGAACTGTGATCATAATTTAAAACTCTATTAAGACTCTCAGACTTGGTGTAAGATCATCACCAGGTTTCAATTTCCAAGATCTCAACTTGCTCTAACTTCACCCTAACTACCCCTTTTCTTCAAATCATAAATCTTAAGGCTGGTTACCAGACATCAAGGGTATGACAGAAACATTCACTGCTCACTGAATATCCATCAGCTCAGCCACATTTCCTAGCCCCTCTCCCCTAGTAACTGGGGGTGGGCCATGTGACTAGTTGTGGCCAATGGGCCCTAACTGAAAGTGATACATCACTTCTGGACTGAAATTTTGAAGAAGCAGTGCATGACCCTGTGACTCCATCTTCCACTTCCAAAAGCATTACCAAGATGTCAAGCAACCTCTATCTCTGAGTCAAGGTGCCCTGGGGAACTGCCAAGCTTTTCTTGAACAAGAAATAAACTCTCTATGTCAAGCCACTGAGATTTTTGAGTGTGTTCATCAAGGCAGCAGAGCCTAGCCTGACTAATGGGACTAGGCAGCCAGAAGCACCTACTGCTCAGTGGGACTCAACTCAAAGTGGGGAAGAGAACCTAACAGCCCCACCCTCAGATAAAGGTGCTCCTTCCTCAAGATTATCTGGGTCAGAAGCTACCAAAAATAGTGGCCATCTAACTGGTAATAAAAGTGGAGAAGAGAAGGGCCAAATAAAATAAGGACAGGAAATGAAAGTCTGCCCTCTCTTGTGGATATACTGGTCATCCCAAAGATGCGAAGTTGGGAAAGATGTTACAGGGTAGGGCTCATGAGAGGGTGGGAATGGAGGCCATACAACCAGCATGGAAGCTCTGCTTCTCAGCCAAACCCCAAACTTTTATGTCAGGCCAATAGGAGGGTAAATTAGAAAGCTGAAAACCTAGGCAGCCACAGACAAAACTGTAAAGTTTATTTTCAGAGCCTGGTATCTGCCACACGGCTGACACAATTGATATTTCTTGAATTATTTGTTCATTCCCCTGGCCCTTTTCTCCTTTCAGCAACTTGAGCCCCATACTTCAGCCACCCAGTGTCCAGTTCTTTTGAGGCAAACTCTGAAGCTATCCCATCAGCATCCCATCCCCAACATCTTCCTTCTCCCCTACCTTGTCTTCTTATCAGTCTTAAGTCCAATTCTCTTCAGGCCTGGGCAAACCAGTGCATTAATTTATGCAAGCCAAGGCAACACTAGCCACTTTGGGATTAAGGCCTTATGCTCCTAGATAATTACATTGTAAGAGGTAACATTGCTGCTGTGGTTGAAATACGTGACTGTCTGAATTGCAGCCCTCAAAGGCAAATCCAGGGAAGAAATCTTTGGGACAGCAGAAGCCTTTCAGGGCTTTTCAAATCACTCTGGGGACATAGATGACAGTCTCCTCCACTCACCTCTACCATAGGGTCTGGCATTGTAGCCACAGAGCTCCCTTGCTCTGTCCTGTCAAAGCCATAATCTCCTCCACCTTGTCCTGATCACAGACACTCTTATCCTGAACTCCCTCCCACATCTACTTGCAATGACACATCTACATCACTCTCACTGTGACTTGGGAGGAAAAGAAAGGAGCAGAGAGACACCTGGGTTTTCTGCCACTGAAACTGGAAAACAGTCCTTTAGAAAAAGATGTCAAGGTCCAGTGGGACTTATTTTTCCATCAAAACACTGTAAAATGAGTAGAGGTTTCACATGACGCGCATGTCTTGGTATGTGTTTGTTGTTTTTAGAACAGCAGGCTGCATATCTGAAGCGATACATGCATATATGATGTAGGCGTTACCATGGCAAATGCCATGCATTTTTTTGGTTGAATACAAGGGTAAATAAGGGCACAAATATTGCATTTTCTGTTGCTATGGAGATGCAACAATTTGGGCCCTCGTCATTGTGGAAACTTTTTAAGTTTTTGGGTTCACTCCCTGCTGTGAATATTCCTATCAGAAAGTCTCCAGTCCCTGCTGCTGCTCTAATTATGCTTAACCCAACCAGCATTCTTGGCTTGTCTTTTCAGATGGGATACGGCTTGATCTGTGAGGGAGAAGATTCATTATCTGGTTTTCCTTTATTCCCAGATGTGAAATCTATATTTTTAATATTAGAAGTATTAATATTAAAAGCATATTTTAAAGTCAAGATTCTGTAGTCTACCTGGCTACAAAAAACTCTTCAAAGTCTTAAAGAGTTTTTGATCTATTTTTTTGATCTAGACAAGGAATGGGTCTAATACCATTTGAACTCTTACTGAACAAAGTGTTTTAATTCCTAACCCTAATATGTCAGCATAGAAAATGAGTGTTTTTAACCTTTACATTGTCTTAACATCTCCATCACAGCCATTGATTTACAAGTTTCTACCATCTAAGCTTGATCTATGACGTAGTTTCTGCTAAATTTATGTCTTCAAGGAACAAAAACCTAGATTTAGAGACTTAGAGTATTTATTCGAAGATAAGCTGGTTTATTGCTTACCAACGAATCAATATATTTAACAATCATTAAAGCAGTTAATGAGCACTTACTATGTGCCAGCCATCATACAAAGCATTGGAAATTCAAAAGGGATTAAGATCCAGTCTCTGCCTCCAAGTTGGCCTCACTGATAAAACACCAATGTGTTTGTGTTAGGCTGAAGTTGAATTAAATTCTAAATTAAATTCCTCAAAACCTAAGATTATGAGCTTATTTGTTTCTATACTAAAGTTTAAGACAACTAATAGTAACATTAAAAATTTAGAGTTTGTTTTCTCAAATTATCTCAAATACATATAATCAAGTCTCAATTATAACAGCAGCATTCAAAATTAATTGGAAAAGTTTCTAAGCTCCTTTGCAGCCATAGTGTCAGTGGGCCCTTGTCAGCGCTGGGCTGTCACTTGGTCAACTGGCTGTTGACATGGTCATTCTGGTCATAAAGTAAGAACACATACACCTAATCTGTTCTTCTATGACCCTCGAAGATCCCATCCTAACACAAGCAAGGTTTTCCACTTCCTGCCTATCTACCAGAAACTTCCCTCATGCCAACTGCCTCCTTTCCCCAAGCTGTAGCTTTTGGTAAAAGCTCTACGGTCTGAGTTGGCCACATGTGGATTTGACATGGACTGAAACGCTTTTGAAATTTATAAAACCCTTTTGTCTCATTAAAAAAAAAAAAAAAAAAAGCCTGGTTTTGTCTTGCTTGGACTCAAATCTGATTTAAAACCCAAACCTAATCAATAACCACTTAATTTTAGGCTTTCCCTTAAGCAATGACATCATTAATTCAACAGGTAAGGAAGCTATGGAACATTTAGGATCCAGAATCATTGAGAAATTCTTTGCTTCATTACCTTAAGCCCATTCTCACTGATCAGTATTTCTGTTTCCCTCACCCTATCTCACCCCTGGACCCAATATAGACTGAGAAATTTAGGGCACTGTCCAACAGAGAGAATATAAAAAAGGTTTATATTTGATCCAACCAGAAAATTGAAAAATGGATTTAATTTCCAATTGTATGTGTTTTCAGAATTTTACAATTTGTTTTTAATCACAAATGGGTGGAATGGACCATCATCTTTTTGGTGTTAGGATATTTGAAGAATTAACTTGACCCTTCCCCATCTAAACCCTTGGCATATATTCAAATGTTCCACACTTTTACTTCTGCTTTTCTCTAAGAGGGTAGATAGTACTTATCAGGTATGCATCTGGGTAGACAATAAAGGGTCAGGATCCAGAACAAAACCATCTGCTGAGGGAGGCAGCCGGGGACAAACCCTGAAGAAAAGTCTAGGCCCACAGGAAGAACACAACACATACTCAAAGATAAAGAGAACAATAGGCAGTAGCCTAAGCAGGTGGTGACCATCACGGAGTGGGACAGGACAGTCTAAATAAAACAACTGAGGTGTCCCCACAGACTGAGGAAGTACAACACTGGAAAATCCAGGAACAGGTAAAAATAAATTAAGCAGGTAGGCTGACCAAAGAGTCCATCAAAAAGTAATCGAAATTCACCATTAAATTTAAGCCTTGGCAATCATCAAAAAAACAAGAGGACAGCAAATGTTGGTGGAGGATATGGAGGAAAAAAGAACTCGTGTGTGCCATTGTTGAGAATGTAAATTGGTGCAGCCACTATGAAAAACAGTATGGAGGCTCCTCAAAAAGTTAAACTTTTTAGAACTACCAATAATCCAGCAATTCTATTTCTGAATATTTATCCAAAAGAAATGAAAACAAATCTCAAAGAAAAGAAAGATCTCCCATACTCACTGCAACATTATTCACAATAGCCAACATACAGAAAGAAAGTGTCCATCAATTGGCATATACATATGAAATGGAATATTATTCAACCATAATTGCCACTTGTGACAACACAGATAGAGACTCAGGGCATTATGCTAAGTGAAATAAGACAGAGAAAGCAAAACATTGTAGAATATCACTTATATATGGCCTCTAAAATATCCAAACTCCTAGAAACAGAATAGAACAGTGGTTACCAGGGGCTGGAGTTGGGGAAAATGAAATGATTTGGTCAAAACCTTCCAGATATAAGATGAATAAGCTCTGGAGATCTAATGTACAGCATGGTAATTATGGTTAATAATGCGGTATTATGTCCTTGAACGTTCACCTGTGTGGTTATCTTCCTACGATGCCACTTTCAATCTATAATTTCCCTGATCAAGCACCTTTAATGCCTCTAGCAGAGGCTGACAACTAGAAGCCTCTGCGCTAAATCCAGCCCCAGATGGCTTTTGTTCAGCTCACAGTGTTTTTTGAAAACTTTATCTTAAAATGTTGTATCTAAAATCAAGATTCGCATGTATGTGTATATGTGTATGTGTGTGCGCACACACACACACACACACACACCTCTGGTTTCTCTTAGAAATTCAGAATGTCTGGCAACTCTGCACCTGTGTTACCCCCTGGCAATAATCAGCTGATGCTGAGCAGTCCTGGATGCCTGTCCCTGGCATCTGCTCTCTACTATCCACAATGTCCCCACCAGCACCTTTGTTCCTCTCCTGGCCTTTCACCCACTGTGGTTCCCACTGGCACTGAGCAGTTTTTAGAATTTGTTAACCCTTGGCCTATAGGATGAATTCTAAACTCCTAGCATTCGAGATTCTCCTCAGTCTGGTCATGCCATAACACTACTGTCCAACGTCTGAACTCTCCTTTCAAAAACTTCGGATATCCCTTAAAAAGATCTTCTTCCCCTTCTCCCTTCATTAAAAAACATTACTGACTGCTGTCACATGCTAAAGAGTAAGCAAGACCCACACAGAACCTGCCTTCAGGAAGCTGCTATTCCAGTGTCTGTTGTTTTATAAACACAGGGGAAAAAATTCCCTTTAGGATAGTGGACATCAACACTGACTGCCCTCTGGAATCTGGAAGGCTTTAAGAAAAACTGATATTCAGCCCGTCTTATTGGAGGCTGATTCTGTCCAGTAGAGTAGACTGGCATTTTAACCACAGGATGCAATAGAGAGTGCCCACTACTAGGAGGCTGGCAGGAGAGAGAAAAGTAGCTCACTCCAAGGGAACTAACCCAGTCTAGAGGTTTTCTGAGGAGAGTCACATCTAATACAAGGTAGAACAAAGTGGGTGAGGAGGGAGTGCTCCAGACAAGAGCCACAGATATAGCAAGACCAAGAGGTGAGCAAAAAACCCGAAAGGAGTTGGGCTTGGATACAATGGGCAGTGAGAATGGTCTCTGTGGACCAAGGAGTATGCAAGCTAGAGCTGGAGAAGGAAGTAGGCACAATCACACAGACTTTATCCCAACAGCACTTGGAAGCATTTGAAGAATTTTACAAAAGGGAGTGGCATGCTCAGTTCTGTGGTTTAGAAAGAGCATCATGACTGCTTAAGGAGAATAGATTGGAGGAGACAATGAGAGAAGATGGAAGACATGTTTAAAAGACTATTATGAGGCCAGACACAAAAGGTCACATATGCGTGATTCCATTGATATGAAATATGCGGACTAGGTGAATCCTTAGAGACAGAACACAGAATCCTGGTTGCCAGGGTTGGGGAATGAAGGGGAGGGTGTTGCTTAATGGGGACAGGGTTTCCTCTGGGGTGATGAAATGTTCTGGAACTAGACAGAGGTGATGATCGCACACACTATGGATCACACACTAGCAAATGAGCCATTTTATGTTTTATGAACATTTTAGAGTAATTTTGTGTCTATTCTAAAAAGAGGATTATGGACTCCAGGCAAGAAACGTTAGGAAGAAGAGATGTCATGACATGAACTCCAGCCTCGCCCATGCCATTCCCTTCACCCTCTGGATGCCCTTTCCTCTCCTTCCCACCTCCCTTGACTGACTGACTCATCCTCCAGCTCCATTTCACTGGCTACCACCTGAGACCTACCCAGCTGGAGTTCATCATTTTCTCCTCAGAACTGGAGGCCATGCCTCTCCTCACACACTCCCTACCGCCTCTTTATCATTTCTTCATGTCTGTGTTCCTCATTTCCTCAGTGTAAGATAAGCTCATGAATAATAGCATCATTTAGTGAATACAGGATGAGAAGGTCGATGCTGAGATCACTATGTGGCTTTTCAACAAGGACAAAATGCAGGCTTTCTGCCACCTGGATATGAGATTGCAATAGAAATTATATATATAATTATACAATCTACTCATATATAGAATTTCCATTATAATTCACAAATTCTGGGGACCTAGTAGAGAATATCATAAAAATAATTTTAATTTTTATTTATTTTTGAGAGAGAGACAGAGAACGAGTGGGGGAGGGGCACAGAGAGAGAGAGAGGGAGACACAGAATCCGAAGCAGGCACCAGGCTCCGAGCCATCAGCACTGAGCCTGACAAGCGTTTGATCTCACTGTTTGTGAACTGAGCCAAAGTCAGACACTTAACCGACTGAGCCACCCTGGCACCCCGAAATATTTAAAAGTGATACACAATTTTCACATCCTGTTAAAGGACATAAGGGGCATCCACAGAAGCAGAATTACAGTTTTTCCAAATGATCTGTAAGTCTAAATTTCCCTGCTTCTCACTGAGGGAGGTTTACTCCATAATGAGCTGACTCCAGTATAACTACGCTGTATCATCTAGCTCCTCCATGGCTGCTCAGGAAGCTGGAGTCCATTCCCATGGAATGGCACATTATCCCAGTCCAAAAGTAGACACGCACCTAGTGTAGATAGGGCTGGGGTGCTGGGCATGAGGGAGAGTCCGCCTAGGCATGGAGCTCAGACTCCTGCCACTCAAGGTGCTGGGCAAAGTCTCTGGCAACACCTGCACAGAACAAAAAGCAGGCAGCACCTTCAGGAAGGAGGGGACAATGAGGAGGCAGCCAGCTTTGCAGCCGGTACAGTGACTCAGATCAAACAATGTGCTCCATTGGAGCCCTAACTCCAATGACAAGTGCTTTTATTAGAGACAAAAGCCATAGACACAAAGGACAAAGAAGAGGCAAAGACTGGAATGATTTAGTCAAGAAACACCTGGAACCTCTAGCAGCTTCAAGAGGGCGGAAAGGCTCCTCTGGAACCTTCCCTCACCTTGATTTTGGACTTCTAGCCTCCAGAACTATAAGAGAATAAATTTCTGTTGTTCTAAGCCACTAAGCCTATTGTAATTTGTCATGGCAGCCGAAGGAAACTAATACCCTAAGCCTCTCTGATCTTCAGTTTTCTCAACCCTAAAATATGGGAAAAAAAATAGTACACATCTAACTGGGTGATTAAAATGAGATAAGGCACAGAAAGCCCTTGGCATAGCACTTGCTGTGTGGAAAGGTACTCAATAAGCATTAATAGGATTACCAGGGTGGTTCAGTTGTTAAGCATCTGACTTTAGCTCAGGTCATGATATCCTAGTTCATGAGTTCCAGTCCCACGTTGGGTGAGCTCATGCCCTGTTTCTTCCTCCCCTCTCCCCCCCCCCCCCCCCCCCCGGTCTCCCCTCCCCTCCCCTCTCCCCTCCCCTCCCCTCTCCCCTCCCCCACCCTCTCCCCTCCCCCACCCTCTCCCCTCTCTCCCCTCCTCCCCTCTCTTTCTCCCCTCCCTTGTTCCCTCTCACACTGGCGCCCTGCTGGCTCTGACTTGCTCATGCTCTCTCTTGCACTCTCTCACTCTCTACCTCTTTCTTTCTCTCTCTCTCTCTCCCCCCCTTATGGGATTCTCTCTGCTCCTCACTCACTTACACCTTCTCTCAAAAAAAAAAAAAAAAAATAAGATAATAGGATTACCATTACTTGTAGTAATGTAGAAGTAGTATACATACAAGTCTAACCCAGGTTTGTGGGGAGCCTCCTGAGGAACTGGCATCTAACTGAGACATAATGGATGAGAAGAAGGGATTAGCTGAACGAAGGAAAATGGGAGAGGATTTAGAGGGGGCGGGGGATGGAAACAGAGATGTGGGGGTGGAGTTTCAAAAGTTTCATGAACATCAAAAGTTCATGTTCTGAACAACATGTTCAGAGGCTAGGAGGTAAGAGGGACCAGGAAACATCGGAGAAATTGAAAGCAGTTCCTACAAATATTAAGTGGCATACAGAAACAGCTTCATTTCTATGATGTGCCGGCATCATTTCAAGTTAGTGTGAGAATAGGGAGGCTTGGTGTTATTTTACATTTACTCCCAATCTGATGTCCTGTCAAATATTCACAAACAGATCTTCTCCATCTCTAACCTGGGTACAGGGACAAGGGTTTTCAGAAAGCACAATTAACCTATTTTCCTTTCACTCTTGTGCTATAAATCTCACACTCACAACTATCCTCTTTTCCCCTAAACCCTTTTGTACTTAGGCACATATCCTTCTGGCACATAGCCAACAAATAAGTATTTGCATTTTGTTGGGGATATAGGGATTCTTCACATGCCAAGTCCATGGGGACTTCCAGATGATGTGCCTGTCACAGACCAATTTGCTCTCAATCCATTCCCAACCTTTCCCCTCCTCTGCTCTCTGCATTCCTTAGGCTTCCCTGTCCTCTGGCTTCCTGGTAGTCCGACCAATGGAAGGTGCCTCCTTAAGTCTAAATTTCCAAGAAATAATACAATGATCTTGCAGAGCTGCAGTAACTATTAAATGAAAAAAACATATGTTAGATGCCTATGGCAACAACTATTGCTTTTCACTCATTATACACTTTCTCTTTCCTTCAGTATAATAGCATTCATAGCTGGGCACATGATCATGCAGAGTAAAACCTAGATTTTCAACTTCCCTTGCAGCTAGATGTAGTCATGGCCTAAGTTCTGAAATGTGAAAAAGAAAAAAGAAAAAAAAAAGTGTGTGATCTCTGGGCTTGCCCTCTTTTCCCACTTTCTCCTTTGCTCTGGCTGGCGTGTGATGTGATGGTGACCACCTTGGAATGTATGAGCAGGGACAACACCCAGGGGATAGCACAGCAACAAGATCAAAGAAACTTGGGACCTTGAATGACTGCAGAGCAGAGCCAAAAAGCCAGCCAGACTTCCACAACGACAGAAATAAACTTCTGTGCTCTTTAAGCCACTGTTACTTTGGAACCTGGTTGCACAACTTAACCTATGTCTCATCTAATTTAGCACCCAAGAAAAAGTGTCTGGTACACAGTAGGCACTTAAGGAGGAAGTTATTGGCATTGCAACAAGGTACCTGTGGAGACCAACTTCGCTTGTTTGAAAGCTGAAAAAATAACTCCCTTCTCAAAGTAACAGTTTCTGCCTTCTGGATGCAACCCAGAACTTGGCTTTGAAGTAGTCTATCCCTTTGTTCTCAGGGCAGTAACATGGTTGAGCCCTTTTAATTACACAGTAAGGAAGTTGTCTTAAAATTAGCTAGGGAATTTTTGAGAGAAATGAATTTCCTGCAATTAGGCGAATGGGTATTTGAGAAAATTAATTTGGGATATTAAAAGAAAGCATACTCTTATTAGTAGGACACAGACTAATAAGGCTGGAGATTTACTGGTTACACTAGTTACTACTAATCTTTCATCATGGCCAGCCCTGGACCGAGTAGATCAGCAAACATCTTAAGCAGTATTTGGATATAATGCCTCTAAAAATTTTCTTTTAATGGTCCTTTTATACAAAGTCCAAAACTCTTATACAAGCTTCTCTGCCTTCCCCCAAGTCAACCTCCCCAGAGTAGCAGTTCTATGCCAAGAAAGCTTCTTCCTGTCACTTCTTACCCTTCTTGCAATACACACAAAATATCCCCCACAAACAACTGTGTTGTCTGTTCTCACTGTTCCCTTTTTTCAAGAATCCACATTTACCCACACTCTCCAATTTTTTCTCCTTCATTTATATCCTAACCTCTTTCACCATTGATCTCCTCACACACACTAGTTTTTCTCCAATTGCTATCCATAATGGTCATTGTAGCTCAGTTACAATCTTTCAACAGTCACTATTTTATACTGACCCAGCACAGCCATTCAGTGGTGGCCCAGAGTTTGAGTCACTAAGCTTAACTAGAAATCTGATAACCCTGTTTCATTTTTTTATTCTCAAAGAAACTGGCCCCTACTGAGGATCTCCTCTAGGCCAGGAGTTGTACTAACAGCATCATAGCATAGGATACGGCACCAGTTACTAGATGGTGTTTTCCGCCTGATCATTAATTGTAATTGTTAGAAGCAGCAGTATTAGAATGAAAAGAATAGCCATGTTTACCCCAAAATTCCCATTTGGGGGGGGGGGGGGAGGTTGGGAAAATTCATTTTGATCTTTCTTTCCTCCCCTCCCCCCTTCACTTCCTTCTCCTCCTCCTCCTCTTCCAGTTTGCCACAGCCATGCCCAACCCCACCACAGCCACCACCATTACTGCCCTGGTCATTATTTTCGGAGAATTAAGCTGAGCTCTGGAACCCCGGGCTCTGCACCTAGAGCTGTCTTGCAGGCACCAGTCTGCAGTGTGTGGGATTGGGAGCAGGGGAAGGACTCAAGGAGCCATGAAGCCCTTTATACCCACTCTGCCCATCAGCTCCCCCATTCCATGGAAATGCCTCTTCCCACCTTAGGCATGGAGGCTGCTCTTCTCTGGCTCCTTTTCCCTGCCAGCACTTTCTCTCCTGGTGCTGTCACCCAATTTTCTATTTGTAAGAAAACAAGGAGAAGCTATAAGGGCAAGAGGCTGCATGCAGAGAGCACTGTTCCAGCTGAACCCCCTAAGACAAATCCCTCTGGAAGAAAAGTGTGGGGCAGTATGTGTGGGGAATGGAAAATCTACAGGATCTATAGGCATTATAGCTATTTATTTGGGGAAAAGACAAGATTCTCAATTCTGCCCCCACCCCACCCTTGTCTTCTCCCATCAAGGTTCCCTCCCCAAAGCATTAGAAAGGGATTATTTCAAGGAGGTTTCAAGGTTTTTGGCTGCTGCTTTCTTTAAGAGGAGGACTGTCCCCATTGCCACCTGTCTCTCCCTAAACAAGAGGCTCTGGCAAAGCAAGAGCAGACCCCCAGGAGGCTGACAGCTCCAGAGTTCCGGGACTTTGCTCTAAGCACTAATGCTTTCAAGGGCACATTCCACTCCAGTTTATTTGTATTTGGAAAATGTGGCTGCATCAGTTCACCACCCCTGCAAAAGAAAACACCTATAAAAGGAGAATCTGGCCTTCAAGAGGACAGTGAAGGTGAGATTCAACTTGCACAGGGCATTAACGGAAGAATCACAATCAGCAGGAAGCGGACCAGAAATAAAAATGGATTCCCACCTCCTACTCACCCAAGTTAAACTTGAAAGGAGATGGAAGTAGCCACAGCTGGGCTGGCACACCTCTGCCCTGGCACTGCCCTTGGCACTGGCATCTACCCGGTTCGCTCTGAGTCTTGCTCAGGGTTTGGCTGGTCAGGAGGTGCCCCTGCAACCACCATAAAATAACACACGAAATTATGTTTTCAGTTCCCATAATGTGTACTTTGACCCTGACTCCTCTGCTGGGAAAGAAAGATAAAATTAGAGTACTGGATGGAACTTTAGAGATTATCAAGATGAGCAGTTTTTCCGTGCTTCCATTCCTGCATCTAGGATGGGAAGAAGAGGTGGGTGACTTTTCTGAGGTAGGGGACCAGCCTCCTTGATCCCATCAGTGCTCTTCAGCCTTCCATGAGGTTGCTTAGCATTGTGGCACTTTCCTTTCATGACTCTGTATGATAAATTTCCCCCCAAAAGGCCACAATATTTTGTACCTCCTCCCATCAATCCCACATCCAGAAGAACCCATTTCTCCACTCCCTGAACCTGAGGTTGGTCATGTCACTTGCCTTAGCCATTTGGAACATTAGCAAATATGATACAAGAAAAGGCTTGAAACATGCTCATGCTGTGATACTTGCTCTCTCTTGCTACACTCAGAACCTTGAGATTATGTCAACGTGTCCCAACTAGCTTGCTGGAGAACCACCAATGTACCCCAGCCATGAGGCCATCCTAGACCATTCAGCCCCAGGCAAGCTTCCTGCTGACCTGCGGGCGTGTGAGTGAGCCCAGGCAAGACCAGAAGAACTATCTGTCACTCAACAGAACAGTGAGCGAATAGTATCAGTTATTAATTCAAATTTTTTTTTAATTTTTTTTTCAACGTTTTTTATTTATTTTTGGAACAGAGAGAGACAGAGCACGAATGGGGGAGGGGCAGAGAGAGAGGGAGACACAGAATCGGAAACAGGCTCCAGGCTCCGAGCCATCAGCCCAGAGCCTGACGCGGGGCTCGAACTCACGGACCGCGAGATCGTGACCTGGCTGAAGTCGGACGCTGAACCGACTGCGCCACCCAGGAGCCCCTAATTCAAATTTTATTAAGTCCTTTCATCAAGATAAAAAGCTTCTACACAGCAAAGGAAACAATCAATACAACTAAAAGGCAGCCTATGGAATGGGAGAAGATATTTGCAAACAACACATCTGATAAAGGGTTAGTATCCAAAATCTAGAAACAACTTCTCAAACTCAACATCCAAAAAACAAATAACCCAGTTAAGAAATGGGCAGAAGACATATACACTTTTCCAAAGAAGACATCCAGATGGCTAACAGACACATGAGAAGACACTGAACATTGCTCATCATCAGGGAAATACAAATCAAAACCACGATGAGATACCCCACCTCATACCTGTCAGAATGGCTAAAATCAACAACACAAGAAACAACAGGTATTGGCAAAGATGCAGAGAGAGGGGAACCCTCTTGCCTTGTTGGTAGGAATGCAAACTGGTACAGCCACTCTGAAAAACAGTATGGAGAGTCCTCAAGAGACTAAAAATAGAACTACCCTATGATCCAGCAATTGAACTATTAGGTGTTTACCCAAAGGATACAAAAATACAGATTCAAACAGGTACATGGACCCCATTGTTTATAGCATTATTGACAATTGCCAAACTATGGAGAGAGCCCAAATGTTCATTGACTGATGAATGGATAAAGAAGTGGGTGTGTGTGTGTGTGTGTGTGTGTGTGTGTACACATGTGTGTGCATACACACACGTTATGTTTTCAGTATACACACATACACACACACACAATGGAATATTACACAGCCATCAAAAAGAATAAAATCTTGCCATTTGCAATGATGCAGCTGGAGCTAGAATGTATTATGCTAAATGAAATAAGTCAACCAGAAAAAGACAAATACCATATGATTTCACATATATGTGGAATTTAAGAAACAGAACAGATGAACCTATGGAAAGGGGGATGGAGAGAAGAGGGAAACAAACCACAAGAGACTCAATGATAGGGAACAAACAGAGGTTTGATGGAGTAAGGGGGTGGGGGATGGGTTAGATGGGTGATGGGTATTAAGGAGGGCATTTGTGATGAGCACTGAGTGTTGTGTGTAAGTGATGAATGAATCACTGAAGTCTACTCCTGACACCAATATTTCACTGTATGTTAACTAAAATTTAAATAAATTTTTAAAAAGTGTTATTAAGTCCTTACTTTTGGGGTGGTTTGTTCAACAGCATAAGCTAACTGATACACTTGATTATGTCAGAAGCAGATTTGCTTTCCACCTGAAATACACACACACATACACACACACACACACACACACACACACACACACAATTTGCTCTGGAATGCTCACCATAGAGTTCTTTCCACTATAAGCCACTTACAATGTATCAATGTCTTAGGTTGAATTTGTTCACTGAACACTTGCACAATTGTTAGATTATCTTGGTTTATTAGGGTAAGCTAAATGCTGAATACCCAAAATGCAAAGCCTCAATCCCAAAAGAATTAATTTTTCATTCACAGAACAATCTAGAGTGGTTCCAGACTGAAGGAGGGAGGTCTGTTCCATGTAGGTATTCATGGACCAAAGCTGACAGCAGCTCTGTCATCTTCACCATGTTTCCAAGGTCATCCTGGGCATTGCCATTCCAGTTGTGCAGAACAGAGAAAGAACAGAGGAACAAACATGGAAGGTTATGGCCAGCCCAAATGGGTCTATACCATATTCACACACATTCCACTGGCATGAATTCAGTTACATAAATACATATAACTGTTAGTGAGACTGGGGATAGAAGGAAAGAATGGACTCTTGGTGGACAGCAGCAGTCTCTACCATACTTGTGTGGCATGTAGAGTTTAGAAATTATGACCTCAGAGTTAGGAATCCAAGAAAGAACCAGGAATTCTGCATTGATGGAGTTCACAAGAAAGAAGAGACAGAAAACCAGGCAGATTCATTATGGACAGAAGAATCACAGTAACTCCTACTCTGTCTTTTCCCAGGTGGAGGCGGGGCCAGGTAGGGGTAGTAAGACTCTGTTCTAAACATTAAATAGCTCAAGAGGGAGGTTGGAAAGCAACCTCTGACGATCTGATTGGTTTTCAGAAAAGGCCACTAATGTCAAGGCTGACTGTCAACAGGGCTTCCATTCCAGCTGGGATCCTGTCTCTGAACAGAGGCAAGGAAGTACTCTGAGCACTTATAAGTAGGTTTGAGCCAGACTTCATTCCTCTTTGCCCATTTACTCATGTTAAATATGTTTGGAAAGAGGAAACAGGCCCATAAAAGTGTCATAACCCAGATCTCTTCCAATAGAGAGGATATTTTCTAATATGGAGGGCCACTACTCACAGAAAAATAATCAGTGACATAAGTTATATAAGTCTTCCTCGTAATTAGGGGTGTTGCAAGAAAGACAGTCAAATGTTCTATTTGATTCTTAGATTAAGAGTAAAAAATACAAATGGTATATATTTAGAAAAGTATGTGCTGCAGTTTGATTTTAATGCTAAATAAGACAGACAACAAGTGTTTATAAAGATAGAAAATCAAAAGACAGACAAAAACAAGGGTAAGAGGAAACAGGGGGAGAGAAACAGAATAAGACTCTCAGTAATACACTCAGAGACATACCCTGAGCAGCCACAAACACACTCACATGTATGTAAAACAGTTTTCAAAACTGATGTCAACATTGTGTGACCTTTTAAGATACTGTCACCACAAACATTTAAAGCTCCATTGTATTTTCCCAACTATAGGCATAAATGAAATTGTCTTTTCATACCAGCCAGTTAAATTGATGGAATTAAATCATGGGATAGAAAAATCCAACAATGAAGTTCTATTTTCTTTTTCTAGGTAGCAATAGTATTTACCACAAAGTGAAGGATTAATGTAGGAAGCACCAAGCATCCAGGAAAGGAAATAGAAAGGATATATAAACCGTGAAACTCAAAGAAGAAAATAAGCCATTTTTGGTTTCCCTAGAATACTCGTTCTGGCTCATTGAAGAGTACACCGTTTCCTTCCTACTCCTTGATAACACAGTAGCACTTCATTTAGGTTTTTTAAATATTTTTTTAAACAAACATTTCTTGAGTAACCTCTATAATGTAAACACTGTTAGGCACTAGAGCTACAGAATGACTGAAATATGACCCCTTTTACAAGGACTCGCATTTTAGGGGGATAGGCAGAGAAACAAATATTATACCATTGGTGCCAAGTAGAAGTATGCACAAGATATGGTGCTGCAATCTCTCAGAGAAAATATGTAAGTATCCACAACCCAACTAGAGTGTCATCATCTGCAGCTGTTTCCATAATTGTTCCTTCTAAATGGCCTGCCCAGGTGTCATGTGACTCAAAGGACACATGTCTCCAACCATGTTTGTTAACAATTACCTAGTGCTATGTAACTAATCATTCCCAAACTTGGTGACCTAAAATTTATTTGTTCGTAATTCTATAATTTGGGCTGGGCTCAGCTGGGTAGATTGTCTCTGTCTGCTCCATGAGTTCTCTGGGTTCATTCATGTATTTTCAGCCGGTTGGCAAACTGAGACCAGAGAATCCAAGATGGTTCTACTCACAGCTCTGGCACCTCACCTATGACAGCTCATAGTCATTTATCCACCAGGGAATATTCCTCCCCAGCTCCTCTCATCCTTAAAAAGGCAAGCCTAAGTTTCTTTACATGACAACCACAAGAGTATTAAAGCTGACTCTGTCCCAGAACTTGTACAATGTTTCTTCCACCAAGTATTACTGGCCCAACAAGTCATTAGACCAGCCCAGGTTCAATTCAGGGAGGTGTGATTTACTGGAACCACTTTGTAACAATTTAATACAATGTTTTTGTGACCAAAAGTTTTCATTGCATCATAAGGAACAAAATATTCTAACCCCAACTTCTAAAGTGTCAAAGTATTCTCTTAAACAGGCAAATGTCCATCCCCTTTGATTTCTCGCTGTTAGGTTAAGCAAGATCTTGATAATGTATTTTTAACAAATGCTCCAAAGCTCTACTGAATGGTCCTTCTGCATAAGAACATCAATGGTAGAAATCTAAAGTAGAAAATGGTTTATCACGAGTTTAAAGATTCCTGTTCAGAACCACTTATGGAGTCGCAAAGACCACAGTCTAAGTTCCACTTCCTGACAATCATTTGGGGACAGTGGAACATGAAATACTCATCTCTCAGTGTCTCCTAAAGCTCTTTTTATCTCTGAGATGGTTGTTCACAAACCACAGAGGAAGACATGCCTCTGAAATGGTTGTCTTCCTGCAGAGACAGCAGGTGTCAGGACCTTTTAAATAACAGGAAAAGCTTAATTAGAAAAGCAGAATCCTGCCCCAGCCCCCTTCAGATGCACTATGTTTACAGTAAGGCTCAGGTATTTGAATAGTACACACACCACACTAGTTAACTCTGGTAAAAATGGTTTGCAGGCTGCCCTTTGAAAACACTGCCTTACAGCAATGGGGTTTTCACACTGGCCTTTAAGAGGCAATTCTCCAGTTTACTCTGTCCCACAAAGGTGTTGCTCTTAGAATTTAGCAAAACACATACCCCAGCTTCTTTTTTCACATTCAGTGGAGAACATGAGTTGCACAACTAGAAAAATTCACAGAGCCAATTTGTGTGAATTACCAGCTCTTTCTCAACTCTTAGCTATTCACAATAGTATCAAACTGCCTCCTTGAGGCAGATATTAAAACTGAAGACATAATTTAACAGACTGAAACAGCTTTGTAAGCAAGGACTTTACTGGTCATAACCTTCCTCTTAAACATGTCCTCCATATACAAGATTCATCTGAAGAATCCAGGAATCTCCACAGTATGCACTATAAGCACAAGCACTCAAAAGCAATGCCCAGGCTGGAAGCAAACTTAACCCTAGAATTTGTTTCTATGGTGCCTGAAAGCCCAGTCACTCAAGGCAATGTCCCCATTAGAGAGATCCGGCATCCACTGGCCACTGAGGTAGACCACCATTCTCTAAGGTTCTGGGCTCTGCTCTATGGACAGCTGTAAATAATTCTTTGGGGGAAAAAAAGGGAATTCTCTCATCTGTTGGGAAAACATTCAAAGATGCAGTGTACTTCACTACACAAAATGTGGAAGTACAGTTAAGAAAATATAAATAAATACTTTTTTATTATAAATTAAAGGGATAGGTTTCTTTTCTCCACTTTCTTGAATAATATTAATGACTCACTGGTCACAAAACTGAGGTTGATGCTTTTCTTCATTTGAGATTTTCAAGAGAAAAGTTAAAGAGGCAATAAAACCAACTTGGAAAGCATATGAATGAAGTGCCATGTAACCCCAGGGCAGGGTGACAAATCACACATGCTCTTTTCAGCTCTTTGATTCTAGGATTCTTCTGGATGTTCCAAAGAAACAGAAAGGACTGAAGTTTTAAGTCATATTCCTAGAAAAGAACTGCCAAAAGTTTCTTTTTATTCCCTATTCTGAAGAGAGCAAGGATGAAATGACCATTCATTCGTCCACTCAATAAGCATTTCGGAGCACCATAGTCAAGATAGGATGATTAAGAGTCTAATTAAAAGCCTATCCATTTCTGAAGCATCCAGCTAGAATTATCAGTATCTTGAATCTATTTTGCTTTCTCTTAAGTGTTCTGGTTGTATATTGTCTAATAACAACCCAAAACTAGAGTGGCTTAAAACAAAAACAGTCATTTATCTTGCTCATAAATCTAGTTAGGATAGAGCTCTCATGGAGTAGAGATGGTTCATCTCGGCTCCATGCAGCTTCAGCGGGGGAGGTTCATCTGGAGCTGGAAGACTGACTTCCAAGATGATACACTCACCTGTGTGCTAAGTTGATGCTGGCTATCATCTGGGAGCTCCACCCGGGCTGTCATCTGGGACTTTGGTTCTTCTTCACAGGGGCCTCTTCATGGGATACTTGGACTTCCTCATAACATAGCAGCTGTATCTCAAGACTGAATATTCAAAGAGGTCTGGGTCTACATTCTTTTTGATTAGGCAACCCAGGAGTAACAGCCCAACTCAAGGGGTGAGCAATTAGATTCCATCTCTCAAAAGGAGTAGTAGCAAAGAATCCGACTCCCCTTTATTCTACCATAACAAGATTAAGTCTCACAAAGTCTTGCTCACAGTTTTTTCCTCAATAGTTTTAATGAAAGCTTCTTTTATATGTGCCTGTAGAAAGAATGAACCTCTTAAGATTCCCTCAGAGGAAAAGTATCCAGAAGGGTACTGTGTAATTGCCCTAGCAGCCTACTAGAAGTAATAGGAACTCTAACAAAGTAAAACACAAACTTACTTTGAGATTAACATTTTTCTCTTATGTTAGCACACACTCTTTCATTAGTAAATATGGTAGACACAATTGTTTCCCAAATTCATTTCACTTTCCTCTTCTGAGCAAGCCATTTTGTTCAAAATCACCTTCTCTAAACAGCCATGTTGCTTCAGAAAGATGTACATCCCCAGCACCAGGCAGTGGATTAGGTTTGGTTTAAGTCCATTATCTCAATTTCATTACCCTTTCCAATAAATGGTTAGGCCTGTGACATACTCCTAGCCAATGACAAGTGAGAGGGAATCTCTCAGAATGTTTCAGAGAGGGGTTTGTTTGTTTTTTACCAATAGAAGACACGGGAAAAAATAGTTTCTCTTTTGTTGTGTCTGAATAGGATGTTCAGAACTGCCACAGCCACTTTGCAGCCATGAGAAGGACGAGTCTAACGATGGACCTTTCGGTGTCTTTCCATGTTTCTGAGTATCTCCTATGCTTCATTTTAGATACAGAATGTATAGACATTTAGACTGATTTGTTTTTAACCCTCAGGACAATGACAGAATCTCAGTGTAAGAAGCTGTGTTAAATGGTTAGCATAATCAATTTCTATGGAACTATACAATTAGAGACATCCATGAAAATTGGAAAGGCTAATATATAACAGAGCCTCGTTTTTCATGGATTCTATATTTATGAATTCGTCTACTCACTACAATTTGTAACCCCAATATCAATATTCATCCTGCTTTCCCACTCCTACATGCACAGAGTAGGGGGAGATTTTGAGCTGCCTGACACACACGTCCCCAGCTGAGGTCAAACAGTAGGACACCCTGCCTTCTTGTTTCAGACTTCAGACTATATAGAAGTATCCTTTTTCATGGTATATTTCGTGTCACAATTTTTGTTTTGTACCTTTTTGATGATTTCAGTGTTAAAAACTGCGCCATAGTACTGAAGTTCTATCTACTCCTCCTAAGCACAAGAAAGCTATGCTATGATAAACACTACAGAGAAAGTACATCTTAGATAAGCTTCACTCCATCATGAATTCTAGTGCTGTGGCCAAGAGTTCAGGGTTAACGAATCAACAATATAATAAAGTATATTTAAATAGAAGCGCACAAAAAACAAGGTTATATACTAACCACTGAAGAAAATGTGACCAGAGGCTCACAGTCTAAGCCTGTATTTCTTCTAGGAACAGTTCAGTATTTGTTAATTCAGTGTTTACAGAATCTTTTAGAACAACACTACCATGCATAATGTAAATTGACTAGGTTTCCTATTATTTGCTTCTTTCTTGCACAAAAAGTATAATGTTCAGGGGGCAGAAAGTCTGGAAAATGAGTACCATCAATCTCCGTGAATCCTTCTCTTACAAAATCCAATGACTTCACAGTTCTGAATCCAGCCTGCCTGGAGCCCTCCAGCAGCCTGGCATCATAACCAGATGACCTGAGGTAGTTCACCTCCACATTCCAACCGTTGTCAGCAAATCACAGCAGGCTACAATGAAAGGCTCACACTCTGTAGTCAGAGAGGGACATTAGAGGAAAGTTTTCCCAAAAGCAGATGTTCCCACAAAACATCTATTTTCAACTTGGACCTGATTATTCTGCCAGGTTTCCTCACTTGAGGTGATGGAACATTCATTTGTTAAAGTGGTACTTTGATCTGGGGTCTCCTCCAAATCTGTATCAGACAAGAAGAAAATGCTCTTTCCAACACAAGCATTTGAGCCCAGCCTGCCAGGGAAAGCCAGCTTCCTTCTGAGTCAGGCTCTAGCTCACTTTCCAGAAAGAGCCTGGCTGCATGTTTCCCAATCCCTCATGTGTCATCTTCCCTGGGTGGTAAGATATTTCTGTCACCCACTGGTGAAGTCAAGACCACTGAATCCTACAGAAACCTGGCCAACACAGGCCACTTCCATAACTGCAAAACTCAGCCAATGCAGGAGACCTCCAAGGTTAGTTCCTGCATCCAACTGAAGGCCATGACCAAGGGAGTTACAGCACTCTCCACTGCATGCAAAAGGGGATTTAGATACATCACAGCTAGTCCTTATTGACTACCCCACACTTGTCCCAGAGGTAGCCTGTACTCCTGGCTGACATCTTCTTCCCTGAAAAGCCAAACTCCTCAAATAATTTGTTCCCACCTAATGTCTCCCTCTTTCCCCACTCTCCAAGTTGTCTTCAATCTCTACTATGCCACCTAAAATTTACAAAAGTTTTCAATCACTTCCTATCAGTTGGGCTTTTTCAGTCTTAGCATTCAAGCAGTCTTAGCAGCATTTGACACTGCTGAAAGACACCCCCTTGCCCGCTCCTCAAAGTACTGTCTTTCCTTTGCTCCCAAACTTCTGTTTCTCTTATCCCACTCCATCCCAGGCACTGTGACTCACTCATCATCTTCAGTCTGCTCTTGGATTCCTTGAAAACCTGGAGTGAGGCCATCTTCCTTCCTTACTCTATACCCACTCCCAAAAGGGCCTCATCCCACATGCAGCTTCACTTACCATTTGTAAACAAGACCCAAATTTATAGAAGCAGCCCAGATTTCTTTGAGTTTCAGACTTCTTTATAATAGTAACAGTGACCAACATCAATATAGTACTATTTCTGTGCCAGGCACCAATCTAAGTTCTTCATACATGCTGGGATGCATGGGTGGCTCAGTCGACTCTTGATTTTGGCTGAGGTCATGATCTCACAGTTTGTGAGTTCATACCTCGCATCAGGCTCTGCACTGATGGTGTGAGGCCTGCTTGGGATTCTGTCTCACCTTCTCTCTGCCCCTCCCCCTGCTTGTACACTCACATTCACACATATAAAATAAATAGGCTTAAAGAATAAGTTCTTTATGCATGCTAAACTCCTTTGGGCCTCAAAGGAACCTTATAAGGTAGATACTGTTATTATAATCCCCATTTTACAGATGAAGAAACCAGGGAGCACAGAAAGATTAAGAAACTTTTCCAAGGTCACACAGCTGATAAGAGTCAATCAGGGTCCACAGACCATGCTTTTAACCACTACAACACCACCTTTCAATGTGCTTACTAAAAATCTCTATTTGAATATCTTATAGAAAATAGGAACCGAAGTCCTAATATTTATCTCCAAATTTGATCTTCCTCCAGTATTCCCTGTCTTAGAGAATGGTCGCCACCACCCCAACAGCCATTCTGCTGTTCCCTTACCTGCCTGTCCCAACAGCTCCCAAATCCTATCCAATCCACCTCAAACATATTTCTCATATCTAACTTCTCCCCAACGGTAGTATCTTGCCTGGGCTTTTGCAAGAGCTTCCTTCTGTATGCACCCAGGGCTGCCTCCAGAACTTTCTCCCATGACAGATAAGGCAACTTTTTAAAACTCAGACCTGCCTATGTCAGTCACATCATACACAGTTTCCCATTGCCCATGGAGGAAAGTTCGGAATCTTTCCCAGGCCTACCAAGCCCTGTAGATGGAGCCTGCTTTCCTCTCTTGCGCCCTCTTGCCCCTTTCCTCCTTACTCCACAAAGTCCCCTTTCAGTTTCTCACACGTGCACCTTCTTCTTCCCAATGGTCTTATTCCCCCTGTGTGAGCACCCTCCCCTTCCCCACTCCCACCACCCGCAACCTCACTTGATCTAACTTTTGCTCATACTTCAGGATATCTTTCAGAGTTCAGCAAGCCTTTCCGGACACGTCACATTCCTGTAACACACTTTCCAAACATGGTGCTTCTCCTTTGTAGCACATCACACAACCGTCAATAAATAATTTTGTCATAAGCTATTTAACATGTCTCCCTCAGAATATCCATGATGACTGAGGCACTTCCTGTCCTTGTCACTATGTCCACAGAACCCATCAGTGTCCTGAGAAGGTTCTCAAATGTTTTTATTTCCCACCCCCATTTGCCACCCCCCAGGGATAGAGTCATATTAGAAGCAGCTTAAAAGCCAGGTTGAGAAATTGGCACTTTTTCATCAGACAATGAGAACTATGGCAGTGTTTTAGGCAGGGAAGTGGTAGGAATAAAGTGCCATACTAGGAAATTAACCTGACAGCACAGTAGAGAGTGAACTGCATTACACAGACGAGCAGTTGGTCCAGTCATGGTAGATCAGAGCCCGGGCTGGCAGAGTGGTATAGAAAATGGAAATAAACAAGGGGGCAGAGTCAAGAGATGCTGCAAAGTAAAAATCTGTAGGATGTGGTAACTCAAGTTATGGACTACTCGTAAACCGGTCAGTTTATTTCTGCTACCTAGCAGAATGGGGCTCTGTACTAGATGTCTATGATGTAGTCATGTGCTCATAGAAGACTAGAATGTAGGGAGTCAATAGGAAAGACTGTAGGAAGGGTGCCCAAATTCCCACCCTTGTACCCTGAGAAAATGCAGATAAATAAGACAATTACATTTGCAATAAGTAAATATGAATTAAGACAAGGGCAGATAACTAATACAATTACAACTCACTCCACCTTATCTAGTATCCAAAAGACTCATCTGTTGTTGCTTAAAGCAGGTCAACCTGGATGGTAGTAATAAAAAGCCTTTCTGCTTTGGCCATGCTCTGTTTTCATCACAAACAACCATTCTTTACATCTGAAACTGAAGTTTCATAACCTTGTTATCATATTTTAAAACATCAACTTCCTCTTATGAAACAAAACTTTGTAAAATAGGGCAAAAGCATTCCAAGTGTTCTCTGATAATAGACAGAGACAGGCATTATCAAATAATCTGGCTGCATTTACAAATGTATAAAAATATTTAAAGGCACTAATCTGAGTGCTTCTACCTTAAAGGCCATTATTTACTTCTAACATTAAAGAGCTTTCCATCATCCACACATAATAAAGAAATGGAAATTCTGAATAGCCCCACAAATGAGATGCCTCTCTATCTCTTAGGTTTTGAGGCTTTTGTCTCTCCCTAAAGATAACCAGAAAATTTAAACTAACTTTCAGGAATGGCTTGGCCCTAAGTGAGATATATGTAAGTATATAAAATGTCAGACTGCATTTCTCAATCCTGGCCTTTTGTACTGAACTTCTAGTTCATGGGAATAAAATGGCACTCAACACCACTACGCTCTGCATAAGTATTTTGGGTGCATCATATGACTTCTCAGCCAACAAAAAGCTTGTCTGAATCAAAATGCTTTGGAAATTTCTTAAAAATGTAACACTCTGCAAATCTATACATAAACTCACAGCTCCTCCCCATTTACCAGCAAGGCTGCAAATGGATTGAAAAAGGCAAATCAGAACCGTGGGCTAAAATGTGCCCCCATTAACCAGTTGTAGAGCACTGGCTTTTCCAAGCCTCCATGTGCTGACCAGCATTCCATGTTTGTGTTAGTGTCCCTCTTATCTTAAAAATCATGATTTATCTGGACAAACTTTTAATAAGGTCAGTGGTTATGTCAACAAAAGAATAGTATTTGGTCTTGAAATAGAATGAGAAGGACTCTAAGCAAAGTGCAATTAACGACAAAGCAATAATCCATTCAAACCAAGAGGAAATGGCTTGAATGAAAACAAATGACTTGAATTTTTAAAAAATAAACTATTTTTAAGTTATACAAATGCAATTTCCCATTTTTGTTTACTTTGGTTGTATTATTTTTCTATTTACATATAAGCCAACCAGAGCCTGATGGCTGATTTCATCACAGAAAAGAACAGCAGAGGGGTGCCAAATTTCTTGGTACCTGCCACAATAGAAATTGTTCCCATGCGTGCTCACTGGGCAGAGCCTATGCAACTACTGGAGATCACTGTGATACAGGACTTCTTTCCTTATACAGCACTAATTTCATCTTTGCAACAAGCCTGTAAAATCAGTACTCCTGGGCCCACTTCACACATAAGCAAACTGGGACAGGTTGGGCAGTCAGAAAGATTATCAGCTAGCACAAGGATGATAGGTCACATAAACTCTGGTCATTTGACTCTAGGTCCATTCCCCACATACACTGCTATTTGATAAACACAGATCAAAATTTCTGGAATCTCTGGTACATGCCCAGGGCCAACCCAAGATTCTTTAAACCCCATGTTAGTCCAACAACTGTACACCTTTCAACCCAGTGGGTAGAATCAAGCCTGAAATAAACAGCTCCACCTATTAACCTTTAGAAAAAAGACTCAAGAGGAGCACCTGGATGCCTCAGTCAGTTAGGTGTCTGACTCTTGATTTCAGCTCAGATCATGATCTCAATTTGTGAGATCGAACCCCACATTAGACTCTGCATTGACAGCATGGAGCCTACTTGGGATTCTCTCCTTCCCTCTCTCCCTCTCTCTCTGACCCTCCCCTGCTTGAACTCTCTCTCAAAATAAACATTTAAAAAAGACTCAGGGCACCTGGATGGCTCAGTCAGGTAAGTGCTCAACTCCAGCTCAGGTCATGAGCTCACAGTTCATGGGTTCAAGCACCACATCTGGCTCTGTGCTGACAGGGCAGAGCCTAGACCCTGCTTCGAGTTTTGTCTCCTTCTCTCCCTGTCCCTCCCCGGCTCACCCCTCTCAAACATTTTTTTAAAAAACATGTTTTTAAAGACTCAAGACAAAATATCTAGATTTCCTTCTATCAACTAACCACTGACCACATGCATTGAGTATTTCAATACCTGTAATTGACACACACACACACACACACACACACATCATTTCCCCTCTTGACTTGTCTGTAGCGGGCAATCATGTTCAAAACTAGCTGTGGCCAGAACTAAAGGAGGCAGTAGAGTCAAGTGAACAATGCTGAGCTGCCTCATCTGGGTGACCATTCCCAGCACCCCATTATTTGCAGCACCAAGTTGAACCCATAAAAATCTTATGTCCAGACTTGTTCTGCCACACCAGTAAGCCTCTTCCTTCCATCAAAGGACTGAAACAAATACTATCTACTGTTTATTCATTTACTTCATTTAACAAATATTGAATATGGAAAATCAACGGTGCGTCAGGCATTCTGATACATAAACACAGTCTTACTGCTCAAAACCGAAGTGTGGAGCTTAGAAAACAATGTTTTGAAGTGTGTTAAGAGGTACAGTAAAGAAGAATAGTGTCTATGGACAGTCTATAGACTTAGAGATCAGAGAAGGTTTCCTGAGGGAAGGCATATATGAGCAAAACTATTATGGATAGAAGGGAGTTAGCTAAAGGAAAAGCCTACTATGTGCTGGGAATTTTCTGTCTTCTCTTTTAGTCTTTTAATAACTTTCTAAGGTTATCATCACCATATGACAGATGGGAAAACAGGTTCTCATGATTCTTATAAGGGCCACCTAGTCTCAGAATTCAAATGCAGTTCTGCAAACCCCAAAGCCCATGTGTCATTACTCTCACTACTCTGCAAACAAAACACCTTCCCACAGGTCCTGTAGGAGCCATGAATGGGCATCAGTGTCAGTCTAAGACCCCCTTCCTTTGTGTTATTAGTCTTCTGAAAGATGCGCAGAAAAGGTTCTCATGCCAACTGCTGTTTGGGCTGCTATCTCAGGCACCACAACAGTGGTGCTGGGTCAGAACTAGGGATTGATTTGGGGGGGTGGGAGGGGCTCTATTGGGAATGTGCCCTTCCTGAACCACAGCGGGGGGCCCTGGGTTCTGCAGCAGGCTGCATTCACAGCACCAGTGATTGATACACCCACAAACCTCTCCATGACTTCATCTGTCAAAGCTACACATTCATTTGTATCAAAATTACATCATTTTATAGAGCTTGGTCAGCTGTCTTCTTCCCCAAACTTGTTACCTATAGACACTGGGAGGTTTTCACCAAACTCACCCACTGGCAGAAGAGAATTTGAATCCACCAGGGATATTCAGAAGAAAGAACCACAGGCCCGGATAAGATTATGGGGATGGATTACCTAGATAAAACTGTAGTGTACATTCCTACATCAACTACTTTGACTTAGTGGGAAAACCCATCTGAGTGTGCAAGTTCTGGTGCGTTGGTTCAAAGAACAGTCTTATCACCTTTCTGCTGTACCTTCACTGGAAGATCTAACTTTGGTGAATGAGAATCTTGCAAGACTCCAGAGTTCTCATTCTCAAAGTAATTTCTCATTAGCAAGATGCAGGCATTGTAGGCAATTTGCTAGATCTAAAACTTAGTCCCTATAACAGCCCCTATAAATCCTAGATGCCAGCTTGCTCTCTCCTGCTGCTTTCTCTTAATTGCAGACTGTCTCAAACAGATCAGTTAATTGGGAATTCTGGTGAATTATGTTCCATGTGGTTGAAGTGTCTTTGAACCGAGGTTAATTTTATGTTCATTGAGACCTCCTAGGTGCTGGCACCATTTATGTGCAGCAGAGGACCTCCTCTTCAAGAGCAATTACTCACAGTCACAGACAAATATGGTCATTTCACTGACAAGTCTCGCTCTAGTCTAGGCATCAGTCATGGGAGGAAATCCTCCCTTGCAAGTCTGTCTTCACTATCAGAGCAATGGCACTGTTCTCGGTCTTCCTCTTCCTCCCTTTCCTACTCTCTCTCCTCATAGCTCCACGTGACCTCATGCTGCTTCTGGCTGCCCACAACCTCCTTCCCAAGGTACTCCTCCTGGGGAGAAAAGGTCTCCCCAAAGTGGTATCTTCCCAGGGGATTTCTGTGTCCTCCAAGCCAGTACCCCATCCCATTCCCTGTTCTATTTCCCCTCAAAGAGATCACCTCAGGTAGACTGAAAGCAGTTTTAATCTTTTAAAAATGATTAATATAATAATTACTAAGATGAGTGAAATAAATGATACTGAAACATCAGTAGATTTAACTCCTCTGGAAGGGGTCTCCATTTTAAGACTTTATCAACCTAGGCTAAATGGGGAGACACAAAGTTAAGTGGGGACAATCTGTCAATAGTCTTCCTCTGTGACAAAACTTCAGGAGAACCTTGATCAGCACTATACTCTGACACTTCCAGTCCACCATTGGTCTTTGCTTTAACAAACAGTAACCTCCAGAGGATGGAATTTTCTCCCATGCTCAGGCAAGAATTAGCTAGGTGTCATCCTGAAACACAGAGGAGTGATGAGAATTTTGTCTCTCTGCATCATCTATTAAATCTTTACTGAAGGAGTCATTTATTAAATCTTTACTAAATGTCTGTCATGCTGAGTATAAAGGCTTCAGAAGGTCTCCATCAAACTCATGATTTTATGTTCTGGATACAGACATATATACAAAAATATATACAAATAAGGAAAGCATGGCATGAAAGATGCTCCTCTTACTAGAGCCACACATGGGAGATTTACAGAAGACTAATATTCTCTCAGTTACATTGGGAGCAGGAAAAGGGGAGAGTATGAAGTTGTGGGAGGGCAAGGCCAGGAGTTCTGTCCAAGTGCAGAACACTCAGCCCTTACCCACAGCCAGGCTCCTAACTTTCCTACCATTTGAAAAGAGGTTCTAGGGACACAGCCAAATAGTCTACCCTGAAAAGATCAGGGAAGAATTAAAATCAATTGTCCAGACAACTCACAGGGCTGACAGACTGAATGAAGTAACATGGTGTAGTAAACAATGGGGGGGGGGGTGGGGGACTGGCATGGGTGTGCATATTGGTTTAATTACTAATTGCTAGGTGATTTGAGGCAATTAAATTCTCAGAATTTGGTTTCCTTGTCCATAAAATGATAAAATATACATTTCATAAGGTTGTCTTAAATATGCAATTATAGAGGTAGTATATGTGAAGGACCCAGCACCCCAGAAAAAAAAAAAAAAATCTTACAGCGCCCTTACTTCCCGATTTCCTCTCCAGGCCCATATACCTGTGTGAAGAAACTAATCCCAATCACAGCAGAATGAAACAACTTCCGGAACCCATGGGCAGGGGAATGACTCAGTCAGGTAAGCGTCAATCATAACAGAATTGAAACAACTCCCGGGACCCTTGTGGGGGCTCAGTTGGGTGAGCGTCAGACTTGATTTCAGCTCAGGTCATGATCTCATAGTTCGTGAGATGGAACCCTACGTCCAGTTCTGTGCTGACAACATCGAGCCTGCTGGGGATTCTCTCCCTCTCTTTCTCTACCCCCCCCCCCCACCACTCTTCCATTCACATGCCCTCACGTGCTTGCTCCCTCTCTAAATAAAATAAACAAACAAACAAACAAAAAAGAGGGGCGCCTGGGTGGTTCAGTCAGTTAAGCGTCCGACTTCAGCTCAGATCATGATCTCATGGTCTGTGAGTTTGAACCTCGTGTCGGGCTCTGTTCTGACGGCCCAGAACCTGGAGCCTGGAGCCTGCCTCAGATGTGGTGTCTCCCTCTCTCTCTGCCCCTCCCCTGGCCATACTGTCTCTCTCAAAAATAAATAAAATCGTTAAAAAATAAAATTAAAATTAAAAATATTTTAAAACAAACTCCCAGCATTCAGATCTGTGGTCTCAGAAAAGCAATGGAGAAGTACACATAAGGGTAGGTCTTATTAGACAGAAGAGGCCAAAGTGTGCCAGAAATATACCCAAAGGCCACAGGCATGCTATTTTGCAATGACCCTGAACATAGTCTTTAGCTCCCATATCCACCCTTTTTCTGATCTACCTTTTTTCCATTAGCACTTCCTTGAGCCCTTATTAGCTAAGATTCTGGTTCTCCAATAATACCTTGAGGGACAGTCAGCTTTTGGACAGGCAAAATCCAAGGATGTATCAGACAGCTGGGGAAAGCAATCAAGAGTTAAGGGATGGGAGCAGGAGGAGAGGGGTGGATACCAGGGGAGGAGGTGAATGGGCACAAGAAAGCATCACTCACTCCATATCCTTGTTGAGGATCAGCTCTGTTGTGCCAGGGTCTCCTAAGCATCAATAATGTTGTTCTAGTTAAGTCCCAGAACTGGAAAAGGACTTTCAAAATCATCAGGTTCATCCTCTGCCCCCAAAACCCAAGACTACCTAAGAACTAGAGCAAATACAGAAACAAGTCTAATTATTAAAGAGACCTTCATTTCTTATGAGCCACCATGTGAATTTTGTTTTCTCTTTACTACCTCCCCAAACTCAGGAAACACATGCATATTGACCTCAACCAGCTCTGAGTGACAAGCAGAGAAAATAAAGCAGAAAAGAAGGTGGGGGGGAATGCGTCCAATTAAATCAGTAGGATTTAATTGCCCATATGGAGTTAAGCTGGACAAGGGTGATATCAGAGGACAGCTGGAGGTGGGAATGTCTGCATGCATTAGGGGCTGAGTCTGGAGGCTAGGAAGGCCATGAGACCATTTAACCCATTTTTCTTCCTAATGTTTATTTTGAGAGAAAGACAGCACAAATTGGGGAGGAGCAGAGAAAGACAGACAGACAGGCAGACAGACAGACAGAATCTGAAGCAGGCTCCAGGCTGCGAGATGTCAGCACAGAGCCTGATGCACACTTGAACTTACAAATCGAGAGATCATGACCTGAGCCAAAGTCAGACTCTTAACCACCTGAGCCACCCAGGTACCCCTAAGCCATTTGTTTAATCTTTGGGCTTTGCCAACATTAATACCAACTTACCCCCATGTTAAAATACCAGCTAGATTGCCCTCATAGGAGACTAGAAACAAAGCAGTGACTTCAATTCATTCACTGATTCATTGGGCACCTACTGTGTGTCAAGGGTGCATCCAGGCCTCCATCATGTTGAACTCCTCAGTAAGTTGGGTGGACATATGAGGGTTATTGACCTTGATAAGAGCAACCCTCATAACCTGAAACTGACACCGTCCAGCTGACCCTCAGTGTTTGTTAAAGAACTCATGTACCCTGCTACCTCTTTTCACTGCTGCTGTCAAAACACAGAGCCGGGCACCCTGAAGGTGGCTTGATAAATTCTATTCAACCCATAATCGAGAAGACAAGTTCCCTGACCTCAGGGTAGCATTGAATCCACTAAAACAAAACGTTTTCAGAAAGGCTTATTTTATGGAGTAGATTCCAAAGGACTATGTGCTCAGAATAAGTAATCTGACATGATAAAGGCCACGTTCAGTGTCCCTAAAATGCGGGCACATGTGGTACAGGACACAAACAGACTCCAAGCTCGCAATTGCTTTGTTTTAACCTTGGCAGCCCTGCAGCTTGGCTCCCACATTCAAAGGGATGATGTATTTTCCCATATTTATTATTTGCACTGGACTACTGAGGAAAAAAAGCAGGGCAGCAGGCCGATGTGTCTCAGTGTTCCTGCCAGGAATAACAGAGAGGCCTTGCACCAGCGCCTCATTAGCTTATGGAAAACAGTTCCCTAAGGAAACTGCAGGGTGTAAATAAATTTAAAACATTTCAGCTTTTTGAGGCCTGCAGATGCCAAATTTGTAAAACAGTGGTGGCTCAAGAACGCTGTAACATTCTGTTGCACGTCTCATAAATTTAGCATAAGTTCTGTAGTTGTTAATAAGCAAAATAATGTGATATCATGGACATACTTTTTAAATAACAATATGCGTTACTTTGTTATTTATAAGCAAAAATTTTGTTGGTAAATTCAGTCCAAAAGGACAGGACAGTTGTATAGATCCTCACGCATATATGTTCCTAACTCAGGGCCCTATTTAAGGAACTATCCTCTATGGACACTATACCATGCCCTAGTATATGGGCAGAACTTGCTACAGCTTCATAGATTATCCATGCTTCGCACACTGTGCTAAAAAGCATTATATACAAGAAAAATGGGTGAGGTTTAAACCTACATCTCGAACTGAGTATTTCCGCTAATTGTTAACAAAATACACACAAAGAGTGGGCTTTTAAACTTATGTCACAGACAACATCTAATCTAATCCCCTCATTTTAAAAACAAAACACTGAGTGCCAGAGAATCAAAGCAATTTATCAGATTCCCACTACAAGTCAGTGGCAGAGCTGGGAGAACACAGATTTTTTTCTCTGTTCACTGTTCATAAGTCTAATAGGACCAGAGGTGCATAGCACATGGCACCCTGGCACATGGGGAGCATGAAACAAAAGTTGGCTGTGACTGTCCCTGTTGCTACTGTCATTATTTCTGCTTCTCTGAGGTGCTAAGTAATACAGCTTATTTTCATCTTTGCCAACAGTAAGGACTTCTGAGAAGCTCACACTAAGACTAGGCTTCATATATGTTATCAAGTTATTTTAAAGCATTAGCCCAATTTCTTTCATTAGGTGAAATAATATTCCTCCCTCCCCAATATTAACTCCTGGGTCCAAGAAATCTCATACACTCTTCGTTTCATTTAACAACACATGATATACTGTTTCCCACTAAGTCGTGATTTATTCATTGAGTACCAACAGACTATAGACTTTCTAAGGGCAGGAACCACATCCACTTTTTCATCTGTAGCCACAAATCCTAATGCCTACTGACAGTAGGCTCTCAATAAATATTTGATGGCTATGGTACTCAATGATGGGGACTCAAAGGCAAGTAAGACATGATCTTCCTTACATTTCACAGTCTGATGAGGCCCATTCTTCTTGAACCTATTTCAGTTTTTAGTCCACTCCATCCATATAAATTGTTAAGTCCATATAACCCATATTCCTATTAATCCAGGAATAGTCTTCAAACAAGATTTCATCCAAGATTGGTCTTCAAATAGCCCTAACAATAACACACCTCAAATATACTAGATAAAGGTGATCCTTAAGAGATAAATGGATACGTGAGCTATATAATAAAAGAAAGCTATACAGATTGGGCTAAATAAAAAGTCTACATAATTTTTTAAAAGACGAAATTAACCTAAATTAAATTCAAATAAGATAAAATAAATCTCAAGAATTCAGCTCTAAGAAGCCATTTGATCTATACCAAGGGCTTACAGCACATGAGCTATCAAAGACCTTTGGCACAAGGTTACTCAATCAGAATATGCAAACTAATGCAAGTAAGTAACACCTGGCCACAGGCTAAGCCTAGCCCTAAGAAGGGAGTAGCTAGGCAGCCCAGAGGTTCACAATCAAGGTCCTGATTTATGGAGGGTCTCTTCAGTGTTTCGCAAACATTAATGTGGATCAGAATCCCCTGGAGGGCTTGTTAAAACACAAATAGCTAGCTACCCTCAGAGTTTCTGGGGCAGAACCCAATAATTTGCATTTCTAACAGTTTTCCATGTCATGCTGATGGTACTGGTCCAAGAACCCCTAGTTTAGAGAAAGCACAATATACACGTCCCAAGACTTGTGGACAGTAAAATATCAATGCCAGTGACCTGTATAGTATGAACTAAGTTTGCCTTTAATTCCTTGAGCCAGTCAGCAATCGTGTGTGCCATACATCTGAGTGACTCAAGCCAAAGCAGAAAAGGAATTAAGAAGCCATTCCAGTTATGGGACAAAATGTAGAAGAGCAGCCTGAGATGGAAACCCAAAAAAGGAAAAAAAAGTTCCTCAGATAGAAAAGCATCAGAACCAGAGGCAAGGAGGTGGTGAGTAGAAGAACTTGACAGAGAGGGGGAAAGTGGATGAGGAGAAATTGCACCACTGGAGTAGTGCCAAGGAACTGGGGCTCCTCCAAGCTCTGACTGTAGGCTTTGTGAGTAACAGCCCCACTTTTTGTGCATTTACCATTATTCCAGGCTCTGTCCTAGGAGACATGCAGGTCTCTCTGAAACCTCACAACATCCTCTGAGGTAGTTCTCTCTCTTTTACAGATCTGGAAACAAAGACTCTACAAGATTAAGTAATAACAGCTAGTAAGTGGTAGATTCGGGATTCAGATTCCTATCTCTCAAGTTTGACTCTTTTCACCCACCCAGTCTGCCTTCCTATTCCTCTTCTCTGAAGATGAAGCCTAAAGGCAAAGGCATTTAAGAAATGCCTTTCTTAGGCACTAAGAAAGGCATTTCTTTCCCACTAAGGTGGGAAACCACAAATAGTGGCTAGAATAGGGCTAGAAAGAAGTAGAACATAAGAGAGGAAGAGGGAGTATGGTGCAAGGGCTCACACTCTAGCTTTGGGACTAGACAGATCTGCACTCAGACCTGTGTTTCTCTACTTAGGAGATATGTGGTCCAGGACAAATCACACAATCTGACCCCAATTTCCGTGTGTGCATAAGGATATTAACAGCTACCTTCCAGTGTTACTAAGAATATAGATATATTTTTATTTTAGAACTAGGGGGTTTTTTTTAGTACATTTGTTAGCAAATAGATATTCAACAATAAAGGTGATAGTGGGTGATGATGCGGTGGAGAAAATCCTGAGACCCTAGTAGTCAAGGAGCCAGAAAGAGAACATTTAACAGCTTTCAGTAGGTTTCAAGCCCCAGGTTTGAATCAAACCTACACCCAATACAAAGAGAATCTGCCACTGTCCGTTGCCAACCAGGAATGTGAAACTGGGGAGGTATGTGAAAAGCAACTGAGCAACTTCTGATCCTATTTTCAAAAACAGAATAATATATATATATGTACTCCAGAAACCCTAGACTTTCAAGCTTATGGTTGAACCTATATGTATACAACCTTTGGGCACCGCAACAGAGCATTCCTTTTTAATTCAGAGACAAAATAAACAAGGCTTCCCCCCCTGAGGGTTATCCAACAAAAATCAACACATAATGCTGGAGTTGAGACCAGAGTATTCAAAGACACCTTGAAGAGACCAAGTGATGCAAAGGTTCCAGTAGATTTCACTGAAACTAATGAAAGGTATTTACATCACTAAAGGAAAGACACAAACAGGAGGCTGACAGGAAATAAGACAAATGCGGGAAGGGATGAATGAATGTCAAATTGTCAGAAGCAGAGCAGACAGTAATTCTTTACTAAGAAGAGTATGCTCTAGTCCAAGTACCTGAACTAAAAGCTCCTTGAAGACAGGAACTATTCTTTCTCACCTTTGCGTCTTCAGGAACTAACACAGTGCCTGGCACAAAGTAGCAACTTAATATGTCAAAGCCCCACTGCATGCTTTCTGGGAAGCCAGGACTATGATGACTGCCTTCACAAAGGATGTGCTGTTCCCTGTACTCTGCCTTACATGTCAATCAAAAATATTCCCTGGTTCTCTGTAGACTCTTAGTCCAAAGCCCTAAGTCCTGTTAGTGTGGTATTTCAGCCCCATTCCATTTTCCCTTTCCAGGGTAGGTTCCCATTCCTTCTCCTAAGTCAATTCTCTCTTCCTGCCAAAATGATCTATCCAAGCCCAAAACCAAGCCACCTTACATTCTCTCAACACTTTTTCCCTAAATGATTTGCCTCAACCATAAATGCTCTTTGTTTTTCTGTACCTTTTAAGGTCCCGTCTCTAGAAATGTCCCCTGGACACCTCAGGAGAATTTTCACTCTCCCACTTTCAAACTCTTTGAGCTCTTGTTTCTCTACCACTCATTCAGCATTCACCAAATACCATCTTGTGTTGACATTTGTGTTTTTTCAAATGACTGTCTTACCTCCCCTGATGAACTACAAACATCACGTCTTATTCATCACTGCATCCTGCCTTGGGCCTTGCACAGAGTTAGCACTTAATAAATGTTTGTTGCTGCTATTAATGATGAAAAACAAATGCTTTGGTAATTCTGAGGCATCTGACATGCCCAACCCACCCACACTCTATGTCATCATTTCTTCCACTGGAGGTAAACAATGTCTCTTCCACCAGCAGTTTCCACCCAGTCCCTCCCTGTGCCCTGGCTAACCGGGGACAAAAGGAAATACTTGTTTGTCTCAGCCTGGATGGGAATCTCCAGCCTGTAAGAGGCTCACAGACTCTCACATCCCTAGCAGCCACCTCTCTAGGCCTGCTTTTGGTTGTCAACCAGCTACAGGATCTTCTAAAAGGCATTAAACAGCCATGCAGCTCTGGCCCTAAATTTCATTGCCCTTTCACATAAGGTTGTCATTAAGATAAACGAGATCATAGATCTGAAAATGCTCTGAAAAAAATCAAAAGTTATACACAAAAGAAAAGTGTTTTAAGGAACCAACTTAGCCTTTTCTGCCCTTTAGGAGATCACTTGGTTTGGTACCCTGGCAACCCAACCACCTAGAACTGTCCCCTTTTCTTTTTTTAATGTTTATTTATTTGTGAGAGAGAGACACAGAGTGTAAGCAGGGGAGGGGCAGAGAGAGAGGAAGACACAGAATCTGAAGCAGGCTCCAGGCTCGGAGCTGTCAGCACAGAGCCCAACACGGTGCTCAAACTCATAAACCGGGAGATCATGGCCTGAGCTGAAGTCTGACACCCAACCAACGGAGCCACTCAGGTGCCCCAAATTGTCCCCTTTTCTTAGAACCTAGTGTTTTGTTTTGTTTTGGTTTGGTTTGGTTTTAATCAGAGAAAGACTGAAGTATTAGAGACAAAGTGGCTCAGAGGAATCCTCGGCCAGGAGGGTATTTTAAGAGTTCCCTGGGGCGCCTGGGTGGCGCAGTCGGTTAAGCGTCCGACTTCAGCCAGGTCACGATCTCACGGTCCGTGAGTTCGAGCCCCGCGTCAGGCTCTGGGCCGATGGCTCGGAGCCTGGAGCCTGTTTCCGATTCTGTGTCTCCCTCTCTCTCTGCCCCTCCCCCGTTCATGCTCTGTCTCTCTCTGTCCCAAAAATAAATAAAAAATGTTGAAAAAAATTTAAAAAAAAAAAAAAAGAGTTCCCTGTGTTGTGTTTTCTTCTGTAGCCTAATTCTGAATTTAGACATGCTGAAAGGGTTTCTTTTCTCTCAAATGCTTCAGAGGATAGCCCTGAATACAAAAAGATTGCTTAAACATGCAAGACAGCAGAGAACAGAAGGCCAGTCCCCCCAGATTTCTCCAGTTCCACAGGCCACGGTTAAATGGCCAATAGCCCTCAACTGGCTGGGAGGAGTCAAGAGAAAGCCACACTCCTTGAATCTCTGGTAGTTGTTTCTTCTTCTAAGAGGTTGCTTAGAGAACAGAATACCCCAAAGAAATGTTCTTTCTCCTCTACGGGATATTCTAAGGAGGCTGCTGATGGAACAGACACTGACACGCTCAACTAAGTCACCTTCCAACATCCACTGAGTGCTCACTGTGTGCCCAGCAGCACCATAAGTCTGGCCCAGCTCCAGATGATGGGAAGGACTTGATGCTTGGCATGCCACAGTTAAAAATTCTTTGTCCAAAACCCTAGTTCTCCTTTAATCTTCATCACTGCCCACAATTTCATGTTGCTGACTTTCACGAGAACAGATGCTGATAGGTAAAAGGATGTGCAAAGAAGCACATTTAAAATAAACAAGGCACAGAAAACACAGTAAGACCTTTCACTGACCCTTCAACACATAAAAACTGGGAAACCTGTCTTAATCAGTTCATGCTGCTCTGACGAAATACCACAGACTAGGTGGCTTAAACAGAAATCTATTTTGTCACAGCTCTGGAGCCTGGAAGTCCAAACTCAAGGTGCCAGTATGATTGGTTTCTGGTGAGAGCTTGGTCCTGGATTGGAGAGAAAGAGAGCAAGCTCTCTGGTGTCTCTTCATAGAAACACACTAATACCATCATGACGGCCCCACCCTCATGATCTCATCTAAGCCTTTCAAAGGCCCCATCTTTAAATACCATCACAAAGAGGATAGGGCTTCAACATATGAATTTGGGAAGACATTCAGTCCATAAAAGAGCCCCAGAGAATGTCCAGAATCCCTCCTCCATACCACTGGAAAAAAAAAAAAAACCCACAAAGCCCCATGTCTGTTACTCCCTCAAAGATAATGGTCCTGGGACTCCCTAGCCTGTAAGTCCATTGGCTACCAAACCTTTAAATGACTCAGACTGGTGCACCCAAAATATGAGTCCTGAATCCCTGCCCTCAGTCTCATTCCTTGATTTATTTTACAGTCTTAGAGATTGAGAGTTTATCCAATATTCCATGCATACATAAGCATAATAATCCATACAGTTTTGTTTTTACACAAATACCTGAAAACTACATGAAAAAGAGAAGACTGAGGGTGCATAAAAGCCCAATGGGCCTCTCCCTTACCTTACTTTTGCCCCAGGGGCTCCTTAGCCTGAATCTCTCCCCAGACTGTACTCTCACATACAGACATGATACCTGAAATGCTTCTCAACCAACAAGACAGCACTTAGCCAAGGGGTGGGCAGGGCGCTAGAGGCCCCTGCTGTGCCCAGACCATTTACCAATCATTTACAGATATAGCCACACAGGTGTGTACTGCCTGAGACTTCACCCTGCCAGTGTACAATCTTCCCATTGAAAAGCAGCTGTTCCCCAGAACTCTGGCTCAGGTATAGAGGCTCGTCGGTGCTTAGCCCTGTCAAGGGCAGCCCACTGTATTCACTCCCTTTCTTTTTGGATGTGGTCTGCTCATTACACTAAATAGTCAGCCCTTTGGAGAACTCCACCTCACAGTTTCATCCACTGCCCACAGGTCTCAATCCCTCACTTTGCACACAATGGGTTATTAAGCAACACTAAATAAAACCTGCACTGAGCCTTCAGAGTGAGCTGGACATCACCACTTGACAGACAGCCATTATGGACTGGATGTTTGTGCCTCCACCATTGCCTCCAGACCTAACCCTCAGTATGGCTGTATTTGGAGATGGGCCTCTAAGGAAGTAATTAAGGTTAAATGAGATCACAAAGATGGAGCCTTGACCCAATGAAATTAACGTCTTTAGAAGAAGAGACACCATAGAGCTTCATCAATCCTGCACTCTCTCTCTGCCACACACAAGGAAGTCACATGAACACACAGCGAGATGCGGCCACCCATATGCCAAAAAAAGCAGCTTCATAATGAAGCCTACCTTGCCAATACCTTGATCTTGAATTTCCAAGGCTCCAGGATGAGATTACATTTAAGTCCCCCAGTCTAAGGGTACTTTGTTATAGCAGCTCAAGATGACAACACAACATGACATTCTGATTTTCATTCTCATGACAACCCTGTGAGGTCAGTACTACTACCTGCATGTAAGAGATACAAAAGTCTAGGAAGAGAAAGGTCACCTCACCTGTCCTCCATCACAGAGGGCAGTAAACCCAGCATCAAGCTCAAGTCTACATTCAGTGGAGTGAAAAGCCCATGTTCTTAACCAGTAAGCTAGACTGCCACATGGATGCACTTTGCAATGGAAATAACCATCATTGCCACGATAGTAATAGCTAACAGATATGGAGCACTTACATGTTGCAGTATCATGTTAACCACTTCTCAAACATACTTCTTCCTTGCAACAACCCTTTGAGGCAGGTGCAATTATTACTGTCATTTTAATAGCACCTAATAAAGAAAACAAAGATGTCATGACTCCCTTCATTTCTAACTCCTGTCAGTATTCTGTTTTATCCCTTGTTCTTCCCTGAAACAACCTTCAACAAATATTCATGATGAGTCACGTGCCATCTGGTTGGGCCATGTGTGATTTTCCAAATGGACTTAAATTCTTTCTGGAACAGGGGAGGGTGCACCCTAACTTTTCTTTTAATCCACAAAACAGCAGGATGTCAGGGCCCCATTGGGCTCACAAGGACCATGCCTGGAAAAGAGCCAGGTAAGAAAGTACCAGCAGAAAGCGTCTTATTTTCTGTCAATTCAAACGCAGCCCACACTCTGGTACTGAGGGAAGCAAATCATATCCAGGCACACGCCCAGGAACAGGTCCAACCCCACTCTGCTGGCAGAGCGGCAGCCCCCACCCTACCCTCCTCACAGTTTGTGAGCAGGCTGCCAGCACCACACTTCTCGGCTTCCACTGAATGGCAGAGGAGCCTTCACTGCAACAACAGATGTGGGCCAGTGTGCTGCCATCCATCTTCCCCAGCCATCTCCAGGATGGTAAGGAAAGTGGTGCAATGCTTTTCCATGACAGGCCAGAAACACAAGCTCTGCCTTCAAGCCTGGCCTCTCCCCCAAAAGTTCCTAGAATTGACCACATCTCCCCTAGACTCCAGGCTTCCTGGGGTGGCTTCACCCCTTTGCAAGGCTTTGCAGCAGAGTATGACATCATAGCATGCCCAGAGTGTGAGGTAATAAGTGAGTCATGCTCCAAGAAAACTTCTGTCTTCTTCACAGCCCCCAGGAGTGGCCTGAGGAAGGGCTATCTGAGGGAGGATCTGCAAAGCTTAGTGCCACATATCTGGTCACCTAACTGATTTCCACTAGGGAACCAGACAAAGTAAGATGGCTCCTCAGGGGCAGCAGCCCCATGCCCAAGTGCCATGGCTGCCTGGAATGCGAGGAGAAAGGGCCGTGGGTTTTGTGTTTTGGGGGGGTTTTTTTGTTTTTGTTTTTTTTTTTAGAAGAGGGGACACTGTTTCAGTGGTTGTTTATCATACCAACTTTACCCATGGTGGTTTTCTTCATGTGTGTAAAACTAAAATAATGGTATTGCTATTCCCTTTTGATTAGTTACTTCTAAGGACTTGTGATTCCTCCACAGTCCCTGAAAGCATCTTTTTTTTTTAATGTTTATTTATTTTGAGAGAGTGCACACATGCAAATGGTAGAGGGGCAAAGAGAGAGAGAGAGAATGAATTCCAAGCAGGCTCCCCGCTGTCAGCACAGAGCCCAACACAGGACTCAAATTCATGAACCATGAGATCGTAACTTAAGCTGAAATCAAGAGTCGGATGCTTAATCGACTGAGCCACCCAGGCACCTCTAAAGCATCTTCTGATACAGGAAGGTTTGCCTTGCCCATACCCAATACAGTCAGGACTCATCTGGTTTGACAGGAGGGGTACAGAAAGAACCAGAGGACGCAAATCTCTCCTCTACCAGCTTACAAATCCTCTTGTGGGAAACTCCCACCATTCAGTTGCTCCTCGAGGTAGGAAATCCAACCAGAATAAACTTAGAAGGCAGAATCCAACATCATAACCAAAAGGGGCCTCAATTATTTTTTCTAGTTGGTAACAGGTATTGAAGGACTGAAATCCACACACTACCACTCCAATGCGCAAAACTGTTCCTTCTTTTATTTTTCTAGATCTGAACTGAACCTGCCAAAAGCTCCCATTCCCAGACAGAGCACAGAAAATAATCTTGCTAGTTAAGCCTATTCAGTCTCTTTCCATTTAAAATGGTATCATTTGGGATATTCTCTCAAAGTTTGAACTCCTTTTCAGGGCTGTTTTTATTCCTCTAAGTGCCCCTCCTGTATCCCAACATTGGGAGTATGTACAAGGTGTCATTGTTGCATTCTAAAGGCATTGAGAGAAGGGGAGTCCCTTTTACCCTTCTCTTTAGCACTGTATACCTGGGTGTTGGCCTCTGTCTAATGCAAACCCTTCTCAAGTATCAGCAGCTGGGGACCTATATGCCCTGTTCCGTTGGCCAGGACAGGGCTCAAGAACCCCCACTGGCTGAATAACACCCAGCTTGACTCTTTGCTGTCCCTCAGAGTGTCAGCCACACCCCTCCTCTGATCTATGGACTGTTCATCTCAAACCCCCTTGGGTATGCTCATTTTGCCACCCACCATATCAACCCCAGGGGGGCAAGTTCACTAGTTCTCACCTCTTGGTTACTGAATCCCCACTAAAGGCACATGATCCAACTACTTCTCACCTCCCAAACTGCTGACTAGTCCAAGCCAAGTGGGTCTATTATCTGGATTACTAGAGTGGCTACTCAACTTCCCTCCCTGCCTCCACCTGAACATGGTCAATTCTCAACACAGCAACCAGAGGGAGTGATCCTCTTAAAAGGAAACTCAGGTCCTAAACTCCTTGACTCAACACACTCCACTGGCTCCTCCTTCACTCAGAGTGAAAGCCAAAGTGGGAAGCTGTACTGAGCAGACACCCATTCCCTTTCTGACCTCTCTCCTATCCTGGCAAGTGCTTAATCCACTGATCACTCTGGCCTCCTTACTGAGTCCCACTTAGGGCTGGAAGGAGAAAAGATAGAAAAGGAAACAGAATCAGGAAAGAAAAATGGTATAGAAGGAAAGGTCAGAAGGCAGGGGAAGATAGCACATGTGCATTTAGCCTCAGAGTGGGCTTTGGCAAACAACAGGAGTGAGAATACCAATAAGCTGGGCCCTACATTCCATCACTCTCCCACTGCATGCACTTGGCCAAATTCTGGTCTCCTTTATGCCCTTGGTCACCCCTCACCCTCTTCATGGGACATCTGATACTACAGTCTGCTTCCTACAACCTCTGGTACTCAGGAGTCCCCTTACCCTAGTCTACATTTCCATTTTTCCATAGCATTTATTACATAACATTCTCCATAAGCTACTTATTATGGCCCTTTATGTATCTATCTTCCCCCACTCTCTCACCCTGCCTCATTCCTCCAGAGCAAGGACCTTTGTTTTGTTCACCACTGCATCAATGTCATTTGACTACATTCTAAGCAACTCAATGTGAGCAAAAGTGATGTGTGCCACTCTGTGTCTTGTTCCTAAAAGAATTTAGGTGTCGGCATCCCTAGCCTTTCTTCCTTCCTACTAGCTGAGAGATGATGATATATGGAGTGGTCTGATGAGGACAACAGTGTTTCCACATTCACCCAGATCTTCTTACCTACAAACTCAGAGTTTGAGCTTCTAGCTAAGAGAAATGTGCTTCTAGATCATATAAGCCATTTTGTTTTGGTGTCCCTTTGTTACAGCAAATTATTTTATGAAAATCTATTTCATTTAGTCCTTTCCATATAAGACATCATTATTTTCATTTTCAAAGGTAAAAACTGGTTCAGAGGAGCTAAGTCACCTTGCATGAGATCAATTCAGTTAAAATATAAAGCGTTCCAGACACAGGCACAATGGAAAATATTAAGGCACAGCACCCATCTTAGGTAGACGCAATCTGCTAAGGCCAGAGTTAATAGATGAAACAACCACCATCTAAACATCTGGTGTTAGATGTGCTCCTCTACACCAAGTTGTCCACATCCCTGCCTTTCCTGGAACCAGCCCTAGGAAGCAAACCTGACTATCACATGCACCTGGGTGGTTCTTCTGAAGAACAGTGTTCAGCTCAAGACAGGCTGGTTGTTCTCTCTTTGCACCATCCAGGTGGGAGTCCAGAGGAGATACAGGATGAGCAGTACCTCCATGCACATAGCAAGGGGAGACTGAGCTGGGAGGGAGGACCATCTGGCAGAGGTCTCTCTTACAAACCTCTCTAACTACAGTTGTGCCCAAAAGCTTCTAAAGACCATTGATCAGAAAGCCCACAAACAATAGTGAACAGTGTAATCCAAGGTAAATTATTGGCTCTCTGTACCAGAGAGATGTGCCTCATCTCTCAGAAGACAAGGAAATGCTCAGAAGACAAGAGTGGATATGTGCTTCCATGTTGCCCACAGAAGGTTGGGAACAGGCCAAAAGATAGAGAGGTCATTCTCAGCAAGATTTACATTCACCCAGCAGGAGTGGAAAGGCTGCAAGAATTATGTGACTCACTGAAGTTCAGGGTTAACAGATACATCGAAAGAACATAAACCAGTGATTTCTGAAGGTGACCATTAAACACAGCACTCAATCTTCTAGGGTCTGGAAGCCATTCTTCAGAGTGTCCTGTTAAATGCCTTTTTATTATCAGCAACTGGTCTTCTTTAAAAGATACATGCAGCTAACAGCCTCCTATAGGCAAGACAGACTCCAGGAAATCTGATTTTTTTTCCCCTTACAAAAGTCATATTAATGTCACTTCTTTTAACAAAACAAAGAAAGAAGAAAAAAAACAAAAAACAAAAAACAAACATACAAAAAAACAAAGCCAGGTATAGGAAATTCTTATTTAAAAGCTGGGCCCCTGGTGCTTTAGCAATATACAATCACAAAACCAAGCTCCTTAAATCTGGGTTAGCCATGGACTCCTGCTCATTCAGTACCCTGCTGGGGTCCAGTCTGATCTGTACCCTGAAATATGTGCTGTGTCTCCTCAGAATTAGGTGACATATACTCCACCAGGGAAAGAAAGAAAATGAGTTTTTCTGAAATTCACTGTGTAAGGACCAGGATACAAACAAATATCTCCCAATATCACCAGAGGCGATCCTATAAAGGAAGCAGATACTGGAAAAAGAGAAAAAGAAGCCCATTTTTATGAAAAATGCAGAGGAAATCTTTCATAGCCGCCTTTGTGCAAGCATCTCCTCTAAGGACCTACAGTGCCTGCAAACACCTGCACACACACAGCAGTGGCTATGCCATCACCATTCTCAGTCACCTCTTGCTCAATCCCACTACAGAGACTAAGAAAAACCAGATGTTCCCCAAGCCTCCCTTGCAGCTAGAGGAGTCCAATGACCTACTGTTGGTCAATGAGAAACATAGGAACATCTGTTGGGAGTCCTCTGCAAAAGACTTTTCCTCCCTAATAAGAAAAGAAGGACTCATTCTTTCAAGTCCAAGCCTTGATGACTAGAACGACATCATCATCTTCCAACCAGGAGGGACAGATCAAGAAAATTCCAGAGATGCTAAGCCAGCATCGGGGCATACTAGAGGTGTTCAACCAGTCTTGAAACCACCTGTCTCCAATGTGCTAAACAGATAATAAATCATACTTTGGTTTGATCACAGCTTGCTGGCTTCCCTGTCACTTGTAGCCAAAAGCATCCTCCAGAACACAACAAATATCCTCTATTCTTTCCTGAAGTTGGATTTGGCACTTCACCATAGCTCTTAAAAGCAAATCCCATTCTGCCAAGTATTAGCACTAAGTGCTAAAAATACTGCATTAAATGCAGATTTTTGCTGAAAATCTAATGGGAATATGAAGGACTAGGTTAGATCACACATTACCCAGTGAAATTTAATAAAAATCCAGACTAGATCAATGTTTCCTTCTAAAGACCCAGTCTGAATTATTCCTCTTGACATTTCTTCCATGCAGATTTTCGAGACTTACCATCTCAGTCTTCACTGCCTCCTGGAAATTCCTAATTCCCAGCCCCTTTTGTCACCCCCAGCAATTTAGCTCTCTCCTGGATTCCCTAATCATGAATCCTCACACTCGTGATTCTTCTGGTAAACAAGAGGCATTACCTAATAGAATCTGTCCTCTTTAGAAGACAGGGTCTATGAATAGTAAATAGCAAATGATCTTCCTTTTTTGCAAATAATTTCTTACCACACTATACCCTCTTCCTGACCAAGGTTGATTGGCTAACTAGGAAGAATGGAAGAAATAGATGCAAAGGAAGAGAAAGGGGAAAGAGAAGGAAGTGAAAGAAAGACATCCCATCAATGCTCACTTTCCACCATTAGCCCCCTATCACTCTCTTCTTAAGAAAGAGAACTGAAGGAAAAAACACAACACTTTCTTCTATTTCCCCCACACACACCTATCTTCTACCTTTTGGATCTCCTCCCATTAGCTAGAAATAATTTTGAAAGGGCAACCTATATTCCCTATCTCCCTTTTGTTGCTTCTCACTCACATCCTCACCTGATCTATGGCTTCACCCTGCTGGCACCACACTAGAACTGTTTAGGTAGAATCTAAAACCCTTTGGTGCTCAGATGACCCATCCAAATGAAATCAAAGTGCCATCATGACAATATGGTACTATTTCATTTTGACATAGGCTCCTACAAGACAAGCTATGACCCCATGTTAAGGTATCTTTGGGCCACAGATTAAAAGACTAAAAGTACTGTCTTTTAATCCCCCTTTGCTATCAAGGTGCACACACACTCCAGAGTCACTGCATTCCTGCATAAAGCTCTGCCCAATTGTGACAACACAAGCTTAGGCCCCAGAAGCCAGGCCACATGCACTGAAAAGGCTTGTAGGTGAAAGCCAGCACCAAAGTGATGAAAAGTGCAATCTATGATACAACAGGTGGCAAGCGATAATGGTTCTGAGCAAACATGCAAGTGGGCTTTGAAGTTTTCTGAGATGCTTGTTGCTTTTCACCCCATGGATAAGGCAAATATGCTATGTACAGACAACGTCTAGCACTTTTTCACGGACTACAGCTATGGATGCCAATGCTGTGATCTCCTATGCAGCACAGAAAAATAAACCCCAGGCTTTAAGAAGTTTTTGCCATTTCAACATTTTTCCCTAAAAGCATAAAACTTTGTTTTCAAGTTCAAGAGATTTCCTACCCATTGGGGTTAAAAGCTGAAAATGAGGAATGGCTCTATCCCTCAAACCTCACCACTGGCTGCCCATGGCGAGCAGAATGTGTGAGGTTGCTGAGCTTCCTTCCCTGGGCTTACCAAGGGTGCTTCAGGATGGGGGCCTGGAATTTGGAACATTCTTTTGTCTCACAATTGCAAATGGCATGAAACTGAATCATGTGGAAAGGAGGAGGAGGATAAAGAAATTGTGGTTTATATACACAATGGAGTACTACGTGGCAATGAGAAAGAATGAAATATGGCCCTTTGTAGCAACGTGGATGGAACTGGAGAGTGTGATGCTAAGTGAAATAAGCTATACAGAGAAAGACAGATACCATATGGTTTCACTCTTATGTGGATCCTGAGAAACTTAACAGAAACCCATGGGGGAGGGGAAGGAAAAAAAAAAAAAAAAAAGAGGTTAGAGTGGGAGAGAGCCAAAGCATAAGAGACTCTTAAAAACTGAGAACAAACTGAGGGTTGATGGGGGGGTAGGGGGGGTTGGAGGGAGGGAAGGGTAGGTGATGGGCATTGAAGAGGGCATCTTTTGGGATGAGCACTGGGTGTTATATGGAAACCAATTTGACAATAAATTTCATATATTAAAAAAAAAAGAAAGGAGGAGGAGGAGCTGCCAGAGCTACAAGACTCTTGTCTTACTGCAGCAACCATGGCTGAGCTTAGAGCTAAATGCCTTTTCCATCCCCTGGGGCCTCGGCATGATCAGGTGACATATTGCTGGCCTCATCTTAGCCCAGCCGTCACTTTCGGCTCGATTTTTGTCAGGCATCATGAGGCCAAGAAAAAGGCTAGAGGGGTAAAGCAGGCATCTGTTTATTCAAGTGATTTTTGTTCAAGTTTTGTTTTGTTTTTTCATTGCACTGTGCTCCTTCCTAGTCCCACTTGTAGAAAGAGCACCTTTGCCAGAAAACCTGGTAGCACCAGCTGCTTCACAGGAGAGGTGTTGTAAAGAGAGCCCAGAGGAAGCCGATTACCTACCTGCTTGTCTGAGTAGGCTTTATTCGCCAGTATTTGCTAAATGCAAGCTGCCTTGGAGGGCGCACAAGGGCTTGGTTGATTTGCTTCTGTATACTTGTACATATGACAGGCATTCCTCAGAAAACACATCTTCAGTCTAGTCACTGTGTGCATTACAAAGCTGTTTTTCCACCCATGTATGGGAGGAAGGGGACACGGCCTTTTTTGCTAATTTAAAAGAAAAAAGAAGTGCTAGGGATCCATAGCACTTTATCCTAGAGCTAGAACACACGTCTCACTTGCCTTACTTTTATCACTGGCTACCCCTCTCACTCCTCCCCTGGCATAAACCAGGCCTCCGAAGTTTGCCCAAGTCCTTCCCCCAGTGTCAACACTGCCTCCTAGGAAGGTACTAGGAATTGGGGGGGAGGGAGGGAACTGGTTCCTATCTTTATACAGCAGAGTCAGTCCCATTGCCAACTCTATCTTACACGAATCCTATTTCAGTAAAACTATCAAAACACGTGGATCTTCCCCTCTAGATCACAAGCCACATGAGGGCAGAGACCACGTCTCATTCACCTTCCTATGCCCAGCCTCTTTCTTGGCACACAAGAGTCACTCTACAAATGTTAGTTTAACTAAACTGGTCATTTTGTAGAATTAAATGGGTTGAGTTCTCATTTTTCATATTCAGCAAGCAAAGTATCAGGTATCAGCTTTACTTGTACATTGAGGAATCTCCATCAAAGCAATCAGGTTTTCTTCAAAAATTTTGCTTAGGTCTCTCTAGGCCAGCTCTAGTTTACTACTGTTATTTTTTTTATCATTTTTTTCTTTCACTCCATTAGTACCTCAGTTCAAACTGTAAATTACAGAGTGATCTGTGTTGGTCTGGCCCACTGAGAAGCAGATACCAAGATAGGATTACATGTGCAAGGCCTGTATTAGGAGAAGTACCTTTACAGAGATGAAATGGGGAGGAGCCGGATAAAGCTGGAGAGTGCTCAGATCACTGGGCATGTCTCAAGAGGGAGGAGAGGGTAGGTGCAAGCTTCCAAGGTGGCTGAGTAGCCTACAGAAGGTTTGGCAAGGCCATCAGTGAGCTCAAGAGCCAAGGTTGGCCTCCAGAGGATACATATGTCCCCCCACCCACCCCATAAATAGGCCTGCCTCAGTCTCCCTGCCACAATTAGCCATAGGCTAGGAGCAGCCCTCAGGAAGTGACCTCAGCACAAATGTAGACATGGATTTCAAAGCTAATGGCCTCCTACCCAAATGAAGCCTCAAGGTTTGGGATGACAACCACCACAAACAAATCAGCTGTCCTCCAAGAGTTCAGGAGGACCCAGGTTAAACAATGGTTCACCTTCCCCCACCACAGTCAGGCCTGGGAAATGACCAGAAGAAACTAAGAGGTACAACAGGGCAGAAGCACCATCACATTTTGGCAAGCGGTTCTCTGTAAAGGAACTAGGCATGAACTGGCAGAGCCACTGTCCCAGAGGCAATGTCACACTGCAACCCACATGGCTGGTGTCTCCTTGGGTTGTATATGGCATTAAGCTACCTGGAGGGGCTATGCCCAAACCCGCATAACCTCTGTCAGACCCTCCAGAAAGTCACTCCCAATAAACACACGTTCCAAGTAAAAACCAAGGTCCTTACTCTGCCAAACATATACTGCTGTCCCCATGTGAAATCTGAAAGACTCACAGGGCATAGGACAATTCAACCCCTCTGCACTTGCCAAGCAAACAGCCTTGCTAAGGGTGAAGAGCCCCTCACACCAGAGTCTAACAAGGAATCATTCTGTTCCTGATTTGGTTGTGTCTTTAATTGCACTGAAAAAAGAATGGGGCTGGCGATGAGAAGGGCTGGCAGTCAGCACTCCCCGTGCCCCTGCCTTATTACAGACAGAAAAGAGACAGTAGGCTATCGTACATAGACATTTCTTCCCCACCCCACCTTCTTTGCCCTGGCAGTCAACCTAATACCAGACCACACAACCTTCCCCTAGAAGAGAAGGCCTGAGAGAATTTGGTCATGAGCTCTAAATTCATCTTGGGGTCTAGGTAGAAAATTGCCCCAGCCCATCGAAATGTCCATTTGGGGGCACCTGAATGGCTCTGTCAGTTAAACATTCCATTCAATTTCAGCTCAGGTCATGATCTCACTGTCGTGGAATCGAGCCCTCCATCAGGCTCAGCTCACAGTGCAGAGCCTGCTTAGGATGCTCTCTCTCCTTCTCTGCCCCTCCCCTACTCATTATTCATTCACTAATTCTCTCTCCCTCCCTCCCTCCCTCCCCCCCACCCCCAGCTCAAAATGAATCTTTTCTTGAATCTTTTTAAAAGACATCCATTTTGTTCACCATGGAGTATACACATGGAGTGACAATTACCTCAGCTTTTCCTCTGGCTCTCAGCACACTCACTCACCTAGGTATCAGTGAAAGAAAGCGTTTCCTACCATGTCATCCCCAGAGGTATAGATTCTGTTTTTAAACTGTGTATTCTGTTCACACATTTTGGGCATTCTGACAAGTCATTGTTCTGTGTACTCTTCAAATAGCCTTGCACATAGGAGACGCCTGATACGTGTTTGCTGAAATAATTGCCCATCCCTGCTTCAACCCAGCTATACACAATATCCAATCTCCTCATGCTGCCCACTTGTACTGAACGGAAACAGGAGTGGGCCCCTCAAAAACCGTATTTGTACTATATGGTCATAGCTGATTAGCCAGATTGAACATCTGACCCAAATTTGGCAACTCAGATCATCTGTCCTGGAAATTTGGAATTAGGATTTAAAGACTGATAGGATTCATATGTGCAGCTAGGCGTGGTCAGAAGTCAGATTCCACTAAATGGAGAAAAAACTGGCTTGCAGAGACAGAATATAGGAGATAGAAGCCGATACTGTCAGTGCCCTGCTCAGATCCTTCATACCACTTCATGTGCACTAGCCAACCACAAATGGCCAGCTTTATCCGAAGCCTTCCTCAGCAGCCCTGAAAAAATGAAAAATTAGTGCATAGATACTCCAACTCCCTCAACCTCTACATGGGATAATTCTGAGTGTGTGTGCTAGAACACTGGTTATCAACCAGGCAATTTTGCACCCGAGGAGGGCATTTGACAATGTCTGCAGACATTTTTGGTTGTCAGAACTGGGGGAAAAGGAGTGCCATGACATCTATCAATGGAGACCAGGATGCTGTTAAATACCCTACAATTCTCAGGAAAGCCCCCTAACAAAGAATTACCCAGCCCGAAATGGCAATAGCATCAAGTGTAAGAAACTCTGCTCTAGTGGAAGAGATTAAAGACTAAGCTCCCCAGAGCAAGTAACCAGCTTACTAAGGTGTCCTTTACTGGCCACCTTCTCTTCCTTCTCTCTTTCCTTACCATTGCTTTCCTTCACCTCCCAGATAAACCACTTGTACTTAAATCCTTATTCAGGATCTGTCTCTGGGTCAACCCAAACTAAGGTGCTGAGCTTAACAGATGTTCAGTTCCTGGTTCCAATGCTTCTTATGATGCAAACAATTTAGTCCAAGAGCAAGAGCTTGCTAACTATACAGTATTAGAGGGGCACAGTCAACCCACAAGATTGCTCACTTCTGACACCAATTGCAGGTTCAAGGGGTTACCAAAACCACCCTCAGTTTTCATCCAAGGGATAAATCAGGCTAGACCTGCTCTCTTTATGCAGCTTTCTTCCATTCAAGGACCAATTGCATTCTCTAATTTTAATCTCTATTAGGATTAGAGTGATCAACCATCCTAGTTTTCCCTAAACTGGTTTCAGCAACGCAAGTCTCACTTCCCAGAAAACCCTTTAATCCTGGGCAACATGAACGGTTGGTCACCTTAATTAAGATTCAGTATTTGGAGGCTCTTAGGTTATTGAAAGCTTGCCTCATATCCAGTAGATACTTCGTCTCCATAGGAAATCAATGTTATATGCTTCACATTGGGGGGGGGGGGGACGGGCGGTGGGGGGCAGGGTGGGAATGCGTGGCTGGATCCAGGCACACTCCCCACCTCGTAACATTACTGAACACCAAATCTGCAGACTGGCTGGACTGAGAGACCTCCCCTGGGCCCACATGGAGCCCCATGGCAGTGAGGCATCACAGCTTGGTGGTGAGATCATGCCTAGAAAGGCTTCTGAAAATGTGAACTGCTGAGAGTCATCATTAATTATATATTAGAGGGCACTCAACCAGGAGAGTTGGCATGCACACCTAAGGAAAACCCCAGTGGTCAGCAGCTGGAATTAAGAGATTGCCTCATGCTGGGACTGACATCAGCCATCTCAAAAAAGGGGGTGTGGCCCAGAAGGCTGTCAGCCTCAGCGGCTGCAGGATCACAGCATAGCAATCTTGTGCTTGGATAACGTGGAGACTGCTTAAAGAGAAATTCAAGAGTTACCACATGAGCCATAAAAATAAAACCGACCATCCCTCAATATCAAATCCAAGAGAATAGAGTCTTGCCTTATGTTTCTTATGCTCAAAATCTTGCCACAGAGAGACACAAAGAGCATAACATGCAACTACCACAATATGTGCAATACACCTGGAGTTCTCTACAAGTATGTGACATTCATTTGCTCTATAAGTGTTTATTGAGCATGTCAGGTACTGTACTAGACACTTGATACTCAGGAAGGGAAAAGTCAGGAATCCCTGTCCTCATGAAATACATATTCTAAAGAATATGAAACTTCTGATGACATAATTCTATAGTGAATAAGTATTTGGTAAAACACTGAGAAGAATGAAAGTAATACGATGTGAGCACTAATATTAAGTCAAAAAAAAAATGAAAGGTCAGTGTTATACCTCACAGGTGGGACACCAGGGAGGATTATAGGGAAAGGAAGCCTTGACCAGACAGTCTCTAGAGGGCAAAGGGAGTCTAGCAGGAACTGACTCAACCAAAAAAGCTGACTCTGGAGAAGGCAGAAGGATGGCTCAGGCAACAAATGATGGAAAAAGGCTGGCAGCCACCAGGAAAGCATTCTGGGTGCAAGTCTGAGAGGGTGACTGACCCAAGATTGAGTGAAAGGAGTTAAGGTGTGACTGGCATGGTGTGGAAACCACCCGGTAACTATACCTGCTACATGCTGTTCTCACCTTCCTCCTTCATCCAATCATCCATTAAGTAGTTGAGTCTCCCCACCACATGCCAAGCACTGTGCTTCATGCTGGTTTCACACAGTGCTCAAAGAGATACAATGTCTTCCCCCACAGAACTTTCTGTCTGGAGGGGTGCTAGACAAGTAAATAAGAAGTTATGATGGGTACGGTAATGCTACCATGGGGTATGTAGAGACTGTCAAGCATGCTCATCTCCCCCACTAATACTTTATTCAACTCCAGCCCTCCTCAGCCAATCAGGATTCCCTCACTTTACTTAAATGATGGAGGTCATTTCTTCTCATAGTGTTCTTTCCCACGCTGTTCTGGACTCTTGGAATTTCCTCCTGCTTCCCCACTTGATCAGGCTAAGTCATACTCACATTCCATAACCATCCCATTCATATATTCTGCCTTCTCCTTTGCTCAGCCATGGTACATACAACATTCCCCTCTAGAACACTTACCACACCTTATACCAGTTCTTGGCTTATTTATTTTTCTTCCCTACCAGACAGAAGAAAAGGGCTCAACCATGTATCATTTGTGTTGTTCCCAATTTATTCATTCATTCAGCACAGTAATGAAGATTTCTGAATGAACAAATGAATGAAATGAAATGACAAAAAACTCTAGCTTCTAGGGGTTAAGAAAAAAAATCAGAAATTAGGCATGAGGTTGATAATTCTGAACAAAGAGACAAATATGACTGTGCCCTTTGGTAGAATTTTTTTTCCAGTAATTTTCCCCTTTATTCCAGCTTTTTAAACAAAAAAAAAAAAAACTACACATTCAACGTATACAATCTGAGGAGTCTGGACATATGCAAACACCTGTGATACCATAACAAGCAAGGTAACAGATATATCCAATACCTCCCAGAGAGAAGGCTTAGCCAGCTAGGCCACTTTGCATCATTCTTTCTCCAACCAGTGGGCCAGGAGGCCAGGAATATCCCTCTAGCTAGTGGAGTTTCCTTTACCAGATGTAAGAAGTCATGGGAAAAGTTCTTCCATCCCAAACACCTCCCCAAAATACTAATCAGAAAACCACTATTAGAGAAAACCCATCCTCTAAAAGGTGTTAACTCCAGACTTCTACAGGAATCTAAAGATTGTGATCTCTACTAAAACGCTTCCCAAAAAACCTTCCAATAAACTCTAATAGTTTGGTTTTCTTCTGAGACTTGAAGACAATTCTCACATCACCCTGATGATCTAGGTTCATTACTAATGGATGAGTGATCCACTAAGGCAAAAAGAAAGAGGGAGGAACAGGAGAGAGGGGGAGTGGAAGAGGCAAAGAGGGAACAGAAGGGGAGTGAAGAACTGTGGTTGGGGAAAAAGGAAAAAGAATGTCTAGAGTTGGTCTTTTGAGCCATTTAGACTTTTAGGTTCAATCACATTACACCAATCTGTGATATTTACAGTCCCCAGGTGCATTTCACCTGATCAAAAATACAAATATCCTTTTGCATGCATAGGTACGCATGACCTGCTGTTTAGCCTTTTAATCACAAGAAAAAAAAATACATTTATTCACTCAGAACTACAACATCTAAACTCCTGAAGCACTACATAGTTCAACATCTGGAATTCATCACCAAGGTTACACTATTCAAACAGCCAGCATAAGGGAGACAGGCTAAACCCTACAACTTAGGCACACACAGAAGTGGGCTGAGGAAGCATAGGTTACAAGTCCGTCTTCAACTTCATTTTGCTCCTACACAATTAGTTCACAGGTTGAATGGCATTTACATTAGTAAATGTAATTTACTAAGGTTGGCAAAGGTATTGAAAATATATTGAGTTAGAAGCAAAAAGCCAAGGGAGGTTGAAAATCTGAGAACAATCTAGTACCTCTCAATATATGGCCATTTTTAGACTTAAAGGTTTTGGTCCATTTTTGTCAAGTGGTTTCTCCTTCCCTATAACCAGAATCTTAGTACACTTTACTGTAAAATAATCAGGATAAGGTTCTCAGGGCAGCCTAGCTCCTTGTCTTATGCTGAATCCCTCAGGAAGTCTGCATCCTGAAGGAGCTTGTAAGTGATGGGTCATTTACCATGCATCAGACTGTCCTGGGCCAAGCACCCGTACTTATTGAAGCATTTGTAGCCCAGTTGAGAACTTAAGTCACCTTGACAGCTACAGGACTGTAGCTACTATAGCTAAACCTACTTGTGACAGAAAGTCTCTCCACTATGGAAGAGCCATCTGGGGATGAATGGGGGGTGAGAAAGCCCACAAACAGAGCCAAGAGCCACTCAGAGGGAGAACCAAGAGCAAGGACCCTGGAGTCAGAGCCAATTTTGGATCCTGACCCTGTTTCTTGAGAGCTGAGTTGTCTTCTCTGAGCCTTAATTTCCTCATTTTTAATATGGTAATAGCAGATGCCTGGGTGGCTCAGTTGGTTGAGCATCCAACTTTGGCTCAGGTCATGATCTCACGGTTCATGGGTGGGCTCTCTGCTGTCAGCACAGAGCCCACTTCAGATCTTCTGTCCCCCTCTCTCTCTGTCCCTCCCATGTGCACTAACTCAAAAATGAAACATTTAAAATTTTTAATACAATGGTAATAACAGTATCTACCTAACTGAATTGAGATTTAAATATTCAATTACATAAAATGCCTAAAACAGAGCCAGGCACTTAGTAGAACTTAGTAAAGGAGTCTTCCTTATTGTGCATTTGACAGTGTGTTCCATTCAATAGTTGTCCAAATCCCTATAGTTGTCAGTTTTATTTACAGCCTCCTGAGGACAGGGAACATGGAAGCCCAAGATCTGGCCAGTATATAGCCTCCAAGATTTGAAGACATTGGGTACTGATCAGATTCCCAAATGTTATAACTAGAAGAAAACTAAAGAACTGTCTAGGCTGAATACTTTCCAAATTCTCTTTTACACACAGAAGCCATTCTTCAAACAAAAAGTTTCTACAGAAATTCAATACAAGGGGTGCCTGGATGGCTCAGTCAGTTGAGTGTCTGACTCTTGATTTGGGCTCAGGTCATTATCCAAGGGTTGTGGTATTGAGCCGCGCATCAGACTCCATGCTGACCATGGAGCCTGAAGATGCTCTCTCCCTCTCCTCCCACCCCCTGCTTGCTCACACATGCTCTCTTAAATAAAGAATTAAAGAAATTCAATATAAAGCAGAGCAGAGCTAATTTAAGTGGGGGTGGCAAGGCACAACAAACCACTTGCTATTCACAGCCATTCCTGCAGTGATGCCCTTGAAGCACATCCACCAGACCCCAAGTCTCCAGATAACATAGTTAGAAAACTACTGGTCTAACACACCCTGCTCTTTTAAAAGTGGAGAAACTGAAGCCCAGAAAGGTTAAGTCTCTGCCCCAATGGTATTCAAGGATCGAGTATAGAACCAGGTCTAGAACCCTAGACTCTTTGCCACAAGACAATGGTCAGCCCCAGTGGTATCACCCACAAGGGGAGAGAAGAAACGTGTCTTGAGTGCTCCTCCACCTTCCAGGCCATTCATTCAAACCTTTACCAAAGTTTTCCCATCATCCCTGTCTCCCCTGCCCAAAATATCCCACCCTCCAAACCTTCTCAGTCTCCTCTTCCTTCCCAAAACTTACCCGCCCTCTCTTGTTCCCTCAAGTCCCTGCTCACCACTGTTCAACATGCTGACAAACCAATCAGTAAAGAGAGATTCTTGGACGCTTATATATTACCTGAGTGATGTCTACAAGTATACTTTAACAAGAACCTTCTAGAAACCTTTAAAAAAAATCTCAAAAGAAGATTTATGTTGAGCACTAGAAGGTTTTGAATAGAGGTTCTTTTAAATCATACCAAGACTTACCTTCTAGTATGGGAATCACTTCACTTGTGTATGCCAGAGATGAAAGGCTAGAAGGGGAAAGTAGAAGTGGGGTTAAATACCCCAAAAGGAAACCTGACACCACAACTCCAACTGAACTTTCCACAAAAAAAGACTCCCCGTCCCCTGTTCTCAGTCACCTGATATATACCTAAGCTGTGCAAAAATCATAAGCACTTCAATCAGAGTGCTACAAAAGTAACTGACAGTCAGAAAACCCGTTTCTAGCCCCTATTCTGCCATTAACTAGCTGTGTGGACTTGGAACATTCTCATTACCACTTAACATCCATGTCTCCTCAGCTGTAAAATGGAGAAAGGGGATATAATGGCTCTAAAGTCCTCTCAGATCCTATGTTGAACAACTCTGTCATTCTTCAAGCTGTACACTTCATGGGAGAGAGGACGGAGACAGGTGGTCTTCAAAAATGTACTCTTTCTTCTATAGCTTCCCTTTCTCCACTCAGAAGCAGCAGCCTACCAGGAACTACTTGCAGCTAGTGGGGCCATGTGACTTGTTCTCCCCAACAGAACATGAGTGCAAATAATGCCTGTCACTTCCAGGCAAGGTGATTAAGATGCTGATGTCCCTTTTCCACTTACTCTTCCCCTATCTCTGGCTGGATGTAGAGGATTATAAGGCCTAGAAGAGGCAGAGCCACAAGAGAAAAGGAGCCTGGGTTCCTGAATCACTGTGTGAAGTGGCCACTGACCAGGAACATGCACAATGGACCATTACATGAATGAGAAGTCAACTTTTAGGTGAAGCCACTGAAATTTGGTGGTTTATTTGCCACAAACAGCTAGCATGATGTTAACTACAAGTAGTACAGAGTTCTAAGAGATTTGGAGCTTCATTACAATTTGAAAAATCTTTATGCAAAGCAGAATGCTAAGAGTTGGAGAGATTGAACAATGAGAAAATATATCCCTTCCCTAGTACAGCATAAACATATTCAAGTTCCTATAAGGCAAAATGAGGTGAATTCCATAAGAAAGCAACAATCTGTAGGAGGGAGAATGAATAAAGGCCACCCAACTCACCTCACTGAAGACTTCTGGAAAACATCCAAGGGAACCATTATTAGTTCCCAGATGGACTTGAAATTATGTTCCAGTTCAGTTAGGCCTCCTGATACTCAGGATGACCCACAGTGCCCTCTGATTAACACACTCTGGTTTGGGGGTAATGGCTGCTTCCCCAATACATCAAGACTCCCAGCATTCCCCAGACTCAGCCCAGGCACAAGGATGTGATTTGCCCAAAGCTGTAGTTCATCCTTTCTTAACTCTAATTCTCCTAGATGAAGGAACAAGGTATGTCAGCCCCACTGACCACCCAGAGGGCCTGGGAGGAAACACAATTACCAGCATCAGAAAGCATGCTAAAAGGACCAATCCCAAGGAACATTAAATTTGCTAACACCTCTGAAAAGAGAACAGTTGGATATCAGGTGGTCACTAGCCACTGAAAGTTACTCTAAACTTCTCAGAGGTTGAGAATATTGCCATTTATTACTTGGGGACTTGTCAAAGTATTATTTTCATTACACTAATAAATACTGTAAATGTCAAAATAAAAAATACTTTAAGTTCTGGAACTTGTCTTATCTAAATCTATATGATCTGGAAATATTTAGCAAGGGAGCCCTGTAATACAAAACAGATACAGAAAGGGTCCCAAGGAAAGCCCTTGGGAAATGCCAAACTATTAATTACATGTTAAACCTAAAGTCTATTTAACAGCAATTGCCTATACTGCAAAGAACAAAGCCAAATGTATTCCAGGGGATGGAGCAGAGAAGTCTAAATTCTTTGGCTTCTTTGAGTAAAGGCCTCTAAAGATGAAACAAAGTTGTAATGGGTATTTGAATTTTGTTTAGATTGTGAGGAGAAGGGAAGAAACTTGGAGATTTTTGTTTCTCAAATAAAAAAAAAAAGAATTTTGATTTTTTTTGCTTTACTATAATAAGCCTAAACTAAATCTAAATAAGAACTTGTACGTCAAAAACTCTAAACTGGAAATTTTGCCAAGAAGACTCTCACTTCCCTACAAACCTGTCTATAAGCCCTCTTCTCACATGGAATCCATGTCATTTATCAAAATATTTTCACTTTAAATTAAAAAAAAGTAACATGAACATTTAAAGGGGAGTTTCACATATATATGCACGGACAAGTGGGTCGTACTTTTTGAGGGTTTCTGCTTTGACATCATTTGTAACTACATGCAATGTGTTCTCTGAATTCTTCACAAAAGAGGTGTTACAGAATTATTAAACTGCAACACCGATAATGTAGATGTATTCAAATTCAGAATGAAGATGAATGTGACCAGCATTTGGACGGCAGGGCGTGACCCAGTTTGCAAGTGAATCATAAAAAGATTTCAACCTCCACATAAAAGTGCAGCAATTTACCTGCACCACCCCAGCGAAGACCAGCACAGTTCTACATTTTTCCAAGAGCCATAACCACCCACAATGACACATCCTTGGGCACTTGCAGAGGCCCCTAACAGCTAACACACTACACCAGGCCTATAAAGCATGTTTTTAAGTTTGTTTACCTTTGTTTATGTGAATTCCACCCCCTCCCTCCCCAACGTCTTCGATGAGGCCATTAAGTGCTTGTTTCTGAAGCTGGTGCAATCCTTGTTTTTCCTGTGGCTTTTGCTCTTCAAATCTGGGTCTCCGCCCACAAGTCCTTCTTAGCCAGCTGGCTCTTGGGTACTTGCTTGGCAGAAACCACGTATCCTTTTATTCCGTGCTACCTGGCTTCTTCCTGCCGCAAGGAGGTTTTCCCCAAAGCGGATGGAAGGCATTTCACACAGGATGAGCAATTATTTGTGTTGTGTTTTGCCACCAAGTCTCTTTATTGCTCTCCCAGGCAGATCTGATAGAGTTCCTCTGAACAGCTGGAAAGGATGTGAACCTGGGGAAGTTTCTAGTCAGTCACTTCATTGGCTGTGATTATGGAATTGATAAATTTTAGTGGTTCATTTTTTTTAACCTATTCATTTCTCCAAAAGGTGTTTCTGCCACTTACAGACTTTTTTTTATCTATAATAAGATGTTAATGCTAAAACAAGAATTAACGTTTAAGATTGTTGAAAACAGTTTTCAGACCCATCCAATTCATTACATGTAGGTAGTGAGTAAACACCAAATGAATTAAGTAAACTTAATATGAATTGCTTTCATATTAAGATTAGTTTTAAAACTAATCTTACCTTGAACAGCCATATTTAAAATTATAGTAGATTCACAGTGCAAAGCATATAAAGCTTAGGAAGGCTTATTCTTCTATCAAAACAATACACACACATACACCACAAACTTCAGGAAAGAAAATGACAGGCTCACATAAGAGCAATTTATATCATGTATTTCAGAGAACTGGACATGGAGAAACTTCCTTGACATAAAATCTCTGCTTATGATCTGGTTTCATGCTTCACCCAATGCAGAAAAAATAAGCATTGAAAAATGTATCAAAAGCAAGTAATGCTATAAAAAGGGGGAAACTAGCTATAACATTGCTAATTTGTAGGATACATTTCAGGATACTCACTAATTTTAGAAAATAAGATAGTATTCTGCTGAAATGCTCAGCTGTTTCCCCATAAATTTCTAAGGAACAGCTATGAGGGAATCAATTTCACAACAGAATATTCTTCAGGACTTGTAAGTTTCAAATCAAACTTGAACCTTTTGGGGTTCAAGTTTGTTTGTTCTCAGTGATACATGGCTTCCTATTTATAAGAAAAAAAGGGGGTCACCTAGGGGGCTCAGTCGGTTGAGCATCCAACTTCGGCTCAGGTCATGATCTCGCGGTTTGTGAGGTCGAGCCCCGGGTCGGGTTCTGTGCTGACAGCTCAGAGACTGGAGCCTACTTCAGATTCTGTGTCCTCCTCTCTCTCTCCGCCCCACCCCTGCTTGTGCTCTGTCTCTCTCTTTCAAAAATGAATAAACATTAAAAAAAATTTAAAGAAAAAAAGTCTTTAAAAAACCTTTAAAAAACTCAAAAAGGCTTCTTGGACCTTGAATCACTCTTGCAAAACATTTTGATGATTTTAGTGTAAATAAATCTGAAACATATGATTAAATGTCCATTAAAATGTACATGAGTTTAAAAATTATGAGGAAAAAAATTCTGACCAAGACAAGCTTTATGTTTTTGCTGACCTCCTAGCACTTGAAAAGTGGTTGGATACATCCAAATCACTGCCGTGTTTGCCATGAGTGTGTGAATATACCTTTCCAAGTTTCTAATGTAGTGCTCATCATTTTAGTGCACCATTAATCACCCCAGAGCTTTGTCACAGAAACAGGTGCCAATATGGTCTTCATCTGACCATATGGTATGCTTCCCTTAGCATGTACCCCAAAGTCTAGCCCCCTATCTCCTGAGGGAATGAATCCAGGCCAGGATGTGCTAATCCCAGAGCTACCCTAGGAGTTAGGAGCTATTCCCAACAGCTCATAAAATGCTGAAGTATATGTGGTGAGAGAGTGGGTGGGATGGGGACTCAGCCCTCCATACCCAGGAGAGATCTTGAGACCTCCTCTCCACCATGAAGAAAAGAACTAGGTTTTCAAAGCATTGAAGTGAAAGGACTTATTTTTTTGTCAGCTGTTCCTCTTTACTCTAGCCTGAATCCTCCCTTTCGTTTGCTCCAGCAAATACTGGCAGTACATCAAAGAACTGTTAAGACCATGGATCCCATTTTCAACATGCAGGTAAACAAGGAGAGCCAGGACATAAGGATCTGAAGCATGATAGTCATCCTCTTTCCTAAGGTACATGTTCCTTAGGACAACCCACACTGCCTACATTATGGAAAGAACCCTCAGGAGTTTCCAAAAGTCAATGTTAGTGTGTCCAGGTGCTCCATAAAATATAAGAATTATAGGGCTATGAGGGGCTTTACAGGACTGTCGTCTCTAATGAGCCCCCACTTTACAATAAGGAACTGGAGACCCAGGGAAGCTTAAGAGACTCACAGACATCACACAGTTAGGTGGTAATAAATCTTCTAAGCCTGAGTCCAGAGCTATCTTCACTGTACCAGGCTTGCAGTTTGCCCCTGGTTCTTTGGTGGCTTATCTGTTTAAGAGTCACAGATATCACCTCATACTTGTTAGCATGGCTATTATCAAGAAGAGCTAACAGGTGTTGGCAATGACAGAAAAAGGAACCTTTGTATATTGTTAGTGAGAATGTAAAGTGAATAGTCACTGTGGAAGACAGAATAGAGGTTTCTTAATAAAAAAATCGGGGGCACCCAGATGGCTCAGTCAGTTAAATGACTGCATGTGGAGCCTGCTTAAGATTCTCTCTCTCACTCCCCTCTCTGCCACTCCCCTGATTGTGCACACATGCAGTCTCTCTCAAAAAAAAAGAAAGAAAAAGAAAAGAAAAATTAAAAATAGAACTACCATATGATCCAATAATTGCAATACTGGATATTTACCCAAAGAATACAAAAACACTAATTTGAAGGGACATATGCACCCCTATGTTTACTGCAGCATTATTTATTTACAAAGCCAAACTATGGAAGCAGTCCAAGTATCCATCAACAGATGAATGGATAAAGAAGATGTGGTATGTATATATATGTACACATACAAATACACACAATGGAATATTATTCGGCCATAAAAGTAAAAGAAAATCCTGCCATTTGCAACAATGTAGATGAATCTGAAGGGCATTCTGTTAAGTGTAATAAGCCAGAAAGAGAAAGAAAAATACTGTATGGTATCATCTATTTGTGGAACCTTAAAAAAAAAAAAAAAAAAAAGTTTAACTCCTAGAAGCAGAATAGAATGATGGTTGCCAGGAGCGGAGAGGTGGAAGAAATGGAGAGAAGTAGGTCAAAAGATACAAACTTTCACTTAAAATGAACAGGTTCCAAGGATCTAATACACAGCATGTGATTATACTTAATACTGTATTGTATACTTAAAATTTGCTGAGAGTATAGATCTTAAATGTTTTCAACACACACACACAAAGGGGTGGTTATGTGAGGAGGTAGATGTGTTCATTAACTTGATTATGACAAATATTTCACAATGTACACATCAAATCATTACACTGTATACTTTATATACAGTTTTGTCAATTATACCTCAATAAAGGTCGGAGGTACTAAAAGAAAAAAGTGACCAGATAGGAATTTGCAGCTAAATGGAGAATCATCTGAGTTAAATGATGGTACAGGCAGCTTCAGACCACCTGCAATAAGGAAGAAGCAAAAGTCTGGAGGACTCATAGCAGGTGGCAATTCAAATAGAGATGCTATTTGTCCTGAGAAGACATGATGGGATTTGCCAGCCACAAGAGCAAATCTCTTTCAAAATTAAATACAATGTCAAGGCAGAGATAGGTATTTATCAATGAATGGGTGAAACACAAGCCCTGAATCATGCTGGGTGGCACTGAAGAATGAAATTGGCAGTACACACAAACACACACGTAAGCACATGCATGCATTAGGAAGTGATAAGAGACAAGGTAGCTCCTCTTGCTCAAAGAGCTCTCTGTTGAACTCTCTACAGCCAACAACGGAGTCCAAGGTGATGATATGGCAAAACCTACAATGGCCAAGGTCTAAGATTTATGCTTTTCTACTTACAAGTCAGCACCCTTGATAAACTGCATTTACTTTTCCAGAGAACTATTTATGAAGTTGGCTCTAAGTTTAAGTAAAAATAGGTCCCTGCCTTTTTAAAGTCCCTAGAAACACTCCTACATCAAAAATACCTCTTTCACCCTGATCCAATGCCTGGAAACTGGCTCATAAACTTGTTTGAGTTATCTATAGCTGTATAACAAACCAGCCCAAATATTAGCAACTTAAATAAACAATAATTGTTTTATTATCTGTCACATTCTTGGCCAAGCTAGCCAAAGCAGGCATGTTCTTCACATTGGCTGGGACTATAGTCATCTGGAGCCAAACTAGGCTGAACCATTGACATCACAAGGCTGGCAGCTGAGGCTAACTTTTGACCAGAGAGCCCACATATAGCCTCTCCATGTGGCTTGGGTTTTTATCTCACCACAACTGTGTTCTGAATGAGGATATGACAAGAATGAATATTCCAAGAGGGGGGATATGGAAGCTGCCCATCTCCTCTAGGGCTGGGCCCAGAAGAAGACAATGGGCCACTTCCACTGTGTTCTATTAAATAGCCACCGGTCCAGCTCAAGTTGAAAGGGATAGAGAAATTGTCACTCCCCGAGAGGAAGAGTCTAAGAATTAGTGGACATCTTTAACCCACCACAGAGCCTCATTCCTTTTCTTCTATATTTTTATCTTATAAAAGCAGCCATGGTGTTGGCAATGCATTATATTTGCACAAAACAGTCACTGCAGCTCACTAGAAATATTACTTGAATCCTTTCCTGAGAAGTAGTTCTATGGGAGGAAGGGCATAATACATCAAAAGCATGGTCCTAACTCTTCACCTTTTTCTAGATCTGTGCTCTTTGCCATGTAATTTGGCAATGTCCACCAGTCTGACCCTAGGCTCATCCACATGGTTTGCTTTGGCCAATGAGATGTTAGCAATTCTGACACAAGAAGATTTGAAAAGTGCTTCACAGTTGAGCTTAACCTCTTTCTCACACCTTGCCAACACCATAAGAACATGATTGGACTCAACTGCCAGAAGATGAAGACACCTAGCAAAGGTCAGTTGCCCCAGCTGAGGCCATCTTAGACCATTCAACGGCCCAATACCCCCCATATGAGTAAGCAAGCCCTGCCAAGATCAGCAAGACCCTCTAGCTAATCCCCAGCTGACTCCAGAATGAGGAATAAATGCTAATTGTGTTGCTGAGGTTGCATAGTTGTTACTCAGCATTACTGTGGCAGTAAGTAATCAATACAGAAAGTGTAGGACTAGAAATGTTTGAGAATGGTCAAGGTAATCAAGAAAGAAAAAGTAAACCTATCAAACTTGACACTTTGTTTTTCCCTGTCGCCATGTAGAATTATTAAATATCTAATTGATTATCCTATAAGTATTTCACAGAAGTGATTCATTTGCAGCAGGGAATCATTTGGCACCAAGACAATGGGGCTTCTAAACAGCGTGATGACAACAGGGAAAGTGGAGGGGAAAAAAAAAAAAGAACTCCATTGGGTTTTGCTGGAATCAGTCATATGCATGGGCACTTGGGGTTGGATGCAGCTCAGCAGAGCCCAAAGCCAAGTGACAAATGAAGCCACTGGCTACATGTACACCAGAGGGAACCCTGGACTTTGGCTATGGTTCATTAACGAGATTGAGCTTTCTCCTTGAAAATCTGGTCAGCAGCTTTGAGAATCCTTCGAGTTAAGCCTAACAGGCAGATGTAAAGGTTCCTTTTGTCTGAGTTTGGGTGTTTTGCAAGATTTTAACCACTGAGCTTATTTATTTTCTTTGCTATAAATTACAAGTGTAATGTGTGCATGTAATATATGTATAGAAGTATATAACTATATATACATCTGTGTGTCTGAATATATATCTCAATCCATGGGAGTATACTGGAGCAGGTCCTATAGGAGCTATAATAAATAATGGGAAATGCATGGAGCCCTTAAAAAAAATGGTAATAATCCATGATTCACATTGTCTGTCACAGCCACACAGAAATTATAGCCTCCTTGCAGGTGCAGTTTTACAGATATTGTTATCTTTTCTTTCCAGAAAACAGCCTCTGTTATCATGATGATTGTAAATTGTCTTATTATGTAACACACTGGTCTGAGTTTACACAACCCAGTTTTAACAAGAGGTTCTCAGCAGTAAATGGGTGTTTTCCATTGTACACATACCCCTAAAATGTGTAACAACCATAATGCATAAGCAAAAACATAAACATAAATTTAAGAAAATAAATTGAATTCTCATGGTAACGTTAAATTGTTGCATTTGAGCTCCCATTCAAAAATCTATAATTAAATATGTATGTAGTCACGCAGATGAAAAAATGATTATGCAACCAATTAGGAGATTCACATTCATTTTCCAACTTGACAGGTGTGTTTTATTTGATCCATGGTCTACAAGGTGACAAATACAAACACAAAAATAAATGTAAAGGATCTAAGAACAAGTTATTAACATACCTAGATGCTTACATATTTCTAAAAGTATCTAACATTTTATAAAACATCCAGAGTTTATATTCAACTATATGATGGCTGTGTCTATGCATTTTAATTCAAGCTATTTTTTAAACTGGAAGACAGTAACCAAAACATTTTAAAAGAAATCATTTTTGTGGGTGGATTCCAAAAATAGACAAATTTAGTCAGGTACTCCCTCTCCCCAAGCTTTGAGTAAGCTGTGAGTTTGGGTTGGAGGAGGGAGAAAAGTTGGGTCACTTCCAAAGACCTAGTCAGCTTTACAAAAAGTTGAGTTACCCTTATGGAGGCCATGCTCTCTACACAGAAGCCTAGATCAGAGAGGAGGGAAGAAACTGATCAAACTGGATTGAGGATTTTCATAACACTCAAATTATTCATTTACAATAACCTTTCCTTTTGGTTTTGGAAAGGTACCATGTCCATGGAAAGATTTTTGCAGCCTCAAAATTCTTTGGAACAATAGTTCATACAAAAATATATATTATTAAAAAACTAGATCATTTCCAAAACAGAATACAAATTTAGAAGACTAACCACTTGTGCATCCATACTGATACTTATTTTTTTTAAGACTCAAAAGCTGTCTGCATCCAAAGGAAGAACTAATAGATCACATTCACCCCTCCATACAAGGGAACACTCATTTCCACATTTAGTTCTGAATTCAGTGCTGGGGCACCTGGGTGGCTCAGTCCATTAAGCGTCCAACTTTGGCTCAGGACACTATCTCACAGTCCCTGCGTTCAAGCCCCACATCAGTCTCTGTGCTGACAGCTCAGAGCCTGAAGCCTGTTTTGGATTCTGTGTCTCCCTCTCTCTATCTTCCCCTCCCTCACTCACACTGTCTCTCTCCCTCTCTGTCTCTCTCTCTAAAAATAAATAAACATTAAAAAATAATAAATTCAGTGCTAAAATTTCTCTTCCACCTGGACGCAAGGAAAACCCTTCTTTCCCCCAGACCCTTCTCCATTCCTCAATCTTGATGCATTCTGTGTAGCAAGTCTCCCTTTTCCTTAGAAATCTCAGAACAAGTACATTAAGATTATGTCAAAGAATAACCTTAGAAGGTGCCACGAATTAGTGCTTCAATGAATTAAACAATCATCTCACCCAAACCTTTACAACACTACAGCCAAAGACTGTACTACCTCCTATTTAATGGATGGGAAATGGAGGCTTAGTGAGCCTCATGGATTACAGTAGTCATCCCTCTGTCTTAGACGGTAGTGCCTTAGATCATCAGCCAGCTAGGAAAAGACAGAGCTAGGATTAAATGTAGATTTTTCTGCCACCTGGCCATATACCACTCCTTTACACCCAGGTTGCTCCTAGAAGACTCGCAAAGGGTGGGAATGAGCCAGCACTGAGGGAGAAAAAGAATGCCAGCCTCCCTAGAAAGAGTGAAAGCCCATCTCCTCATACTCCAAACTCTCCTCCTCCCTTCCTGTCTCCTCTTGAAACTTTTATCCCACTACCTAGCATCACCAAAACCTGCTAGAGCTGCTTTCTACATTTCCATGTGAGTTCAGGCCCCACCCCACTATAGAAAGGGATTCTGTTTTCCTGTGTCACCTAAAGATGCCACATATGTACTCAGTGTCATCCTGCTTTTGTTAAAGTATTTCCAACTTTTCCCAAGCATTTAGGGTTTGGTTTGGACAAACCTAAAAGACATTTTGCCTGATGCTTTTTCCCATAATTTTAAACTTAAATGTATTTTATGAGAAATCTAATCCGTATGTTTCTGATTAATTTGTAAGAGCCATTTGATGTCCAAGGGCCTTTTAAGTTTTTATAAGCCTTTTTAAGACTTTCCCTTAAAGATGTTTTGCCAAAAGAAAATGAACTTAGATCCCCGTAGTTCAAGTTTAGTCCCAATCTCAACAATCACAGGATTCGTTGCTGAAACTATATTGCTTGCTGCTCTAAGCCAATCGTCCACAACTGCCCTGGGTGCAATTCATCATTTACACCTTTGCTCAAGGTTCCCCACTGAGATGTTGCTTTATCTTATAAATGGGATGATGATTAAGTTTCACTGACAAAAACATATCTCACAACTTAGCCTAGGTCTATATCCAGCTACCAAAGAGACTCTGGCAGCTGAATTGGATGAGTGACTCAGTAAGGCATTAAGGTTAGTCCCCATAGAAAAGGTAAAGATTTTTTTCTTTGACATAAAGGATTATTTCTGGGTTGGAAATCTGGCTTGTACTCCCAGTTCTATAATTTCCTAGCTGTGAGCATGGACAAGTCACTATCTTGAGCCACAGTCCCCCTTAATAATAAAGTAGAAATTATCTCTTTAATCTTGAAAATGGCGATAAATTATAATGCCTGTCAAGTGCCTGTCACATAGACCAGTGATTCCTAAATTGGAGTCTGTATACAGATACATAGGTAAACATATATAGACAGATGCAAAGATTAAAATGAATGTGATGTATACAGAAATCATCTGAGGGACATGTTTGAGATGCAAATTCCTGAAACCCACTCCAGAGTCTGCTTCAGTAGATATTAACTGAGGCCCAAGAATCTGCATTTTGACATGATTCTTGGGTAATATAGGTGGCTTGAGGACCACAATTTGAAAAACAATGACTTACTATAATGCGAGGGAAGAAGAGAGAATAAAAAGAAATAAAGACTGTAATAAGATGAGAATACTAATAAGGAGAAGATGTTAGAAGGCCAGGAAACACTTAAGGAAAAATGAGGCACTGTAGTTTGTCGACACCTGCTTAATTATTTGCATTTCTCAGAGGAGAAACATAAGCATACACATAAAACTAAATTAATGGGTGTATTCTAGTTAACATTCAGAATGGGCTCCAAATTTAACAATCTTTGGTAAAAAAAAATATTAGTTATAATGCAATCTAGAACCATAGACAAACTATTTCATTATGGATAGAGAATGTTGAATTTTAAATTATAAGCCAAATTTTCAAATTCAGCCTTAATTAAAGTTCAAATCAGAAGACACAGATTTCTACTAACAGGAAAGTTGAGAGATCAAGAAACCTTAAATTAATGACTCAGGACTTTGAGAATATCAGCATACTCAAGGCAAGAGGGAAAAAAGAAACAACTTTATAAGATTCCCTAGACACTATTGATATGTGGAAATAAAGCAAGACCAACCAAATGAGAACAGGTGCAGGCTATTTATTCAGAGCTTGCTATATAGCAAGAGAGTCAGTCACCATACTACAGTTTTGTCAAAGACTCAAGGCAAGCAGAGGAATGGGGTATTTCATAATGGAGCAAAGGGAATGATTTAGGTATGCCCTGATCGGAGGTGGTGGGGTAACTAGAAGGGGGGCATGATATGTGACTGATTAGGGGGCACATTTGGCTTTCTCCAATTGCTCCTCAGCTGGAAGCAGGGGCAAAGATTAGGGAAGCTGTCAGTTATTAATCAAGTCCTGATTACTTTGGGGCCAAGTGTTACAGAGGTTATTGTTTGGCTGCCTGGATTATTACTAAAAATAGCTGTCTGACCTCCTCCAAATCTGATTTGATAACATTCTGGCTTCCAAGGCTGGCTATTAATTTAAAAAAGGAGGAAAAAAAAGAAAGAAAGAAATGAGTTTCCTAGGCAGGTTGCTGCAGGTTGTGGGTCAAAGTTCTATTTGTATATATAGTCTGACCATTGTCCATGTGTACATTCAGTCTCTCAAATACAAATTTTAGCTAGGGGATAAAGCTCTTATTTAAAATAAGAATTTGTTGGGGCGCCTGGGTGGCTCAGTTGGTTGAGCGTCCAACTTCAGCTTGGGTCATGATCTCACAGCTTGTGAGTTCAAGCCCCGCGTCGGGCTCTGGGCTGACAGCTCGGAGCCCCGGAGCCTGCTTCGGATTCTGCATCTCCCTCTCTCTCTCTGACCCTTCTCCGCTCACGCTGTCTCTCTCCCTCTCTCTCTCTCAAAAGTAAATAAACATTAAAAAAAATTAAAATAAATAAAAAATAAAATAAGAATTTGTTTTATATCTTACTGTACTATGGAGTACTTATTAGAAGAGAGATGGAGACACAGAATCCAAAATGGGCTCCAGGCTGTCAGCACAGAGCCCGACGTGGGGCTTGAACTCATGGACAGTGAGATCATGACCTAAGCTGAAGTCGGAAGCTCAACTGACTGAGCCACCCAGGCACCCCCAAACTGAAACTTTTCACTTATGTATTTTCTCATTGGTTATAAGAAAATTTGTGTAGCACTGTTTAACCTACTTACTACTCTGACAAATTTTATAATTCAACCAAAATAAAAACTATTCCTATCCTCTTAAAGATGGGGGAAAAATCATCTTTTTTATCAATCATGGCATAGGTAGAAACATATGGTGACTTCAGTAGAAACATTTTAAAAACAATGGCATCCTTCAATTTCTTCACAATAGAGAACTACTTCAGGAGCAGTTTAAATCTTCTCTAACTGGAAACATATGAAAAGTAGACTTTTTGATATTTTTGCACAATTTGGTTTATAAGATTTACTATTTCTGCATGTGATCTAAAATGAGTACCTAGTAATATATACTGGTGCCTCACCCTAAACTCTTCTAGGTAAAGGGCGAGTGCCATGGAACTAACCCAATGGAGATCTGTGATCAAGCCAATGGTACATGGTGCCATGGATCATTCATGGCCATAGAGAACAGACCACAAGAATCATCTCAGCTTAAGACCAGAGTCAGGCTGGGAGAATGAATGGCTATTAAGGGAGGCAGTTGGGAAGTCCACTCATGGAGTTCAAAAGCTGTATCAAGTTCAAGATACCCCAAGCAACAGTATGCACTAGGCAGTCCAGTCAGACAAGTGGAGCCCAGTGGGGGAACTTAAGCAGCAATAAAAGCTAGAGCTCCCTCAGGCCAGCAGGTACCAATCAGAATATCTGTGCATGGCTACAGGACAGGTTTGAGTCAAGGCTCTAGTCCCAGAACAAGTCTCAAAAGTGGAAGGCAAGGTACAAGACCAGGATCTGTAGTCACAAGCCTGAGCATATGACCAATAGAACGTGAACAAAATTAGACAGTGGAAATTGTATCTGACAGCATTCAACTGAAAAAAACCAAAGTCATTCTAGCTATCTTCAGGAAAAAGGGATTCAATACAATCAAGTCCTCATTGGAATATCATTAGAATGCTGGATAAATGGGCTCAAGGCTGACTCCAAGAAGGACTTGTGAAACAACAATGCCAAATTTGCCTGCCAAGGGAGTCGCTTCCTCTGCCTTCAGGAAGAAGGTGTAGAATCAAGAAGCTTCTACCATCTCCACAACAGCCTCTTGCCCCCATGACACTAGGGAGTAAACCCTGGAATGCTTCTGCAATCAATGAAATCAGTACAAATCGACTGCCATCATCACTACAGTCACCCCTCGACCCTCACCAAGGGGTCAAGTGGTAGAATCATTGCCACAAAAAAAGCCAGCATCTACTCTACCTTGCTTTTCACTAACAGATAGTTAAGCAGTGCTCCAAATACCACACAAGTGTGTCTAACTGGTGGAAATGGATTCTCATCCAGAACCCCAGGTTTCCCAGCTTCCACCATACAGAAAGACATAGTGGAATAAGTGAGTAAGTAAATGCTGAGTGCAAAACCTCCAGTCCCATTGGAATGGAGAAAGAAATTGCTATTCCTCTGAGTTGCAAGTATCTGGTGGTCATTCCTAGAGAATCCCAGGAATGTTTCACAATAGGGCAACTCAAGAAGCAACATGGAACATCGTAGTAGTCCTAATTACAAAGAAGCTACCATTTTCTGAGCAGTAAACCCAAATTGTACTTTAGGTACACTTCATAAACAGGTTCTGCAAATAAGTCATGTAAGGTATAGATTAATCTCCATTTCACAGGTAAGGAAAGGAGTTTTAATTTAAGCAACCTACCCACCTACAACTATAGTACAACTACAACTATACCTACAACTAGTAAATGACAGAATAGAAACTTGAGGCTGGACTCTGAACACAAAGCTCAGAACCCTTCTACTGTACCACACTGTTTCCCAGTGTTAACTGAGCCACCAGTTCCCAAGTCTTAAAGGAAAATTTAATTCTAAGTCCTGCCAAGCGTTGGCATCACAGCTGTTGATAAGGCCTGTCCTGGATCAGGACCTGTGTCTAGAACTGGAATTGCCACAGCCTTCAGGTAAAGAGCCCACTGAGACAGGAAAAATAAGTCAAAATCTGGGTTTATACAAAGTTGGTTTCTGTGACTGACCAAAAGAATGGCTTATATGTTTCAAATGTGTTACTTAAAATTATTTAAAACATGCATATAAAATGAAGGGATCAAATGGACTTTGATCTAGGAAAAGGAGCTCACATTTACTGTAGTTTATTCCCACAAAACATTAGTTCCATGTTCTGCTATTGTCTGCCTTAACTCTAGTCTTTAAAACAAGGAGCCAGAGCGGTGTCTGCATGGCTCAGTCACTTAAGCATCTGACTCTTGATCTTGGCTCAGATCATGATGGTGCGGTTTGTGAGTTTGAGCCCCTCGCTGGGCCATGCACTGTCAGTGTGGAGCCTGCTTGAGATTCTCTCTCCTTCTCTGTCCTTCCCCTGCTCACGCTCTTACTCTCTCAGAATAAACTTAAAAAAAAATTTTAATAAAAAATAGAAATAAAACAAGAAGCCAGAGCCCCTCAATACTATATCAGGTCCCATAGCTCCATTTATGGCAATTGCTCAGCGGCCTCTTTTGCTCTCTGTGTACCCTATTTGGCCTCCCTTGTTCCTAAGACAACAATGCCTTTTATCCTCTGGCTTACCTCTTACCAGTCACTTGGGACAATTATCCCTTCTAATTGGGTTCAGGTCCCTGCATTCTAGGCTCCCCTCAACTAGTAACAGTTGGTCCAAAGAGCTCAACTCAGCTCAACTGCCTCAATAATGACACTTTGCTAGGGGCAAAAGAGAACCTTAGCTTAACATTATCCCAACCTCGAGGACCCTGTAAGTCAACTTGTTTTATTTCAACTGCCCCAAAATATATGCTGGCAATCACACTCCAAACTTATGGCCCCCCACTATACATCTGAAGGGTCTCATGACTGAAGTTTTATTAAATGGTAATAAATGGCATTTCCCTAGCAACAGCTAGCCCCTCAAAGTCTTGGAAACCTTGCTTCCAAAATTCCTTAGAGACTTACTCTATCCCTGACCCCCTGGCAACCTAAGGGTATATAATGAGTTACACATCAGGACCCCAGTGCAGTTCTTCCTGCACCTGTGTCCTGTCCCGTGCTTTAATAAAATCACCTTTTTTGCACCAAAAAAAAAAAAAAAAAAAAAAAAAAAAGAGGAGGGCACTTGTTGGGAACATTGGGTGTTATATGGAAGTGATGAATCACTGGGTTCTACTCCTGAATCAGTACTACACTATATGTTAACTAACCTGAATTTAAATTAAAAAAAAAAAAAAAAAAAACAATGAGCACAGCTACTGTTCAGATATAGATTTCTAAGTATCACTCTCCACACTCTTCAGTGATGCCTGCAGAGGTGGCAGCCATCTCCTACTCATCATCACTGCCACCCTCAGACCTCTGGTAAAGCCCAACATGGTTAAAAAGAGGACCAAGAAGTTCATCCGGCACCAGACTAATAGGTCGAAATTAAGTGCAACTGGCACAAATCCAGAGACATTGACAATAGGGTACACAGAAGACTCAAGGGCTACATCTTGATGCCCAGCATTGGTTCCAGGAGCAACAAGAAAACAAAGCACATGCTGCCTAATTGTTTCTGGAAATTCCAAGTCCACAATGTCAAGGAGCTTGACATACTGCTGATGTGCAACAAATCTTACTGTGCAGAGATTATTCGTAAGGTCTCTTACAAGAACGCCAAATCCATTTTAGAAAGAGCAGCCCAGCTGGCCAGAGTCACCAATCCCAACACCAAGCTGCACAGCAAAGAAATTGGATAGACAAGCTTATACACACATAGTATTTGTGTTAATAAAACCATAAAACTACAGGGGCGCCTGGGTGGCTCAGTCGGTTGAGCGTCCGACTTCAGCTCAGGTCACGATCTCGCGGTCCGTGAGTTCGAGCCCCGCGTCAGGCTCTGGGCTGATGGCTCAGAGCCTGGAGCCTGCTTCCGATTCTGTGTCTCCCTCTCTCTCTGCCCCTCCCCCATTCATGCTCTGTCTCTGTCTCAAAAATAAATAAATGTTAAAAAAAAATTTTTTTAAAAAAACCATAAAACTACACACACACTCACAAAAAATGTATCACCCTCCACTAAAAGAAACAAAGGCTCCTTGGAGGAATGGCTGATTCTCAGACTAGGGCAGAGAAAGACCAAGATGAACCTGGAACACCAGTCTAATGGGCGAGTAAGGAAGTACTCCTAACATGAAGGAGAGGTATCAAAAGAACACAGAAACCAATTTGAAAGGTCTCTTAATGGTCAAGTCTGGGACAGTTTGAGCACCAAAATAAATAAGGATAGTAATGGATTAAGACCCACTAAACAAATTGGAATCCAGTAGTTCATACTCCTATATATAGGTGAAAAAATAAGTGGAAAGAAAAGAAAGGTCTTCCTTATAGCAGAATGTCAACAAATACAAAATTGTGGCACCATGAAATCATGTTTTTCAACTAGAACTATAATAACGGAGGCAAGAAACCAATGCATTCTCAAACTAGTGGGTCAAAGTGGAATGAGGAATGGGTTTTACAGTCTCAAACTATACGTCCACAAAATACTCATGAATTACATCAATAAGGGGCGGGGAAGGAAATTTACAGTGGAGAAACCTGGCAGACACCATCTTCGCCAACTGATAAAATTAATAACCACCAGTAATTAGTCAATAACATATGCCACATTATGTTTTATGAAGAACACAGACTCGGGGTGCCTGGGTGGCTCAGTCAGTTAAGCGTCTGACTCTCGATTTTGGCTCAGGTCATAATCTCACAGTTTGTGAGTTCAAGCCCCGCATAAGACTCTGCTCCGACAGCACAGGGCCTGCTTGGGATTCTCTCTCTGCCCTTCTCCTGCTCATGCTTGCTCTCAAAATAAATCAACTTTTAAAAAAAAAATGGGGTGCCTGGGTGGCTCTGTTGGTTAAGTGCCAACTTTGGTTCAGGTCATGACCTCTCAGTTCGTGAGTTTGAGCTCCGAGTCGGGCTCTGTGTTGACAGTGCAGAGCCTGGAGCCTGCTTCCAATTCTGTGTCTCCCTCTCTCTCTGCCCCTTTCCCACTTGTACGCCCGCTCACTCTCTCAAAAAATAAACTTAAAAAATAATAATAATAATAACACAGACACACTGGGTCTAGTCATAAGGAAACATTAGAAAAACCCAGATCGAGCAGTGTTTTACCAAATGGCTGGCTTATAATCTTTAAAAATATATTTATCATGAAAGTCATTACAAGACTGAGGTACTATTCAGATTCAAGCACTCTAGAGAGACATGATCACTAAAAGTATACATGATTCTGGGGCACCTGGGTGCCTCATTCAGGTGAGTATCCAACTCTTAATGGCTCAGGTCATGATCCCAGGGTCTTTGGATTTTGCCCCACATCTGGCTCTACGCTGAGTGTGGAGCCTGCTTTAAATTATCTCTCTTTGCCCCCTCCCCTCTCTCTTGCTTTAAAATTTAAAAAATTAAAAAGCACACATGATTCAGACCTCAGTCCTCTTGCTATAGAGATCGCGGAGATAACTGGCAAACCTTGAGTAGGGTCTCTAGGTGAAGGATATATGGGAATTCTCTGTAAAGTTTTTAAATTTTTCTCAAATAGTCTCAAGATTTAAAAAAGTGTTATTAAAAGGCTTAATTTTTAAATATCTACAGGGTTTTTTTAAAAAAATCAAAAGCAAAGTCAGAAGATAAATGACAAACTGAGGGTTGCAGAAAAAGAGGAAACAGACACTACGAGGAAACACAACTGCTCCTAAGTGTATTACTTGGGATCATCTATTTGCAAAGAAATACTGTATACAATGAATTAGGATTCTAACTCAGTGTGACTGTTGGCCCAAATTTAAAATGGGCCATCTTAACTAAAACACAGGGCTCTACAATTCTAAATATCACTGTATCTAGAAACATCTTCACAAAAGCTATGCAATTCAGTCTTATTAATTCTCTACCACATTATAAACAGTTCTTGAATTCAGCTCCATAATCTATGCCTCAGGAGGTAAGTTTTAGGAAATAACATAATTTTAAAAGGGGGGAGGAGAAGAAGTGAGATTTATACCGGCCAAGTTTGTACACAGATAGGAATGCAGGGCCACTTTATATGCCTTCCAGATTTGCTTGTCCTCATACTCTTTCAAGCCATCAGGCACCATGGCCTCATCCCCTAGCACTGCACCACAGGCTATCTCAGCCTCCCCTGGAGTGAGGACAAGGCTTTAACAAAGCCATCACTGTGTCCTCTGCAGAGGGTCCATAGGGGCTCTGGTGGTCAGATCTAACAGGGATCCAAGGCCATGTTGCAGAGCAAAAGATCTACCTAGCCCAGAAACTGTCCAAAAAGGCCAGGTAACACAACCCCTAAGTGCAGTGGCTTTAGCACTTCACGGGTAAACTTCAGTGGGAAAGGACTCCAGATGATTCCAAGGTGTGGCAGTTCCACACAGCCGCTCTGAAAGACACAGCCCTTGCCTGGTGTGGTCATAAGGTGCTCCCACTAATGAAGCTGTGACTACCTGGGTAACACAGGTAGTCTAGCATCTGCTTTCCCTGTGTCACTTCCCTTTTTGCTTCACTCTTACTGCCCTAGGATTGCACCTCTGATAAATCCTTAGGATGCAAACTTTGGCTCAGGCTCCATTTTCTAGGAAAACTATTAAATAATACTTTTTTTTTTTAATTAAACAAGTTTCTTTACAGTACTTTGACAAGCTTTTGTACAAGCCTTTGACATGCTGGTGTAGGTCATGGGTCTCCAAGAGTGACATTTTACATGCTGCAAACCAGAAAATTTTTCTGGAGAACATTTTTGCAAAAATAGTGCTCTATGGAGTAAAAATCTTGGGAAAGCCAGTGTTGTAGACTTCCATTGTAAAGTAACTCATTATAAGAATCTGAATGTGCCACAAATTTAATCTTATCTTTCAAAACCTAGCAACACAATAAAATGTATAACTAACACTTATTCTTGAACTTAGGTTGTAAAATTAATGACAAATATGAGGCCTCTGTCGAGGGTCAGGGGAAGTGAAACTACTTCACAAATTACAATTACATACTTATAACCTAGAAATTCCTACCAGTCTATGGCCATACCACCCTGAACATGCCCAATCTCATCTGATCTCAGATCTAAGCAGAGTCAGGCCTAGTTAATACTTGGACAGGAGAAATTCCTACCATACGACAGACAAAAGTCAGCCTTTACATACTACCCTGAGGTAAGCATTTTTATCATCTCCATTATATAAATGAGGGAACTGAGGCACAGAGAAGTTTGTAACTTGCCCAAGATGACATAGCTAGGGAGTATCAAGTGAAGGACATGATCCCAGAGCCTGCATTCTAACCACTACATCATCTCTACATTAGGATTAGTTCATACATTACACTCACCCCTAGCAAGAAAACAGGACATAAGATTCTTTGTTTCTACTCAGCTCAACAGGATACAAAGAAATCAGACTGTTGAAAGAATCCCAAAGCTTCAAAAGGAGAGCCTTCTTTGATGCCCAGAATTGATACTACCCTTATCTTGGACTAGTTCTGCCTTTTGAGCAAAATGGCACCAAAGAAGGGAATCTCTGTTTAGTATGATTTGTTCTGGTAGCTGTGCCTCTAGGCTATGCTCTGCCATGTGGCTTCCTGAGCTTAAGACTCTTTCCTACTCAGTTGGGATCTGCTCATAAATACCATATCCCTTCATATGTTTACCAGACAAGCAGGTAAGAGGGCAGGAGGGAGTAAAAGGAACAACAAAGAAAAGAGCCGTAAGTGGAGGGAATGCCTTAGATCCAGCAGAAGATGGGGCAAAAATCCTAGGCAGATAAGGAGATAAGGAGGAGAGAAGCAAAGTCTCCAAAGAGGCAGGTGTATGGTTTAAGGCATCTGAACAAGAAGGTGTTAGGGGGTAGAAATGAAAACAAGGTAGGGTCAGTCCTTCTGGCAGTTAGGTGCCTCTGCCCTTTAATAGAAAAATGTCCTGACACCTAGAAGAATCGTAAGTACACAACAGGAGAATAATCAGGGCACAGTGCAAAGACTCTCCACCTTTTTTTTTTCCTCCAAACCTAAGTGTGACTTATCTGTAATGTAGGAATGTTGCACTGGAGAGGCATAGAACTGGAAAGCTCATTAAAGTAAAAAAAAAAAAAAAAAAAAAAAAAAAAAAAATTCTCCAAAGGACTTCTGGAGAAGGGATCCAACCTATCCGTCTCATCACTGTACAATTCTGAAATGGCCTTGAAAAATCCTAACCTACACATGTATCCATCTCTGAAACTGTTTATACGTACTACCTTAACTATAATAGATAAAATGATTTGTGTTTCAACATGTAAATGCTTGTGCAGGATTACAGTAGCAGAAAACAATGAAATGATCTGACACATATATTTGCTCTTTATGAATGTTTGCTTTTGAGAACACATCAGAAACCATTCTGTATAAGGATAAGAAAATGAAAGAGAAGTTACTGGTGCATACTAAATTATATTATAATATACACTTACCTTTGGCAACTTCATATCTGAAGGCAATAAGGAAAATGAGGGATTAACCTTGAAGATGAAGACATTCAAAAATGCAGGAGATAGGATATTTTTTTATATGTGAGGCAATTCCACATATTATGGGGACACTGCATCCTTGGGCTCTGTGCTGCACATTAATACCCCACTCCGAGATTTCAGAAATGTCCCCAATGAGAACCACTGATCTACAAGTCTTCACCGGATGGGTGATGGGAATTAAGGAGGGCACTTATTCAGATGAGCACTGGGTGTTATATGTCAGTGATAAATCACTAAATTCTACTCCTGAAACCATTATTATATTATATGTTAACTAATTTGGATTTAAATAAAATTAAAAATAAAGAATAAAAGTCTCCACCTGAAAACAGGCTATCCTTTTGAACTTCAGTGTACATCCACCTTGACTGCTGTGGAAGTTGGGTTCACAGGCAGTGTTTCTCAATTATTTTTGGGAGGTGAGGGAAAGGGTTAAACCTATACAACAAATACAAACTGAAAAGCTGATTATATACTACCTACTACATGATTATTCATAAAACTGAAACCGTTTAGTAGTACCATTCTTTTACTCAATTAGAAAACTTAGTTTCTGCCCCAAAAGCTCAAGATTTGCATATTCTGATTATAGATAAACAGATAACTGCAAGTCTTTCATATCACTGAACACCTTGCAACTTGGACCTTTTATGCTAAGATTCTTGGGAAATTCAAAACCTTAAGAGTCACAATTCTTGTGTTGGAGAAATCCTAGAATAGGAAAACAAAGATATCAAACTACTATTATGCATCAGCCTCTAAGTAGGTGGCTTTACATATAACTAAGAAGTCTACTTTGCTCATTTAATCCCACTGCAACACTATAAAGTAGGAAATATCTTCTTACAAATGAAGAACCTGAGGCTTAGTAGGGTTAAGTAATTTGTCCAAATCAAACAGGTAGTTCATGTCAAAGCCAGGTTCCAGGTTCCCATTCAGGTCAGACTCTAAACCAATGCTAACATCAACCATCACTATCACCAAGGAATTGAAGTGAAGTCATTATGGAAAATAGTACACAGGTCCCTCAGAAAATTAAAAATAGGACTACCATATGATCCCACTTCTTGGAAATGAAAACAGGATCCCAAAGAGATATCTGCACCCCCATGTTCACTACATTATTCACAATAGCCAAAGAACACAAACAACCTAATTGTCAATAGATGAATGGATAAAGAAAATGTGGTATATATTAACAATGGTATTCTACTCAGCCATGAAGAAGGAAATCCTGTCATTTGCAACATGAACGGACCTTGAGAACATCGTGCTAAATGAAATAAGTCAGATACAGAAAGACAAATACCATTGCAATATCACTTATGTGTGAAATCTTGAAAAGTCCAACTCCTAGAAACAGAATAGAGTTAGTAGTTACCAGGGGCTAGAGGAGGGCAGTGTTGGCCAAAGAGTACAAACTTCCAAGTATGAAATAAGTTCTGGGGACCTAATGCACAGCATGGTGATTATAGTTAATAATACTGTATTATACACTTGAAAGTTGCTAAGTGAGTAGGTCTTAAATGTTCTCACCACAAAAAAAAAAATGGTGATTATGTGATGTGATAACAGGTCTGCTAGCATTACTGATGAAAACATGTGTAGCATATAAGCATATCCAATCAACACGTTGTACACCTTAAACTTACATGATGTTATAGGTCAATTCTAGCTTAATAAAGCTGAAAAAAATTAGTAAAAAGAAAAAAAAAACTGAAGAGAGGCTGACATTTTTTTAAGGCCTCAACTATGTGCCATCTCCAGAGGTGCATATTCACAATCACCATCTTCTCAACCCAAAGACAGGTAGACATGGTCCTCACCAAGATGAACAAACAAACCCAGAAAGACAAACCCTTGGTCATGGTCACATAGCGAGGGTTTATCAAAGGTGAGATTTTAAACCCAAATCATGTGCTTTCTACTACATCATGCATCAGTCTCTGCAAGGAGTGTCCCATCCATGGTCATTAACTAGCTAGAAGTTATTTCAGACCCTTGCCTGAACCTACAGGAGAGCTTAGAACAAAGAGCTACAGTTATTTCCTAGAAAATGTTAGATCATCTAAGATGACAAAACCATTTTATTATTCTCAAATAAAAAAGATCGCTGTTTGCAGAAGACTATTATTTAAACAGGCTTTTTGGCTGCGTTGTCTACAAACAGTCGTTCAGTTCACCTTGGGTAATATCCTGACATTAAATCGTAAGGACTGCGGTAAGATTTTCAAACAGTGCATGGAAGTTTTGAGTCATACTGTTCCCTTTCTCAGGATCTAAATGATCTTGATTTTCCTGCAGTTTATAGTAGTCTTTCTGCAATGTAGAGATCTGGTCAGTGTGAGCTTCATGTTGTTCAGTCTTTTGAGGCTTATCACACTCCTACCACCCACAGTCTCTGTACAGGCCCCATGTCTAATACAAAATATATGAGCCTGGTTGCACACTGTCCTGTCAAGTCATGTCAGGGAGACAAGATATGAAAGTTACATGGACTGAAACTCTCCTACACAGGTGGTAAGCATGTAAGTGGGTACAACACATTTTGGTTTAGAAGTTCCTACTGAAGCCAAACACACGTATGCCTATGACTCCTAAGTATATCTCCAACAAAAATGAGTGGGTTTGAACATTAAAAGACCTGAATAAGAATGTCATTAGCAGCTTTGTCATAGTAGCCCAATACTGGAAACCAAAATATTCATCAATAGTGGAATAATAGATCATGATCTATTTATATAAGATATGACAGCAATAAGAAAAAAAAAAAATACCAACTTTCAACAACATGGAGGAATATCAGATATAATGTCGAGCAGAAGCTGTACTCTATAGAATTCTATATGTATGTTTAAAAATAGTTGATATGCATCTATGGTGATAAAAGTCTAAATAGTGGCTACTTTGACAGAGATATTACCAGTGGGCACAAGGCAATTTTCTGGAGTGTTGGAAATAACCTGAGTAGTCATTACATGGCTATACACACATGTAAAAATTAAGTAAGATTTAATCGATAGGAAATTTAAAATGATATGTGCAAGTTACAGTGCAATTTAAAAATGGAAGTTCAATAGCTGTGTGAGATTTAGCTTAGAGATATCAGAATAAGAAGAGTCGCCAAGAACACTATACAAATACGCACTATGAATGCAAACAATGGCAGGGCACTCCATGACCAAGGTCGGACTTAAAGGGATCTATCTAAAAGGTAAGCCTGGAGCTAGGTCTCCAAGCATGTTTATAGTTAACTGCTAGTTGCTGCATAAAAAGCCTAAACAGATAGAATCTTGAACCTCATGTTCTTATACTCCAGAACAGCCCACACCTAAGGGAACTAACCTCCAGAAACATTAGGCACAAACCTTTTCTTCTTTTTTTGGTTGAAACCCTGTCAGCTAATTCTGTTAGACAAGAATGAGAAGAGACTAGAAGAAGAAGATAGCCAAAGAGGCTATCACTTCCTTCACAGAGTGATAGGAAGCAGTTATAGGTTCTCAGAAACACACATATCAATAATCAAACCATTCTCAGTAAGGGTGAGCCACTGGCAAGCTCAGTTAGGGCTCTGGGAAGAAGAGGAAAGACCATGATTGAAGCAAGTTCATCTGGAGAACAGAACCCAGTGAAAGATCAACTCTCCTGAGTCAAGAAAGGATTCACTAAGTATTTTAATAGCTTCCTGGAGGAATACCTCCTAACTAGGAGATATTACAGGAGACTCACTTAGCTAAGTTTTAACTATTTTAGCATCTCTAACTATAAAATATTAAATCTTTTAATGTTTATTTTTGAATGAGAGAGAGAGAGAGAGAGCACGTGCACATAGGTGGGGGAGGGGCAGAGAAAGAGGAAGACACAGAATCCAAAGCAGGCTCCAGGCTCTGAGCTGTCAGCACAGAACCTGACACAGGGCTCGAACTCACAGACTGCGAGATCATGACCTGAGCCAAAGTCAGATACTTAACCGACTGAGCCACCCAGGTGCCCTATCAAAGTATGAAATATAGAGTAGCCATAAATATTGTTATATGCTTTAACCAAAAAAGAGGACTGGTTGACATAATAATCAACATAAAATAATCAAAGAAATTTGTTTGTCACTGTGCCTAAAGAACACACATCCAATTGTGCATAAAGAGGCCAACTCCTGTGTCAACTAGAGATGGTTATACTAATCTAAAGTGAGAAGCATGTGCAGGGATAAGCTCAATATTAAGTACCTGGCTTAATAAGGCAGAGGCATCCTGGCTGGCCACTCACAGGCAAGGGAATAATGTAGGTACCAGGAGACAAGTAAAGGGCTCCTCCCTGGCCTAATCAGGCAGCTGTCCAGACACTATGCTGGGTACCCCAGCAGGACATGTTGCTGAGCTGTGTATGTCCCTATGGGGTTTCCAGAGGGCAGTGCAGCTAGGATCTCTCTAGGAGAGCTTTGGGGCTGCAAAGGGGGTACAAGAGAAAAGAGAATTAGGAGGTTTGGATTTCTTTTTATTATTCCTTTCCCTGTACCCCACCTCCACATAAGGCAGAATCACTAACCTCATTTCCAGCAGGCTTCTCTTGACCTACCTGTAGTATTAAGCATACATGCTAAGAGTAGTGAGAAGGCCCAAGAACCAAAAATAATCATTAAGGCCTAAAGAAAATGAAGCCACTATCAGCCAAGAATTTTCACCAGAAGGAAAGTTTAAGAAGTGTGCTATACTTATCAGAATGGGTAAGAAAACAAGGCCCATCTATATGCTGCTTACAAGAGACTCGTTTTAGACCTAAACACCTGTAAATTGAAAGTAAGGGTATGGAGAACCATCTACTGTGCTAATGATTGTCAAAAGAAAGCTGGTATAACCATACTTATAATCAGACAAACTAGATTTTTTTAAATTTTTTTTTAACGTTTATTTATTTTTGAGACAGAGACAGAGCATGAACAGGGGAGGGGCAGAGAGAGAGGGAGACACAGAAACTGAAACAGGCTCCAGGCTCTGAGCTGTCAGCACAGAGCCCAACTCAGGGCTTGAACTCATGGACCGTGAGATCATGACCTGAGCCGAAGTCGGACGCTTAACCGACCAAGCCACCCAGGCGCCCCTAGATTTTAAAATAAAGACTATAACAAGAGATAAAGAAGGGAATTCTATCTTAATAAGGGGTCTATCCACCAAGAAGATCTAACAATTGTAAATATTTATGCCCCCAATATGAAAGCACCCAAATATATAATCAATTAATCACAAACAAAGAAACTCATTGATATCACTACCATAATAGTAGGGGACTTCAACACCCCATTTACTGCAATAGATCACCAAAGCAGAAAATCAACAAGGAAACAATGGCTTTGAATGACACACTGGACTGGACGGACTTAACAGATATATTCAGAACATTTCATCCTAAAGCAGTAGAATACACATTCTTCTCAAGGTCACATGGAACATTCTCCAGACTAGATCACATACTGGGTCACAAATCAGCCCTCAACAAGTACAAAAAATCGAGATCATACCTTGCTTATTTTCAGACTACAACACTATGAAACTCAAGATCAACCCCAAGAAAAGATTTGGAAAGACCACGAATACTTGGAGATTAAAGAACATCCTACTAAAGAATGAATGGGTTAACCAAGAAATTAAAGAGGAAATTAAAAAGTACATGGAAGCCAATGAAAATGATAACACCACAGCCCAAAACCCCTGGGATGCAGCAAAGGCAGTCATAAGAAGAAAGCGTAAAGCAATCCAGGCCTTCCTAAAGAAAGAAGAAAGGTCTCAGATACACAACCTGACCTTACACCTTGAAGAGCTGGAGAAAGAACAGCAAATAAATCTCGAAACCAGCAGAAGAAGGTAAATAATAAAAATTAGCGCAGAAATCGGTCTTGGGGAGGGTGGGGCCAAGATGGTGGAAGAGCATCGAAGTTTTTTGTGTCTCGTGTCCATAAAATACAGCCAGACTAACACCAAACCATCCTGCACACCTAGAAAACTGATTGGAGGATTAACACAACAATCTGCACAACATGAACCACAGAGTTCAGCAGGTATGCAGTGCGGAGAGGTGAACTTGGGGAGCGAGAAGCCATGGGAAGGGAGGTGCTTTTGCAGGCAGAGAGAGGCTGGGGCAGGGGGAAGAATATGGGAAAAGCACCCCTCCCCAAAAACAGCTGGAGAAAAAGTGGAAAATTGGAAACAGCCACAGGGACTAAACTAAAAAGGGAGAAAGGAGAGGGTTTAAATTCCATTAAGACTGTAAACAAGGGGAGCACAAAGTCTGCAACTCCACAGCTCCATACCAGGTGGTGTTCTGGTGGGAAGGGTGAATCCCCAGGAGCAGAGTGGGGTCCGGGAGGTTCTTGGGCCACACAGGGGAAAGCGGTTCCACTGCTGGAAGGACATTTGGTAGAGACTGTTGAAACCACCTGGTCCCAGCAGACCCCAGAGAACTGCCACATTTCTGGGTGCTGGAACAAGGTCGTTAAGGGTGAAGTCCGGTGCCAGATGTGTGTTGTGATTTTCCATAATCTCTGAAAAGGTGCTGCTACACTATCTCACGAACTTTTTCTGGGGTGGGCTGGCACCTGGCCGCGATCTTGGGACACCAGCAGCAGCAGGGTCCAGCAAGCGTTCCTGGGTACAGCCAACATTCAGCCGTTGCTCATTGAGACCCTCCCGCGGAGGGGCAGAACAGGTCAAAGCGGCAGTCCTTCAGAAGTAAAGGGCCGGGGAAAACAGCCACATCTGAGACAAAACTCGGGAGAGAGGTACTGCCTGGGGCCTGGTCACAGACAGTGAAAAAGCGGGGAGTGGACATAAGCTAAAGACAGAGCACAGGTGCACAACTGCTGATCCGGGAGAACAGAGCTCCGATATTAGAGACTGGGTACTGGGTGATGCCATTTTCACCACTCCGTGCATGCGCAAATGCACCTGCGAGCTCAACAACACTCCACCCCAGTAGGCTAGCAGCGCCATCTAGTGGACAACGGAGCCATTACACTGAGCCCGCCCAACTGGGCCAACCTGGCTCTACAAGAACACAAGTCTCTCCGCCTGCTTAGTTTATGGACTATAAAGCAGTTCATAGTCTGACTTCTGGGGAAAAACAAAGTAATTTTAGTCCTATTTCAATCTGTTAGCAGGTCCATCTGTTCAATTTTCTTTCTTATTTTTTCTCTTTATCACTTTTCTTTTTCTTGAATACAGAAAGAAAAAATTTATTTTTATTTTCAATTTTTATTAAAAATATTTTTATTTTTTTACTATATTTTTTTTACTTTTGCGTAAATTTTTTCAAATTCTATTTTACTTCCATCATTTTATTTTAGTCAACTTCAGTGTATTCACTTTTTCAAATTTTCAAACGATTTTTTTTCTTTTCTTTTTCTTACAGAAAGCGAAAAATTTTTATTTTTAATCTTTATTAAAAATATTTTTATTTAATTTTTTTCTACTTTTTTCTACTTTAATATTTTTCTTTACTTTTGTGCAAATTTTTTCAAATTCTATTTACTCCCATCATCTCATTTTAGTCCACTTTAGTGTATTCATTTTTTCAAATTCTCAAACGATTTCATTTTCCCACCTCCCTTTTTTCTCTAATCTTTCAAACCACTTTCAACACCCAGACCAAAACACACCTAGGATCTAGCATCATTTATTCAATTTTGTGTGTGTGTTTAATTTTTTAATTTTAATATTTTAATTTTAATTTTTCTACCTCATTAATTCCTTTTCTCCCTTTAAAATGACAAAATGAAGGAATTCACCCCAAAAGACAGAGCACAAAGAAACGACAGCCAGGGATTTAACCAACACAGATACAAGCAAGATGTCTGAACCAGAATTTAGATCACGATAATAAAAATACTAGCTGGAGTCAAAAATAGATTAGAATCCCTTTCTACAGAGATAAATGAAGTAAAAACTAGTCAGAATGAAAATTAAAAATGCTAAAACTGAGCTGCAATCACGGATGGATGCCACGACAGCAAGGATGGATGAGGCAGAACAGAATCAGCGATATAGAGGACAAAATCATAGAGAATAATGAAGCAGAAAAAAAGAGGGAGATCAAGGCAAAAGAGCATGATTTAAGAATTAGAGAAATCAGTGACCCATTAAAAAGGAACAACATCAGAATCATAGGGGTCCCAGAAGAAGAAGAGAGAAATAGGGGTAGAAGGGTTATATGAGCAAATCACAGCAGAAAAATTTCCTAACCTGGGGAAAGACACAGACATCAAAATCCAGGAAGCACACAGGACCCCCATTAGATTCAACAAAAACCGACCATCAACAAGACATATCATAGTCAAATTCACAAAATACTCAGGCAAGGAGAGAATCATGAAAGCAGCAAGGGAAAAAAGTCCCTAACCTACAAGGGAAGACAGATCAGGTTTGCAGCAGACCTATCCACAAAAACTTGGCAGGCCAGGTAGGAGTGGCAGGATATATTCAATGTGCTGAATCAGAAAAACATGTGGCCAAGAATTCTTTATCCAGCAAGGCTGTCATTGAAAATAGATTAAAAGTTTCCCAGACAAACAAAAATTAAAGGAGTTCATGACCACTAAACCAGCCCTGCAAGAAATTTTAAAGAGGACTCTCTGAGGGGAGGAAAGACCAAAAAAAAAAACAAAACAAAACAAAAAAACAAAAAAACAAAAAACACTGACCAAAAGCAGCAAAGACTAGAAAGGACCAGAGAACACCACCAGAAACTCCAACTCTACAAGCATCATAATGGCAGTAAATTCATATCTTTCAGTACTCACTCTAAACATCAATGGATTCAATGCGCCAATCAAAAGACATAGGGTAATAGAATGGATAAGAAAACAAGATCAATCTATATGCTGTTTACAAGAGACCCACTTTAGACATAAAGACACCTTCAGAGTGAAAATAAGGGGATGGAGAACCAGCTATCATACTAATGGTCAACAAAAGAAAGCTGGAGCAGCCATACTTATATCAGGCAATCTAGACTTTAAAATAAAGACTGTATCAAGAGATGCAGAAGGGCATTATATCATAATCGAGGGGTCTATCCACCAAGAAGACCTAACAATTCTAAACATTTATGTGCCAAATGTGAGTGCACCAAAATATATAAATCAATTAATCACAAATTCATCAATAGTAATACCTTAATAGGAGACTTCAACACTCCACTCACAGCAATGGACAGATCATCTAATCAAAAAATCAACAAGGAAACAATGGCTTTGGATGACACACTGGACCAGATGGCCTTAAGAGATATATTCAGAACATTTCATCCTAAAGCAGCAGAATATACATTCTTCTCCAGTGCACATGGAACGTTCTCCAGAATAGACCATATACTGGGACACAAATCAGCCCTAAGTAAGTACAAAAAGTTCGAGATCATACCGTGCATATTTTCAGACCACAACGCTATGAAACTCGAAATCAACCACAAGAAAAAATTTGGAAAGGTAAAAACAGTCTTGGAGACTAAAGAATATCCTACTAAAGAATGAATGGACTAACCAAGAAGTTAAAAAGGAAATTAAAAAGTATATGGAAGCCAATGAAAATCATTACACCATAACCCAAATCCTCTGGGATGTAGCAAAGGTGATCATAAGAGGAAAGTATATAGCAATCCAGGCCTTCCTAAAGAAGGAAGATTGCAGATACACAACCTAACCTTATGCCTTAAGGAGCTGGAAAAAGAACAGCAAATGAAACCCAAAACCAGCAGAAGACAGGAAATAATAAAGATTAGAGCAGATGGGGCACCTGGGTGGCTCAGTCAGTTAAGCGTCCGACTTCAGCTCAGGTCATGATCTCACAGTCCGTGAGTTCAAGCCCCACATTGGGCTCTGTGCTGACAGCTCAGAGCCTGGAGCCTGCTTCAGATTCCATGTCTCTCTCTCTGTCTCTCTGCCCCTCCCCTGCTCATCCTCTGTCTCCCTCTGTCTCAAAAATAAATAAAAACATTTAAAAAATTAAAAAAAATATTAGAGCAAAAATTAATGCTATTGAATCCAAAAAAACAGTAGAACAGATCAATGAAACCAGAAGCTGGTTCTTTGAAGGAATTAACAAAATTAATACACCACTAGCCAGTTTGATCAAAAAAAAAAAAAAAAAAAAAAAAAAAGGAAAGGACCAAATAAATAAAATCAAGAATTAAAGAGGAGAGATCACAACCAACACAGCAGAAATTTAAAAAAGAGAATATTAAGAGCAATTATATGCCAATAAAATGGGAAATCTGGAATAAATGGACAAATTCCTAGAAACATACACTACCAAATCTGAAACAGGAAGAAATAGAAAATTTGAACAGACCCATAACTGTAGGGAAATCGAATTAGTAATCAAAAACCTGCCAAAAAACAAGAGTCCAGGGCCAAATGGTTTTCCAGGGGAATTCTACCAAACATTTAAGGAAGAGTTAACACCTATTCTCTTGAAGCTGTTCCAAAAAAGAGAAATAGAAGGAAAACTTCCCAACTCTTTCTATGAGGTCAGCATTACCTTGATTCCAAAACCAGACAGAGACCCCACTAAAAAGGAGAACTATAGACCAATTTCCCTGATGAACACAGATGCAAAAATCCTCAACAAGATATTAGCCAACCGGATCCAACAATATATTTAAAAAATTATTCACCACAACCAAGTGGGATTTATACCTGGGATACAGGGCTGGCTCAGTATCCACAAAACAATTAACGTATTCATCACATCAACAAAAGAAAGGACAAGAACCATATAATCCTCTCAACAGATGCAGAGAAAGCATTTGGCAAAATACACCATCCTTTCTTGATAAAAATCCTCAAGAAAGTAGGGATAGAAGGAACATATCTTGAGATCATAAAAGCCATATATGAACGACCCAATGCTAATATCATCCTCAGTGGGGAAAACTGAGAGCTTTCCCCCTAAGGTCAGGAACAAGACACAGATGTCCACTCTCGCCACTGTTATTCAACATAGTATTGGAAGTCTTAGCCTCTACAATCAGACAACACAAAGAAATAAAAGGCATCCAAATTGGCCAGGAGGAGGTCAAACTTTCACTCTTCGGAGATGACATGATACTCTATATGGAAAATCCAAAAGATTCCACAAAAAAACTACTAGAATTGATTCATGAATTGACCAAAGTTGCACGATATAGAATCAACGCACAGATATCGGTTGCATTCCTATACACCAACGATGAAGTGACAGAAAGAGAAATTAAGGAATCGATCCCATTTACAGTTGCACCAAAACCCATAAAATACCTAGGAATAAATCTAACCAAAGGGGTGAAAAATCTATACACTGAAAACTACAGAAAGCTTATGAAAGAAATTGAAGAAGACACCAAAAAATGGAAACATATTCCATGCTCATGGATTAGCAGAACAAATATTGTTAAAATGTCAATACTTCCCAAAGCAATCTACATATTCAATGCAATCTCTATCAAAATAACACCAGCATTCTTCACAGAGCTAGAACAAAGAATCCTAAAATTTGTACAGAACCAGAAAAGACCCCGAATAGCCAAAGCAATCTTGAAAAAGAAAACCAAGGCAGGAGGCATCACAATCCCAGACTTCAAGCCATACTACAAAGCTGTAATCATCAAGACAGTATGGTACTGGCACAAGAACAGACACTCAGATCAATGGAACAGAATAGACAACCCAGAAATAAGCCCACAAACGTATGGCCAACTAATCTTTGACAAAGCAGGAAAGAATATCCAATGGAATAAAGACAGTCTCTTCAGCAAGTGGTGCTGGGAAAAATGGACAGCGACATGTAAGAATAAACCTGGATCACTTTCTTACACCATACACAAAAATAAACTCAAAAATGGATCAAAGACCTAAATTTAAGACAGGAAGCCATCAAAATCCTCGAGGAGAAAGCAGGCAAAAACCTCTCTGATCTTGGCCGTAGCAACTTCTTACTCAACATGTCTCCGGAGGCAAGGGAAACAAAAGCAAAAATGAACTACTGGGACCTCATCAAAATAAAAAGCTTCTGCACAGGGAAGGAAACAACCAGCAAACCTAAAAGGCAACTAACAGAATGGGAGAAGATATTTGCAAGTAACATATCAGATAAAGGGTTAGTATCCATAATCTATAAATAACTTATCAAACTCAACACCCAAAACACAAATAATCCAGGGAAGAAATGGGCAAAAGACATGAATAGACACTTCTCCAAAGAAGACATCCAGATGGCCAACTGACACATGAAAAAATGCTCAACATCACTCATCATCAGGGAAATACAAATTAAAACCACAATGAGATACCACCTTACACCTGTCAGAATGGCTAACATTAACAACTCAGGCAACAACAGATGTTGGCGAGGACACAGAGAAAGAGTATCTCTATTGCATTGTTGGTGGGAAGACAAGCTGGTGCAGCCACTCTGGAAAACAGTATGGAGGTTCCTCAAAAACTTAAAATAGAACTACCCTACGACCCAGGAGTTGCACTACTAGGCATTTATCCAAGGGATACAGGTGTGGTGTTTCAAAGGGACACATGCACCCCCATGTTTATAGCAGCACTATCAACAATAGCCCAAGTATGGAAAGAGCCTAAATGTCCATCGATAGATTAATGGATAAAGAAGATGTGGTACACACACACACACACACACACACACACACACAATGGAGTATTGCTCGGCAACCAAAAAGAATGAAATCTTGCCATTTGCAACTATGTGGATGGAACTGGAGGGTATTATGCTAAGCAAAATTAGTCAGAGAAAGACAAAAATCATATGACTTCATTCCTATGAGGACTTTAAGAGACAAAACTGATGAGCATAAGGGAAGGGAAACAAAAACAACATAAAAAACAGGGAGGGAGATAAAACATAAGATACTCATAAATACGGAGAACAAACTGAGGGTTACTGGAGAGATTGTGGGAGGGGGGGATGAGCTAAATGGGTAAGGGGCACTAAGGAATCTACTCCTGAAATCATTGTTGCACTATATGCTAACTAATTTAGATGTAAATTTGAAAAAATAAAAAAATTTAAAAAAATTAGTGCAGAAATCAACAATATCAAAATCAATAAAAACAGAACAGATAAATGAAAACAAGAGCTGGTTCTTGAAAGAATTAACAAAATTGACAAACCCCTAGACAGACTCATCAAAAAGAAAAAAGGACCAAAACAGATAAAACCATGAATGAAAGAGGAGAGATCACAAACAATACTGCAGAAATACAAACAATAAGAGTTACAAGCAATTATATTCCAACAAATTGGACAAGCTGGAAGAAATGGATGAATTCCTAGAAACATATCAACTACCACAACTGAAACAGGAAGCAATAGAAAAACTTGAACAGACCCAAAACCGGTAAAGAAATCGAACCAGTAATCAAAAATCTCCCAAAAAAAAAAAAAAAAAAAAAAAAAAAACAAGAGTCCAGGGCCAGATGGCTTTCCAGGGGAATTCTACCAAAATTTAAGGAAGAGTTAACACCTATTCTCTTGAAGCCATTCCAAAAATAGAAATGGAAGGAAAACTTCCCAACTCTTTCTATAAGCCAGCATTGCCTCCATTCCAAAACCAGACAAAGACCCCACTAAAAAGGAGAACTATAGACCAATTTCCCTGATGAACATGGATGCAAAAATCTTCAACAAGATACTAGCCAACCAGGTACAACAATACATTAAAATAATTATTCACCATGATCAGGTGGGATTTATACCTGGGATGCAGGGCTGGTTCAATATCCACCAGACAATTAATGTGATACATCACATTAATAAAAGAAAGGACACGAACCATATGATCCTCTCAATAGATGCAGAGAAAGCATTTGACAAAATATAGCATCCTTTCTTGATAAAAACCTTCAAGAAAGTAGGGATAGAAGGAGCATACCGCTAGATCCTAAAAGCCATATATGAAAGACCCAACACTAGTATCATCCTCAATGGGGAAAAACTGAGAGCTTTCCCTCCAAGGTCAGGACCAAGACACAGATGTCCACTCTCGCCACTCGTCCACTCTGTTATTCAACATAGTATTGGAAGTCTTAGCCTCAGCAATCAGACAACACGAAGGAATAAAAGGCATCCAAATCGGAAAGGAGGAAGTCAAACTTTCTTCTCAGATGACGTGATACTGTATATGGAAAACCCAAAAGATTCCGCCAAAAAACAGCTAGAACTGATCCATGAATTCAGCAAAGTCTCAGGATATAACATCAATGCACAGAAAATGATTTCATTTCTATACATCAATAATGAAGCAACAAAAAGAAATCAAGGAATCAATCCCATTTATAACTGCACCAAAAAAAAAAAAAAACCCAGAAAACAAAAAAACAAAACACACATAAAATACCTAGGAATAAACCGAACCAAAGAGGTGAAGAAGTGTGCTATACCTACTTGGGCAACAATCTGGTGACTATCAAAGACAAAGTATTTAACCAGGCATTTTGGGGAGATGGCAAAGCCTTAAACAAGACAGTCCCTTGACTGCCCTTGAGTTTACACATCAGTTTATGTAAACACAGTTAATGAAAAATATTAGTGAATATACCTCTATTTTGATCACAAAAACCAAGAGACCTGTTAGAATGACCCTCAAAACCAAGTTTATTCCATCTAGAAAGATGGACCTTAACAGGAAAGGTCAAATTCATTTAACAAAATAGAGAAACTCTGGCAGAATACAAGAGTTTTGCCATCAGAAGGGTAGATGGGTGCTGGGCTGGAGAAGGTACAAAAGAAGAGACAGTGGGCTTGCAATTAGGAAGCACACTGTTGAGGTCCTCAGAACTATTCCAAGAGAAGAAAGGAATGTACTCCAAATGATACTTAGAAGAGCCAAGTCTCACTGCTGAGAGCAGGACCAATTAGAATGTAGATGGCTAAGAGCAAGCTGGGCAAGAATGAAAGTCACGATGTTAAGGTTTCATGCTAACTGTTCTCAGTTACCTGTGAAGGGGCACAAGATCCCCAGCCAGTAACCCCCTACTCTCATTCCCTTCATGTCACTGCCTCAACTCTAGGATCTACAGGAGCTCTGGATTATCTTTACTAGGAGGTATAAATGTGCCTTCACTATCCCCCTGCCAAAGTATCAAACTTCATCTCTCACTCCACCCTATGGAGGACCTCCCTTCCAGCCAGGGAAAGCTCCCCCAAGCAAGTCTTGCTCATTTGCATTCTTTGGAGTCAAGTAGACTAGAATTTCATTATCAACTCCAATATATGCTCTTTAAATGACTTCAGTTTTAAATAAAGGCAAAACCTCCCATACTGTAAATTAATAGAGATTAAATGTTTCATGACATGGTAAGGCATTTAGCAAAGTGCCTGTCCAATAGTATTTGGTTTTTTTACCAACTGGCTTTTCCATGCACATCTCTTCTCAGCTATCTTCCAGCCTAGAATTACCACTTCTCACCATCTATTCCACATAATCCACATAAAGCCTCAACTCTCCTGTAAGAAATATACCCTGGCAAAGCCTTTATTCATTATACCAATTCTTCAACCCTCATCCCAGAACTCAGGAATGTACACACAGTGAATTCTCAGTAACTGCTTGGGTGATTTTAGTTGATGGATACGGGAAGAACTGTTGAAAATACTGAAGGATAGTAACAAGTACCTGTTACAGTAAATGTAAGAGAAGGATTTAGACATTTGAATAAACCATCTACACTTGAATGACCATTAGTCATGCTTTCCCAAGCACCACAAAACATCCCTTTTGCTAAGTTACAAGAGTAAAGAATTATTAGTATAATTATCCCATCACAAATGCCAGAAGTAAGTGATTATCTTGATTTAATTTTATAGATACTTAAGTGTAGGTAGAGGCTATATATTCTAGCCTTGAAAAAAGAAGAAAAAAAAGGGTATGAATATTTCTCAGATTTTTACTAATCCATGAACCCCTGGGAAAAATGCCCTGAGTTTATCCTATAATGGCAAGTGGCCACCTTTTCTGTGAACATGAAAGAAATTCAATTTCTCTAGACACTTTTTTCCTCTGCTACCAGTGAGCTCCAAGGACTGGTAAACTCCTAAAGGAAAACCGTAAAAAAAAAAAATTTTAAAAAAAACATAATCCAGAGAAAACAAAATCGAGCTAGTTAAACTATCACCAATAAGAAGCATAAACAGGAACAATTTTCAATTGCTTGGAATCAAAAGCTCAATTTTTAAAAAGCTTCAAAACAAGAGTTTACTGTTTCCTGGACATCTGCAGTTGAAAATACACACACACACACACACACACACACACACACACACACAGAGTTCTGGAAACTACTGTAGTTTACTTCATACTGAGTGATTCCCAGGTGTGAAGGGGGATAGTGGGGCAGAATAAAAAATGAAATGAACATTAACCAAAAGTTTTACCAGAGCCATATTCACATACACCTTTCTGGTTGGTAACTCTGCACATAAAGGTAACATGTGGCACTATGTGCTACTGGGGACTGTTTCAGGCAGATTTCCTCTGGTAAGTTCCGTACAAGACTTCTAGCTCAGAGACCCTTAGGGGAAGGGCATGGCTTACTATTATTTGTCACTGTTCTTCTATCTGGAGCAGCAAGCAGAGTAAGAGCCTTTGATGGTGAGTGCCATAGCTTCAGGAGCAGAACTGCCAGGCAGCTGTGTATGCTTCCCAGACTGTGGAACAAGCAATAAAAAGAAAAAAGCAAGAAGAGAATTGCCAACTTCTTGCAACATGGAGCCATAACTGTAAGAGCCAAGCTGGTCATTTTTCCACTCAGCCAGCCCCAAGGTTGGCGTCTGACATCAGTGTGGAGAATGACATCAGAGAGTCTCCAATCACCTGCTTGACTGACAGCCTTGCTCAAAAAATGCCAATGAGACCACAGAAAAGAGGTAGGAGGGGGAATTAATGTTGTCAAAAGGCCCTCACTTTTTGTTAAATAGACCTATTTCAACCAACTGAATAAAGCCAGACTGGCAGAGCAAGATGGAAAAAAGCAGGGGGGGGGGGGGGGGGGGGGGAGTGATTTTTCAGAAGGATAAAGTAAGACTAGCAAATTTAGGTTTAGGTATATCTGCTAAAGTTCCTCATTTCTAAGCCAGACGATAGACTTTACCTGATGTTATAGACAAAATGTTTCTGGTCCTCCAAAATTCGTATGTTGAAGTCCTAGTCCCCAGTGTGTATTTGAAGGAATTTAGGTTAAATGAGGTCATGTGGGTAGAACACTGGTTAAACAGGATTCGTGTCTTTATAAGAAGAGACACCAGGGGCGCCTGGGTGGCGCAGTCGGTTAAGCGTCCGACTTCAGCCAGGTCACGATCTCGCGGTCCGTGAGTTCGAGCCCCGCGTCAGGCTCTGGGCTGATGGCTCGGAGCCTGGAGCCTGTTTCCGATTCTGTGTCTCCCTCTCTCTCTGCCCCTCCCCCGTTCATGCTCTGTCTCTCTCTGTCCCAAAAAATAAAATAAAAAACATTGAAAAAAAAAATTTTAAAAAAAAAAAAAGAAGAGACACCAGAGAGCAAGCTTGCATTCTCAGTGTGCATATACTGAGGAAAGACTATGTGAAGCCAAAACAACCATCTACAAGACAGGAAGAAAGTTCTCACCAAAACCAAACCCCAACAGAACCTTGGTCTTAGACTTCCCAGCCTCTAGAACTGTAAGAAGATAAATTTAAGTCATGCAATTTTTAGCATTTTGTTATGGCAATCCAAGCAGACTAACTCCAGACAAAGGAAACAAAGGACTTGCAGAACTGATCAGAAGATGGAGAACGAGCCCAGAAACTGGCAGGATCCAAGTCAGCTCCAGAGAATGAAGAATCAGGAACTGAGCAGTGGTCAGGAAGCTGCTGTTGGAATAAGGAAATTCCAACTGTTTCTAACTCCCAGGAGGATGTGTCCAATTACTTAAGCCTGGGCCATGTGTGTGGCTCCTGGTCATACTAGGAGGGACAAAGTATCTGGTCCTTCCCATTTCCATAGTGGCTTGCTGACATGTGTATTATCCCCAAGCATCACAGTGGGGCCAGGTCTTGACTCAAAAGGAAATCAAGATGTTTCTATGAAGGGAGATTAGATGCTGGGTAGGCTAAGAATTTTTAATGTCCATTACACTAAATAACTTCACAAATTCCTGATGGGCTCACCATTCTCCCAGTATGCACATCACAAGTCTGTGAGTGGGATTTCTATGGTGCAGATTCAGAAACAGTAACTTCTAGAGGGGTACCTGCCCACTGGTAGGCCTACAGGGTCAAACTTCTCTGAGCTCCAGGGAAGCTGTCTCTCTAGCTAATTTTGAGTCAGTACCACATGGTACTTGGAGGTCCTTGATCAAAATGTTGATGCTAAAAAGATAAGTTATTGATTATTATATACTTTATTCACTCATCAGTTCCATGGTCCCATCACATTAGTTCCATGATCACCCAATTACAATATTTATTGAACAGCAATGTATCACTGTTTTTGCAAAGAGTTTTATCCAGGGGGCATTTTCCCCACAACAGACAGAAAAAGATGTATAGAGACGAGCAATATAAACAGATCTATAGCTAGACAAAGACACAAAGACAGAGACTCTTTTTTTAAATTTTTTAAATGTTTATTTATGTCTGAGACAGAGAGAGACAGAGCATGGGTGGGGGAAGGGCAGAGAGAGAGGGAGACACAGAATCCAAAGCAGGCTCTAGGCTCTGAGCTGTCAGCACCCGATGCAGGCCTCCAACTCACAAACCGTGAGATCATGACCTGAGCCAAAGTCGGTGGTTCAAGTGACTGAGCCACTCAGGCGCCCCTATAGACTCTTAAATAGAGAAAAGAAACTGAGGGTTGCTAGAGGGGAGGTGGGTAAGGGGGATGGGTTAAATGGGGGATGGGCATTAAGGAAGGCACCTGTTGGGATGAGCACTCGGTGTTGCATTAAGTGACAAATCACTGGGTTCTACTCTTGAAACCAATACTACACTGTATGTTAACTAACTTGAACTTAAAGTTTTTAAAAAGCAGGAAAAAAAACCTGAATGAGACACAGAGAAAAGAGAGCCTGAAAAGATAGAAATAAGTGTAAGAAAATAAAAATGGTTGAGATAGGAGTCATAAAAACTCACCTACAATGTTATGAATGAATAAATGCTTCTAGAAGACCAGGAGGTCTCTAGATGAACTTTCTCAGACACCAGGCTCTCTCATACACTAGGCTCTGAGTCTCAAAAGTCCAAGTGATTTGGGCACTCCTCTCCTAACCTCCCCACAGTCCCCAATGCCATTCAGCCAAGATAATGGTATTGGGGAGGAGACAGAATCTCAAAGCTTTGCTAAACGATCCCCTGTATCAAACATCAAAACATTTGACGGCCATTGCTAGAATACATGAATTCATCAAAGTCGCAGGATATAAAAATCAACATACAGAATCTGTTGCATTTCTATACACCAATAGTGAAGCAGCAGAAAAGTCAAGGAATTGATCCCATTTGCAACTGCACCAAAAACCTTAAAATACCTACAAATAAACCTAACTAAAGGGGTAAAAGATCTATACTCTGAAAACTACAGAATACTTATGAAAGAAATTGAAGAGGACACAAGGAAATGGAAAAGCATTCCATGCTCATGGATTAGAAGAGCAAACATTGTCATAAATGTCTATACTACCCAAAACCATCTATAAATTTAATGCAATCCCTATCAAAACACCAACACTATTTCTTTCAGAGCTCGAACAAACAATCCTCAAATTTGTATAGAACCACAAAAGACCTGAAATGGTCAAAGCAATCCTGACAAAGAAAAAGAAAAAAAAAAAACTGGAGGCATCATGATCCTGGATTTCAAGCTATATTACAAAGTTCTAGTCATCAGGATAGTATGGTACTAGCACAAAAACAGGCACGTAGATTTATAGAACAGAATAGAAAACCCAGAAATGGACCCATAACTATACGGTCAACTCATTTTTGACAAAGCAGGAAAGAATACCCACTGAAAAAAATATGGTCCCCTCAACAAATGGTGTTGGGAAAACTGGACAGTGACATGCAGAATGAACCTGGACCACTATCTTACACCATACACAAAAATAAATTCAAAATGGATGGAAGACCCAAATGTGAGATAAAAAAAAAAACCATAAAAACTCTAGAGAAGAACACAGGCAGCAACCTCTTTGACCTTGGCCCAGCAACTTTTTTAATGTTTATTTTTGAGAGAGAAACCCAGCAGGAGCATGGGAGGGGCAGAGAAAGAGGGAGACAGTACAGAGTCTGACGCAGGGCTCGAACCCACGGACCGTGAGATCATGACCTGAGCTGAAGTCGGATGCCTAACTAACTCAGCCACCCAGGCACCCCTCGGCCACAGCAACTTCTTACTAGACACGTCACTAAAGGCAGGTGAAACAAAAGCAAACATGAACTACTGGGACTTCAAGATAAAAAGCTTCTGCACAGAGAAGGAAACCATCAAAAAAACTAAAAGCAACCAACAGAATGGGAGAAGATATATGGAAACACCGTATCTGATAAAGGGTTAGTATCCAAAATCTATAAAGATCTTCTCAAACTCAACACCCAAAAAACAAAAAACCCAGTTAAGACATTGGCAGAAGACATGAATAGACACTTTTCCAAAGACATCCAGATAGCTAATAGATTATCACTCATAATCAAGGAAATAAAAATCAAAACCACAATGACACACCACCTCACACCTGACAGAATGGCTAAAATTAATAACTCAGGAAACAAAGGTGTTGCTGAGGATTCAGAGAAAGGGGAATGCTCTTGCACTGTTGGTGGGAACGCAAACTGGTGCAGCCACTCTGGAGAACAGTATCAAGGTACCTCAAGAAACTAAAAATAGAACTGCTCTACCACCCAGCAATTACACTATTAGGTGCTTACCCAAAGGATCCAAAAATACATATTCAAAGAGGTACATGCACCCCAATGTTATAGCAGCATTATCAGTAATAGCCAAACTATGGAGAGAGCCCAAATGTCCATTGACTGATGAATGGATAAAGATGTGGTGTACATACATACAGTGGAATGTTGCTCAGCAATCAAAAAGAATGAAATCTTGCCCTTTGCAATGACATGCATGGAGCTAGAATGTACTTGCAAAGTGAAGTCAATCAGAGGAAGACAAGTACTATATGATTTCAGTCGGATTTAAGAAACAAAACAGATGGGCATAGAAGGCGGGGGAAAGAATAGAGGGAAATAAACCCAAGAGATTCTTTATGATAGAGAACTGAGGGTTAACTAAGGGTTGATGGAGGGAGATAGGTGATGGGTACTAAGAAGGGCACTTGTTGTGAGGAGCACTGGCTGTTGTATAAAACGGATGAGTCACTGAATTCTACTCCTGAAACCAATATTGCACTGTATGTTAACTAAAATTTAAATTAAAAATAGAAGGAAAAAAAGTATTTGATGGCCAGAGCTTGATTTTCTGCAATAAAAGGATATGAACAAACCAGCCTGGAGTGTCAGGTTCTGACACTCTGCTGAGTGAGCTCCTAAGAAACAGTTTGTTCCATGACATTTCTCCTAAATTATGGGAGTTGCTTTGTAGGGTCTTTCTGTCCAAGATCATAGCTTATTCTTTAAAATAGCCGGTGAAGTCAAAAGATCCATAGTAAGAAAGTAACAAAATAGTATAGATGGAGTTACCATCCTCTAAATTCCTTCAAAACAGCAAAACCTACAAACTACAGAAATACAAGACAACCAGAGTGTAAATAAACAACATGTGAACACATAGGAAAGGAGAGTAAACTAGCTGCACCAATGCGCGTGTGAGAATAGTCTGGATTATGTGTGCCACTTATCCTCACACAAGTAATGACTTTTCTGGGCCTTAATTTCCTCACCTGTTCAATGAGACCTGAGTTAAATGACCAACAAGGTGACTTCCATCCCAGAGAGGAGGTCATTCAAAGTTTTTGATGCATTGAGTCAACAAGTGGTGTGGATTTAGGGAAGGTTTCTTGCAAGAGGGGAAATTCTCAACCTGTGCTTCTTGGACTCCACAAATTTTGTTACACACATTCAACAGACTCTCTTATGCCCACCTACAGGCCAAATCCAGTTCTTGCAGTTCAGAACTTACTTTAACTCTTCTGCTGCTTTTGCACTGCTTACCAGTTTGCCTTTCTTCAAATCTGTCCTTCCTTGATGCCCCTGAGACTCCCCTCTCCTGGTTCTCTTCAGGCCCTCTGCCTCTCCTTCTCAGACTCTCCTCTCCAGCTGTTCCTTTTCCTCCCCTGCTCAATGCTAACAACTCCTTAGCTCTGTCCTTGGCTTTTCACTTATTCTCCTACACGTCATGTCTGGACAATTTTATCCATACCTGTGGCTACAAATACCAACTGCAGAGTCCCTCATCTTTATCTCTAATGGAGGTTCCACTCCCAAGTTCCAGATCCAGATAGCAATCATTTATCATATTCTACGTTCCTAAGAGCCTCAACTGTAACAGGCTCAAAACTGAACTAAGATCCCCACCCACAACCTTGCCCTTCCACTAGTTCAGTGAATGATGCTACAACCTACTCAGGCATCTGGAAGTCATCAAAGCCTCCCTCTCACATAATTGGTCTTCAAGTCCTGCCATTCCATCTCCAACCTATCTCAGGTCCAGCCCCTCGTTTTCATCCCCACTGCCATAACCCAGCATTAAGCCCTCAGTCTTTCTTCTACTCCCCTGCCTATCCTACCTCACCCATTCCAAGCACACCAGAGCTATATTTCTAACATAATATTTACTGATTCCCATCCACTCAATATTCTTCATACATTGTCAAATACCCAATAAAATAAAATGAGTGCATCTGCATGGCAAACACCTAGTAACCATGGTACTAGACTATTGTAACTGCTTTCAGCTTGCATCACATTGTACTGTGTTGTAGCTGCCTGACTGTGCCAATTTCACCTTTACATGGCCAGTGCTTAACAATGCCTAATGCAGGGCTCAAAAAAAGAAACCAACCACAATGATTACCTCAATGGATGAATGAACCGATACCTCAAATTCCCCTCTCACAAAATTTCCCCCTACATGCAGTATTACATTATTTTTATTGTAACCATGCTAAAATAACCAGATATTCATTTTTAATCTTAGATGTTTTTCTTTTATTGAAATTCATGTTAGTTTAATGGTTAGTTGAAACCATACATGTAGTATTGGTTTCAAGAGTAGAATTTAGTGATTCATCACTTACGTATTAACCAGTGTTTATCCCAACAAGTGCCTCTTAATACCCACCACCCATTTTAGATCATGCCTCCACCCACCTCTCCTCCAACAACCCTTGGTTTGTTCTCTATAGTTAAGAGTCTCTCATGGTGTGCCGCCCCAGTTTTATTTTATTTTTTGTTTTATTTCTCCTTCCTTTCCCCTATATTTCTTAAATTCTGCATGAGTGAAATCACATGTTGTCCTTCTGATTGATACCTTACAGTTTAAATCAATAAGACCTTAAGTGAGCTCAAATCAGTGGTTCTCAACTGTGGATACACTTTAGAATCACCTGAAGTGTTTTTAAACCTGACTCCAATCCAGACCAATGAAATCCAAATTCAGCCTTTGTATTTACTGTAGCTGTTTTCATTGGAAAGAAAAAAGATAAAAACAGCCAACATTCAAAGAGATTCACATCATGCTTGATAGATAGCTTTTTATACATGGTAGCTTATATACTGTTTAAAAAAAAAAAAAAAAAAAATCAATCCATGAAGTAGAATCCTCTTTTTCTTTATGAGGCACCTGAAATGCAAAGAGATTAAGTTACTTGAATGGGTCACCCACCTAATATGTGGTGAGTATAGGACTGAAATCCAGAGCTGTTTGCTTCCAAAGAACATGTGATTTCCTCGGTCTGATAATCCCCCTTTAGGCAGTGTAAAATAGGACAAGACCGAGAGGAAGGGAATAAGAAAGAAGAACAGCTCTAACTGGCACTGGATTCCAATGTGAGGAATAACCCATAGTCATCCTGAGTCCAATGTGTTATACTGAACCATCCATTTGGACATACAGGTTTGGAGTTTTAAAAACAAACATGATCATTTGCCAAATGCCTAGGTAATAATGGTTCTGGGAAAGAATTTTAGATGCTTGTGAAGGTTAATTTTATATGTCAATTTGACCATAACAGGAAGTGCCCAAATTAAACAGTATTTTTGGCTGTATCTATAGGTTTCCAGATGAGATTAGCATTTGGACCAGTGGACTCATTGAAGCAGACTGCCCCCCCCCCCCCACACACACACACAGTGTGGGTGGGCATCATCCAATCCCTTGAGGGCCTGAATAGAACAAGAAAGGTAGAGAAAAGGAGAGACTCACCCCTTTTTCTTCCTGCCTGCCTACCTACCAGAGCTGAAACATTGATCTTCTCCTGCTCTTAGACTGGGATTTACATCACTAGCTCCTCTGTTTCTTAGGCCTTTGGACTCAGACTCAAATTGTACCACCTGCCTTCTTGGATCTTCAACTTAAAGATGGCAGATCATGGAACTCCTCTGCCTTCATAATGTTGGCCAATTCCTCATAATATAAATACACATACAATTTTTTCTGGTTTTGTGGAGAACTCTAATGCAAAAATTAGAATATGAGAGGGGTGCCTGGGTGGCTCAGTCGGTTAAGTATCTGACTCTTGGTTTCAGCTCAGGTCATGATCTCACAGTTTCAGAGTTTGAGCCCTGCGTCAGGTTCTGCACTGCCAGTTCAGAGCCTGCCTGGGATTCTGCATCTCCCCTTCCTCCTTCTCTCTCTCTCTCTCTCTCTCTGTCTGTCTCAAAATAAATAAACTTAAAAAAAGGGGGGGCGCACCTGGGTGGCTCAGTCGTTGGGCGTCTGACTTCGGCTCAGGTCATGATCTCACAGTCCATGAGTTCCAGCCCCGCATCGGGCTCTGTGATGACAGCTCAGAGCCTGGAGCCTGTTTCCCATTCTGTGTCTCCCTCTCTCTCTGTCCCTCTCCCACTCAAACTCTGTCTCTCTCAAAAATAAACAAACATTTAAAAAATTAAAAAAAAAAAAAGAATATGATGAAAGAGGACATTTCCATAGTCTCAAACTATCTCCCCGCCAAGGAATTTACTTACAAAGGGGAAAGTACTAACTTTAGTGGAGAAGCCTAGCAGACACTACCTTAACCTAGTAAGCAAAGTTAATATCTCCATAATAAGACAGATTAGTATCATGTGCATCTTAATATAATGTGTACTGAGAAGGCTACCATGTCTATGGTATCCTTGCCAAAAATGCACAACTTTATGAGAAAACATCAGAGCAACTAAATTGAGAATCTACAAAATAACTGGCTGAGGGGCGCCTGGGTGGCTCAGTCGGTTGGGCGTCCGACTTCGGCTCAGGTCATGATCTCGCGGTCCGTGAGTTCAAGCCCCGCATCGGGCTCTGTGCTGACAGCTCAGAGCCTGGAGCCTGTTTCAGATTCTGTGTCTCCCTCTCTCTGACCCTCCCCTGCTCGTGCTCTGTCTCTGTCTCAAAAATAAATAAATGTTTAAAAAAAATTTAAAAAACAAAATAACTGGCTGATCCTCATCAAAAGTGCCAAGATCATCGAAGAGACCAAGGAAATGTTCCAGGTTAAAGGAAACAAAGGGGATACAACAAGATGCAGTGTTCCTTAACTGGATTCGGGACCAGAAAACAGACATCAGTGGGACAGTTTGTGAAATCTGAATAAAGTATGTAATTACATAGTATTTTATTAATGGTATTTTCTTGTTTTTGGTGATTATACTATAGTTATATAAGATGTTGATATTTGGGGAATTCAGATGAAGGATATGTGGAACCAATTTTTACCACTTTGAACCTGAAATTTTAAGTTAAATTTTTTTAATTAAAGAAGTTTTAAGGTTCGATATAAAGTTGAAGGACTCATTTTCACCCATGAGTCTGAAGACTCTAAAAGGAGTACTGTATAATGGGTGTCATTTGCCTCTCAAGGTGAATACATTTTACAAACAAACAACAAAAAAAACTCCTTTACATGTGTAAAAAGTAACACTTGTTATATTACCAATCTTCTTACAATCTCCTATGTTTTTTTTTCTTAAAACCCTACAGAGGTTTCTCACATCCGCCTCACTAAGTACCACCGATATATAAGAAGTTAAGTGACTCCCACAGCTCCCAGGGCCAGTAAATAGAGGCAGAAGTGGAAACAGGTGTCTGCTCCACCTGCGAGGCCCCTTCCACCAGGCTGCACTGCCTCACGAGTCTTCCCTCCAGAGAGCACCAAAGAAAGACCCATTTCCCAAGACGTTTCAGAGACACCAAAAAGCTCAAAATGAGGGAAAAGCATGACAGACTCCACACTTGTGAATTACTATGCTAGAAGGTTCACAAAAATCTCTTCCTATAATTAAAATGTTATTTTTAAAGTAGCATAGCCAAACATTTTACACTTAGGGGAGAGGAAAGAAACTAATCCTTTCCCTAAGATCTTTAATGAATGTGATAATAGTTAACATTTATTGAGAAATTACTATTGCCAATCATTGCTCCAAGTTCTAATATGTTAGTTCATTTAATTCCTGAAATAGCCCTATGTTGTACATAAAGTATTCTTCCAGTTTTATAAATGAGGAAATGCAAGCATTGGGGGTTTTAGCAACTTTCCCACAGTCACACAGCTGGGGGGATGAAGGCAGCTCAGTGAGGTCAGATTGGTCTAGGATCTTTTTTCCAGCATTTCTAAGAAGATTTTGCCTCTTCCTATAAACTCTCCAGTTTTTCTATCTCCTTCCAAATTCCATATCACCTTCATAAGACTGCCCTCCATCATCACAACCTCTCTCCAGATCTTTGAGAAGGAATGGCTTCAAATAGTGAAAGCTAGAACGTTGTTCTGTCTGTAACACTCACGTCATAATCTCACAGTTTGGGAGTCTGAGCTCTCTCAGCAAAGAATCCATACCAGGCTCTCTGCTGTCAGCAGAGCCTGCATCAGATCCTCTGTCCCCTCTCTCTCTGCCTTTCCCCTGCTAGCACACATGTACTTTCTCCCTCTCTTTCAAACATACAAAAATTTAAAAAAATAAAAGTGTGCACTCTGCCCAAAACCACACCAGAAGGCATGGGAAGAGGGGACATGATAAAAACTAGATGTAATGTCCCTACTCATTTAGATGCTTCAATCTCTTCAAAGAACTCCTTTTAAAAATAAAGATCTTGGGGGCACCTTGGTGGCTCAGTTAAATATCACACTCTTGATTTTGGCCCAGGTCATGATCTCAAAGTTCATGGGTTTGAGACCCAAGTCAGGCTCTGCACAGACAGTGCAGAGCCTGCTTGGGATTCTCTCTCTGCCCCACCCCAGCTCATGCCCTTGCTCTCTCAAAATGAATAAACTTAAAATAAAATAGATTTTTCACTATCCTCAAGGGGAAAAAAAGTTACTCTCTTCTTTGCTCATAAGGAATTCATGTGTGGATTAGTATCCTTTATTAGCCATAGGTGGATAGCAATCCTGCCTTTGCCAATGGTCAGGATGCATAGTTCAACAGGGATCAGGTCAAAAAATGCTTGATTAGCTCATTCACAATTATTATAACCATTCTAAGAGACTTCTCCAAGGAGGTAGTCAATAAGCCATTTGATTAGCTATGTCTCTTCAACAACAACATTTTCTCCTTGTTGTACAGAGATATCATCAACCGAACATTAGTAACAATTTTGAACTAGATTTTCAATGGTTGTGGGAAGATACTCTCTGAACCTACCCTTCTGTGAACAGTAGCAGCAAGCTCGTTCTGGGGTTGGCAAATCCCTCAACAGCCTCTGAGGAGATCAGACCCCTATTCTTGTCCTGGTCAGTTCTCTACTCCCAAGTTTAGAGGCTGATCAGCCAATCTAGGACCTTTCAGGGCAGGTTCATCTCCTGCACTCTCCTGCTATTTGCTATTTGTCTACGCAAATGCATTTTAATCAAAAGACTTCACAATTCCCCTGTACTGTGATAAAGCATTTCTTGGACAGGATGGCTTACAGATGACAGGCTGCATAGAAAGTTTTAAATCCTACCTTGAAGATCCATACAACCTCCCAGATAGCTGCAGGGGAAAAAAATCCCATTATCTCTCATAATCCCACACAGTACTAAAAGGTCAAGAAAGACATTATTTGGACCAAACTTTGTTGCTGCTATACTGATACACTCAGGAAACTCTGAATAAAGTTTAAAGCCCTAACTCTTTTGCCTACTGTACCACGCACCTCCCTCCTACACACACGCCCCCTCCCCACCCACACACACCTTGCACTTCCCATTCCCTCTTCTGATTGAAGTTAAATTCAGATAGAGAACTCAGACAGCAAACCTTATAGGAAGGGAGAGGTGGTGGCAATGGTAGCATAATATTAAAAGAGCTCAGAACACCGATCTTATTCTTAGTTACTATATTCACATTTCCTAAGTTTTGTTTTTCTAGAAATGTGGATATTTAGCTTTTCAATGCTGGCAGGCTTTCTTAACTTGGATGTGGGGGATAATTTGTTATGATTGAGGAGTAAAATGAAGCTGCTCAGGGACTTTTAGACAGGACTCACAAGTCAAATCCCTTTTCCAATTCCTGGGCGATCATTCAAAGCGCCAAGGCCCCACGTATGCATTCTGGAGTGTTTTAAGGCTAAATCTCCACTGAACTCTGCCTGACTCAGCCCAATTTCCCCAGGTACCACAGATCCACAGAGGACACTTGTAAGGGGTGAATGGTGCCAAGCCCCCAGGCAAGTACTGATGGTTCAATCTGCCTACAATATAACAAAAACACACCCCCATTATGATTCCTCAAGATGGAACATGGTTGAAATAGGCTTCCACCAGGCTATATAACCATACCATGTTTACAATGTGTCCAACTAAAAGTCCATAGATGGTTGGGGCGCCTGGGTGGCGCAGTCGGTTAAGCGTCCGACTTCAGCCAGGTCACGATCTCGCGGTCCGTGAGTTCGAGCCCCGCGTCAGGCTCCGGGCTGATGGCTCGGAGCCTGGAGCCTGTTTCCGATTCTGTGTCTCCCTCTCTCTCTGCCCCTCCCCCGTTCATGCTCTGTCTCTCTCTGTCCCAAAAATAAATTTTAAAAAACGTTGGAAAAAAATAAAAATAAATAAATAAATAAATAAAAGTCCATAGATGGAAGTCATTTATGTTGCTGAAAAATAAACATGAGGTTTTTAAGATCTCAACTATAAGCATCTCAATCTTTGTGCAACCTGTGCAGCATCCTTTACATCTCGAGCTTCCCATATGCAGGAATCAGCTCACAAAGATACAGTAAACCTCACTTACCCGTGGGGGATATGTTCCAAGACCCTCCCCAGTGGATGCCTGAAACCACAGATTGTACTAAACCATATATATGGTTTTCCTTTACATACGTACGTAGGATAAAGTTTAATTTAAGAGTCAGGCAGGGTAAGAGACTAACAATTATGATATACTGTAATAAAAGTTATATGAATGAGGGCCCTCTCAAAGTATCTTATTTTATAGTACTCACTCTTCTTGTGATGATGGGAAATAAAATGCCTACGTGAGGAGATGAAAGGAGGCTGAGGGACATAGGCACTGTGACATTGAGTTAGGCTACTACTGACCTTCAGATGATTCATCAGGAGGAAGACTATGTGCTTCCAGACTGCAGTTGACCACAGGGGAATTGAAACTGCAGAAAGCGAAACCCCAGATAAGTGGGGAAAACTGTACTTACTGCTCAACACCTGAAGAATCTAAAGGTCACATGAATGTCTCTTATTTCTCTAGTTCTTACCTTTTCTTTCTTTCCTTCCCACCCACCTCCCCACCATAACCACCCAGACATACTTCTCACATTCCAAGTCTCTGGCCTTTTCCATACTGGACAATCTAATAATTATGATTTATATAGAAGCTGGTGGAAGGTACAAACTCAACAGACCCCTGTGCCACTATGAATAAAGTTAGGCAGACATCATTATAATGTAGTCACAGACATGAACAGAAAGCCTTCAACCTGATGTCTTTTTATTTTTCCATCCAATCCTCCATAGATTCCCATAGCTTCTCAGAGGTATTTTGGCACAGAAAACCGTTCACCAAAAAAATAAGGCAACTATGAAAGCATACTGTTCCTTGCTTCCATCTAGAGCACTTATTAGAGTTCCTCCTATATTTCATCTGATGAAGAAAAAAAAAAAAGTACTATGCCTTAAGAAAAAGGTTGAGAACATCTTATACTCCAATTTTCGGGTCTTACAGATGGATATACTGAGGCCAGAGCAAACAAAGGAAGAGAATTAAAGCAGAAAGTTCCTTGGGATCCATAGAGCAACATGATGGTATATGTAAAACTTTATGAAGATTTAGTCTGGGATCAGAGCTGACATCTATAGACCTTTACAACCTTAAGTTGGTGGGCTTATAAACATTTTTTGGAGTCCTGGTCTCCCCCTGTGAACATATTCCCCCCAGGACAGGCCCCTCGAAGCAGCCAGACAGAGTTGGCTACTGTGGAGACCTTTAGTATGCCCTCCAGAGCTCCAGCTTCTTTAAGATGTCCCACAAGTCCTAATAGGGAATGTCTGAAAATAATCCAGGGGTCTATCCATGGACAATGGAATATTTTATAGTAATAAAGAATGAGGACAAAAGACCTTCAGAAGGTAAGTACTATGGCTCTGGGCTTTGACTGGCCTTCCTACCCTCACCCTACCAAGTGACCTCCATGCTCTCCACCCCCAGCAGTGACCTGTGCACAGGGACCTGGAGGGGATCTCTGGGTCAACTGACTTCTCTGCACCCAGCCAGGATTTAGTGTGTTGGTCCAGCAGCTGGCAGGTACATGTGTGTGTGCAAACTGAGTCACGGGGCAGAATCTCTGACTGAGGCCAGAGACTATCACTACATTCCTGAAAGTGAGATCTTAAATAGGAAAGTAAACATTATAAGTCAAGAGAAAGACAGCAGAAGCGAAACATTTTCTAATTTTAGTGCCTTTAACAGCACTATTTTCCTGCTATCTGAACAAGGGATCTGTTATGAGCTGAACTATGTCCTGCATGATTTTATATGCTAACGCCCTAATCACCAGTACCTTCAGACTAGGGCTGTATTTGGAGAAAAGGTCTTTACACAGGCAATTATGTTAAAATCAGGTCCTTAGGATGAGTACTAACCCAATAGGACTGATAGCTTTATGAGAAGACATTGGACAAAGAGACATCACACGGAAGACTGACCGTGTGAGGACATGGAGAAAGCGAGCCTTTGCAAGCCAAGGAGAAAAGCTTCTGTAAAGACCAACCCTGCTGACGCCTTAATCTTGGCACTTCCAGTCTCTCCCGAATTGTGGGAAAACAATTTGTCATTCAAGCCACCCAATCTGAGGGATTTTGTTATGTTAGCCCTTGCAAATTAATGTAGAGCCCCATATCTTCATTTTGCACTAGTCCCTGAAAATTATGTAGCCAGTTTTGACGTTTTACTGGATAAATTAAACCCTGCTTTGGGATGATTTTAACCCAGAACTATATAGGGAAGGAGAGTCTAAGAAATTTAATTCCCAGCTTATCTAAGCTGGCAATCCAGCACAGGAAAGCATGAAGATTCCTGGAAAAGAAAAAACATATTCTTCTATGCCATGGCATCAGTATTTGTGGAATGCTGATTGCATATTTAATACTTCCCAGGACACAGAGGGCTGTATGCAAGTAGATCTATGCAGACCTATGTATTGCTGAAATAAATTTCAGTTTACCTGTAGTTCAAGGTGTAAAATCTGGCAAATAACCTGAACATTGTCATAAGTGTTTTATTGAAATTGCATTTTGATATGTCCCAATTGAGTCTTACCAAAAAGTTTCCTTGCTCTTAAACCATGAACATGTGAACTCACACAATTTGACACATGTGCTCCTTATCACCAGAGTATATGAAGCATCCATGACAGCTTAGCTACAAATGCTTATTCATTTTTATTTATTGTTCAACTTTATTTCAGCATACTCAAGAACTTGATTATAGGTTCTATAGCTGTGTTTTAAGTTTTTTAATTTCAGTTGTTGCTGGAAACATTGTATTAGACATTAAACATTTTTATTACTTAAAAAGAAGAATGAGGAAACACCTTCAGTACTAAAAATATTCTCTCCAAGTGATAGTCCTACTAAAAACATAAAACCAGGAGAATAATTTATATATATACATGAAATATATCTAGAGAGCCATGGGGAGGGGAAATTTATGCCCAGTAGAAAGGGGTGGGAGACTTTTTCATCAACCTCTTTGTACCTTTTGATTTGAGTAACAGTTCAAATGTATTCTGATTGAAAACCAGTTTTGTTTAAAAAAAAAAAAAAAAAAAAAAGCCCAGTTTCAAAATCTGCCTTCAATTTTGTTTTAGTATAGGACTCTTAAAATCTATGATTTATTTTCTCTTTACTCTCCATGGGTACCTCAATTTCCCTTCCTTGAGAAAAAGAACTATTTGTCCCTCCATTTGATTTTATGATAAACTTGCTGCTGGCTTTAAGTTCAATTGCCTGAGCTCACAGCATCCAATAAAGTCGGGCAGAGAAGATAGCTGCTTCCTGAAGTTTTAAAACACTCAGCTTTCACATCTCTGGCTCCCTCACATCCTCCAACCTAAGGCTGCCAGATCCTTCTTTCAGTGCTCTAGCCAAATGCATCATGGTCCCACCGTGGTGGTGTCGGAACCGTTCTTCCAGGGACAATTAGGGCCCAGTGCTTCACATCCTTCTGATGTCCGAAGTGTATCCCATGTCAAGCTAAAACTTCCTTCTTCAGTTAATCACATCCCAAGAGCAACTGATACCTTAAATTTATAATCTCTCAGCAAGCACTGCAGCCAAAATTGTACTATTCTCACTAAAATAGGTGTATTATATTTGATACTTGGTGTTCCAGTAACTTTTCATGGGTAAGATGTGGGAGGAAGTGCTGGGAATCTCACCCTGCAGTGCCCCCTACTGGTCATTTTAAGAAGAGGTTGAAGGAATGGAGGGAATGGTAGGGACTTTCTAAAGGGTGCTAAGAGATTCATTCTGTGGTAGGCCTGGGATTTTCCCCCCCATATGCCCTTCGAGTTGGGTATTATTTTGGTACCTACACTCCCCTAGTTACAAGCTTACAGAAAATACCTCTAAGTCATATTGGTGAGGATCCAGTGTCAGTAGAAGGGAAAGAACTCCAAACTACAGACAGAAAGAAGAGAACCCCACAAGTGGGGGGAACAAAGTGCCTCAAATCTTAAGGGCTGCCCCATCCTGGCCCCCAACCCAGAAAGGGTGGTCATAATAGGACAGAACATTGATTTCATCTGCCAAAAACCCTATGCTGAAATTCTCCGATTTTTTTCCCCTCATGAATTTTCTTTCTCTTTCAACATGCAAATAACTCTGGGAAAGTTATATGCATTGGTTTTACATTTGCTTTAGTGGAATTTCCTTGAAACAGATTGGCTTTGACTAACAACTTGGTTTGGGGTTAACTGGGACTGAAAGTTTTAAGACTTGCATTAAGGAATCTGGAGCACGTTCAAGAAGGGAGGCCCAGAGGCCTGGGTTCCAGGGGCCTTTAGGTACCCAAGGGCAGCAGAAGGACCCTGAAGGAATTATAGAAGGACCCTGAAGGAATTTGTGAACACTTAAATTTTCCCTAGTGTAGCAAGGTGTTCAGATGGTACCACTCCCATCTCCAAGTGTGGGCCATGTCCCAAAGCTTAGAAAATAGATGCCAAGGCCATCCCCACAGGATTTGCAAGGGGGTCACCAAAGAAATTCTTTTTCCAAAGAGAGCTCATCACCCACGTCCTGACAATATAAAAAGCAATGTATTCATTGGAAGAGAACAGAGCTAGGAGGTAGAAGATATTTTAAGAGAGTTGGTGCTCCAAGAGTCCTCCTCATCATGGACAAGGAGGAAGTGGTGCCTCCCCGCCCCCAACCCCTACTTTCTGTGAAGTGAGGGATTCTTCAAAAGAACTTAGAGTTTGTCCTTTGTTCCCTGGAGACTGCAGGACTGACACCGGACTTGTCCCTAAAGTGTTAAAAGGTAAGAAACTAGCTGAAGTATCCTGCCTGCTGACAAGGACAACAAAGGAACAGCCAGCCTTTCCAGAGTTTGGTGTGGTAAAGATGTTCAGGACTTTCCTGTTGGGCAACCATAAACCCGCATGGAAGAAAAATAAATAGAGACTTGGTTTATCTTAAATAGATCCCCTAGAAGGTCAAAGTGATCCCAACATAGGGACATAACAAGGAGTCAGGAACTGAGAAACACAAATGTCCACTGCCCATAGCAGGGGAGCTGTGGGTGACAAAATGCTATGACTGGAAGCCCTGAAAACTCACTGAAAGCCTCCCTCTCCCCAGGAGTAAATACTAGCACTGTAGCATCCAACCCACCCAGGCACCCCAATGCCAGATAACAACTGTTCTGTCAAATAAGACCTTCCAGCTCTTGCTCATGTCCTCCCACTGCCACCCAGTGCAGTCCAAGGAGTGATGCTGAGGTAGAAGAACAAGGAGAGGAACAGAGGAGCCAGCCAAGCCCTCCCTTTCTCTCCACACAGGCTCACAACTCAAAGAGCCTGATGTGGAGGAGAGGAAAACTTGGCTTTAACAAAACTTTGCAATGACGGCAATTATTCCTTTATTCATTAATAGATAAGGAAGAAAGACAAGGAGTTCCACTGCAGTTGGGGTGATGATGCTGGAATACATTCTGTGTATGCCTCTAAGTGCAAGGAAAACACAAACACCTGAGACCTCTCAAGGTGTCTCTTTTAATCTTCTAGTCTAAGAAACAAGACTTGGGAAGGATAACAAGTAGTACTGAATAGCACTTTCCAAACCACAGTCACATGTTATTACTCTATTTCATTCCCATTATCATCCCCATTTCAAAGATGAAAAAAAAAAAAAACAAGGTTCTGAGAAATAACTCACCCTGGGAGCAAGTGCACCTGTAACTGAATTTGAACCTAGCCTGACTCCAGGGTACTGAGAGCACCATTTGTAAAACTCAACTTTCAGCTTCTCTGGAAAAATTCTGAAAGCTTCAATGGATACAAAGGATTTGGTGCTTTACTTCCTAGCTACTAATCCGTTAATGTGATCCACTGGCTAAATACCAGAAGCCGAGCCTACCAGCCAATAAATGTCCCTTCAAGACGACCATCACTGATTTTCCTGTGCCTTCTTAAACTCCTTAAAATACTCCTGAAAATTGATCATCTTCAGTTACTGAAAGATAGTTAGGAGGTCCTTTTCACACTGTCAAGCTCTGGACCGCTAGATCATTTCATGGTTTCTCACAGCCTGTCCCAGTCTCCAGACCATCTCATTGCCCAGGCATATAGGCTTTCCGGTGAGCTGTGTTTCTCTACAACCCACAATAAGCTTTGCTTGTTCCTCAAAGCTGAAATAGGGTTTTTTTTTCCACACTAACAAATCCCAACACGCATTATTTCCATAACAACTAGTTTAACGTTGTAAATGATTTTTAATTATTTAGGTCTGGGATACAGCATTCACATTTTCTCAAACAGCATAGCAGGTTTTATTAACTCAGATTATTGGCCAGTCCCCTTCCCTTCTCTTTTATCAAAAAGATGGAAGAGAAGGAAGGAAAGGACAAAGAGGAAGAAAAGCCCAATGCAATAATACAGAAACAGCCCAATGCAATAATACAGAAAAATAAATTCAAGGCAGGAAGGAGGTTTAACATTCATCCGTTCTCCTGGGGTACCAAACTCAGGTGGATAGAACAGCAGCTCTTCTCTCGTGCCCCTCACACATCACAAGAGAAACTAGTCTTCACTTTCTGGCAGCCCCTTGCTTCATAGCCAGTTTTCCTTTATCATGGCAACCACTCCAGATACAGTTGTTTCATTCTTAGTTACACCAACTTCTAACTTCTTAGCAGTAAACTAGACTCACAATGTGCTTACAGCCAAGGTACTTTATTGTCCAAGAGGGGAGCCAAGAAATCAATTTGCAACTTTAAAAAGGCCATGCGGTAGGACAAATGGAGAGGCAGGATTCACTGACGTTGCCTCCACCCCTACATTCCCACCACTGACCTTAGGAAAGTAGACAAGAGTTCCTATCCTGGCTTGGCCTGGGACCTCAGAACAGCTCTGGCACCATATAAGCCTCAGAAGGGCTAGAGTTTGGACTGGTGGGCTTGTCTGCCACATCAACGGTCCCTAAACCTTGGGGTTTAGGCATTTCCCTCCCATTGGCTCTAAAAAGCAAACCCCAAACTAGCTCACTTTCTAGTCCTCCCATCTCTGTCCTGTTAGAGCCTGGTTTCTTTCCCTCAGCTTCAGTGTTCTGAACCTTGGTTCTGTACCCCAGTAGGAGGCATGAACTACTTTCTCTCACTCTTGTCTCACTTACTATAAACCTTGCCTCTATCCCTATCCCTAAACCTCCTCCAGGTTTAACACTTACCTATGCTCTCCTGGCATTTGAACCTTGGCCTCCCTGACCATGATCTCCGGGTCAATTCCCTGATCCAGCTCCAGCAGCGCAGAAGGGCCTGTTTTACAGACATGAGAAACAGGTACAGTGAGCTTGAACTGCCTGCCCCAAGAAGAAAACCTGATTATATAACCTAGATTCTTATCATCTGCGCCAGTGGTTCTCAAACATTAAGTGGGCATCAGAATCACCTGTAGGGAATCACGAGCTTACCAGGACCAAATCCCAGAGTTTCAGATTCAGAAGGCTTAGCATGAGGTCTGATCATTTGCATTTCTAACAGGTTCCCAAGTGATGTTGTTGTCTGGGAACTGCACTTCGAGAACTCTTGCTTCTATACCGTTGTCTGCATTTAAAACAGGTCAATTAAATCAATCATTAGAGGGGCAGCCTAGGCATTTCAAAAGCCCTTCAGATGATTCTAACATGTAGCCTGAGTTGAGAACCACAGGTACATCCTTACCACTCAAGGCACAATCCACAGGCAGCAACAATATCACCTGGGTCCACTCAGGCCTGTTGACTCACAAGATCCCCCCAGATGAGTCATACTGCTTTAAAGTTTAAGGAACACTGATAAACACTCTACTGCCTCCCAGTTCCTCTCCAGCCACTCAGCCCATTACCAGGGATCCTGGAAATCACTGTATCAGTTTCAACCAGAGAAACAAAACTGGTAAAAAGATATTATTAAGAGATTTATTGTAAGGAACTGGCTTCCAAGATTGTGGGGCTGCTTAGGCAAGTCCTAAATCCATAGGACAGGCCATCAGGAAGAGAAGGCTACATAGCTAAAGACACTATCCTAGAAAAAATTTCCTCTCTCAGGGAAACTTTGGCCTTGCCTTTTTAAGACATTTCAGTGGATTAAATCAGGCCCACTCAGATTATCTGGGATAATCCCCCTTAAAGTCAACTGACATGGGCCTTAATCACATCCACAAAACACCTCCATAGCAACACCAAGGTACAAGATTGACACATAAAACACGTAAAACCAACCACTGCAACCACGGAGAATGTTTGACTTAGTAATAGAGCCCACAGCTAGCACCTTCCCTTTTATGCTCAACTGGAGCAGACAGCAGATCAATACATCTTTACCTGAGCACTGATGAAAATAGGAGTTGTGTGACAAGTGATTAGCTCTGCCTCCTTCAACTTTCATCATTGACTTCCCTTTCCCTAGGTGCTCAGAAATCCCAGTAAGAAGGCAACACAAATCTTCACTTTCTCTAAAAGGGGCTATCAACTTATAAAAAACTTAAAGGGTCCTTACCATGTGTGGTTCAGAAGACTTTTCACATGTCTTCTAGCCTCCGTAAATTATAAATAATTATTACCTCTATGAGCTGGACTCTGGACTTCAAATAATACACCCTAAGATTGTGCAACATTTTTTAGCAGCCATGTCACATTATTTTGTTATTTTGAGCTTGAAGTCTACTGAATAATTCTCCATGTAAATTCCTAAAAAGCTGGATTTCCCCATAGCCCATACCTCTATGGTTCATTATTTGAACCCAATTTGAGACTTCACATTTCTTCCTTTATTAATTTTTTTAACAGATACGCTAGGCATGAGACACACCGTCAAGTAACTTCCAGTCAGATGGGTGAGCAGAACCACATAAGAATATAATAGAGATAAGTACAAAGTAAAAGTCCGTTTTGTTAATTTTAATTCATTCTTATAACCTATAAAAATCTCTTCCGTTTCCAAGTGTATAACTACCCAACCCAGCTTTATCTTAACCACAAATTTAACAAGCATGTTTTATATTTTTGTCCAAATTGCTAATATTTTAATTGCATCGGTTGATACCTCAGAATCAATGCTCTTTGAGTTTATTTATTACAGCCAGTTGAATAGCAATGCCAAAAAGAGGTATCCCCATCCTAGCCCCTAAAACATGTGCATGTGACCTTATGTGAAAAAAAAGGCTCTTTGCAGATATATTTAATTTATAAAGATCTTGAAATCATCATGGATTACCTGGGTGGGCTCTAAATTTAATAACAAATGTCCTTATCAGAGACACTCAGGGGAGACAGAGAAAAGAGAAGGCCATGGAGCAAAATGGTCACAAGTCAAGGAACACATGCAGCCATCAGAAACTGAAAGAGGGAAGGAAGGAATCTCCCCTAGAGCCTTCAGAGGGAACACAGCCCTTCAGATACCTTGATTTTCGACCTGTGGGCTCCAAAACTGTGAAAAGAATAAATCTGTATTGTTTGAAGCCACCAAGTTTGGGTAATTTGTTATAGCAGTCCTAGGAAATTAATACTATAAATTTACTACCTATTGTGCATCACTTTGGTGTGTATATTAACAGGAGTGAGATGTTGTGTGAAGAGGACCATCAAAGGAGCATACAGACTTCAGGGACATAGGGTAGGGGGTCAGATTAAAGAGGAGAGCTGTGAATGACAGGAATTTTGACTTGACTTGGTCCAATGGGAAGTCCAATGGTCCAAGGCTCTTGGAACCTTGATTAAAGCTGGGTTTTTTAAAGGTTAAGCTGGAAATAATGGGCAGTACCTATGGGTATGAAAGCAGGGAGGGGTGGTTTCTGAAGTCAGGATACCATTTAGACACACAGTTTCAAGAGTCTGGACATTAGGTGAAGGCAGTGTCAGAGGGAGAACCAATGGGAACTAATATACTAAGCATAGAGAATTTCAATCAGATATCAAAATCAGAGCAGGAAAAAAAGCCTCTGTCCAAACTGAGAATACTGGAAAGAAAAGCTAGCTTAAATGGCAGCTTTAACCAATGTATATTTGAATATCTGAGGCCTGCACTTTGTTGAACCATGAACAAATTGCCTGTATTTTCAGTATCAGTGAGAGAAGTCAGGTATATATCTCCATGGTTAAAGAGTATCTTTGCCCTTCTATTAGTGATTTTCCATTCTGGCCTTCCACCTCTCCTCATTCCACCTACAGGTTTCCCTTCGCAACCAGCAGTCACTCAGCCTGGGACATTCAATAACTATGAAATAACTCTAGTCCAGTCATGAAAACAAGTTCTGATCCATTTGTCCAGTGACTGGATGTGCATCACCTTAGCAAGAGCAGGTATCGTGAAACTCAAACCATCGGAACTTAAAAAAAAAAATGTAATTTGCTCCACCCTCTCTGCTAATGAGATTTTTCATTAGAACTTATATTGGGGGAGAGGGGAGCATGGATGTCATTGAATTGGTAGATATTTTAGCTCAATGAAATAAAGAGCTGTAGGGGCGCCTGGGTGGCTCAGTCGGTTAAGCAGCTGACTTCGGCTCAGGTCATGATCTCGCGGCCCGTGAGTTCGAGCCCCACGTCGGGCTCTGTGCTGACAGCTCAGAGCCTGGAGCCTGTTTCAGATTCTGTGTCTCCCTCTCTCTGACCCTCCCCCGTTCATGTTCTCTCTCTGTCTCAAAAATAAATAAGCGTTAAAAAAATTTTAAAAAATAAAAAAATAAAGAGCTGTAAGAAGAAACAGGCTAGCGGGCAGATGAAAAGGGAGAGGGACAGGCATACAAGCAGTGCCCATTTATATTTGTCAAACACATTTACTCTCAGCTTAACAATTTTTAACAGCAATTTTGTTTAAAATTTCTTTAATTTTGGGGGCGCCTGGGTGGCTCAGTAGGTTAAGCATCTGACTTCGGCTCAGTCATGATCTCGTGTTCTGTGAGTTTGAGCCCCGTGTTGGGCTCTGTCCTGACAGCTCAGAGCCTGGATGGAGCCTGCTTCAAATTCTGTGTCTCCCTCTCTCTCTGCTCCTCACCAACTTACACTCTGTCTCTCTCTCTCTATCTCTCAAAAATATATATATATTTTTAAAATGTTTAAATAAAAATCCTTTAATTTTATAAAAATTTTATTAAAATTTTGGGGTGCCTGGGTGGCGCAGTCGGTTAAGCGTCCGACTTCAGCCAGGTCACGATCTCGTGGTCCGTGAGTTCGAGCCCCGCATCAGGCTCTGGGCTGATGGCTCAGAGCCTGGAGCCTGTTTCCGATTCTGTGTCTCCCTCTCTCTCTGCCCCTCCCCCGTTCATGCTTTGTCTCTCTCTGTCCCAAAAATAAATAATAAAAAAAAAATAAAATAAAAATAAAATTTTGTTAAAAGTGCATAGTAGTCCATTAGAGACAAGATTCTATTACAATAGCATGTAGTAAAAGTTGTAGGATGGAATCAGACCCAAAATCAAGGTCAACCAAGGTTCTGGGACAGAACTATACGGGTTTGAGGGAGGTCCCCTCACTAAGAGCATTAGTTAGTAAGAATCAAGACAGAATGAGTTAATTCATCTCAGAAATGTTTATTGGGTGCCTCCTGTGTGTTCTGCCCTGTCCTAAGTGCTTCTGGAAAGAGTGGTAAAGACAGACCAATGCCTGCCTCCTTAGGTGGCTTGCCTAAGGTTATGATGATAATGGGACTCAATTTCCCAATCCAGTCAAAAAGATCCAAGGGTTTTTAGGTCCTTAGAGGTGAACAGGATATATCTACACAAAAACATTAATGAAATGTAAAGGATATAAAGGAAACTCCAACCCTTCAATTGCATTACAGCCACATGAGCTACTGATTTCAGGAGTGGATTCTTCCTCTTTAAAGGGAATCTGGGGGTCTTTGCAGTAATGAAAGAGTTCTGTATCTTGATTATGGTGTTTACACAAAGCTACAAATGTGGTAAAACTGAAAAGAGCAATTCACACACACAAATAAGTGCATGTAAAACAGGTAAAGTCTGAAAAAGTTCTGTGGATTGTACCAGTGTCAACTCCCTGGTTGATACTGTACTCTAATTAGGTAAAATGTTACCATTGGGAAAATGGAGTGAAGGACCTCACTGTACTATTTTTACAACTTCCAATGAATCTATAATTATTTCAAAATAAAAAGATTTTTGGAAAGGGATTTGAGAATAAGAGTGTTTTTGTGAGTTTGATCTACCCAAGATAGAAGATGGTCTGATTCTGGGACCATCATGAGAGTTCTAAGCACATCCCTAGAAGGAAGAAGGTTGACCCATGCAGTTTCCTCAGAGTCCTAGAAATCAAGCCTCCTCTCTGGCAGCTCCTTTAGCTCTTCCCAGGATACCCACACCAGAGACACACATAAAAAGCCATGGCAAACACTGGACTTGGCCTCAGGAAATTCTTCCAGAATACCTCCACATAGCCTGCCTGGAGCCTTCTCACACATCACACATGGTTCTCAGTTCTCTTGGCTTCTCACCTTGGCTCCCCCTCTGCTTATTTCCCAGGGTGGAGCTGGTAACAGTGCCCCAAACTCTTGGCACTGACCTGAGACTTTGTGAAGTAAGACCCAGACATCACCTCTCAGCTCCAAACACTGATGTCTCTAAAAAAGAAGGCTGAGGCCCTGTGACCTGGAGTCCAGAGGGACCAACGTAGGTCCCTGGTTCCATATCCATCCAATCCAGTTCATTTTTTTAATGTCTTTGTTCTGATTTTATGCTCATCTTGCAACAGTTGATCATGACTTGGACTTTCAAGTGGATTTTCTCAATGGAAGGAAGTGACCAGAGAAAATAACCACTTATTACATCTCCTGTTGCAAAATCAACTTCCATTCTGGTTTCAGCAGGAGTTAAATCAGCCCCTCAGTATAGTATATATGACTCAGAACCAGACTGCTTGAGTTTAAATCCTAGCACTACCCTCACTAGCTCTGAAACTTTGGATTTTACCATTTACTTGCTATAGGACCTCAGGCAGAACCTCATCTCTCTGAGGCACTTTTTGTTTCCTCATCTGTGAAGTGGGTATAATAATAGAACTTACCTTATAGGGCTGTTGAAAACATAGGGCTGTTGAAAAAGGAGAAACACATCTAAAGTACTTAGAGCTGTGCCTACATAGTAAGGGTTATGTTGTAGTTATTATCACTGCCTGGAAATTAACAAATATTGAGGCCTATAAAGCTAGAAGGCAGACCCTATAACCATAAGAACTGAGTTACCCACAAACACTGACACAATAGCATACCCAAGCTAAGAAATAAGCCATCTTCAGAGACTTCTCTTGCCCCCAAGTGCCTATAGAATTGGTCTGCTTGGTGATAAAGAAAGGACACATGCCGATGCTAAGTTTTGCCCTTCAAGGTCAAAACGACTTGACAAATGATTCAAGTCAGAGAAACTGCCTGGTGGTTCAGACAATCTGTTATTCTGATGAACTGATTCACACATGGAGTAAGAAGAGTTCCAAAGACAATCCATGTAATGGTATCTGAAAATATCCCCTGAAGCAGGGTTTTGAGAAGTGCTGCTTGAGAAACCACAGCAAATCAATACTTGTGTTTACAAGAAGCTAGGGGAAGTAAAACTATTGCAGGTTCTATGTATATGATAACAAACCAACTACTCAAGAAAGTTGACTGCAGAAACGAATAAATCAATTAATTCATTCAATTAACTTCCCAATTTAGTAAAAGATTCAGTTAACTTTGTGTTCAATTCAGTCAAAGGTATTCGACACGCTTTGTGATAACCACAGATTTTACCTATGGCTCACTGGCCAATTAAAATGGCAGTTCACCCAGGGAAATACACAAGGGTTAGAAAGTGATTACATTATTTCATAAATTACCAACATAAACTAAAAGTTAGGTATGGAAAGAGCTTAGAGAGTCAAGCTATAGCAGCTGTTTATCATTACCACCCCAAAACATGATCCTGGCTAAGTTGCATAAACAAAAGACATACCGGTCGCAGCATAATTAATAAATACCAAAGTTACAGCTGAATCAGAGCAGGTAATAAGGGGTAATTAGGCAGAGACACCTGGATGGAACTGATTCCCTTGAGTCAACTGGGGAAATGATATAACTGCCTCCCTGGAGAGACAGAGACTGGCTGAACACTTCTTTTGTTTTCCCTACAGGGAGTCACAAATGCAAAAATCCTGTGTCCAAACTATGCATAAGTCTAGAACCTCAGAAGTTAGCAAAATAAAACCAGAGATAGGAAAAAATAATACATTTCCAGGGACCACTGTGACCTAACAGAGCTCTCCTAACTGTCCATTCATGAATGTGTCAGGGGTTGGAGGGATGGGCTGGAGAATGGAGCTAGAACTCAGAAATGCCAAATAACAATAGCCAAGATGTGCTGGATGCCTACTGTGTGCCAGGCCCTCTTCTAAGCACTCTCATACATTAACCCCTTTATTTCTCAGGAGAGTAGTATAATCAGCCTCATCTTACAGGTGAGGAAACTGAGATAAAAAATTAACTTCCCCAAGATCCACAGTAAGTAGCAGAGCTGGGATATTTTATCTAGGCAGTACGGTGTCAGAGTTTATTTATTTAAATACTGTATTAGGGGGCTAAACAAAAGAATCCACTTAAATAAATGCACTATGGGGTCAAATGAGAAAGCAATCTATCAAATCCCCTTTGCCTTTAAAGTGCCTCCAACAATGAGCATCAGCACATATAAGGGCAGTGTTTGTAAAGAGGTTAGTCATTTGGACCTGTGGAGCAAACCAAAACTGGAAAGGGGCGGGGCACATGGGTGGCTGGTGGGTTGAGCATTCAACTCTTGATTTCAGCTCAGGCTCAGGTCATGATCTCTCAGTTCATGGGATCGAGACCTGTGTCAGGCTCTGTGCTAAAAGTGTAGATCCTGCTTCAGATACTCTCTCTCCTCTCTCTGCCCCTCCCTGCTCACGAGTTCTCTCTCCCAAAATAAATAAACATTTAAAAATTAAAAAATAGAAGACTGAGGGGAAAAGGAAGGAAGAATTTGGTACTGTGAAAAAATACCACTCATCACTCTCCCTTTCATAAACCTTGGTACAGCCTCTATAGGCTGACCACATCCACAGGGTGCCATGCCTCTGAGGCATGGCAAATACTCTAAAGTAGCTTCCTGGCAGTGTAGAAGAAAGGTCAGACTTACAAATCAACAATAATGAAGTGCAACTCCCTGCCTGCAGCCCTGCCAGGCCCTGTGAACTGTTGGCAGCTCCTGGCACCTGTGGGGCCCTGGCCTCAGGGCAGGGTGGGCAAAGCCCCGTTTCAGAGAGATTTGGAAGGAGATAAAGGGTGATAAAGCCTGCTGTGCACAGAAAAGATCTCATCACAAGCAGAAACTATATCTACCTGAAAGGGAAAAGTAATTATTACTAGAAGACAATGGAATACTCTGGGAGCAGAGAGACAACAGAGCATGTCTCTCCTGGAACAGTTAAATCTGGGCACAGATCAGAAAAAGAACCAAAATGGAAAGAAGTGTAGCTATTTAGAAACAGAAAAAAAAAATCTGTTTTAAAAAATCATCAGTCCCATATCCAGTTGCATTGAAAAACAGCTAAAATCTGGAAGTATGTTTACAAAAGGAATTGACTGGAATACCAGAGAGGTGTCCTGTGTCTGCTCAGAGTTCTTATTGGACCCCTATAAGGAAGAGGGAGGCCTATTCTGTCCTTTATCCTAGGAAGCACAGTGTCCTGAGCAGGGAGCAGTACCACCCAAGCCACATGTGGCTTTTAAGGGAAGAAGGAGGACAGTGAAGGCACCTGGGTGGCTCAGTCGGTTAAGCTTCTGACTCTTGATATCACTACTCAGGTAGTGATTTCCTGGTCATGAGATCAAGCCCTGCATAGAGCCCTACATACAGCTCCTCACTGACGGTGGAGCCTCTCTCTGCCCCTCCCCCGTGTGCACTCCCACTCTCCCTCACACTGTCTCTATCTCAAAATAAATAATAAACATTTAAATAAAAAAAGAAAAATTTCCACAAAGCCTTTTAAATGACTGAACACACCAAAGAGAAAGGTCCCATTGCTGTGGGATTGGAGAGTATTTTCTACCCTTACTTGTAATGATTCAAACACTGAGGGATGCCATACCAAAATAGGGAAGCAGAGCAGGGGAGGGAGGATCCTGATGGAGCTTGCGGATGCAACATATGGAATAAGTTACTGAAGAAAGTGGCTCTAACAGAGTTTGTAAAAGTTGAGGAGGGGCAGTTATGCTTCTTTTGGAGACAGAGAAGATTGAGGGCGTGGTGAAAAAACAGCAAAACGGGATTAAGATAAACCAAAAACAGAGGAGAAATATTGGGCCAGATGAACTTTCACCTTCCCTAAAATGATTTATGTACTTACGAATAGCTAGACTGGACTTGATTTCTGGGGGTGAAAGTTGCTGGTGAACCTGCACGAATCCAGCATTTCTGCAGGAATTCTAGGCAGAGCTACAGTTCTACAGGCAAACCAAACATCAAAGTTTCATGGCGATGAGGTTCAATATTTAGGTGGGATAAACCATTACTAAATCTTAGACTTGACCACCTCACTCTGAGGAGAGGAAAAGATGAAGGGCATGGAGTGAAGTAGAAAAAGAAGAAAGAGAGGAGCTGATTTTACAGAATTCTGAGGAAAGAAGTGGTTCACTTTTCTTAATGCTTTAATCTAGTCTTTTATCTCTTCTAAAAAAGAAGTTTCTTTCTGTCTCATTTATGACTTATAGTTATCAGAAGTCAAGAGAGACCCAACTGTAACTAAATGCCCTGTGAGGACTCAACCAGATCTAACCAGTGGCTTCCATAATACTTTGGGCCAGAGAGGGTTGGGCAGAATAAAGATTGTTAGAGCACAATGGTGAGCCAGTGTATCTAACAAATTGTCACAGGGCAAAGCAGGAGCCATAATGGCAAGGAAATAAAATGCAAGATTGAGAAATTTGGTGTCAAGTGTCAGGTACTGGATAGGGAGACTGAGAGAGTACAGACTTGCCAAGTCTAAGGCCCAAAGAGTCAAAGGTTGACCCTGGAAGATTTACTACAGCTTGAGATCCATGGAAGGGTCATGAAATCAATGTAGTCCATTTTTCTCCAGAATTAAAAAAAAAAAATAGTAATAAGATAAGATGGAATAGAATAGGTTAAGACAGGGTAAGATATAAAGTAAACTACAATAGACTATACTAGAAGAGTGAATTACATTCTATACTAAGAATAAATATTGTTCAATGAAGTTTTTAATTCAGGGGCGTTTGTGTATATGTGTGTCCACACATGCACTAAGTCTTTCTATAAAATACACACCTGACCATGTGTATTTACCAAAAAAGTCTGAAACCACTCATAAATAGAGGCTTCAGGGGAAATGGGGGATGAGGGAGGAAAGAATTATAAAATGCATGAAAATTGGAATTCTCAGCAAATGCTACAATAGTTCTAATGCCCTCCTTGAAGAATGGAAACCCAAAGAATCAAAATAATGTGCCCAAAGGTCTAGGGTTCATGACAGTGCAGATACTGGTATCTTCATGCCTATACTGTGAGTGCCTAACATTAAGTTTTTGATTGCCAAGGCATCCATTTTAAAAGACATCCATCTTAAAAAAATATATTATCAGCTATGTGAAACAGGTACCAGCAAAACAACCAGATAAGGAATTAGGCTGCCCCCACCATGAAGTTTGATCTTTCAGAAAGCCCTGGGTAACCCAAATAACTGACCACCTGAGTGACCTTGCTTCATCCTTCCCACACCCTAATTCCTGCTCTTGTGCTGTAAATTAGCCAATAAAAAGTGAACTTGCAAACCTTGGACATCTTACCCTCAGACCCTAACCAAAACAAAATCCCAGGTTCATTTCCTCTCCCCTCCCTGCACCCCCACCACCCTCTCTCTCTCTCTCCACCTCACCCTCTTGCTTTTCACTTCACTGTGGCCTTTGGGTGTGCCGTGTACCCTTCAGGACTCATGAGTAATAAACCCTGATCCTCAAAATTCCCTGATGGTTTTGCTGAGTGCATGCCATAATCATAATAAAAACCACAAGGGCCAGTACAGCCACAACATTGGCCCAGGCTAGGGAAATGTCTGCAGGGGCTTCCTACAAATAATACCAGCTGGGCTTGGCAAATGCCTCAGGCATTTTTAGCTGAGAGCATCACTGTATAGGCTGGGAGGACACAACAATGCCAGTAAATGCTTTTTCCCCCTAAACTGTAAGGGAAACAGGTTGAGAGAGTAGGAGGAAAGGAGGCACTTCAGACAAACCTCCGCTTTGAGGAGCACCTTGTGTTGGTTCTACCATTAAGATGGACAACAGTTTGTAATAAGTCTCTGTTCTGCCACCCACCTAACTTGGGCAGTCACTCAACTTCCATAACCCCAGGTGTTTTTCCTCTATAAAGTGACACCAAATACTTGGACTACACCCCATTGAGACTTACCAGCAACCATTCCCCCCTGCTTATTTTCTATCAGTACCCTGACTTTATCCATTCATCTCCCCCGCTCCATGTGACCCAAGGGTAATGAACTCCATGCTCAGCTCCAAGAGTGGATCCTGAATAGTCTATGCCAATCATAATAATCCCATCCTTCCTTGCCAGTAATTGGTTCAGGCACCCAAGCCTGTCACTGTAGGTCACCCCTCCCCTATGAAATAGACATTACCTAAAATTAGACAATCTATGTAAAAACATTTTATAAACTGCAGAAAATCTATACAAATGGCAGCCTTTTCCAAAATTATAAAGTTTCAACTAACCTAGATAGAGGGGTTTTTAGGAAAAGTCCTTAACTATTATGAGCCTCACCTCCTTTCTTATGGGACATATTTGCCCTCTGTCTTGACCTCTGAACAGGGATTGTATTCTGTAACAACACCTAGGGCATTCTCAACACTTAATAAATGCAAAATAATGTTGTGTTAACTACAAATTGCCACCAGATGTTCTTAAGGCTTTAGAACCTTCAGGTGAAACTGATTGCACAAAATAGTAGTTTAATTATTACATCATCCATCTCCATAATGGAGAGTGTCTGTCTCAGCACTAAGATCCCAGGTTAGACTGTTGCTGCAGGGTTGAAGACTCAGTGCCTAATATGTGGTCCCTAAAGGCAGGTTTTGGGAAGAGCCAACAATCAGCTTCTCTGTACATCACCATCTTGAATTATTTTGTTCAAAGACAAGGCTGAGCATCCAAAACAAGATGTCAAACAAGAAGATGTCAAAAAAAAGAAGTTTCTGGCTGAAATGAAGTTTAGGAAGACAAGTACTCCCAACAGTGCAGACAAGTAACCAGAAGCATTACCCATAAGTGGTTAATAAAAAGATAGGATGACAAGGTCGCTTAGAAGAGCTGTAAGGAATAATCTCCTCCTCTGAAGGGCACCAGGAAAGGAAAAGGATTCCTGAACCCTCAGAAAATATTCCTCCCATCCAGTGGGTTGTAATCCTGTCTGTAAATTAGAATCACCTGGGGAGGGGTGGGGGTGGAAGGCGATTAGTACCATATGTCCCTGAACCCCACCCCAGCGAATTAAATCCAAATTCCTAGGGGAAGGATTTAAAGTACACATGGACTACCAACATCATTAATATCACTAATATCACTTAGGAACTCATTAGAAATGCAGACTCTCAAGCCCCACTCAAACCCCCAGTCAAGACCTACTGAATCAGGATTTGCACTTTAACAAGATCCCCAAGTGATTCTTGTGCCCCTTAAAGCTGGGAAATGCAAGCTCAGAAATCAAAGAAATTTATTTTTCCTCTCATAACAGTTCCTGTGCAGAGTAGCAGGGAAGCCTAACTCCACACAGTCATTCAGGGACCCAGCTTCTTTCCTTTATGTTGCTCTGTCATCCCTAGGACATTGCTAACTACTGCCTGGATAACTATGGAGTCCAAACAGCAGCAGGAGAAGAGAGCACCAGAGGAGAACCTTCAATTGCCCTGAGGTCTAACACCAGAAGTACTATACAATGTTGCTCCTCTGAAATTAGTCACAGAATGACAGGTAATTCAAAGGATGTTGAGAAAGTTAGTCTAGTCACATGTCTAGGAAGGAGGAGAGGACAAATTGTGGTGAACAAAAATCAGTCTCCATGCTGGACACCCAGTAAGTGTCCAATAAATGATAGCTTTTAGTAGAGCTATAATTATTTTTTTTAATGTTCACTTATTCTTGAGACAGACAGAGAGCGAGCAGGGAAGGGCAGAGATGGGGAGACGCAGAACTCAAAACAGGTTCCAGGCTCTGAGGTGTCAGCACAGAACCCAATACAGGGCTTGAACTCATGGACCACAAGATCATGACCTGAGCCAAAGTCAGATGCTTAACCCACTGAGCCATCCAGGTGCCCCAGAGCTATTATTCTTAACCAGTATGTATGCTTTACTAGCTCAGAATACATTTTAACCTTCTAGTGAACTGCTGGAGACCCAAAGAACTGCTTGAGATCAGCAGGAAGTCTGGAACTCCTTTCTTAGGGCCTTCCCCATTCCTCCATCCTTACAAGGCCCAACATCCTAGAGCCTTTTTCAGTTCTAAAAGGTCAATCAGCGGCATCTGGTTGGTTCAGTTGGTTGAGTGTCTGACTTCAGCTCAGGTCATGATCTCACGATTCATGAATTCAAGCCCTGCTTCGGGCTCTGTGCTGACAGCCTGGAGGCTGCTTGGGATTCTGTGTCTCCCTCTCTCTCTGCCCCTCCCCCTCCCCCTGCTCCTCCCCCACTCTGTCTCTGTCAAAAATAAACATTTAGGGGCGCCTGGGTGGCTCAGTTGGTTAAGCGTCCGACTTCAGCTCAGGTCATGATCTCGTGGTCCGTTAGTTCGAGCCCCGTGTCGGGCTCTGTGCTGACTGCTCAGAGCCTGGAGCTTGTTTCGGATTCTGTGTCTCCCTCTCTCTCTGACCCTCCCCCATTCATGCTCTGTCTCTCTCTGTCTCAAAAATAAAAATAAACATTAAATAAATAAATAATAAACATTTAAAATAAATAAGTAAAATAAAAGGTCAATCATACTTCCAAATGCCAGATGAGCAAAATAACTAGAATGTTCTACTAGCTCACCAGGTACCATTGCTTTCGTGGCTACATCATGGGCATACTAAACATTGGCAAAATCACCAACTTCTACTCAAGATCAGTTCTATTTACCAAGTTCTATGGTGAGGGGGCTACCTTTGTCAAACCATAAACAAAAATCCCTTAATAATATTACCTCAGGGGTAAGAGGTTACTGGCCTTACTTTTTCACAACTAAGGGAGGCACTCACATGACTTTTCCTATTATAATAAAAATTGGCTCTACGGCTGCTGGTGGATGTGAGAGGCTGGTTCCATTTTAAAAATTTCATCTCACCAGGGCACCTTGATGGTTCAGTCGATTACGGGTCTGACTCTTGATTTCAGCTCAGGTCATGATCTCTCGGTTCATGAGCTTGAGCCCCACCTATTGGATTCTGCACTGATAGTGCAGAGCCTGCTTGGGATTCTCTCTCTACCCCTCCCCTGCTTGCATGTGTGCTTAATATCTCTCTCTTTCCCTCTCTCTCTCGCTCTCTCTCAAAATAAATAAAACTTTTTTTAAAAGTGTGTAAAAATCTCATCTCACTAGTTCTCAATAGCACCTAAATCTCCTCAAGACAGGCATCATGATTTCTGTTTATTGTTTTAGAAGGGAAGAATTTAAAAGAATTTTAAAGGAGGAGTTTTAAAAAGGAAGAATTAAAACATGGGGCTGTCTCCAAATGTCCATCAACTGATGAATAGATAAAGATGTGGTTTATAGATACAATGAAATACTACTTGGCAATGAGAAAGAATGAAATCTTGCCATTTGCAGCAATGTGGATGGAACTGGAGAGTATTATGCTAAGTGAAATAAGTCAGTCAGAGAAAGACAGATATCAAATGTTTTCATTCATATGTGGAAGTTGAGAAACTTAACAGAAGACCATGGGGGAAGGGAAGGGGAGAAAATAGTTTCAAACAGAGAGGGAATCAAACCATAAGAGATTCGTATAATGAGGCGGGGGTTGGGGGGGTTGGGGAGAGAAAATGGATGATGGGCACTGAGGAGGGCACTTGTTGGGATGAGCCCTGGGTATTATATGTAAGCGATGAATCATGGAAATCTACTCCCGAAACCAAGAACACACTGTATACACTGTATGTTAGCTAACTTGACAATAAATTATATTTAAAAATTTAATTTAATTTAATTTAAATTTAAATAAAAAATTGGGCCATCTCAATAACCACAAAGTCAGCACTCGAAACTTGGGCTTTTTGGCTGATAATAATAATATCTAATGTGCATTAAGCACTTTATATCACCATGTACTCTAAAAAAATTTTTTTAATTAATGTACATACAGAAAAGTACACAAATCACAAATATGCAGCTTGGTGAATTTTCAAAAACTGAGCACACCCACGTAGTCAGTACCACAACAGGGAACACAACATTTCTAGCACCCCCAGAAACCCTCCTCATGCCACTAGCTAGTCATTCTCCCTAACTAGGGCAGTCACTATCCTATTTTCTAGTTTTGCCTGTTTCTGATCTTTATATAAATAAAATCACACTGCATTTACCTTTTGTATCTGGTTTCTTTTATTCTACAATACACTTGTGAGATTCATCCATGTTTCTTAATATTTTTTTAAGTTTATTTATTTATTTTGAGAGAGAGAGAGAGAGAGAGAGAGAGCACAAGCCAGGGAGGGGCAGAGAAAGAGGGAGAAAGAGAAAATCCCAAGCAGGATCTGCACTGTCAGCACAGAGCCTGACTCAGGGCTCAAACTCATTAAACATGAGATCATGACCTGAGCCGAAATCCAGAATCAGATGCTTAACCGACTGAGCCACCCAGGTACCCCAAGATTCATTTATTTTTTTGCAAGTACATACAGTTTATTCATTATTGTTGCCATATAATATTCTATTACATAAATACACTGCCATTTATCCATTCCACTGTTGATGGGCATTTGGTAGCTTCCAGTTTGAGGCTATTATAAATCCTGCAACTGTGAACATTCTAAAACATGTCTTTTGGTAAATACATGTATTCATATATATTATATATACACCTAGAAGTGGAATTGCCAGGACATACGATATGCATTGTTCCACTAGCAGACACTAACCAAATACGGTTTAAGTGCTTCACATGTATTAATTCACTGAATCCACGTAACAGACCTAACAGTGAGAGTGATATCATTGGTCCCCATTTTTACAGAAGCAGAAATAGAAGCTCTGAAAATTAAATAGGTTAAATAACACAGCCAGTAAATAGATGAATTCTATTTAAATATGGTTTATTTTTTAAACGTTTACCTATTTGAGAGAGAGAGGGAGCACACACACACAAGTGGGGGAAGGGCAGAGAGAGAAGGAGACAGAGAATCCGAAGCAGGCTCCAGGCTCCAGGCAGAGCCCAACACAGGCTCAAACCCACAAACCATGAGATCAGGACCTGAGCCAAAGTCAGATGCTAAAGGGACTGAGCCACCCAGATGTCCCTTAAAATAGGGTTTAAATTCAGGAGGTTTAGGCCCAGAGCCTAACCCATAACCACCACCCTGTGTTCTTAAGCCAGGATTCATTCCAGAACTGTGCCATTCTGTTGTTTTGCTAACTCATTTCCCCCACCATGCATTGTTACAAGAGTTAGAGCACAAATATACACATGCACACAAGACAGTTCTAGGAATGACAATCAGTATTGACAGTATTGATATTATTGATATAAAACCAGCCACAAGCTGGTCATTTACCTGGGTAGTTTGTGTCTATATGAAAAGTTCAGACAACCAAAGATTATTTTTACTTTATTTCTAGTGGAATTAAAAATACAGGGTAAGCGAGACCTCCTCAGATACACAGTATCAGACATTCTATTTTAACTGGAAAACTTGGAGCCATGCTCACCTCAGCCTCCTATAGCAAGTGGCAATTCTATATGATCGTTCACCATATTATCTGTGCTAGCTGTTTTGAGGGGGTGTACACTAGGGAAGCACACATGGGATGAAAACATTCCCCATCCTCATGGATCTCACATCCCTGTGACATCAGAAGTAACAATGACAGGGGTGCCTGGATGGCTCAGTTGGTTAAGCGTCTGACTTTGGCTCAGGTCATGATTTCACGGTTCGAGGGTTGGAGCCCTGTATCGGGCTGGAGCCGGCTTCAGAGTCTGTGTCTCTCTCTCTCTCTCTCTCTCTGCCCCTCCCCCACTCACATTCTGTCTCTCTCAAAAATAAACATTAAAAAAAAAAAAAGAAATAACGATGACAGACAATAATAATAAGTGCCACAATGTAGTTATAGGGGTACAGATACTCAAGACAGGAGTGAAATACTTCTCATCGACTGGTCAGGGAAGACTAAAGTAGTGGTCTCTTTTAGCTGAATAATAAAAGATTGATAAGATTTCCCAAAAAAAGACAGTATGGTCAGGGAAGGAGTCATGGAAAACACCAAATGCTTCTGGAAAATAGCCAATAATGGAGTATGTTAGAAACTGGAGCATATACTGAGCAGAATAACGACACCATTAACATTTACTCAGTATTTAGTGTGTACATTCTCATCTGATCCTCACAACAGCCTGACGAGGTAGACACCATTATTCCCTTACAGGTAAGGGTACAGGGATATAAAAAATTAAGTTAACTTGTTCAAGGCCACAGCACTGGTGTCACTGACCAGCCTTCAGTTGTGGCCCATCTGACTCTAAAGGCCCCACTACACTCTAATGTCACCTGCCAGGGGTAATGGGAAATGGATCTGAGGGGGTACTAGATGCCTGGACTTCATATGGCAGGCAAAGTAAGGACATCAAAGATTTAGTAAGAAACTAAGGACATAATCAGAGCAATGCTCTAAGAACAGAATACCTCAAACTGTGGATTACTATTTATTATTACATCATGGGATCTATTTAAGTGGGTTTTAACTAGCACCTTTTTTTAATAAAAAGAACAGATTGAAATAGAAAATATTAGAATGCATCTCTTGTTGACTAAAATACAATTTTATAAAACTTCTGTCTCACTTTAGATAGGTAACATACAGGTAAGTAAGTAAGTGATTGGATGGATGGATGGATGGATGGATGGATGGATAGATCCATCCTTCTTACTGTAGGTCAGGGTCCAAAAGTGGGAAGCCATCAGCTCTAAGAAGATTGCCAGGAGTGCAAGCATACTGATCTGATTAGAGGAAGAGTGTCTGAGGGCAGGGAAACCAGTGAGAGGATATTTGTAGATATTTTAGTCATGGAGAAGACTGAATTGGGTGATAGCAGCTGGATTCAACAGAAAGGGTTTTGTGTAATACATGCATGTTTTCTCTGACTTCATCTACACTCGACCTCATTCTCCTGTTCTCTGTGCCCTCTACAGGGGTCCTTTGAAAGCCCCTTCTGACTTGCCTGCCTATTTCCTAGCAGAAGACTTAACTTCCACGTTGCACCCCTCCCCAGAGCTCAAGCAAAGCAGTCACTGACGTGTAGGGTTGTTTTAAAATAATGAAAGTAACTCCTCTCTCATTTGTCCAGTAACCTGTCTGTTACAAAATATATCCTGGCTTTGGGGACAAAACATTAGACAAGCCCAGAGAGGTGGATGGCCCTGAAGATGGTCTTTTCCTCTTGGGCTCATCATTAGAGGCCTTCCTGACTCTCTCAGTAGCTCTGCACTTCTGTTGCCTCCACCCTGGGCTCCCATTTGGCCCTCACAGCATCCTTGCCACATAAGTACTATATTAGTAACTCCATTTTTTAACAGATGAAGAAACTGACAGAGAAGATAAGCAATGTCTTCAAGTACCCACCACCCTCAGCTAGTAAAGAGGAGAAATGAGATTGCAACCCAGGTCCATGTGACTTCTAAGGTCACGTGTTTACCACCATTGGCACACTGCCTTTCATTAGATTATGTTTCCTTTATATTAGGAAAGCTTAAATTTTTTAAGATTGATTTTATTGTACTGTACCACAGAAAGCTAAGGTATGGAAGCATATCGGGTATTCAATCGGAAGACTAAAAAACAAGAAGTTTCAATGTCTCGTCTAAGACATAAGCCAGTGACAGAGCTAGATCCAAGACCAAGGCTAGCAAGGCTAAGTGACAAACAGCTGTTGGTTCAAAGAATTTTAATCTAACTGTACTCAGAGCATAGACATTGGTCTGAATTTGTCAGAAGCCAGTGTGTAAATTCATTGCACAACTTCTTCCCTGAAATACACTTTTAAACTCTTTCTGGCTGATTGAACTTGTTAGCATTTTCCTTCACACTACATCTCATCCTCTCCGTGTACACAGGATGGTTGCTGGAGAATGTTAAGAGAGTACAGACAGATTCTACACACAGTGGGGAATCGCAATAACTGTGGAATAATGTCAACTAGGAAGAGACGTATAAATTTATATACACTCAAAGACCCTGAACTAAAAAGATCTCCCACAGACAAAATTTAAGAATTAAGTTGTCTGGGGCGCCTGGGTGGCTCAGTCAGGTAAGCGTCTGACTTCAGCTCAGGTCATGATTTCTCAGTTCATGAGTTTGAGCTCCACATCAGGCTCTGTGCTGACAGTTCGGAGCCTGGAGCCTGCTTTGGATTCTCTGTCTCCCTCTCTGTCTGCCTCTTCCCTGTTTGCGCTCTGTCTCTCTCTCTCTCTCAAAAATAAATAAATGTTTAAAAAAAATTTTTTTAAGAATTAAGTTGTCTGGAGCACCTGGGTGGCTTTGTCGGTTACACATCCGATTCTTGATTTTGGCTCAGGTCATGATCTCGTGGTTTGTGAGTTCAAGCCCCACTGTCAGTTCAGAGCCTGCTTGGGATTTTCTCTCTTTGCCCTTTCCCTCACTGGCACGCGCATGGTCTCTCTCTCTCACTCTCAAAATAAATAAATAAACTTTAAAAACAAAAAAAGAAAGCAAATTCCTACCCTTGCCTCAGTTTCTTTTTTTAATGGGGAGGAGAAAAAATAACCTTAAAATAAATAATGAAAACATGTAAACTATAGTATGACATGGTAAAATGAACATGACTTAGACCCAATTTCAAAACCCAAGCTATATGACTTTGGGCAAGTAACTCTACCTCTCTGTCCCTAGTTCTTCAGCTGTGACAATTAAATAAAATAAGTTATAGAAAGACATCAGAAAATGGTAAGTGTACATACAATAAATTATATTATAGACATGAGACTACTACACCCAAATGATCACTGCCCTGAGGCATGTGGACACCTCACTGCCAGGCTGACAAGAGGATAAAAACCATTGCAGTTTGGCTGAGGCTAAAAGAACTGACCTGACTCTGGACTTATTTGTAGAAAAGGAGTCCACCAGGAAAAAAATCATAGTATTCAAAGGCAACCTTGGATCTGATCCAGCCTGACACTGATACCCAAGAGGATGGAAGTGGAGGCCTGGAAAGGCAGTAAGAATGTGTGAGGTGTGGAGATATTCATAGTTAAGTGGATGACAGAATTTGATTCCAGACAGACTCATTCATGTTGAATGTCATAACCACAAGAGACAAGAGGTCAGCATGGGCCAGGAGTTTGTCAGGGTCCTTATGGTAAGCTAAGAAATGGCCCCAAAAGGGGTGCCTGGGTGGCTCAGTCGGTTGAGCATCCAACTTTGGCTCAGGTCATTATCTCACAGTCCGTGAGGTCGAGCCCCACGTCAGGCTCTGTGCTGACAGCTCAGAGCCTGGAGCCTGCTTCGGATTCTGTGTCTCCCTCTCTCTCTGCCCCTCCCCTGCTCATGCTCTGTCTCTCTCTGTCTCAAAAATAAATAAAAACATTTTTAAAAATTAAAAAAAAAAAAGAAATGGCCCCCAAAAACCTATCCATGTTAAACCCCTGGACTCTATAAATGTTACCTTATTTAGAAAAGGGGGGGGGGGGGTCTCTGCAGATGTAATTAAGTTAAGAATCCTGAAAGGAGGAGCTCATCCTGGATTATCTGGGAGTACCTAAAGGCAATCACATGTCTCCTTTAAAACTGACACAAAGGAGAAGATACACAGAGGAGAAGGCAGTGTGAAGACAGAGGCAGAGATTGTAGTGATGAGCCTATAAGCCAAGGAATGCTAATAGCCATGGGAAGCTGGAAGAGGCAAGGAATAGATTGTTCCTTGAACCTTCAGACGGAGTGTGGTCTTGCCCACAACTTGATTTCAGACATCTGGCCTCCAGAACTGAGAGAATAATTTCTGTTCTTTTAAACCACCAAGTTTGTGGCAATTTGTTATTGGCAGCACTAGCAAACTACTGCAGCCCTGGACAGTGGTTTGAGGTTTGGGTGAAGTTCAAGCCCAAGAATAGAAACAGAGTTCAATCTAATGGTAGAAGAGAAGTCCATCACACAGGAGTTCATGGGGCAGACAGCAGCATGGCCTTTCACTTACCAGATACCAGAGTTAGGCTATCCAGACCAATTCCATATTGAACCCTGATGGAGAAGAGTGAGCAAGTGCTGAGCTGACTCAGAGGCTGGTGGAGTTCATCCTTCAGGTGAGATATTTCAGTACCCACAGGAGAGCAGGCAAACAGGAATGGACAGAGCAATCAGTGATGTTCTGCTAATAAATGATAAATATCTTGTAGAACCTGGTCATATGCAGTCTAAGATGAGTTGGTTTCGGCGGAGGGATAAAAAAGCCACAAAACATGCTTCTCCTACAATGGAGAAGTCACATGCTAGGCACATGTCAGCACTAGAGGCACAGAGATGAGGCCAGGCTTTGCCCTCCGGAGCTCCACCTCCGGTCAGTCCCCCCCTGTAGCCCCCACAGTCTCTCTTAGAACAAGACCTCCCTGCATGTGCGACAAGACTCATTCTCCTTCAGTCAGCCAAAAGTTTCTGTGGCATTTTATGCCCATGTTAGCAAGAAAGAAGAATCAGGGAAAGGAAGAACTGACCATCTCTATAGGCTTCCAAGTCACAAGTCACAGAATCTGTCTTATTGTTAGAAGATAGCAGGATTCCCTGACCCCTAAAAGTACCATTATAATAGGATTCCAGCTTAGATTTTCTCAAAAGCCATACTTCTCCCTCCTAGGCACTACAAAAGAAACAGATATGCATCAGTTACATCTGCATACAAACAGAGATGCATCCCTGTACTTCAAGGAGCCTGTGCTCTCATATATAATATGAGGTCTACACATAACCACTAAACTATAAAGCAGTGGGTACATTAGAGTGACACAGACAATCAGAGATTAAAGAACTTGAAGGGATAAGAGATGTTTTTATTGATATATCAATGCAGGCATGAAAGGGTTCCTAAATGTGGCAATCTGATATTAAACTTGTATCATCATTCATGGCCACCAGAAAGAGTCTTATCCAGAATAACCCAGCATGATAATGAAATAAGACAATGTAATGGCTGCAATGAAAAGCTCTTAATAATCAAAGAATTTCTAAATTATTTCAATTCTCGGGGTGCCTGGGTGGCTCAGTCGGTTGAGTGTCTAACTTCAGCTCAGGTCACGGTCTTGCAGTTCATGAATTCGAGCCCCATGTCAGTCTCTGTGCTAACAAACAGCTCAGAGCCTGGAGCCTGCTTCAGATTCTGTATCTCTCTCCCCCTCCCGTGCTCATGCTCTGCCTCTATCTGTCTCTCAAAAAAATAAATAAATGTTAAAAAAAATTTTTTAAGGGACGCCTGGGTGGCTCAGTCAGTTAACTGTCTGACTTCAGCTCAGGTCATGATCTCTTGGTCCATGAGTTCAAGCCCCACATCGGGCTCTGGGCTGACAGCTCAGAGCCTGGAGCCTGCTTCAGACTCTGTGTCTCCCTCTCTCTCTGACCCTCCCCCCATTCATGCTCTGTCTCTGTCTCAAAAATAAATAAACATTAAAAAAAATCAAAATTTTAATCAAAATTTTAATCAAAAAAAATTTTTTTGATTGTTTCAATTATCTGGCCGTGATTGCTCCTTCTAAAAAATGGAGGAGTTTTATACATAATCACCAAAGTCTTTTCCAGCTTCCAAATATTCTTTGGGCAGTTTACCATAAGAGAGATAGCCCTGTTGGCTTTATCCTTAGGGACTCCCACGAGTTTTTTGTGGATGTGGAGAACTTTTGGATTTTCAGAAACCTATAGACATCTTTTTTTAAGGCCATAGAATGGCTGACATGTGGAAATGTGACTGAGAAAATAGAGCAGACAGGTCTGCTTAAAACTCTGGGTTCCTCCCTAAAAGGCAATATGGCCAATCAGGGAATGGAAGACTGATAGACACAAAACTTAAGCCCTGGCCTTGAGACATTTCTGATTGCCTCGGTCAGTTTCGTTCTCACTTTGCTTTCATTCTAACACCCAGCTGTAATTCCTACTCTCCCTCCCACATAGTTCTCCAATCGATCCTTTTTTTTTTTTTCTCTTGAGTCAGGTTTAACTTTCTGAAGGTTGAAAATCATAAAGAAAAAACTAATATGAAACAAGGAATTGGGGGAAAGGGAGCTGTACTCAGAGAACTGTAGAACTGAAAGGAACATGGTAATGTTTAAGCCTCAAAAGAAAGGCTGGACTACTGACTCCTCAGAGGGCTAAGTGGTTTGAGCCACATACATTAGCACTGGCCTCCTCAGACTGATCTGTTGGTTGGTTGCTATATGGAGGGTGATAAAATATCTATTTGGGTGGGGTCAAAAATTGTATTACACTCTTAGAGCACATCTGTGAATACTGGCCTTTTGAACAAATGACCATAGTTCACCAGGCTTCTGTGCTGTCAGAGGCTGCTTCCCAAATACCAACTTTGAACCTAGCTCTGCCATATGGTCACATGGGGTCAATGAAAAATAGTGTCCAAGGGCCCCCAAGCATGAGAAGGTCTGGCAAAAAGTGACAGGTTTTATCCAGGCTGCTGAAGAGAAATGTACTGAGACTGGAAAGACTAAGGAGGTGCACGCCTTCCGAACGTGTCTGTGGATCAAAATACACCCTAACAGATTTCTGAGAGAGCCCCTGGTGGCCATGTTAACCTTGGCATTGTTATCATTAAGAGGCTATGCTCATTTCTGGCACCTAACATCGGACACATTGACAGCAACAGGGTTGATGGAAGAGGAAAGAATCTGTTTTGCAGTAAAAAAAGATTTAAAGATAAAAAAAAAAAAAAAGCAGTTCTCAGATTTCTCAGGCCATTTGAAATCACGCCAGAGAAATACTTGATTTCAGCATTCTTAAGCCCTCTGCGATGATGCTGTGAGTTGTGTCCCCCACGTGTGATGATGTATTTGGGGGCCAGAGTTTTCTCAAGATGTTCCAAGCCTGCAGGCTCCTGATCCTTTTTCAAATTATGAAGATGATAGTATCCCAGTGAGGGTTGTGATTAGTCTAAACTCTCCACAGCTGTGAGAGTAGAATGGGCAAATTCCAATAAAGATCCTGCGTGTTCTGGACTGAATTTACCTACACGACATCGAGGCCTAACTCAGGGACCACTTAAAAGAACCGGAGCTGCCTCAGTGCTGTTCTGTTTCTTCCACAGCATCAGCTGCTGGGGGGCTGGCAAATGTTCTGGGAGGATGCCTCCCCTCGCACCACTGTCATTGGGCAACAGTGGATGTTCATTTAGAAGGTCTGGGGTGTGTGGGTGAAAAGCAGGGCTGGGGAAATTAAACTCAAGTACATGGGAATTTAAAGAGGCCTTGCAATTCATTATGTGAATGGCCAGGAGGATTATAAAACACCTTGTAACTGAAGAGGTTGGCCTGGAGCTGTGTGGGACAACAGAACCAGCTGTATCACCACCCCTAACTCATTTAGAACAGTGCTAGCAAGAAGGCAGGCTCAGAGCTTTCTTCAGTTACTTGGAAAAGCCAACAGGGCTTTATTTTCTTATTTTGGACACTTTTTTCCTAAAATACTTCCTTGGAATACTAAGTAATGTAATAATACACAGCATGCTCCTTTTACCATGTTTAATAATTGTATCATCTGAAGACACTTGGCTATTCTCCCTTACGACACATCTGACACTACGCTTTCCAAAACTAGGAAAGACTTAGGGGACAAGGATTTACATAACTGTCTACACATATTAACAACTATAGAAATAATAAATAACATTCCTCACTTTGGAAAACAAAAAGAAAATACCAAAAATATATATATAATAGTTTTTTTAATCTAATATGATTTGCATGAATGTAGAATCTTCTAAAGCTACGTATACATTCATCATGTACATCCACTTCCATTGTTTACAGTCCACTGAAGCACACACCTGGTATCACTCCTGACACCTAGAGATTTTTAATAGTCTACTCTCTATGATTTACAGTTTATCACATAGCCACACACATATGTGACATGTGACATTTCTCCTTGTAAACACTGAACTTTTCTCTAAGGCAAACCAGAAAGACAACATGACTAAAGTCAAGAGACCCAATGGAGAGTTGAATGAGCTGTAAGCAAAATTCTGAAAGCACCAACCTCTGGATGATCTATCCATACGTGGTATTTTATTAAAATGAGGATGTGAGTGGAAGAAGATGGAAACAAGCTCCAATTTTTTCTAATATTCATAACAAACAAAACACACAACTACAAGCATTTCCACTTTTAACTTTTCACGGTCCTTCATGCAAATCTTCTACATGCTAATAGATCTTTCAACTATTGGCCATACCACCTCAGATGTCATCATTTCTAGAGAAAAATCAAATCATTAATTTAAGCCTGTTAAACTGGATGGCGACTGTGCATTACTCCCCCTGGAACCCACGTTGCAAGGGCAACTTCAGTATCAAATGGCTTACTCCTGTCTTTCTGCTGGAGGCCATTTCCGAGTACAATCGCCTAGTAAGGCAACTTGGAGGGGGGGCAAGGGAGGGGAACTTTAAAGAACTGAGTAGAAAATCAGACAGTATGTCAGGATTCTTATGGCTAAAACAAAGCTGCAGGGAGAATAAGCAGGGCAGCCCTACGGATAAGAGGAGTGTTGCCTTGCTGGGAATATTCAGTTGGTCTGATAGTAACATTAGTAGTTGCTGGTAGATGCTTGACAATCAGCTCTTATGGAGGAAAAAGCCATGTTTTATAGCATTTGCAATTTCCCTGGTGTTATTACACCCATGAAGGCTGATTTCAAACTACCCAAAGTGATATCCCTGCATGAGATTCACCATAACAACCTCTGTATATTTCAGACACAGACATAACTAATCTCAACAGCATAAATTATAATAAAATGTGGGGAAATAACTAGACTATGGTGAATTTTGAGCATTACTGTTGTTTTTAGTGTCATTATTTTAATTGTAAGTTTATATAATTTAGTTCTAATTAATGGTTGCATTTAACAATTGGCTCCCAAAATTCATAAAAATATAAAGGTGGGCTCTAGTGAGCAGGTACCATTGGCTCCAGCACACCACTGCATTTTGTTCTTCAGGGACATTAAAGACATTTTAAACAAACAACAAACCAAATAAATGAAGCTACTAAATCACCTGGATCAAACTATTTTCAGGGATTCCAAGGGTTACACTGTGAGTAGTATTTACAGGGATACCATTAAACGACAACACCTTACATTTGTATCACGCATTACACTCTTCAAGTTTAGGGCACAATGGGACAGTCTGATCCTGCGTAGTGAATTTAAATCGGTGAGTAATAATAGCATTCTAGTGTCTGGTGCATGAAAAGAAATTCCTGGGAGCTATCTGTACAAGAGAGAAGTGTAAGGAAGGAACTGGGAGCCAGGCAAGGAAGCCTAGAGCTGGCCAGAGCCCCTAGGTTCCAGATTCCGTCCCGGAAACGGCTCCATTACTGAGAAAGCAGGTGTACGTTATAGTACCAGGCTTTCCTAGCTCCCTCCTGTTTTCTGACTCTAACTTAAGAAGTCAGACTAGAACTCAGTTTTTTCTGATAGAAAAGAGTTGGACGGGATATCCTCTAAGAATCCCTCAAAAAGATAAATTAGAACCATAACATTCAAATACGCTTTTATCTGACAGAACAGCTTTGAATGGTTTTTCTCCCCGATCCAAACATACCTGTTACACTGTACACACTCGTGTGAAGAGTCTACATAGATCTCACTGCCAAAATTAACAGCAGCAGTAGTCGTGGCCGAGTGGTTAAGGCGATGGACTAGAAATCCATTGGGGTCTCCCCGCGCAGGTTCGAATCCTGCCGACTACGGGAAGGTGAACTTTTGCTGCCGATACTTGTTTTCGTTTCGGAGAGTTCTTCCCAGTGTTTCCCGCAGATTATTTAAGGAATTTTGAACGGTTGGAATACAATGGGGACCCCAGTGGGACCGTAAAAGGAGCGCGTGAGGGAGCTAGGGTGTCGCGTGATTGTGGTTACAACCTGAGCCCAGGAGGGGGAGACGGAACAAAACACGCCAATATGGAGTGAAGAAAAGCAAAGCGTCGCGAGGTCGCGCAAAAAGGTACAGCTCCGACCTCCCGCCCCGCGTGCTGGCCAGCTCCGCCAGGACTCGCGGACCCCCTGCGCCTTTTTGCGCGAGCGCTTCAGCGTCCGGGCCACTCGGACGCCTGGGCTGCCTTGGGACAACAAGCGCATGCGCGGGAGTGGCCGCGAGCGAGAGCGCGAGCTGTAATATCCTCGCGTTGCCCCTGGAAACCACCCGGCGCTGTCGCGACGTGAACGGGAGAAAGACGTAACGATTCAAGATGGCGAAGGACCTGGACGAGCTCTTGGATGAGGTCGAGTCCAAGTTTTGCAGACCAGACCCACTCAGACTGGGCATGGTCGAGCGGCCCAGAGGCTGCGTCGGCGGCATCCTCAGCAACGACCGGAACCAAGCCGAAGCGAAAGAGAATCTCAGGTTAACAGGCGGGAGGGGTGAGCTGTCCTGGTAAAGCCTGCTACACGCCCTAAAGCCGCCCGCTGCCCACGATCTCCAGCTCCTCTCCCTAGTCGGGCCGAGATCCTCAGCTCCCACTCCTAGGGCAGCATACACGTCAATTCTCTGTCCGAGAGGATTTGGGCATTTCTTAGCAAGGACCAGCGATCCGCCCGTGAGAGCCCTCAGCCAGTCTCTTTCACCTAGACAGGTCCCGGGGGCCCAAATGGAGCGGGGGAGTGCGAGGTGCAGCTTTGGGGTCCTCTCCTGAGACCCGCCCTAGAGGGCCACTCTGACCAGGGTGTTTGCCTTAGCGTGAGTCCTCATCCCACTGTAAGATTCGTTCGTGCAGAGAACCTCAGTCTATCGCCTCTGACCCAATTCCCCAGGCAGAATAATCCTTGGGCCGGTTGTTCGAGAAAACGATTCCGTTCTATACTGTGTCATCATTAGCTCATTTTTTTTAAACTCAGAGAAGTGAGTAATATTAAATTTTGGATAAATAGTTAATTATTGTGAATACAATGTTAGTACAGCCACCTATCTTCTCCCAGTGGCCCCCAGGTAAGGATCTCAGGGAATCTCAGGCATCCAAATTGAAATTTCAGGAGACTTCTTAAGTATTCTGGGTTTTGATCCTAAAAACTACCTTTCAAATTTGTCCATCTTTTTGATTCTGTATAATCATGAAATAATAAGACTTCTTTTTCCTCAATCCCAAAAAGTCAAAATTTTTGTGTCAGAATATTGCCCTTCAAAGTGATGACCTGGGAATCTCTGTAGTGACTACGTTGGAAATGTTTGTGTAATTACACAGAGGCAGCTTTGGAACAACTCAAGAAAGTCATTCTTGTCAATTTATGGCTGAGTCTGTAGTTTGGTTTTGTTTGGCCTTGATGTACAGGTGCATGATTTCCCAGAAGTATTTACCCAACATTGGTACCCAAATTATCCGACCTAACCTCTAGTGACATTTGTTTATAAAAATTGACCCTCAGAAGATAAAAACATTGAAAAGATTCTAAAGTTCAGAAACAAATTCTAAAAATTAGTTAAGTACTGGGCAGTATTCTAAACAAATGTAGAGCCAACTAAAATGACTACTTTGAAGGGGCTAATACTTATTTGACTGAACAGTTATGCAAATATCACTCGTTAATTTATATATTTTTGCCTTGTATGCTGGAGGTCTTATGTACTCATTCCCAGTACATCCCACCGTCCACATTCCACAGCAATGTTATTTTGCAATTTCTTTGGTTCTTTTTATTCATTCCTTTGGGGGATGGAGAGAATTTATCAAAGAGCTTTCCAAAGCCTTCATCTTAGGAGAGCTAGCATGCAGATGGATAGGATGTCTTGGAGCATGCTGCTCAAAATAGAAAGGGCTGCTAAGGTGGATCCTCTTTAAAAACGGGTCCTTTATGCCTCTCCATGGCCTGTTCTTGCACTACTAAAATCCATCCATAATGTTTCTAGCATCCCACCCCATCTTACTACATCAAATTTTTAAGTAATACTTTTATAAAAGCTGTAGCAAACCAGTACTGCTGTTATTTGTGTGTTAAAACTTTTCATTTGGCCATGTACTTGTAAAGGTAAATTATGCAAAAAACAGCAGCAAAGGCCCTAAACCTAAAACCAAATACAGTCCCTACCTGGTATATGAGGTCAAACATTAAAATTTTATCATGAGCCAAAACTGATACTAAAAATTAGGAACCGGGGCACCTGGGTGGCTCAGTCGTTGAGCGTCCGACTTCAGCTCAGGTCATGATCTCATAGTCCGTGAGTTTGAGCCCCATGTCAGGCTCTGTGCTGACCGCTCAGAGCCTGGAGCCTGCTTCAGAGTCTGTGTCTCCCTCTCTCTCTGTTCCTCTCCTGCTCTCACTCTGTCTCTCACTCTCTCAAAAATAAATAAAATTTTTTTTTAATGTTTAAAAAAAATTAGGAACCTATTTATATTATGAATTTGTTAACAGACTACCTGTCAATTGTACAGCAATGTAGCCAGTATCTCTTCCCCTTATAAGAGTTAAAATACTGAAATTGTCTCTTAAAATGATAGCTCCACAAATAATAAATGACCATGCTACATCTGGATACCAGGAACAACTGCTTATGTAAGAGGTCAAAACCTATACAATTTGTTGAAGTATTCAAAATGATAAAGAGAAGGACTGGTTAATTTAAAAAAAAAAACTGGGTTGAACTGCAATAGGACTAAAGTGGTTCAGGATGATACAGATGGGAATATTTACAGATAATATCATAACCTCCTAGATGATAGCTATAATAATAGCCAACATTTATTGAGTCATTTATATATGCGAAGTGCTTTGTATGTGTCATATCATTTAATATCCACAACCCTGTGAGGTAAATAATATTATTATCCCCATTTCACTGACCAAACTAAAAGTTACTTGCCCAAGGTCATATTTCCAGGTCTACCAGGATATTGTAGATCTAGATTTAAGCTTTTATATATGCCGTTTACATTTAATTTGGGTCTCAACTGTTTGTGTGTGTGTGTGTGTATGTGTGTGTGTGTGTGTGTATTTTAGAGTATGCCTTTTACTTTTGACAAAAACTGTATCTTTAATCAAGATTAGAATATAAGAAGCCAAGTTGGGGGGGACCAATAAGTGTTTATTAACCTTTGATTAAGATTATTGTGGGGCGCCTGGGTGGCTCAGTTGGTTACGCATCCGGCTTCGGCTCAGGTCATGATCTCACGGTCTGTGGGTTCGAGCCCCACGTCGGGCTCTGGACTGACAGCGCAGAGCCTGGAGCCTGCTTCGGATTCTGTGTCTCCCTCTCTCTCTGCCCCTCCCCTGCTCATGCTCTGACTCTCTCTGTTTCAAAATTAATTAAAAAACATTAAAAAAAAAAAAGATTATTGTATTATAGGAATGCCTCGTGGCTCAGTTGGAAAAGCATGCAACTCTTGATCTTGGGGTCATGAATTCAAGCCCCATGTTGGATGTAGAGATTACTAAAAAAATAAGTAAATGAACTAAAAAAAAGATTACTGTATTATAGCATCAAAAGACCAAAAAAAAGTATTATAGGGTCCATTAAAATTTGTATGAGTTCTCACTGAAATAATGGCATTCTTTTCTTCTTTTTTTCATTTCTATAATACAGCATAGTCAATTGTATGCATCATGAAATGGTATAACAGACCAGACTCTTATGTAAGTGTGGATCCCTAGTAGTTCTATTGGGTTCATAAAGTTTGAGTGCATCTGATTCTTGAAACTGTGAATATCCTAAAAACTAAAGGAGGAGAGAATTTCAGGAGAACAACTTAGCAACCTGCTGTCATAAAAGAAATTGAAGGAATTGGCCAAGGCCTCACAGCCTTGGGCATTTTTGAAAGATTAAAGGGGGGTGGAACTGAAAACAGCCATTAAATTTTGTGATGTAGGCAGTGTTGACATTTGAGAGAAAAGTTTCACTACAGTTGAGGGATGTAGAGGCCAGAGATAGTATATTAAACCTGGAAAAAGTCTTAAATAGTTATCTAGATCTCATTTTTACAGGTAAAATATCTGAGGTTCAGAGAGGTTAAAAAGTTTAAACTAGGTCAGTAGCTCTCAACCAGTGATGATTTTACCACTCAAGGGCATTTGGCAATGTCTTGGCATATTTGTCACAACTGGGGAGGGGTATGCTACTGGCATCTATTGAGTAGAAGTTAGGGATGCTATAAAACATCCTGCAGTGCACAACAGCCCTGCTTCTACCACCACCACCACACACACACACACACACACACACCAAAGAATGATGTGGTCCCAAATGTCAGTAGTTCTATGTTTGAGAAACCCTCACCCAGATCACCATCCCATATATTTGTGAGAGAGTAGAAATAATGGATATAGACTTCAGGAGTGAGTGAGAGGGTGGCAGCTCAAGAGAATTTTTGGAGTCCTGTATATATTTGTAAGTCAAGGGAACAAGCCAGTATAGAGTGGAAGAATTTAAGGGTAAAAGTTATAGAGGGAACAGCTGAATAGACAAAGCCTGGAGATAGATGGAATCAGACATTCAGTGTCTGGATTTTCTTACATTGGGTTAATTACTCCAGGCAATAACAAAGAAGGATTATAATCCTGAAGTTAAGAATTTTCAGGAGCACTTGGGTAGCTCAGTTGGTTGAGCATCCAACTCCTGATTTCAGCTCAGGTCATGATCCCAAGGTCATGTGATCGAGCCCCACATCAGGCTCTGTGCTGAGTGTGAAACCTGCTGAAGAGTCTCTCTCTAAGATAAATAAATAAATAAATAAATAAATAAATAAATAAATAAATAAATAAATAAAAGAATTTTCAGAGTAGATACATTTCTGAAATCAGTCTGACTAAACTTATCTTCTAAAATATATACTTTAGGGGCGCCTGGGTGGCGCAGTCGGTTAAGCGTCCGACTTCAGCCAGGTCACGATCTCGCGGTCCGTGAGTTCGAGCCCCGCGTCAGGCTCTGGGCCGATGGCTCGGAGCCTGGAGCCTGTTTCCAATTCTGTGTCTCCCTCTCTCTCTGCCCCTCCCCCGTTCATGCTCTGTCTCTCTCTGTCCCAAAAATAAATAAAAAAACGTTGAAAAAAGATTTTTAAAAAAAAATAAAATATATACTTTAATGGTCTAATGAAGTTATGAAGTTGATATAAAGCATCTGTAACAAACTCTAAAATGAGTTCCTCTTGTTTAGCATTAGGTGTGCAGACTGCCCTAGATTGAATTCCAAACCTCTCTTCCCACTAGTTGTATGATCTTGGGTGAGTTTCTGAATTTCTCAGTCCCTGCTTCTTCATCTATATAGTAAGTATTCAGTAAATGTTAGTTAGCTATTAAAGAGTTTTGTGCAGTAACAGTTCATATCAATAATCCTGTGATGGCTTTCCCTGCACAAAGTAGAAAGGTAGTTGAGATATTCTGTCAAGTGAATGCTCTTGATAGATAGATAGCATAGATAGATAGATAGATAGATAGATAGATAGATAGATAGATAGATAGATAGATATAGATCATTTGATTATATAACATTCAGCGCCTGTAGTTAAGAGATATGGTTATTGACTTACAATGGAACTCTTAGGGAAACAATTAGAAAGACTAATTAAAATTATCTTTGTTTATAATTCTCAGGTTCTACTTATAATTGTACGTATCTTGTGTTCTTTAAATAAGTGGTTGATGTAATTTAGAAAGGTAATGCCCAGCTTTCTCTTGAATATAGCTTTCAACGTTTTTTTTTTTTGTTTTTTTTTTTTTTTGTTTGTTTTTTTATTTATTTTTGGGACAGAGAGAGACAGAGCATGAACGGGGGAGGGGCAGAGAGAGAGGGAGACACAGAATCGGAAACAGGCTCCAGGCTCCGAGCCATCGGCCCAGAGCCTGACGCGGGGCTCGAACTCACGGACCGCGAGATCGTGACCTGGCTGAAGTCGGACGCTTAACCGACTGCGCCACCCAGGCACCCCTTGAATATAGCTTTAAATGTCTTATTTTAAGTGTGAAATAGTAAAGTACATATGTGAATTTGTACCTGATAAACTGCATCTTTGTGTCAACAGTCTTCAACTATGTCTATAGAAGAAAATAATTAACGTCACACTTATCCTCCTGTTATCAACTCTAATAATAAACCAATTAGACAAAATTCTTCTGATACTGACTGACTTTATCTGCACTTAAGCTTCAGCTGTTTTGTTTTCAGATCAACAGAAACATTTGCAAAAGAAGATGATCTTGACAGTCTTATTAGTGAAATATTTGAAGAGCCCAACTTTGACAAAAAACCTTTTGTAAGTCAAGTATTATAAATGTGCAGTAATTCTTTCATTATTTCAAGACATGTTTAGAATAGTCTGTAAATGTATAGAATGCACAAGTATCTGTAGTCCTTTGAATTCTGAGAAATACAATTATTTTAAAGGAATTATTCTACTCAGAGTTATAGAAAAAATAAAATACTAAAAACTCTCAGTATGTGTTTCGCTGTTCATTTCTCAGCATTTCTCAGCAAGAATGAAACTAGAAAAGCTGATAGAGCAGAAGTCAGCTCACAGATGAAATAGGTTTCTTACATTTATTTGTATACTCTAAGAACACTTTTCTAAAAGACTGAAAACGGGTACCTGGGCATCAGATCCTTGATTTCTGCTCAGGTCATGATCCGGGGTTGTGGGATTGAGCCCCATGTGGAGCCCGTTTAAGGTTGTCTGTCTCTTGTGTTCTTCTCTTGTGTGTCTGTCTCTTGTGTCCCTCTACCCCTGTCTCCCTGCCCCTCTCCCCTATCCGTGCTCTGTCTCTCTAAAAACAAAATAAAAATAAATAGAAGATTGAAAACAGCTTTAATTATAGAAATATGCTTAATGTTTCAGATGCAATGACATTGCTGTTATCCCATGAGCCAATGAGTACATTGTTTGTATTTTAATGTTTAAGTGCTTTTCTATCTATCAACTTCATAAAAAGCTTATAAAATAATATAACAGCCAGCTATATACTTACCACCCATAGTGAACATATCTTAATGTTTTGTCATATTCGCTTCTCTGGATTTATTTTTAAAGAAATAAAAATTATAGTTTAAGAACTCCAAATCCTACTCTACTGCCTTCCTTCCCACAGGTAACCTATCCTTTCCATCTATACTTTTATATTTTAATTACATACTTATATAATCCTAAACCATTTTAACTGATGTACAATAGTCCATTATGTAATTCTGCCACAGTTTGTTTACCCACTTCCCTGGTAATAGACCTTTAGATTGTGACCAGTTGTTGCATTTAGGAACATTGCTTCTTCAAATATTCTTTGCATGGCTTCTTTTATCCATGTACGAGAGTTTCTCTAGGGTGTACAAACCTAGAGGAGGAATTGCTTAGGTCATAAGGTGTGCTTATCTTCAACTTTTCTACCCATTGCCAAAATGTTTTCTAAAGTGACTATACCATTTCTATTGTGGCCAGCAGTGGATGAGAGTCTGTATACATTAATTTTTACTGGTTTGGTGAAAATACATTTGTGAAATTTAAGAGAAGGAGGCCAGATGGAAGTCTCAATTACAAGGACCACGAAGGGAAAAAAAAAATCTAAGAGATAAATATAATACCAGGGGTGCTTGGGTGGCTCAATTAAGCATCTGACTCCTGATTTCAGCTCAGGTCATGATCTCATGGTTCATAAGTTGGAGCCCCACATCAGGCTCTCTGCTATCAGTCACAGAGTCCACTTCAGATCTTCTGTCCCTCTCTCTGCCATTCCCCTGCTTGTGTGCTCACGCTCGCTTGCTTGCTCTCAAAAAATAAACATTAAAAAAAGAAAGAAAAATATATTATCATAGAGGGCTTTTTTAATGTTTGTTTATTTTTGAGAGAGCACAAGCTGAGGAAGGAAGAGAAAGGGAGACAGAATCTGTAGCAGCTCCAGGCGCTGAGCTGTCAGTGCAGAGCTCGAACTCACAAACTGTGAGATCATGACCCAGGCCAAAGTCAAAGTCAGACGCTCAACCAACTGAGCCACCCAAGCGCCCCTCAAAGAGGTTTTTTTTTAAGGGGGAAAATTACTAGGCAGTGGTGGTGGTAAGGATACAGGTAAGAGCCACTTTTATTTTTGGTAGCCAGACTAAAAATCAAATGACTAGTATAGAGCTTAAGATCTTTATTTCTCTAAATTTAACATTTTCTGTTCATAAGCAGATGGTAAATTAATAGGCTGATGACCTAGTTGATTAACATATCAACATAGTAAGAATGATGAGTACTCTGCAAACAAGAATGCATCATAAATGCCAAATAGCAATGCTAATTTAATCAATAGTAGGATAAAACTGCATGATGTTCTTGTTATTCAAGGATCATCTGAACAATTTGTTACTAAGTACCATAGGGCATGTATCTGTATGTGAGGTACTATCTCTTTAATTCAAGACAGTTCAGAAGGAGACGGAAATACTTCTCTGCTTTGGCTTTAAAATACACTGAATTGAAATAATAATTTCTACAATTGTGGGTAGATGAACTTCTTTGCATTTTTTCTGATACTCCCTTTTTTTAGTTATTGTATCCAGTTCTCCAGATCGTGAGGGGAAAAAACTAAATAAACTTCTGGAGGAGAGCAGATCTATGTAAAACATGGATTGGGTGAGGAAGAGAGGTGTCTTTGAAGAGGTATCTGTGCCCACCTTATTCTTAGCAGCTCATCTTCCAGAGAAGAGAGCACTGCTTCCTCCCCCATTGCTCACTCCTATTGAATTTCTGAACTGCTCTCAGACCCACACAAGAAAGCCCGAGAACAACAAATACTGTGCGTGCAAGCCTGGATGGTACATGAAACATGTTCCCCCAAATAAAAAAAAAAAGACTCATCCACGTTTTTATCTTTTAGGCACGCATCAAAAACTTTTCCAGTTCTGTTTAACATCAAATAAAAAAGAAATAGTGAAACAAAATACTTCTGCCTCCGTTAAATTTCCTCACCTACTAGGTAAAATAAAGGCATGTCTCTGCATAGTTTAAATTGCATTTTCTCCATCTTACTTCCTTTCCTTGGCGGTGGTCCTGGTATGTGGTTGGTTTATGTTGTTTGGTACCATATACCAGTTAACACTTAATAAATGCTTGCTAATAATGATGATGTTATGTAACCATATAGGAACTACTGTATGGTTGTAACTAGGTAGTTCTACAATTTCCTTGAATGTCTATTGGTTGGTACCATTCCATTTGATCAAAATTAATATTTCTGAAGTTACCCAGGAGTTTGGTTAGTTTATTTTCAGTTCAGGTGAGTACCATTTACAGCCTTTAAAAATGAGTCTGAGGTTTTTTTCCTCCTCAATTGAATTTTTCCAGGATGAAGTTTTAAATAGCAGGTCCTTCATATTAAATCATTGAACTTAGTATTAACTGAAGAGTTATAAAGTGACTCTAAATCTTAGCATGCTAATAATGGCAGTATATCAGTTTCCTAGACTAAAAGCTGAGTAATTTACAAATTCCTTAGGGAGGTCTACTTCCCTTTTGCCTTTAAAAGGTTTTGATCATTGTTTTTATTTCAGTAACTTTAAAATTATACAAAATTTTTATTTAAGTCATTTAAAAAATATTCTTGTTATAAAATAAAGAATATTAGATTTTATGTTAGAATTCTTCAAGTTACCCTTGGCCTTTATTGTTTTGTTTTTTTAACAGAAATTAAAATCTAAATCTTCAGGTAACACATCTGTCAGAGCTCCCATTCAAGGCCTTGGTAAAAGGTAAGTTGAGATTGCTTTAGTGAATTATACACACTAGTGAGCAAACACTATGAGCATAGTCTAGTAGATTTTGTAAGCATTTAAACAACAGTGACATTGAACAACAAAGCACTGGTTGGTTTTCAAGAGAAAGACCAATAGCAATATCTTCGGTGTTCTTACGGTCTGTGACCCCACAGTGTAAAAGAACTTGAATGGAAGATTATTGCATTGTAAATAATTTTCTGCCACATGAAAAAAAAAATAAGTGTGAACAGTTCCTCAAAATTAATGTTCTGTTATATTCTTCAGTGTTTACTTTGTCCCTTATATTATTTGGCAAACACATTTTTCTGTGACTCATTTTAACTCCTTGAGTGTTCCGGAATGTACAGGTTATATCCAATAACACAATGATCCTGGAATAAATACCTCTTCTTTGAAAGTTAGCCTGATCAGGAAAATATACTATTTGATTACAAGTATATAGAGTCAATGAGGCCAAACTCACTTCTCATGTTTTTTTATTGTAATTTTTTCTCCCATCTATTGAACATGTCTAGCTGCAGCCCAGTGTACCTTGGTGGAAGCACTGCTCCATGTGGAATTGGAACAAATACTTCACAGAGGTAGGAGGTCAGAAATAGATTATCTTTCTTAAGTAGGTTTTTCCCAGTTGATACCCTGTCCTTAAAATGTAGCTCTTCTCATCTTGGCATCCAACTGTTTTGTAATGAGAGGTGTATTTTATTAGGTTAAGAACACTGTACTGAAATGTTTGTTATTCTGGGCGATAGCTGTTGAAAGCTGTGATGTTGGGTGTGTGCTGTTCATTGTGTTGATGCCCATTTCTAAGCCCCACTTGAAGTGCCCGGTTCACTCCCATCCAAGTCTGCTTTCCACAGGACACCAAGAGAGAGCTTCCGCCTTGCCATTTTTGCCTTCTGGGCAGTAGAAGCCAGTGGATGAGACAGGCAAATGTGGCCGTGCAGCTACATGATGTGTTACCCACTATCTTGGCCAAACAGCATAAGAAAGCTGGGTCTTCAGTACCCAGAAAGTTCTCAAACATAGTCGCTTGATATTACATGCTTAAAAAGCAGAAACCCTCCTTTCTTTGTCTCTTCCCCACCCCTTACACCCACTGTCTCATTCATTACTTCTTTCAGGACAGTCTTATGGTCCTGATACCACCCACCCCATTACTGCTAGCATAGTCCATCATCATTGTCATAATGTAGGGAAACAAATTGGTTTAAGCATATCTTTCTGTTGTCCTGAGACTGTTGATTCTGTTTTTGCAGAGGCCTGTTTGTCTAGATTATTATATTTTGTCTAGTCATTTCTAAAACACTTTTCTACTTTCTGTTAATTTTTTAAGAAAAAAAAGAATGAGATATATAATTGCATGTTGACCACATTTTAGGAGGAATAATGGTTATATTGAATAATAGAAGTGGGATCTAAAACGTCATTGTAGGAGGGTTTGTAATGGTGCTGGCCTAGATCCTAGGAAGCCTAGAAAGAAAGGCCATGGGACTGAAGGGAGGTTGGGAGTGTGGGGAACCCTGTATTGGAAACACCAGGCAGCAGAATGGCTCAGATGGGCTACTAGAAGTCCCCCAGGGTGCTGTCTGCTGTAAAGGCTGTAAATAACAATTAATAGCACTTGAATCATTGTGCGTTGAGGGCCATCTATTCAAAGAATTAGAAACACAAGCTGGCCCTCACAGAAGAGTACAGTCTGCTTGCTGGCAGTCCTTACTTACCCATGTGGAGCCACTGGGACTTGTCTCCGTGTTTCCAGACCACACTCCCTCCAACCCCAGCTTCTCTCAGATCACCTAGGAACTGCAGTAGTTTCCCCGTTACCACCCACTCCTTCTTCTCTAGCTTCGCCCATATATAACATGAAGGATAATATCCCTAACATACTCTTTTGAGCACATCTCCCCTGTTCAGAGGGAAAATGAAAGCTACCATTCATCTCACATTAACTCTAGAGTCATTATTTGCTTTGCCAGATCGTGTTCTTCCTGGCTTCACCTCCAGTGAAAGCCAGGTTAGGATACTTCACTTCTACCAGAACATTTGTTATCCTCTACTTTCCACTTACATTTTTCTGCCTCTGAATGTTTTTCATATTTATTCCTTTTTCTAGAATGACTGTCCTTTCTAATGTATGTCCTTGCTGTCTTTGCTTATCTACAAATTTTTTTCTCATTCTATTTGAGCTTCTTTTTTCTTTTCTTTATATGGTATTCTTAAAATGCCCAGCAGGTCCCAGCCCTTATGCTAAATACTAGATGCCAAAAATAATACATACATACATACATACATACATACATACATACATACATACATACAACCCTATCCAGGAGAGGAACTGGTAAAGAAGCAAATGATGACCCCTGCAGAGCATGAAGAGAAAGGGCCCTGATGGCAGAATGCCTGAGTTCAGATCCTTCACTGTGCCACTTGCGAGATGGGAAGCCTTGAGAGAAGGGATCTATCTTCTAAAACTTCATTTTCCTCACCTGTAAAAACTGAACATACTCCATGGAGATATCGTGAGGATTAAATGCAATGGTACATTAGAGTATGCCGATGGTGCAAAACATAGCTAAGATACTTTGAGTAATAGTTTGCAATTATTTGTGGGTCTTTCTCAAATGGCAGTGCTGCTAATCCTATATTTTCCTACTACTTTTCCATTTTATCTCAGGAAATATGTATCAGTGTTTACTTACAGGTGTCTTCTGATTTTACAAATGGTCTCTAAGATAATACATTCTGGTTCACTTCCAAAAAGTAAATATTTCATGAAGATTTTCTTTTATATAGTGTTTTTTACATGTACTTTGGTTCTAGCACAGAAGAGTCTTGCTCCAGATGGAATTTAAGTAGACAAAAGAACAGCCTATTTTTGTACCTGGAGGATCCTATTAGATAATATTGACCCATGAGCATGCCAATATCCATCAAACCCCTTCCTACTTTCTGCACAGCTACAAAAGGAAAAAACACATACTGTTAGCATATATATGCATAGATAAATGTTTATATTCATGGATCTTTTCTTCCTTACCATTACAAAGATACCCTCATAGACCATCCTCTTCATAACACAGATCTATACCCACAGGAGGGTAAGGATAGACCTGTTCATATGCATGTAAAACATTTTATGTGTGAAGTAGTTTATGCTGTCCAGAGCACTGTTCTAAATATGCTTATTGGTTCAACTCCACAGGAAAAAAACCAGGATGCAAAGAGAGCAAGATTTTTTAACCCCATTTTATAAATAAGGAAGTTGAGACACTGGTGTCAAATTCATTGAACACATATTAGCCACCTGTTTACTAGGTCCTAGGTTGTCAGTGATAAATAAATGCACACTTCTCTGCCCTCAGTGAGTTATCAGTCTAGATAAGAAAGACTTTAAATGGGTAATTCCACAAATAAGTATTTAATTTCCATATAATACATAATTTGAAGGGAAAGTGCAGGATACTATAAGCATAGATAATTAGCACCCAGTTAATAGGAAGGGTTAGAGAATGCTTCCCTAAGCAAATAACATTTAACCAGACTAGAGTATGAAAAATGAATTAGCAAAGAGAGGAGACCATTAGAGCCAGAGGGCACATGGTGTTAGATGATCCCTGAGCTGGGAAGGAGTTTTGGAGTAGCACAGGACAGCCAGGTGAGCTGGAGTATAGTGAGTGGGGGAGAGAATGGATCTTGATGGGGCTGGCAAGGTAGTTGAGGGACATTTTTGTTTGGGGTCCTGTAGCCCTCTGGAGGATTTTAGAAAATGTATTGATACATGCAGTGGAAGCCATTAGTTGTTTTGTTTGAGGAAGGGGGACTGGATTTTGTTTTTAGCAGATGGAGTGACAATCGTATTTGTATTGCTAAAGGAAGTCATTTTGGCTGCTGAATGGAACATAGATAAGAAGTTGGAGGGACAAGACTGGTGAGGACACAGGGAGACCAGTCAGCAGGTAGTAGTTATGGTGCTCCAGGAAAGAGACAGTGATGGTAGCTGTAACCTGAGTGGTGACAGTAGCTGTAGGGAAAAGGTGTCATGTCTATGCTATTTAGAATCTAGAACTGAGGAATTAAGAGAGAACATTGTCAAGAATGACACCCCAAGTAATGTGCCTTGCCAAGGTCACAAAAATTATTACAAATCAAGGACTCAAATATGTAATGTGTTCTTGGCCTATGATGCTTTCTAATATACCAGTTTGCAGAAGACCATGTAATATATGCAAAAGGGATGAATCTTAGATGTTTTTTCTATTGCTGCTACTGTCATTTTCCAACTGCCAAACGTCAAGGCTTCCTAGTCCACTGTGCATATCTGACAGGATTTAACTGAGAACCAGAGTCTAAGCAGAAGACTATATTGGACTGTATTTTGGGTATTCCCATCATGAACATCTTTAAAATTGTAAAGATTATACTTACTAACTGGACAAAAGGACAAAGCTGATGGTGACAACTTGGTATTTGAGTTCCCTCCACATTTTGGAGGAAGAATCCTGACAATTTATCTTTCATTAGAATCATGCCTTTTTTTTTTAGAGGTGCTCTAATATGTACATAGTTATGAGAGAGAAATGTATTTAAGCCCTAAAAATAAGCACTTATTTACATGCCAAGGGCATAAAGGAAATTGAGTCTAATTTTCCATATGTTTTATTTGTCTGATTTCTAGCTGAAGCTCTGGTTTGGGAGTAATGCTGAATGAATTTAGAGTGTAAAGATTTGAGTCTTTTACCCAGTTGGTGGAAAGGAGAAAGAGTAGTAGCAGGAAGCATGGTGGCATTAGTAAAGTATAGATAAAACCAAAGTGTTATTTTCAAGCCAGATCGAATTTTACTCTCCTATTTTTTAAACTACTTGTAAGACTGGATTATTTCATAGGCTGCTACTAATTATAATCTAATAGAGTGAATCGTAGCAGCAGAATGATTTCTTAGCTGCAAGTTAGTTTTATTTTTCTCACAGGGCAGTGTTTGTAGGAAAATGTGGTAGTGTGAGTAGATTTGAATAAACTACTAAATTTTAAATTAAATTAAAAAGCTATATTTAACATTATGGTTGAGATTTTACACATACAAAATGTCAGGAGATTCTAAATTATAGTTCCCGCAACAGCAATAATTTAGCCAAATTGCACATATGTATTAAGGCATTAAAGTTAACACTCTGTGCAATCATGTAATAAACTACATATGCATAAGAAAGCAAGTTACGGCAGCTTTGGGAATCATCATTTTGCATTTCCTGACTTGTACGTTCAAACTCCAAGTTCAAATACGTACGAATGTAATTGTGTTAAATTTCCATATGTACAAATACAACCCTATAAATTGTTAACAGTTTGAAAGAAAATACAGAATTGTTTATGAAACTTGTATAGATTTTGAGTGTTTATTTTTTTTATGAGTAATCATTTTTATAAGTAAAGCATTTATTTTCAAAGAAATTGTCAGCACAAAAAATATTCGCAATTTTGAAGTTACCATATCTGAATTTTAGAGAGAAGTGAAAAATATATATAATGATGGGGTTTTTTTATTATTTTTTAATTGCAGATGTCTTGAATGCTTATTTTAAAAAATAAAAACGAAATATGGGCGCCTGGGTGGCGCAGTCGGTTAAGCGTCCGACTTCAGCCAGGTCACGATCTCGCGGTCCGTGAGTTCGAGCCCCGCGTCAGGCTCTGGGCTGATGGCTCAGAGCCTGGAGCCTGTTTCCGATTCTGTGTCTCCCTCTCTCTCTGCCCCTCCCCCGTTCATGCTCTGTCTCTCTCTGTCCCAAAAATAAATAAAAAATGTTGAAAAAAAAAAAAAATTTAAAAAAAAAAAAATAAAAACGAAATTTAAAAATGTATGAAGAGAAAGGTAATAATCTTCTCTCCCCTCCATTCCCACTACCCCTGAGGCAGCCAGTGTTAGTCGCATAGTATATAACCTTCCACACTTTTCTCCATGTTCTTCCAAACCTGCAAACACCTATATAGGAAATTTTTTCAGTTGTTTTTACAAAAATAGGATCATGCCATATATGTTAACTGTGCACCTTACTTTAGACATCCCTCTAGGTCAATAGATAAATCTAATTCTCTTTATCATCCAGCTACCTAATATTCCATAGTATAAATATATTTCATGTTGTTCAGTCTTTTCCCTTTTTAATAGGTATCCAGGTGCTATCCTGTTTTTGCCACTTCAGCAGTGCTGCAGTTCAGTACAGATTCTTGATAAATGCTTATATACTGATGTTTTTGTTTATATGTAATAGGTGCCCAAAAATGGGGTTGCTAGTGCAACAGCTAGCAATAATTTTGATTTTAAGATAGTGCTAAGATTTTTCCCAAAAGGTTATAGCAATTTACATACCCACCAGGAGTGTCTGAAAGTGCTAGATTAAAACATTTATTTGTGGTTGCTTTAAATTTTAATTATGTTATTTTTTAACTATTTAACAAACACTATGCCAGGCACTGTTATTAGCACTTTACCGGTATTAACTCATTAGGTCCCAATAATAATTCTAGGAGGTATAGAAGTATTCTTATTACCCCCATTTTATAGGTGGGAAACTGAGTCACAATGAAGTTTTTTGACTACAGCTAGTAAATAGTAGAATCACATTTGAAGCTAGGCAGTCTATCTCCACGTCTATACTATGATGCCTGTATTAGAGAGATTGAATATATTTTTAAGGGTTTTTTGTTGTTGTTGTCACTTGTAAGCACTCTTTTATAGCGTTAAGTATTCAGCAATGTGTTGAAAATATTTTCTTCCACTCTATCACCACTGGTCTTTTCACTTTGTTTTTGGTATCTTAAAGCCTCTTTTTATTTCCTTTTAATTTTTAGATGATCAAATGTGTATCTACATTTGTTTAATTTTTTTTAATGTTTATTTATTTTTAAGAGAGAGAGAGAGAAAATGAATGAGCGGGGGAGGGGCAGAGAGAGAGGGAGACACAGAATCCAAAGCAGGCTCCAGGCTCCAAGCTGTCAGCACAGAGCCTGACTCAGGGCTCGAACCCACAAAGACGTGAGATCATGCCCTGAGCTGAAGTATGGCACTTAACCAACTGAGCCACACAGGCACCCCGTACATTGATTCTAGTTTTTAAATACTTCAAACAGTGGAGGAAATGTCTTTTTTAAAGTAAATCACAGTCACTATACAAATCAAATTGTTTGCAGCAGCATTTCATAAGTATTTCCACATATTGTCATTTTACTCCTAAACTTACTGTGTAGTATGAGTTTTGAGAAACGTGACATTTCAATTCCTCACATTTTCAGTAAGCACCTAGTACCTGTTAAGTGTCATTCCAGTCATTCTACCCTCTTTCTCCTGTATCATCAGTGTTTTTCTTTTCTCTGTATCTTTACCATCAACATAAAAATATGCTTTTTTTCCTGGCTTCTTAAATATAACCTTCTCTTAACCCGTTTTCTTAACCACCTCTCACTCCCTTTAAAGAACCTGCTCAGATGTACTTCTCAGTGAGGCCTGTGCAGACTACTCTACTTAAAATTGCAATCCGCTCCCTCCCGATACTCCCAATTTTATTTACTCTACTTATCATTTCAAAAACTGGAAACACTTTTCACCTTCTAACATACTATATTATTTAGTTATTATGAGTATTGTTTATTTCTTCTCTCATTAGAATCTAAGCTCCATGAGGACAGAGTATTATCAGTACATAGTATGCTTTGGGTAAATATCTTTTAAGTGACTGAATGAATACATTAATGCCAAATAGTGGGGCAACTGAAGCAAGTAAGATACTGTCCCAGCATTTAAGTAGCTTATGGGGTGATAGATTTATTTCCATATAATGTGGCAAATTCTGTGATAGGGACACCCCTGGAATTTTCAATAGGAAGGGAAGCAACTTAAAGAAGTTATCCTAAGTGAAGATCTCCCTCAGACACAATTTGAAAACCACTGAACTAAAAGATCTGCACATCCCTTTTGTCTGTCTTATATCTGTACAGTATGCATGTGTGCGTATGTATCAGTATGTAAGATCTTAGTAAAATATGTAGGTTTGTACAGAAATCAAACTTGCAAGTTTGTGCAGAAATTTAACCTGAAAATTTTTATCTGAAAAATAATCAGTCCTTTAGTTAAAAAATAAGATGTAATCATATTAATCTTTACTTTTCTGTTGTTTACTCAGTCATCTCTAATATGTGGTGTATCCTATTAATAAATCATGAGAATTCCCTATTTAATTTTACCAGTAATCTTTAATGTACTGTTCTTTTTCTCTGAACAGAGCTTGTGACCATCTGCGTTGTGTAGCATGTGATTTCTGGGTAGTAAGCTACGACGACTTTATGTGGGACAAATCATGCGATTATCTGTTTTTCAGGTATGTTTCCAGAGAACTTCCCTCTGTGAAAAAACGTACCAGTATACCTTTTTATTTCTTATTTTGTTCTAACGTCTCTTGGTGGACTTGGCAAGATCATGTAGCCTCCACCTCTTGACCATTTCATCTCTCCATCTGCTGTCAGGCTATGTGATGATTTGTTACTTCTGGCAGGAGTGTAGAAAGAACCTCCTCACTGATTTTTCTGCCTACTTCTCTTCTTTCTGACCACCCTTTCCTTGCTGAAAATTAAAGCATAACTCTGAGTGTGCCATTCTCTTGCCCAAAAGTCTTCTGCTTATGGAAGCATGTCCAGGTTCCTTAGTACAGAGCAAGACGCTTCACAAGCCAGCCCCCATCTGTCTGTCATCCACCTTGCCCTTCCCCAGTTTACTTCTCACCTTCACAAGATTTTTGCTGCGTCAGAGTACTCAGTACTGCCATTTCTTCAGACAATGCAAGCTCTTCCCGTCCTGGGACACCTTCCCACCATCCCACCATTTATCTACTTAAACCTGAACTGCCCCTCAGGGTACAGTTCATTGCGTGTCTTCCATGATTCCCTCACTACTCCTGTCAACTTGGAAGTAATTTCGTTTTTTCCTGTGTCTCCACAGCACTTTGTACCTATCATAGCACTCACTGAAATAGAAGATTGAAAATCTTAGTTCGTATACGTCTGCCTTCCTCCTTGTGCTCAGGATAGTGTCTTACTCATATTTTGCAGTTTGCACATTTTTTTTTTTATGTTTATTTACTTTTGAGAGAGAGAGTGCACTGGTGCGAGTGGCAGACTCTTTTCAGAGAGAGAGAGAGTGCACTGGTGTGAGTGGTAGAAGGGCAGAGAGAGAGAATCCCAAGCAGGCTCCTCGCTGTCAGCGCAGAGCCCGATACGGGGCTCAAACTCATGAACCGTGAAATCATGACCTGAGCTGAAATCAAGAGTCAAACCCTTAACTGACTGAGCCACCCAGGTGCCCCACAGTGTGTAAATTCTTGAATACTTACACCATACCTAACATTTTTAAGATGATGTAAGTTATAAAAATGTATCTGAATTGTACATCACATTTTCAAATAAAAATTAAGAGCTAAAAACTAATAAAAGGCATGCATTTTGCACCCCCCCTCCCCCACCCAAACCTGGGCCTGAATAAGAATTGTATTTTCTGATACAAGTAATCAGAATATATTGCAGCTGTCTCCAGTAGTGAAGAGAAGGAAAAAGGTGAGAGTTTCTTCTGCACCTCTTTTGGCAGCCATTCTCACGTAAATCCATAGGAATCTTATCTACTTGAATTATTTTTAAACTGTCTCACATCAAACCGCTTTCAAAATCTTATGAAAACTTTGAATCCGCTCCACAAAACTTCAAATATACAGGTACATGGAAAAATTACAATTTGAGAGGTTTCACATTTCCCAACCCAAATAAAGCCTAGTAAAGTCCCCAAATCCCAGATCAGGTTAGCCCACTTGTTAATTCTAGAGTTGGAAAAGTTAGCTTGTGATTTCAGATCCATTTTGCCATTTCTGACTTTTCTCAATCCTCTGCTCTATACTAATTTCCGGTTAATGTAATGAGTGGTCAGTAACTCCCATATGTCACCAGTATAAACCATGAATTTTTATAAAACTAGTGTAGAATAATAGAATGCATGTAGTATCAATGCTGGGATGAGCCCTCTGTGACTGAGTAGAGGGAGGTAAAATAGTGATGTATTCAGGGGGAAAGCTAGGAAATGGAAGATTTTTCACATTTGATGACCTAGCTGTCTGAATGAGGATGTGATCTACAGAAAGTAAAGGACTGGAGGGAAGATGAAACACTTGAGGAGGGTAGGGAATCACAGCTGAAGAAAAGCACAAGTAGGTGGTCACCAAAGAAGGCAAGTTAAAACGTTTGCAGGATGCCGTTAATTGCCTGACAGAACACAGGGAACCATTTATAGTGGTATCAGTCTGTACCTTGGTTTGTTTTATTGTCCTTATTTTATAGATGAGAGAAATAGTGTATTCTAGCTTTGACAAGTTCTGGAATTTTCAAAGAGAAGTATAAGCTCTATTTGATCATCCTGCCATAATAGCTAAATAAAATGCTTTTGTTTTTCTACTAAATCATTTTCTTTACAGAAAATTATATTTCTAAGCTTTTTTTTGTTTACTTTGAGAAACAGAGAGAGAGAACAAGTGGAGGAGGAGCAGAGAGAGAAGGAGACAGAGGATCCAAAGCAGGCTCTGTGCTGACAGCAGAGAGCCCAACGTAGGGCTCAAACTCGCAAACCATGAGATCACGACCTGAGCCAAAGTCGAATGCTTAACTGACTGAGCCCCCCCCGCAGGGACCCCTCTAAGCTTTTAAGATACGTGCTTCCTTAAAAAAAATTCGGAATACATTAATTAGTTTCCTGGCTATTCATGATTCCTGCTCATAAAATCTCCAATTAAGGATTCAGTCAAGTATCAAATGTTAAATTTGTCACAATATATTGCAGCTTGAATAAAAAACTTTTTTTTCTTCATTTAACCACTTAGTTTTCATTAAACACAGTTTTGTGGAGTTTTTTCCTTTCTGATAAAACTTAGAGTATTCATTTCTTCCCCTAGTTTGCTGTAACACTTACCTAGTCAAAGTGTCAGTTTCCTGAAAACAAAGTTGGCCAGGAAAATCTCTGAGATTTTGTTAGATTCAAACCTAAATTATGCCTGGGTTTAGTACAATACAGTACTGAGTATGGTGCCCACTGGCCACCAGAGGGCACTTTGTAGCCTGCCTTCCATTGCAGTGACCTCAAAAGTAATAGCACTTTTTGTCTCTTTTTTTAATATTTATACTGTGTTTCATAATTTTGCTTTGTACTTTTTCATCACTTCATTTTGAATTTTTCCTTTTTTTCTGTTACATAAATTTAATACATTGATTATCATGAAAACCATAATTGATTTTCAGTTAATTAAACTTAAATTAACTTTTTTTTTATAGTAGCATCAAGTCAGATAGTTATCATTTTTTCTAATGGTCCTGCCCATTGATTTAATTGTTTTAACATTACTGACAGGGGTTCCTGGATGGCTCAGTCAGTTAAGCATGCGACTTTGGCTCAGGTCATGATCTCACAATTCGTGAGTTCGAGCCCCATGTCAGGCTCTGTGCTGACAGCTCAGAGCCTGGAGCCTGCTTCAGGTTCTGTGTCTCCCTCTCTCTCTGCTCCTCCCCCAGCTCATGCTCTGTCTCTCTGTCTCTCTCAAAAATGAATAAACATTAATGCAGCATAGACATTTATTCTGTTGCTAATAGTATATCTTGCTGATAAATGAAAGATACAGTATTAGTTCAACAAATAGAAAGAACAGGCACTTTTTCTCTATTAATGAGAAATTGCTATAGTTAACCCATCAGAAGCCTATTGTCTTTATGCCTCTTATATGCCTTCCACTGACTATATTGCAGGCTTTTAAAAATATGGTAGGGGCGCCTGGGTGGCGCAGTCGGTTAAGCGTCCGACTTCAGCCAGGTCACGATCTCGCACTCCGTGAGTTCGAGCCCCGCGTCAGGCTCTGGGCTGATGGCTCGGAGCCTGGAGCCTGTTTCCGATTCTGTGTCTCCCTCTCTCTCTGCCCCTCCCCCGTTCATGCTCTGTCTCTCTCTGTCCCAAAAATAAATAAAAAAACGTTGAAAAAATATATATATATATGGTATAGGTGAGTATTTGAGGTAGGAGATGAACCACCATCCCTCCTACTCTCTTCTCATATCATGTCATCTCTGATAAGACAAAGCCACTATGCTAAAATCTTCATTTTTTATTAATAGGAACAACATGCCAGAATTCCACAAATTAAGAACAAAGTTGGTAAAGAAGAAAGGAACACGGGCATATGCCTGCCAGTGCAGCTGGAGAACTATTGAAGAACTGACTGACCTTCAGACCGATCATCAGCTTCGTTGGGTTTGTGGTAAACATTAAGAATACAAACTTTTTGTGTTTAAACAAATGTATCCGTGAGAGCAATCTCCACTAATCATCATCATATTTAGGTAAAGGTACATAGCAGTATCATGCCCTTTGGAAAAAGACAGGAAATTTCATTTAATGGCTATACAGCATAGATTTTCAAAGACCAAATGGACTTGAGAAGATAATGTGTCCAATAATTTTGGAATTATTTCTTTTCGATATATGGGCATTTTACTTAGTAAATAAGATAGCAGTTCATCCAAATTCTTTGCTAACCTATCTCCTGTTAAATGGAAGTTTAATTATGATGTTTTATACAAACATATAGCCATTCATTAGCAACTGCAGTATTAGTCACTGCTAATACATTTGCTAAATATTCCTCACGTATAATATTTAAAGGGGATAAAGCCAGCCAGTGTAGAGAGGTCACTGAGGGGTGTATACATCATCCCCTCCGGTCAAATCTATTGTTGCCAAAGATCATAATTTATACATGGCAGAAACCATGTGATCAGTGGCTCACTGAAGGATTTTTAGGAGTACTGGTATGCTGTAAATGAAAACACTGCCTATATCTGACCTTACCCCAACAACTCACAGTGATATGCATAATAATGATAAATATGTATTACTAGTTTTAACTTATTTCTTCTTTTGTTGATTTAGATATCAAAAGTTACTTAGTTTGCTCTTTTAACAAATAATCCATTTATATATAAAAAAAATTTTTTTCGATGCACCTAAAATCACAAGGAAAAATCCTAATACAGATAGATCATTGTTAGATTTTTTCCAAGTATTTTCTAGCCTTCAGTGCCTAAAATTCCATCAAGTGAACATCAAGTAAGATATTTTCTCAAGCAGCCTGTTGATTTTTTGGTAGGATCAGGTTAATATATTATTTACTACAGGAGTGCATGAAAGAGAGGTAAAGCATAATTGAATCAACAGGTGATCTGTTAGGCTTCTCCTTTACATCACTGAGACTTGAGAAACCCTACAATAGCAGCCCATTCAGGAAGTCAGTTACCTAAAAACTATCAGTTCCCAGCACCATCAAGAAATTTTGGGGGCTTTGCAATCTACCATAAGCTCTTTATTGCATGTGTCTAAGATATCAATCAAATGTATGACACAAGGTATGCTGAAAAAGAGTAATTGAAGCAAAGTTGTGATTGCTTAGTCTTAAGCTGAATCCATTCCAGTCACCTGATTCAAGTAAGAAGAAAGATCAGCCATTAAAATCCTTTTCCTAGCCGTGACACATTTGCTTACCTGTAAAACTTACTCTAGTAGGTCTAGCATTGCAACGGAACACATAGTGAACTCATAGTGGCAGATGCTTACATTTTTGTATTGACAATGTATACAGACCTTACTTACTTTATTTTTGAATAAAAAGTTTTTACTCCCTAAAATTTTATCTGTGTGTAATTATATGAGAAACAAGAGGATTTGATTGAGAAACCATTGGTCATAATGATGACGTTTTCTTTATATTCAAATGTGCAAATTTACTAAATCATTAATTTGAAATTTTTTTTCTTTTTTATTGTTTCATACCTATTCTATATCCTAGATACGTTGCTCATGTTTGGCATTCCATAACATAATTCCCCAATGTCAGAAATGTATATATGAGCTCACATTGTTGTTGGCAGTTGTACAATCTGTAATCTAAAATGTAGAAAGAATATTATGTTTGTATACTGATGGATAAATAATTTAAGCCAAAATGCAACTATTTTAGTAACAATGCATAAGAAAAGTATAGTTTCTGATAAGTTATAATTTTAAAATGCAAAGTCTATAAAACTTTCAAGATGTTTTACCTATTTGTTTTCATTATTTCTCATTTTCTACTTTAGCAATTACCTATTTTTTGTCAAGCTAGGTAGCTACTTTCCTTGAGCTGTATTATACTCTCAGATCCTTATCCTGCCTAGAGTAATAAATAAATAATAAATCCTGCCTATAAATAATAAATAGCTTTATTCTGTATTTAGTTGTTTTATTTTATAGTAAAATATTCATATGAGGATTAATTTGAAATAATTTCGGTAATTTCTTTTAAAATGATAACAAGAGTTTCAAACCATCCAGTTGAGCAGAGAATTTATTTATTTACATTGGAGAAGAGAAACATGCCATAAGTTTAAGTGTGTGTGTGTACATGTATGATAAAAAGAGCAGTGGTATTTTTTTTCTAATGTGAAAAAGAGTCTCACTTCACAAGACCAATTTTTTTGTTTCATATATCAGTAATCTCCACGTTTTGATATAAAAACTTCCTGTTTCTTTATCAAGTGCCATGGCAACATCATCGAAAATACTTAGAGGTAAACTGTGAGCCATAACCTTGGAACAGACAAAAACAACTCATGTAGCTCCTTTTTCATCTATGTATTCTATGATTTTCATTTATTTATTTATTTATTTATTTTTAAGAGAGAAAGAGTGATCAGGGGAGAGAGGCAGAGGGAAAGGGAGAATCTTAAGCAGGCTCCATGCTCAGCAAGGAGCCCGACACGGGACTCGATCTTACAACACTGGGATCATGACCTGGGGTGAAACCAAGAGCCAGACACTCAACTGAGTGAACCACCCAGATGCCCCTTCTATGATTTTCTTATTAATCAATGGTCTAATCTGTCCTTCTGTCAATAGAGAATCCACAATAGACCAACCTGGGAGATACGCAGAGAGCTCAGGTTTGGTTGTAAGGATCTTCTCAGTGAGACTCTTACACATTTGTGCTTTTCTTCAGTGTTTACCGTGCCTTTGGGCAGCATTTTGTCATCCTCACGGTAATCCAAGTTTCCTTTTTCATAGTATATCATCACTGACTTCATCCTCAAATTTGTTTAAGACACCATCTGTGGGGAGTTTCTCTCCCTTCACAGAATTAGACTGACCAGGACTGTTGGAAGTACCCCATTTAAGACTTAGCCCTACTAGGGGCGCCTGGGTGGCTCAGTCGGTTGAGCGACCGACTTCGGCTCAGGTCATGATCTCGCGGTCCGTGAGTTCGAGCCCCGCGTCGGGCTCTGTGCTGACAGCTCAGAGCCTGGAGCCTGTTTCAGATTCTGTGTCTCCCTCTCTCTGTGACCCTCCCCCGTTCATGCTCTGTCTCTCTCTGTCTCCAAAATAAATAAACGTTAAAAAAAAGAAAAAAAAGACTTAGCCCTACTCATGGGTACCTGTCTGGCTCAGCTGGGTAGGCATCCGACTTCAGCTCATTTCATTATCTCATGGTTTGTGAGTTTGAGCCCCACGTGGGGCTCTGTGCTGGCCACTCAGAGCCTGGAACCTGCTTTGGATTCTGTATCTCCCTCTCTCTCTGCCCCCCACAAAAAAATAAGTAAACATTAATATTAAAAAAAAAAAAAAAAAAAAGACTTAGCCCTATTGTTTGGCCTATGTTCTTCAGGTTGTTGTTGATCTGGGGAGTCTTCATGAGCAATAATAATATCACAGGGAGACTCATCCCCAAGACTTTTGGGGGTTGCATTGCCACTGGCAGAGGGAACAGATGGGGCAGAACTGATGGCCTCAGAGTGAGTTTGAGACCAGGCTTTTGCTCTGGCTCTTCCTCTTTCATGGGTTCTTCTCATTTTTCTTCTTTTTCTTGCTTTTCTCCTTCCTCTGGTTCTGGTTCTTGCTTTTCTTGTACTTGTCTGCGCCCTCTCACCCTCTCATTGCGTCCTCTGGAGCTCTTCATCTGGATCCTGGCGCCCTTCAGCCAGAAGGCCCTTCCTGATTTCCTCTAGTTCTTCCTTCTCTCTCCTCAATCCCGTTCATCTGCTTCCATTTCCTTTTCCCTATCATGCACCCTTTTCTGAAGGAAGCTCCTCTGTAATACTCCGTCATCTTTACCATCATAATCTTCCAAGAATTCCGTTAGGCATTCAGTTTCTTTTGCCATTTCTCTTCTCTCTTCTCTTTCAGCCTCTTTCTCATACTCCTGGGTTTTCTTCCAGTCTCTGCATTCCCAATTCTTTTTTTTTTTTTTTTTTTTTTTTTTTAATTTTTTTTTCAACGTTTTTTTATTTATTTTTGGGACAGAGAGAGACAGAGCATGAACGGGGGAGGGGCAGAGAGAGAGGGAGACACAGAATCGGAAACAGGCTCCAGGCTCCGAGCCATCAGCCCAGAGCCTGACGCGGGGCTCGAACTCACGGATCTCGAGATCGTGACCTGGCTGAAGTCGGACGCTTAACCGACTGCGCCACCCAGGCGCCCCTCTGCATTCCCAATTCTTAAGGCACTCTTGGTAAGAAGTCTTTCTCTCAAAGTTTTCAGGTTTTCTTCATTCATCTGCATCTTCACCCTCTTCACAGTCCTGCTTCTTGTCTTCTCCCCCTGCACTCCCACTTCCTTTCTCTCTCTACATTCTTTCTCCCCATTCCCTTTCAGGATCTCTGCTCTTTTCTCCTGATCAACTCCAATGCTTATTCCTATGTGAGCTCCTCTCCCAATCATAGTCATGGTCCCTATCCCATTCGCCCATTCTCTCCTCATTCACGTTCTCTCCCTTTTTCATGCCCACTCTCACCTTTCTTGCTCCCCTTCACATTCTTTCTCTCCTTCTCTCTGTCTTTTGTCAATTTCCTGTCTCTCCATTTCCTTTTTTCCTTTCTCCCAGGTTCTTGTGTGTGTGTCTGAATTTACTGATCTCAGGTCTCTTGTCTTCTAACATTTCTATAGCATTTATATCCTCCTTAGTGGTGAGTGGGTAAGGGATTAGTGGAGCCGCTGGAAGTCTGAGGAAAATGTGCTGCTTTTCTTCTTCATGGGGTGAGAGTCAAATTCTTGTGAGGGGGGCATTGAGTTCACTGGAGTATTCAGTATTAAAAGTTCAAAGGCCCAAAGGCCCATTTGATCTCTTTGCTTCTTCATCTGAGGCTTCTTATCGTTAGTGAGTTTCTGGCCTGGCATTTCCATCAGAAGCTTTCTTCTTTGTTTTCCACTCATCCAGTTGTGCCTTTGTCTTTGCATCTACTTTAACAAGTAGCTTCTACCATCCAATCTGCAGATCATGCCATAACCTGAATGCCATAGGGATAGATTCAGGCTCTTTATACTCACAGAATCTGAAGGCTTGAAGTTTTCCAGATTCACCTTGTACTCTCTTCCAGCTCAAAACCAAGCCACATTTAGCAAGGAGTTGTCTTATAAGCATGTCCAAGGCTTACTCAGAAGTGTTACCAAAAAAACTGTAGTGGTGGGATCACAGTTTTCATCATTTTCTTTAGTCTTTAAGCCTGGATAATCCTTTCTTACTCCCAAATGCTTTCCAACCATAGACACAGTGGGTACTAAGACCTTTGGAGCAGCAGCAGCCATAATGTTCATTGGTACAAGACTCATTGGAGTCCCTGGAGGTACAGGTGGAGGAAAGCCAGGAACTGTAGGGGCGGGATCCCTGATGGGAGTGCTGGGATTCCCATGGGAGGGCAGCTCAAATGAGAGGGGAAAGACATTCTTACTGCAGCAGTCCACCACTGAGGAAATGGTACTGTCTTCACAGCCTTCTGGGCTCCAGGTTAGGTGTGGGCTCCACCGGCTCCAGGTTTCTGTGTGCTGCTCACCAGGAGACTGGTTCCAAAGTGCCTCCTCACACAGGCTGCAAACACAACCACACTGTGCGGGGAGCTTCTGGAGCACCGACATTCAAAGGAGCAGGTCCAAGTACAAGAACGAGCCATGTTGGTATGGTGGTATACGTCTACACCCTTGTTGACGTCTGTGAACTCGGCGTCTTTTTTCTCTTGGGCCAAAGAAGATTGCATCAGACTATGATTTTGAATTGCTTTCCCTCCTTTTCTCTGTGATATTTTAAAATATGGAATAAAAAGGTGTTTGCATCCAGTAAGTCCTGTGGTAAAGCTTAGCAGTAACTTTCAAATGCTGACTTTTCTCTGTTGTTACTTTTTTTTTTTTTTTTTTTTTTAAGATTTTATTTTTAAGCAATCTCCATGCCCACTCTGGGGCTCAAACTCACAACTCTGAGATCAAGAGTCAAAAGGTCAAGAGTCAAGAGTCGCATGCTCTACCAACTGACCAGCCAGGCACCCCTCGTATGCTACATTTTAACAAAACTTCTGTCAGCCAACACACTACTAGTAATACAGCTTTACCTATTGTTTAAAAAATAGTTTTTGAAGGGAAGAAAAATGCAAAATATGCATCTTTTTAAAGATTTAATGTATTTATTTGGGTTTGTGACACCATTTTATACCCTATTTTGAAAGATTGAATGGATATATGAATATATTGATGTGTATGTGGTTGTTAATTTGTTTTCAAACTCTCCCCAAATGTGTTGAAATAATAGGTGACAATATGAAATGTTACTAAATCAGAGTTGAGTCATGTCCCTTGGAAAGTTACTCAACTCTCTGGGGTTTTTCTGCCTCATCTGTATGAATGATCTGTCTTTTATAAGCTTGTTGTAAGGATTAAATTATACAAAAAGTGACTAGCATTGTGTTTAGTTCACAATAAGTGCTTAATAAATGTTCTCATTCTTTTTCCTTCTGAAAATAATACTGTCTAAATCAAATAGTGCAGCATGTTTTGTACAGCAAAGCGTTTGACCACATGTTTATTTTTCATTCCCTAACATTACTTATGAGGAAAACAACTATGCTTTCATTTTTATTTCATAACTAGCAAATGTAAACATGGCAAGCTTTATTTTTACATAACTTGAAACTAAAGCTTTCAGAAACAAAACAAAAGAAAAAAACCACTCACCCTAGCCTCCTCTTCCTGTCTGGTTTAAACCTAAATAACTGTCATGAAGGCATCTGGGCATTTCAGGGTGTCTCCTCAGCTTATCTGCCTCTGCTTCCCTCCTCTTCCAACCAGACATATATCCTACCCACTATTCCTTAGATACGCCTCACGTTTTACAGCCTCTTGATGTTCCTACTCTCCTTCATCTTATCCTATCAAAATCTGACTCATTTTTCAAAGTCTGTACCTTTTATAGTTGTCAGAGCCTTGTCCACTCTCAGGAGAGGGTCCACACGATCAAACCTATTTTCATAACGCGAAGACATTAACTTCCCTTTTCCCTGTGTTGACATTCATACTGACTGTGCAAATGTAGGCCCACCTCCTGACACCTTATTGAGCATGATATAAAGTAGTGAGTGGCACAGGCATATGCAGTAGAAAAAGCCAGTTTTACTTAAGAATGTCCTTGGTAAAGGCAGTAAAAATTATTAATCTTGGTCTTCAAGAACGTATCTTTTTAATACACTGTGTGACTAAATGGGGAGTTCACCAAAAGCACTGGTGCAATTGAGTTGTGAGCTGAACAAACCACTTTTTCCATCGCATTCATTTTTGTGTGAAAGAACACTGCAAAATCAGACTCGAATATTTGGCATATGTTTTCTCAAAAATTAACTGAGTGAGTCACCTCCAAAAAATAACTGACAGTGTTTGTTGCCAATGATAAAATTCAAGTCTTCAAAGCAAAAATAAGAATTCTGGAAAAGGTATTGAGCACTGTATGACATCATCCTGAATACTTAAAGACTTTCCTGATGAGACTAGTGGTGATATAGACAAGTGATTTTTTTTCCATACTATGTAATGAAATGTGAAAATATTTGGAAAATCTGTATAATTCAGCAAATCAACATTGCTAAATGGCCAACGCATGATATCACAAAACTATGCATTTAAAATGAAAGATATGGGGCACCTGGGTGGCTCAGTCAGTTAAGCCTCCGACTTTGGTTCAGGTCATGATCTCACAGTAGGTTTGAGCTCCGTGTCAGGCTCTGTGCTGACAGCTCAGAGCCTGGAGCCTGCTTCGGATTCTGTCTCCCTCTCTCTCTGCCCCTCCCCCCCTCATGCTCTGTCTCTCTGTCTCAAAGATAAACATACACACATACATACATACATACATACATACATACATATATACATACAAATAAGACACAAGATAGACCAATGGATTTTAATGTAAGAGAGTACTAAAAGTTCATCGATAGGATTTCCGTTTCCACAGGGTAACTGGCTTTTAAGAAACTAGCACTTTTCGAGTTTTGATATAGTATTGAAGAAGAGCCACAGTTACCTGAAAAGGCTCTTAAAATACTCTTCCCTTTTCCAAATACATGTCTACATGAGGCTGAATTTTCGTCTAAGTCTTCAACCAAAACAAGATCTCAAGAGACTGAAGGCAGTGGTAGATATGAGACCCTAGCTGTCTTCTAGTAAGTCAGAGTTAAAGGGATTGGCAGAAACATTAAATGCCACTTTTTTTTTTTAAGTTTATTTATCTTGAGAAAAAGAGAGAGGGAGACAGAATCCCAAGTAGACTTTGCGCTATCAGTGCAGAGCCCGACACAGGGCTTGAACCCATGACTGTGAGATCATGACCTGAGCCAAAATTAAGAGTCAAATGCTTAACCAACTGAGCCATCCGTTAATCCAAATTTCCACTCTTCTAACTATATTTGTTTTGTAAAATATAGTTATTTTCATAAAAATATAACATAATTGTTCATTACTTTTAAATAGTTTTTAATAATGTTCTCAGTTTTAATTTATAATATAAATATCAATAGATATAACCGCAAAAAACAAGCTCTTTGGGGTTCACATAATTTTTAAGAGTGTAAAAGGGTCTTGAGACCAAAGAGGTTGAGAGCTGTTCTACAAATCCTTTGTATCCTCCTTACCCACACCCCATGCCAGCCTGAAGATATGATTTCTCCCCCTTTCATCTGCTTTCAAACTTTCTTTTTCTCATATAATACCTTGTATTTTTTGTGGCTTACTATAGTCATCCTGAAGATTAGATTTCAAGTTCTTTAAAGTCTTGAATGATCTCTCACTGGTATATGAGGAACTGTCTGAGACAGCTGTGCCACTAACTTCCTGGGGCACCACGGGGAAGCCACTGTGTCTTTGGCCCATGTATAAAATAAGAGTTGGATTTAATAACATGTTTCCTTTTGGGTTGAAAATGGTATGAATACTGTTCCTCTTAAAAGGACTTGGGGACCCAGTGTTGTACCATCCATACACTGAGAGGTGCAGTACTTGTAATGGAGAAGTACCCAGATTCTAGGGTCAGAGAAACATGGGTTTCAAAAAGACACTATGCATCCTCTTAGAGCCTTCAGTCAGTGGGGGAAACAAGTGAACCACTTACTACAGAGACCATGACTGCTCTCAGAAGTAAACAGGGTCCTTACAGAGGACAGGCATTTAAATCAGGTTGGGAGAGAAGAAGGTTCTTCCTCCTTGGAGAAGATTATTCTCAAGCTGTCTTGACGTGTTTGAAGAATTACAAGTAAATTGATATGGTTTGATTTTTTGTAGTGAATGTGGGTGGAGGAATGCAGCAGTAAGATCTGAGGCTACCCAGGCGAGTAGGGTTGAATGAGGAAACCTGTCCATTACAGTCCTATGGAATAGAAATTGAACTAACAGGGAGAAGCAGCTGAGAGAGAAAGCTGACAAACACTTTTTCTGAGGGATATGAGTGTGTGTGGTGCTCTTGTTCACACTCTTTCCCCTCCCTCCAAGAGGACTGCACATCCTCACCTGTTGAGCTCAGAGGGTTAAGAATGATATCCCACACCCTGACAATGAAAGAACCTTAAGGAGGCATTCCCAGGAAAGCTATGTTCAGTGAAGGCAGAGGGAGAGCATGTGGAGTTTACCATAGAACAGGAGTTCCAGAACTCGTGGTGAACAGAGTTGGCCAAGAATGGAGCAGTGTTGAAAGCAGAGGCTGGAAGGAACTTCACACTTCAACCAAAAAACAATAGGGATCAGAGCTCTGGGGGATTGGCCTGTCTCAAGGATCTAAATGAAACTCTGGTTCCAATTAGAAACAAGGCAGTGTCTGCATGACTCTCTCATGGCCCTGAGTGGTGACCCAGGCTGCTGGACTGCTGTTTCCTGCATCTGGATCAAAAGTCTGCATCCTTTGCTCTCAGTTTTGAATAGAATCGATTCAAATAATCCAGATTGTTAGGAAATTTCGAAGCTTATCTCTGGCTAGGGGAGTACAAAGTCCCCAAGAAAAAAATGTGTTGAAACATAGTCGTTGTCTTCAGAAGGCCATTATAGGCTCTTGGAGTACTAGGGAGTGAGGCCTAAGCACCAATCCTTTCTTGTCAAGAATTTGTTCATCAGAACAAGCTGTTATCAAGGAGCCCAGAGGGTTCAGATAAAGAAGGCCTCAATTTGCTAGAGACCAATACCAGAAGAGAGGCAAGAAGAATGAACCCATGAGACAGTTTCATCATTATTCTTACTAAGGGTTGAGGAAACTGACACATAAAGAACTTGCCCAAAATCATATGGGTTGTAAATAGCAGAGTAGGATTCAAACCTCAATCAACCTGGGGTGCCTGTGTGGCTCAATCGATTGAACATCCAACTGTTGATTTCTGCTCAGGTCATGGTCCCAGGGTCATGGGAATCAAGCCCTGCATTGGGCTCTGCACTGAGCATAGAGCCTGCTTAGGATTCTCTCTCCCCCCTACACCTCCCCCCGACTCGTGCTCTCTCTCTCTCTCTCTCCCTAAAATAAATTAAAAATAAATAATTTTTTAAAAACCTAGATCAACCCAACTGCATCTGTGTGTGGAGGGAAAGGGAAAATTACTTTCCACAGGATGAGCTAGAGCAGAACCTTAGTTGAGTAATCCACGGCCTTCACCCTGGTATGCCCTCGCGGAGCCCTGACGGACAAACAGATGAAAACACTGGACTATGAGAATATACGATCCTGGTTTGACCAGAATAATACCTTCAGATATTTTCTAGAATTTTGTTTAGAGGAAGCAAGATACCGTGAGTGCCCAGAAATAGCTAGGTCTCAGGTTGTCACCCAATGCCGATGGGCAGGTGGTAGCTTCCAGGAGCAGTATGAGGAGGAGGCCAGGTGAGGCACAGCAGGAAAGCATTCCATGATCCACTAAGCAAGTCTGTCATGGGCTCAGGGATGAGGCATGACAGACTACAGTGGATTTGATTACTCTAGGTTCTTGCCTAGCTCAGTGGTTCTCAACTCTTGGCTTCAGAGTAAGACACCTGGGAGCTTTTTAAAAAGTGCCACCACCCAGGGTAGAGACCCAGAAATTCTGATTCATCTGTCTACAGTGTGACCCAAGCATCAGTATTTTTAAAGAACTCTTCCAGTTACTCCATTGTGCAGTCAGGGTTGATTACTAGTAGCAATAGGATCTTGGGCACATCACATTCCTCTGGGTGCTTATTGTTCTCACCCATTTAAAAAAAAAAAAAAAGTATTTGGGTGGCTCAGTCAGTTGAGTGTCCGACTTCAGCTCAGGTCATGATCTCACGGTTCACAAGTTTGAGCCCCATGCTGGGCTCTGTGCTGACAGCATGGAGCCTGGAACCTGCTTCAGATTCTGTGTCTCCCTCTCTCTCTCTGCCCCTCCCCCACTCGTGCTCTGTCTCAGTCCCTCAAAAATGAATAAATGTTTTAAAAAAATCCTTAAGTAAATAAATTAAAAAAGAGTTATTTGTTAAAAGCTCTTACTGCCAGTATAAAAATATAAGCTTACAGTAGGTGATTTTTTTTTTAATATTTATTTATTTGGGGGGAGAGTACAAGCAGGGGAGAGGCAGAGTGAGGGGGACAGAGGCTTTGCCCTGACAAGCTGAGAGCAGCGAGCCCGAAGTGGGGCTCAAACTCACGAACCCACGAGATCATGACCTGAGCTGAAGTCAAATGCTCAACCAACTGAGCCACCTGGGTGCCCCTGGTGATTACAGTAGGTGATTTTCAACGTCCCTTCTGGGATTAAATGTTCATGAATCTTTTTCATGGTATAATCATTTTAAAATAGGTATTTCATTTAGGGTTCAACATATATTGTCATTAGTGTTTTTCTTAGTCCATGGAAACAGTGTGGTGTCAATGCTGAGTTTAAGGTTTGAGTCCCACGATGACCTATTCACCTTACATGGGGAAGAACATCAACCTCCAAATGTAAAGGATGCAAATCCTTCCCACGAGGAGAAGCCACTCAGAGCATGTGGCCCTCCAGAAAGTGAGCCACTGGCACCATCTTCCACTGCAAAGAGCAGCCCTTGCTACTAATATTAAGTAGAAACCGGGACTCTAGAAAGTAGATAGCAAACAATTTTAAGTCAATAGAGAAATTTTACATAACTTAGAAGCCATCGTAAGTTCTTACACTGAAGATTTTTTTAATTGACATCCACAAGATGTGTGGGGAGAATTATAAAAGGTCTGCTCTCAAAGAATGTACTGCCTTATTTTTACATTTTTATTGAGGGATGGGTGATTAAACAAGGTTTTTTCCCAGTAGATTGAGGCATATCATATTATGATCATTTTCAGCCTCAACATCTGGTGCCTGGAAGGATCCAGCAAATGTCTTCCAAGTCCCTTATCTCTGGCCTTGGTTTCCCTCGACCGCTTACTTTGCACTTGGCTTTTATGGAAGAATGTTGGATATTTAATCTAATTACAAGCACAAATTTACTCATAAATATGCCAGGTCCAGTGATAAACCCAGGGACTGAGAAGGAAAGGATTTGCATGACCCCACCTGTAAAGGCATAGATGTGTCTACGAACGGAGCTCTGTACCATGTCCTCGGTGAAAGAGCCAGATGCCCCTTATGCCTTTGCCCCCGATAATCAGGAGCTTGAACCCTAAATAAGCTGCTATAGTAGGTGAGGTTAGGAGCACAGACCCGTAGTCAGACTGCCTGGATTTGAATCTTGTCACGTGCAACTTCAGGGCATGTGATGTTCTGCAGGTCACTTATCCTCCCTGAGACTCTTCTTCCTGACTAGTGGAACAGAGGTTGTAAGAACGCTTACCTCACAGAATTAGTGGGAGGAAATGAATGAAATAATCAATGGAAAGCTTTTAGCTTTTAGCACCTGGAGCATAGTAAGTGCTTAGTAAGTGTGAATTCTTTGCTGAGTTTTGTCAATGTAAAAGTGCATGCCTTAAACACTACTTTCTGCCACAATTCTAGATAAGTATTTTTCCTTCGGCATTCTTCCTATTTTGCCTTAAACATGTATCACCACCACCAAGCTTCCTCTTATACGGAAACCCAAAATGACCCACTTAAAGGAAGCCTCAAATCACATGTGTGTTTTACTTAAAGTGCCCACCTGCACTATGCTGGGTTAGCAGCAAGCAGGCCCAGAGTTGCCGGTCATATCCAGGAGTAGAGTTGGTAAAAAGTGGGTTATTTCTTTTTTTTTTTTTAATGTTTATTTATTTTTGAGACATAGAGAGACAGAGCATGAACAGGGGAGGGTCAGAGAGAGGGAGACACAGAATCTGAAACAGGCTCCAGGCTCTGAGCTGTCAGCACAGAGCCCGACGCAGGGCTTGAACTCACGGACCGTGAGATCATGACCTGAGCCGAAGTTGGATGCTTAACCAACTGATCCACCCAGGCGCCCCAAAAGTGGGTTATTTCTTAAGGAACTGTAATAATGAGTTCTTTTATGTTCAGTGTCTGACTGGTGAATACCAAACATCAAAATACAGACATCTACAGGCAGACTTTGTACACATAGACAATTTCACAACCTAGTGAAATTCAGCATAGGACACCCCCTGCCATTTGTTCATCATTGGTTATAATGTGACCAAATGGAAACTGCTAATCTATGTGCCAGTAATTGTTCTAGAAACATACACTTCTCCCAGGCAAGGAGAAAGGAAAGCACTTTGCTTAAACTTCCCCTTTTATAGTCTAAAATTCTTAGTGTAATTTCAGGTCAGCTGTTGAGTCATAGGGTCACATCCTGAACCCAACTCTGGCCATGTCTGAGGCCTGAAGAACCCAGCAAAGGAAGGAGGTCGGTCCTGAAGAAGTCTTTATGGAGCTACAGCTAGTTACAGTGGAGAAGAAAGACACAAATTTTACTCTGGGGACTGAGGGATTTAAGAAAAGCCATGAAACTAATAAATTGAGAATCTAGCCAATAGGGGGCAGACCTGCACTGAGAATGGGATAAAAATTCTTTGTTGGGCTGTGGTCTGGAAAAAGCACCCATAACACTGTTCTAAAACATCATCCGTTCCATTTTTCATCAGTCTGCCTGCTGTTGTTAATGATATCCTGCAGTGGTGGAGTTCAGTGTTTTTTCTCTGGCCGAATTTAGAAATCCTCTGTAGTCTAAACCATCTGTCTGTTTTTAGGAGAAAAGAGTGGGCACTAAACACTAGATGTTTTACCAAGGAAGTTTAACAGCCCTCTCTACATGAAAGTCCTTGTCATCTTGAACTTGTGGCCCCACCTCTAGAAGAAAATTGGAACAATGTAAATAATTCACTTCAAAAAAATGACTCCCTGGGGCATCTGGGTGGCTCAGTCAGTTAAGCATCCAACTTCAGCTCAGGTTATGATCTCAAGGTTCATCAGTTCAAGCACCACATCAGGCTCTGTGCTGACAGCTTGGGGCTCAGAGCCTGGAGCCTGCTTCAGATTCTGTGTCTCCCTCTCTCTCTGTCCCTCCCCCACTTGTGCGTGCTCTCTCTCTCTCAAAAATAAATAAACATTAAAATTTTTTTTTTCATTAAAAAAAAGACTCCTTAAGTACTTCAAGGAATCTAAGTGGGTCGAAAGTTAGAGAGGAGCAATGAAATGATTCCTCACCACCAACAAAAGATGGGAAATCCAGATGACAGGCTTGGCAGAGGCCATTGAGGAGACTGCAGGGGTGAATAAGTTTGTGCTGACTAGCCTTCTGAGACCGGGAAACCATTATCTTCATGACCTTAGAGCATGATTATTCAGCACAAATATTCCCAGAATACCGGGATCTGGCTTTATTTTTAATTTTGCTTATTTAAATGTACAGAAAAACAAAAAAGAAAAAAAATCATTTGTAACTCTCACGTTTTTTGTGTATTGAAATACAATGTATAAAAATGCAGACATCCCTCCACTATTCCAAGAGGTAAACATTGTTCATCTGGTGCCCATCCTCCTGGATGGATGGATGATTAGGGATATTTACTGATTTTTTTTTTTTTTTTTTTTTTTAACAAAGACAAACATGGAGTCCTATTAGCAGACTGGGCAAACTCAAGCCCACCATCTGCAGAGGAGGGCTCAGTGGGGACAGCGGTTTCCCCCACAGGGCCTCCTGGCAGAGAAGAGCCTGGTCTGCCTGTATGTGCTATGCTTCCCAGTCAGTCAGAAAATGAACGCTCAAAACAAGGTCACAAAAATTCTGATCATTTAAATTATTACATTGAGCAAATTACTATATTCACACAAAAGTACAAGCCACACAAGATTATTACAGAATTTAATCACATATATATTATATATGATATATAAAATGTATGTGTGTATATACTTTTTAATTATCTGTTTTTTATTTAATTTTTTAGTGTAAGTTGCAGATTCTTAATTTTTTAAAATATTTTTTAACGTTTACTTATTTTTGAGAAACAGAGAGAGACAAAGCACGAACAGGAGAGGGGAGAGAGAGAGGAAGACACAGAATCTGAAGCAGGCTCTGAGCTCTGAGCTGTCAGAGCCTGACACAGGGCTCGAACCTGTGAACTATGAGATCATGACCTGAGCTGAAGTCAGATGCTTAACCAACTGAGAGACCCAGGTGCACCCACTCCTTTTTTTTTTTTTTTTAACAGCGCATTATAGGCAGTAGGTCCTACATGCCTTGATTGACATCTTTACCCCTGCTCTGTTCTCCTACCTGTGAACAGCTGCTGCTGTTCTTGCTTTACCATAAGAGCTGGAGGTCAGAAGCTGCCAGACACCTTCCAGTCCTGTCCCTATATCTCTGTGCCTATATTTATTGCTGTAATATCGAAATATAAACCTGAGCACTTGGTGAATGTGCCCTCTGGGCCTCCTGTCTTTCCATCCCTTAACAGACCTTGTGCCAAAGGGTCCACATCCATCTTCCAGTCTCACAAACCAGCCTGGGTTCTCCACCATCACCCTACATCAGGTCTATGTTCTTCCAGTCATCCCCAAATGCTACCTGTACCCGCTTTGGTGCCCCCTGGCCACTGACAGACAACCACAGCAACTACCTCTGCTACGCTTCTAAGGTAAGGGCCTTCTCCATTCTCTCAGAGGTGAGGGACAGCAGCCTCTCTAGGGTTATGGTCACCAGCACAGGTTTTTGGCTCTGCAAAAGTCCACTAGCCAGTGAAGGAGTCTGCTGCATCAGGAGGGCATTAGAGGGTCTGCAAGCGAACCTCAGAGGTGCAGGGTGAGCATGGCGGGCAGCATGTCAACAGCACAGTCAGCTCACATGCTCACTTATCCGCTTAACCTCCATGAGCAACATTTACATACAGGAAGGAACTGTGAATGTCCTTGCTAGATACTATAAATCCCAAACTCTCTTCAGTGGTTAAGCTTGGCATGTCCTAGGGTTGCCTGGGTGGCTCAGTCACTTAAGGGTCCAACTCTTGATTTCAGCTCAGGTCATGCATGATCTCATCGTTTGTGAGTTTGAGCGGAGCCTGCTTGGGACTCTCTCTCTCCCTTGCTCTCTGCTCCTCCCCCAGCTCACTCTCTCTCTCTCAAAATAAATAAACGCTAAAAAAAACACTTTATAAGCATGTCCTGAAGATACATGTATTATTCCCTGATTATAACCTGTGTCTTTTCTGGATGGGGCAGGGCTTTAGAACAGATTGCTAGAAGAGAAGACAGCATTTTAGAATGAGAGCATCAGAACTGAAAAGGACATCAAACATCCAGCCCCTTCATTTTATAGATAAGTTAACAATCTCAGAAAGTTGAGAGGACATGCCTACAGACATAAAGATAATAGCATCAGGAACTTTTTTAGATAAGAGGAGTCTTGGAAATTATCAAGTCCAGCCAGAGGCAGGTAGGTCCCTAGGAAAGAGTATTTTTGATGCCCTACCCCTCCCTTTGACCTAATTCTCCTCTCACCTAGTCAGATGGGCGGCCTGCTTAGGTTGGACCTCACCAGATGGTTCCCCAGGTCCTTCATCCCTCTTTCTACCTCCCCTCCCTCAACCAAGACAAACCACTCCTATCCAGACTATCATGGCCTCCTCCACCGAAACCAGCTCTCCCACTTGAAAAACAAGTGATAAATAAATGCTACCCATCCCAGCTGTTGAAAGCTGATAATGGCTCCTAGTGGTTCTGTACTCATGGATATTCTTTTTTTTTTTTTTTCTTTTTTTTTTTTTACTTAATTTTTGGAAAGGCTCAATTCATATGGCTCAAATTCAAACAATATAAAAATTTTCATTCCTATGTCTACTTTCCATTGAGCCAATTCCCATCTCAACTCTGCAGATAACCATTTCTATACCTTTTCAGAATTTCTTTGTACTCATATAAGCAGATACAGATATGTGTTAATGGAGAATTCTTAAAAGAATTCTCAGAATTGTAATCCAAAGAAATCTTGACAGTAGAACTTGACACACTCTAAAAATCTCATTGAGCAACAGATCTTCCCCAAAACCGCTTTGGACATGACTTATAAGCAGCTGCTTTCTTGTAGTCCATGTTCCCTGCTCTAATGAAAATTAGTTCCAATGGGAGTCTGTAATAAGATCATCACCCAGAGACAACCATAACCTACTGCCTCATTTTCAAGTCTGAAAGGAAGAGGGGTGGAGTTGGAGAAGCTCTGAGACCCCTTTCTTTATTCTTTGATTCATTTGTTGAACATTCCTATGGGCCAAACACTAAACTAGGCCCTGGAGACACAGATGTAGTCCCTGCACTCAGGGCAAAAGGAAGACAACATAGACCAAAGTTTTCATTTATATTATTTCAACTGCAACTGCCAGTAAATCCAACCCAAACAGGTTTATGTTTAAAAAGAGAATTGACTGACTCCTATACCTGAAGCCTAGAAGGATAGAGTTGGCTTTAGGAACAGCTTGATTCAGAGCTTAAATGATGTCACTAGGAGCCATCTTGGCTCTGCTCCCTCTCAGTTGGTTCAATTCTCAGACAACTAATGGTGGCCCAGGCAACCTGAGGTTCATATGATTACCACATTAGGCCATTAGAAATGAGTGAGTCAATGATCCCCAAAACTCAAATATTCGGGAATTGAGTGCCCTTAGCCCTGATTGGCTTATTTAGGTCACCTGCCCATTCCTGAGCCAATCACTGAAACCAAGGGGGATGGACTATACTGATTGTTCTAGTCTAGGTCAAATGCTCCACTCTCAGAGCCCAGGGTAGGGGTCAACATTACCCAAAGCACATAGGTTGAGAGTGGAGGTGAGGTGGTACCCCAAAATAAAACAAAGGTACAGTAGCTACGCATGCAAAATAGGCTGCTAGACCACAAAAATAGGCACTATCCACCCTATCCATGTAATTCAAGTGAGGAGAATATTTCAAAGGGAAACTACAAGGTGCCATGGGTCACCTGTCCCAGGGTAAAGCATCAAAGACATGTTCCCTAAGGAAGGAGCAGGCATCAGCCAAGTGAAGGTTGTGGGTTCATATTCATAGGAGGGGAAACCCATGGAAAGGCCTAGGGATGGGAAAGAATGAAGCCCCTTAGAGGAACTTAAAGATTTACAATATGACAGAATCTCAGAGAGCAGGCCTGAGGAATGACAGGGACCACGGGAGCATTGAGGACTGTCATCCATCACAGTACCTGGGGACCCAGTGCTATGTGAGTATGAGGATCAAATCTGCCCAGGTCAATTCCCTGCTTAAAACACAGAGTTCCATGTTCACCATGACCTTCAGTGCCCTGTCCAGTCTCCAGCCTCCTGTCTCTCCCACCTTGGCTTCTCCCTGCGTTGCTAGTGCTACTCCCCCAACTCAGATGAGCATTCAGATGGGAATTGGTCCAGGTGCAAGCACCAGCCAAGGGCCTGTCCTCAAGACCTGTTGTCAGGTGCAGCAACTGTCCTCCCTATACTTGCCAAGGCTGCCTCTCAAATGGACTTCCATCTTGTGAGCTGAGACCAGGACAGGGACTTTCACAGGGTCTGTGGTTAAGAACAAACATGGGACAGTGACCTTTCTGGGCAAGGAGAAGGCAGCACAGCATTGGGCCACAGAATCAAAAAGGATGGTCCTGAACTCTCTCCCTGGGCTCTGAAAGCTCCTGAGAGCTGATCCAGGCTCCAGCTTTGAACTCTTTGAGAAATTTTTCATAACTTCTTTTGGGAGGGAGCCATGGGAAATGCAACTTGTTCAGGGTCACATATATAAGAAGGTGGAGAAAATAAGCAAGTAATGCCTAAAATCCTTACCTTAGGTTCTGGGCAGAATTTTCTCCCTGTTTCCTCTCTATTTAAGCTATCCAGTTCATATATGTGTTTGTTTTTTTTTTTAATGTTTATTTTATTTTTGAGAGAGAGAAAGGCAGACAGAGTACAAGCAGGAGAGGGGCAGAGAGAGAGAGGGAGGCACAGGATCTGAAACAGGCTCCAGGCTCTGAGCTGTCAGAACAGAGCCCGACACGAGGCTTGCACTCACAGACCATAAGATCATGACCTGAGCCAAAGTCGGATGATAAACCTGGGCCACTCAGGCACCGCTATATATGCGGGTTTTTTTGTGGGTTTTTTTTTTGGGTTTTGTTTTGTTTTAATTTTTTTTTCAACGTTTTTAATTTATTTTTGGGACAGAGAGAGACACAGCATGAACGGGGGAGGGGCAGAGAGAGAGGGAGACACAGAATCAGAAACAGGCTCCAGGCTCTGAGCCATCAGCCCAGAGCCTGATGCGGGACTCGAACTCACGAACCGCGAGATCGTGACCTGGCTGAAGTCGGACGCTTAACCGACTGCGCCACCCAGGTGCCCCTATATATGTGTTTTTAATTATAAGTTGCCTCCATTACTTTCTGGAAGTAAATTAATAAATAAATGGAAGAAGAAGATTGTGAAATGGGTTTGGTTGGGTTTTGTATTGGTTTTTTGTTCGTTTGTTTTTTTCACAGAGCCATCATGGGTGTAAAATAATTTGCCAGATGAACTCCAGGCCCTCCCGCGTTTTAAAGCATTTCCTTATCTTATGTCCATGTTGTTAGAGTGGAATCAGAGCCACCACTGGTGGACCGTCAGCTTCCTCTCCTTGATTAGTCTCTCACTAATGCACAATACGCAATTTCTTCCTGACGGCCCCGGGAAGTCTAGCTGCAGCTGCAAGCACACATCTGTGTTTAGCTAACAGACCAGCCAGGCTCACGCCAATCATCTCTTTTATGCAAGGAGACCAAAAAAGTGCATAAAGCTTCACAGGGGCCCCAGTGTCCTGAATGCAGTTTATATGCAGTAATTGCCATCTGCATTTTCTCATTCGTCAGCTAGAAAATTACGTTCCTCCGGATCTGCTCTTAGAATCTGACCTTAGAAATCAACCACTCCAACCCCTGGTGGCGGAATCTTTGGCTACAACTCCAGGGGCCACCCCTCTCCTTGCCCAGGCACAACTCCTCCTTCAGTGTTGTGCAGTTTACTAAATCTCAATTTTATATTTCTTGACATTTGAACTATGTGAAGGCAGCACAATTCTTCTTGTTAGGTGACACTACAGCTACCAGAAAACAGGGAAGTCGTCCCAGCTGAGGGGAAGGCCTGTGTGGGATCCAGAACCTGGCAATGCTGGGAACCACACCACAGAGACACCTACGCTATTCCCCAGCACCTGTCTGCCCATTTTCTTCTTTTCTCCAGAGTATCTCCAAGCACACTGTGGATATGGCCGCCAGCTTTTTAATGCAGGCCTTGATCTGTGTGAATGCCTATATGATCATTGTTTCTAAAAGGCTAAGGAACTAAACCAAGCCTTCTCCTCTTCCTCCCATCGCGAGGCACTGGAGTTGAACAGGGAGGGTGCAGAAAGATTTGACTCTGGGCCTTGCATCTGGCCTTTCTACTAGAACAGGTTTTCCTCACTGCCAATCATCCAGGAATTCCAGAAACCTGTTCAGCCTTTTTCTCAGAGAAACTGAGTCCCAGCAAAAAGCCTAACAGCAACCATCCCCCACTTGGAGAAAGGTCACGTTTGAAATAGCCACCTTTCAGGGTACCTGGGCGGCTTGGTTGGCTAAGCATCTGACTCCGGCTCAGGTCAAAATCTTGAGGTTCAGGAGTTCCAGCCCCGCATCAGGCTCTCCGCTATCAGCACAGAGCCCACTTCAGATCCTCTGTCCGCACCCCCCTCTCAAAAATAAAACATTAAAAAAAATAGCCACCTTTCTTGCTCTGCCTCACACCACTTAAGGTCTCCTTAAGAACAAGCCCTGGGTGATTCACCTCCCACACCCAAGCAGCCTCTGAAGTGTTTTGCTAGATAAAAGCCCATCCACTCCTGAGACAAAGATGCCCTAATTCTGCCATCATTCATAGCTGTACATCAGAAATTTCCTCCTTTGCTTCAGTAAGATTTGTCTGGCAACCATGAGTGGTCCGCTCGGGCGTTGGGGAAGGCTGGAGACAGCCAGGCCAATGAGGAGAAGAGGGTAGGGAACCCTGAAGGAAGTGAGAAGCCCTTGTTAGCTGGGAGTTTGTTAGAAAAACAGACATACGGCTCCCACCCCAGGCCTGCAGGATCAGAATCCATAGTGCAGATCTCTGGGAGGCATGAACGTTTGGGAAACTGATTTCTGTGCAACTCCAAGCTTGATTAGATCAGAGGTGAGTCTCCAGTTCATTTCTTTAACTCTCACAAATGACCCCTCAGAATAATAAATGTTCGGTATGAAGGTCTTTGTGCAAAGTAAGAAAACACAGCTTTTCTTACTTAATTCTGGTAACAATCCTGGGAGGTTGGTGGTAGTCTCTCCATTTTACAGACGAGCGCCTAGGCTTAACGAGGCGAGACTACTCGCTAGAGGCTGCAAACTCAAAGACCTGGGATTTCACCCCGGGCTGAAACCACCTTTCCAGTCAGGAATTCTTTGCTTCGGGGGCTGGATCAAAAAAAAAAAAAAAAAAAAAAAACCCAGGCCAAAAACATCCCCACCGTAAATCCTAGCTGGAACTCACTTTAGGAATCTGGGCTGAGGCTCCCGGGGTGGGGAGGAGGGAGGAGGCTGCTGCCTGCAGGGGTGGGAGGAAGGGGAGGGGCCCAGCAGGGCAGGGCTTTGAGCTGCTCCCAGGAAACAACTGGGCACAAAGTCCCTTCACCCGGCCCTGCCCGGGACTGTCCCTTCAGCCACAAGTTCCCTCGGAGCAAAACAGAGCCCTTTGGGCCTGGGCCTAACTCAGCAACTTCAGAGGCAGGCTGGGGACACATTACCCCAGATCTCATTACTGTTCCTGTGCACTCACTTCTCCCCTGGAAACTGCCTTGCCTGAGGCTTCACAGAGTGACAGCCCCCCTCACAGAGACACTTCTCTCTGGAAATGCAACTTAGAGCGCTGTCTCTGAGACCAGTGCCAGTGTCACTCCTCCATGAAGTCTGCCCAACACTAGGCTCCCACATGATGCAGCAGAGACAATTCTGCAAACTCTAACTGGACATCCGTTATGGGCCCAGGAACCCCTCAGGATGTTTCTGCATATTTTATCTCCTTTTATCCTTGATCTATTGAGAGAGGTACTGTTGCTCCCATTTCACAGCTGTGAAAACAGAGGCTAGTGGGTTGTGGAGCTAGGATTTAAACCTGAGTCCTGGGGCACCTGGGGAGCTCAGTTAAGCATCTGACTTTGGCTCAGGTCATGATCTCCTGGTTCCTGGGTTTGAGCCCCCTGTTGGGCTCTGTGCTTATGGAGCCTGCTTCAGATTCTGTGTCTCCCTCTCTCTCTCTGCCCATCCCCTGTGTGCACGCTCTTGTTCTTGTGCTCTCCCTCTTAAAAACAAATACGTAAACTTAAAAAAAAAAAAAAAAAAAAAACCTGGGTCATAACTCCAGATCCAGTACTTAACCATATAGGAACTGCATCTTTCATAGATTTGGTTTAGGATTTAGCATATTTGATAATTATTTAATTGCAAGTATGGGTGCCTTTTCCGCTGAACCATACACCTCCAGGGGCCCCCATCTTATTCATTCTTGTATCCCAATGCTTAGATTGCCTAGAACATAATTTATACCAAATATTGAACTAAATTATTCCGCAAACTTTTACCAAGCAAAATACAACATGCCAGACCTTGCTTGTGCTAGGAACAAGAGCTACAAAGATGGAAAAGAGGTAACAAAGAAATTTTAAAAACCTGCATTAGACATACAGACATTGCAGTAGAATTAGGAACTTGTAAGGATGGAAGGATTAACAAAGTATGGTGGAAACAAGAGGAAGGATCCTGGAGTTGGCCTGGAGAAAAGGGTTGGGGGTGACCACCACAGCTCATGCAGAACCTGAGTGAGATTACACACAAGAAAGAAATTCACAGTGAAGAGGGACAGGACCTTTCAGGGAGGGAAGGGCAGAGGCTGCAGCATGAGGGTTTGGGAGTGCCTAATTTAGCAAGGGTTTTAGGGGAATAATAAATAGCACTCTGGAATGAGTAGGCTTTCTAAGGGTCCTCCATAAAGTGAATTCCTCCCACCCCAAACCACAGGCCTCCCCCTTCCCAAAGCAAAGCCCACCTCAGTCAACAAACATTGGAAATCATGCCCACATGCACCTTTCTGCAGGACAGGAAAGGGAAGATACCTGGCTGAAAGTGTTGTTTTTCTCCCAAGTCAACAAATGGCCCACCCCCAGTCCCAGAAGAACAGAGGGGAGGGCTGTAAGTCTTCTAAACCATTCCCTCTGGGGAGTCTGAAACTCCTTCCAGTCTATAGAAACAGAAGACCTTGGGAATAACTGCCCCCACTCCAGCCCACCCCATCCCAGTAGTGTTCAGAGTGGCTGCCATGGGAAGTGCTGCAGAGGGAGGCCACACTGGCCACACAATGCCTCATATGGTGTGCAGTGAGGGAGAGCTTCATCCCTGAAGGTGATGGGGAGCCACTGAAAAATGGTGAGCAGGGTGGTGATAGCACTAGGAAGATTAGGAAGTTCACTCTGGGCACTGTGGAGTGAGGAGGGTGGGAGGGTAATCTGCCAGGGGTCACCCTAGAACTCTGCCCAGGCAGCAAGGATGGAAACAAGGAGAGGGAATCGAGGTGTTTGGGAGGTGGCACATAGAGCCAGATGATTAATTGGGTGTGACAGACAAAAGGAAAGAGGGAGTCAAGTTCCACTCCAGGGTCTGGCCAGCAGCTGGCTGGGTGATGGTATTGTTCTGGAGACTGAAAGGACAGAGGGAGGTTGGCAGAGGAAGAAGAGCTCACTATGGGACATGTTGGGCTTGAGCTCCTGAATATCCAGAGCCAAGATGCCCAGGAGGTATGGATACCAGGAGAGAAAGCAAGCCTGGACCCAGAGACCAGGAGTCAGCCAGCTAGGAGAAGGCACATTTCCCAGACAACAGAAGCCTGGCATGGAAAATAGCATGACAGTGAGTCACCCAATATGGTCTTTCTGTGCCTGGATCTCCTCCTGCTCCTAGGAAAGTCCAGCCCCTCTCACACACATCCCAGGGAAATCTGGGGACCTTTGGCTGTGTGAAGAGGGTGTATGTTACATGAACTTACTTCAAGAACTAGTCCTCTGCTGCCACATGGTATCCATGGTTTCCCCCCATCCCCCGCCCTGTTCTGCTCACTGAGGGCCACCTGGGCTCAGCCATGCCTAGGGCCCAGTGCTCTCTAAGAGCCATGACACTTGCCGTGACCCAGCTGGAGCCAGTGTCCACCATCCAGGGCACTGATGTCTACAATGAAAAGGAACCAATGAGGGGCTCCTGGGTGGTTCAGTCAGTTAAGCATCCAACTCTTGATTTCAGCTCAGGTCATGATCTCACAGTCTTGAGAACAAGCCCCGCTGTGAGCTCTAGCGCTAGGTGCAGAGCCATTTTCAAATTCTCTTCCCTGCCCCTCCCCCGCTAGAACATATGCCTGCTCACGTGCTCTCTCTCCCTCTCTCCCTCTCCCTCTTGCTCTCTCTCTGTCTCTCAAACAAAAACCAAAAGAAAAAGAGAAAAAAGAAAGAAAAAAAAGGAACAAATGTGCAACAAGCAAATCAAGTATGACCATTGTTATAAGTGGCTACTCTGAAAACCAACAGAACCCAATTATACCCTAGTCCCTAAGCAGGCCAGGTCCCACCTAGGTCATGACTAACTCAGCGCACACTGCCACCAACACCTAAACCACCACCACCATCACTAGGAATGCTCCTAGCATCTCCACACCCTGGCCCCAGTCCAAGCCTGGCTTCCTTCCCACACCAGGATTGGCACCTTTCCACAATGATCGATGTTGGAAACATCAATTTGCTTCAGGGGAAAAAAAAAATCCCTAACCCCATTCACATGGTGTAATCCGAAGGCATAGTCCATGTGGGCCATAATCAGTAACCCAGAGTCTGGATCGTTCATTCTTAAATATCGTCTATGGGTCCACCATTAGCAAATTCTGTTGGCACTATTCTCAAAGCCTACCCAAATTCTAACCACTTAACCACGTCCATTGTTCTCAACCCAGACCCAGACACCATTATGTCTTACTTGGATTATTGCAACAGCCTCCTCACTAGTCTTCCTGTTTCTGCCCTTTAACCCATTCCTAACACGGCAATCTAAGTGAACTTTTAAACCCATCAGACCATGTAGCTCCTCTGCTCAAAACCCTCCCCTGTCCTCCCACCTCAAAATAAAACCCAAGTCTTTACAAAACCCTGAACACAGCCCCCTTCTGCCCCACCGCCACGCGCACACACGCATGTCTCATAATGTTCTGACCTGATCTCGAAGCTGCTCTTCCTTATTCACTTGGCTCCCTTCGGTCCTCAAGCAAAGGACCTTTTCTGTCCTCTCAGAACGCTCACACTTCCTGTTCCCTCCATCTGGAATACTCTCCCTTCATACAGCCACACATTGCCCCTTCAGTCTTGGCTCACCATCTCAGTATGCTATATCAAATGCCCATACACACACACACACACTTCCTATCCCTTCACCTATCCCTTCCTATCCCTTCACCTTGTGTGATTATTCTCCTTAGCACTTCTCACAATGTATCTTCCTTATTTTGCTGTTTATGCCTGTCTCCATGAAGACAAGATTTTGTCTTTTTTGTTCCCTGCTGACCAGCCCCCAGTGCCCTCTGCCAGTGTCTAGATGAGTGTTAATGTGTACTGGATTAACTCTGTGATCAATCTGTTGATCTGCGATGGAGGAAGTTGAAACATTAAACTTGTTTTTCCCCAGGAGACCTCTAGTCCACTACTCAACAGACCTGAGCAAATCCCATCCAACTGGCCCCCAGACATGCCCAAACATGCCTGAGAGCCGGGGGACTTAGTTCAGTTCAAACCAGAGAGTCCTGCCAGGATATGGGTAAGAAGGAGATCACAGGGGATATGGACCCTGAGAAGAGCAGTGGGCCTGAGGAACGGGGGGAGAACCCAACCGTCTCAAGACTCTGTCAGGTGACAAAAATAGGAGCCTGATGCCCTTTGTGCAAGGGAAAACAATCTGTGGAATGGAGAATACAGTACCCCTCAAGCAGTGGAGCGCTCTTCCAGAGAGATGTTTGGGCAATAGCAAGTTATATAGAGCTTTAGAAGCAGCAACTGGGGAACAGGGTGTGATTGCCAAGGTCAGGAATTTCCCTATAAGGCCATCAGGTCTGATTTTCTAGGGAAAGGTAAGCTAAAGCTGAGTTAGAGGATTGTGATTGGTCCATGTTAGTTTTTCTTAACAGTGAGGCATTTCCATCAGTTGGGCTGATTTAGATTTGTGATGTGGTTCAGGCCATGGGGGCAGCCTCCATATCACAGGGTGCATGAATTACTCCTATCTACGCCAGAGGAAAAGGAGTTGACACAGGAGATCCTTAAAGGGTAACTAGAGAAGGTGTTGCCAGGAAAGCTGTGAGGGGACTGAGAACTTCCAAGGAGGGAGGGAGTGGCTGAGAGTCCTGCCCCAGGGGACTCACCAAGAAGAGGCACCTTGGCCCAGTTTCCAGCAAATAGTAAGAGTAGGAGCCAGACAGGAAAGCGTGGAAGTCTGAAGGGGGTGAGAAAGTGGAGAAAGGGAAGGTAGGCAACTCTTCTGCAAACTGGGCTGAAAGGATCTCTATAGGCCAATTGAGTGAGATCCATGAGGGCTTTTTTTTTTTTTTCAGTGTTTATTTATTTTGAGAGAGAGACAGAGAACGTGAGCCAAGGAAGGACAGAGAGAGACACAGAATCCAAAGCAGGCTCCAGGCTCTGAGCTGTCAGCACAGGTCCCCATGCCGGGCTCAAACCCATGAACCGCGAGATCATAACCGATTGAGCCAGCCAGGAGTCCCCACGAGGGCTTTTTCATATTCTTATTCAGACAGGAAGAAGCCAAGGAAGACAGGTTGAAGGAACAGAAGAATTGAGGGGCTACTCAAAGGAAGAGTAGAAGCATAACTTCCTGTAGCTGGTTCAACCTTGGCACAATGAGGAGAACCATCCTCCTTGGAGGTGGGGGCAGAAGGAAAAGGCTAAACTGAAGAAGCTTGCAAGTGGGGGGAAGGAGGTGGAGGACCCTTTTGCTAAATGTAGGAAGCAAGGTCATTACTGGGGGGCAGGGAGGGCTTAAGGGAGGCATTAGGGCTTGAAATCTCTGCAGAGAGAATTGGGAGAAGGAGCTGACAAAGTCCACGTAAGAGACATTAAAAGTAGTGTGTGGAGGCAGATGCCATTGGACACCGTGAGTCTGGGCTGTATGGCATCTGTAGGAGTGGGCTTTGCAGATAGAGGCATGGGCTGGGTTAGTCAGGGAGGGAGGGAGCTGGGGGTGTGGGGAAGAGACGGGCAGGACATCATGTGCCCTGGGGAGTGAACTGAGGATGCTAAATGCAGGAGTCAAGGAACTCAAGACCTAAGGAGGTCTCGGAACAGAATCCCTCAGTAGGAGGGAGGAGGGAGCTTGAAGGATAAGCGGTTGTGGTCAGACAACACTCCACCCCTCTCTGAGGTGGGGCAACTAGCTCCACGCTGTGGCCATGGGGATGAAAGGCTGGATGGAGGTAATGATTGTTGGCACAGGAAAGTCAGAGTCGGTCGTTGACAGGGGTGCTGAGGTCTCCCAGGATGATGCAAGCACTAAAGTCCTCAGAGCTTGTGAAGAACCAAGCAGTAGCTGGAGGACACAACAAGGATGGCAGAGAAGAGCATGGAAGAGACTGAAAGTTGCTGCCAAATACCCACCTGACCTTTCTTCCTCTGCAATAAGGAATTTGATTTTTGGCTGGAACCACCATCACCCAGGCTCTTTAAAAGCACATTTCCCAACCTAGCTGGCATCTTGGGGTGGCCAGGTGACTGCTCTCCGGTACTTCTATAAGCCTTCTTATCTCCTTCCCTCCGTGGCCAACCTGGAAGTCCTGTGTAACAACTGAAGCTTGAGTTGTGTCTTGGGCCATGAGGACCAGGGTCTCAAACTAGGAATGGCAGAGAAGTGAGCAGGAAGAAGACTGGGTCCCTGAGGACCTCACGAAGCCAACTTAATTGCTCTGGGCTATCTACCTTTGAGACTTCTCTAACTTAAAAAAATATAGTCTTGTGTGTTTGAGACACAGCTACTTTAGTTTTCTGTCAGCAGAAGAACTAAGCCTAAATATTACAGATGGTGTAGGAGGATGGCATAGTTCTCAAAGGACGGAACCTTATTTGCCTATAAACAGCAATAAGAAGTTACAAGAATGTCAACAGTGGCTTCGAGGCCTAATGTAAATTGGAGGTGTGAGAACAAACAGCCTCCAATCACAAGAGCTCTAGGCAGTTGTGTTCCTTAGCTGAAGTGAGGAGGAGGGGGAGGGAGGTTCTGCAAAGAGCTAGAAGCCATGAGGGGGTGGGGTGTCATTAAGGAAGTGTTTCTAAAAGTCAAACCTGAAAGCCGAGAGAGGGAGCTCAGCAGTGAGAAGGCGAAGAGCTGGCCTGTCGGAGCATCATGTGGTTGACTACAAGAGGGTCCATATTCAGGACAAAGAGTAACAATGGGAGTCAAGGGTCTCACATTTTTCTTTTCTTTTTTAATTTTTTTAATGTTTATTTATTTTTGACAGAGAGAGAGAGAAACAGAGCATGAGCGGGGGAGGGGCAGGGAGAGAGGGAGACACAGAATCCGAAGCAGGCTCCAGGTTCTGAGCTGTCAGCACAGAGCCCAACGCAGAGCTCGAACTCACAGACGGAGAGATCATGACCTGAGCTGAAGTCAGACGCTCAACCGACTGAGCCACCCAGGTGCCCCAGGTCTCACATTTTTCAGTTGAGTTCAGCCGGTTTCCTGCTGAACATGTCAAATTTAGAGACTCAGTTTCCTTGCAGCAGCTGCCTTCTAATGGTAAAAGTGGGCAGGAAGCCACCTTGAGTTTGGAGGGCTGGGTAGGGAAACTGCCCCTCCTGCAGCCAGGGCCAGTCCAGGCATGGGGTTGGGGTGGGGAGGAGTCCCCCACCCCACTCTGGGCAGAGAAGTCCTGAGGTGGGTCACCATTTTCTGAGGCTCCTTTCCCACTTGGTCTTCTCGAGTATTTCATCATGTGTTTCTAACGTAATTTCCATACTAACTTTAGAGGACTCTACATCTCTATTTTTGAAGGGCAGATTGATAAACAATTGAAAATGTAAATACTGGGCAAATGTGTGGGTCTTTAAGAGGACCATTTCAGGGGCACCTGGGTGGATCAGTAGGTTGAGCGTCCAACTTCAGCTCAAGTCATGATCTCACAGTGAGTTCGAGCCCCACATCAGATTCTGTGCTGACAGCTCAGAGCCTGGAGCCTGCTTTGGATTCTGTGTCTCCCTCTCTCTCTCCACCCCTCCCCTGCTTGTGCTCTGTCTCTCTCTCTCTCTCTCAAAAATAAACATTAAAAAAAAAAAAAAAGGACCACTTCCTAGGCAGCTGCCTGCCAGGACTCCGAAGGAAGCCAACACAAAAGTAGACAGAGGGAGATCCACTCAGGAATGGAGACAGGATAGGGACTCAGGACTGTAATTGTAAAGGGGCCAGCTACGGGGTCAAAGGCTGAAGAAAGACCTGCTTCTTGCTAGGTGAAATGCAGAGGCCACATATGTCTAAGGGAACACAGAATTCGTTTGCAGGAAGGTGGGCAGATACACAGTCGCCTTAACTAGGTTATAAGGGCAGACCAGGGACAGAGTCCAGAAGCTGCTCATAGGAACTTAGCACACGGTTAGGTAGGTTAACAATCACGAATTCTTGCTGTTGATACACACTCTTGAGCTGAAGAGTTGTCCACCCCACCTAGGGCCCAGACTAGGGCCGAGGGCTTGGGGTAGAGTGGGGCTGGACTTCAGGGTGAGATCATGGTCTTCAGCTGTGGGGAGGGGATGCTAACAAAGGTCAAGGATCAGACAAGGCCTGACAAATAATGCAGAGCCTGCAAACATGGTCACTGTCCTGAAACTCGTATTCTTCCCTGCATTCACCCCAAATGGAGGAATTCAGCCATACTATCAGTAACAGCTGCCCAAGCCATGGGCGTGGTGCCTGCAAGGAGTGAACAGCCTTGATCTTGTAGACCTTAGACTCTGGAGATAGGTTCTTATTAGAATCACCTGGTGTGCTATAGGGGCACCTGGGCGGCTCAGTCGGTTGAGGGTCCGGCTCTTAATTTCTGCTCAGGTCATGATCCCAGGGTGGTGGGATCAAGCCCCATGTGGGGCTCCGTGCTGAGTGTGGGCCTGCTTATGATTCTCTGTCTCTGTCTCTGTCTCTCTCTCTCTCTCTGCCCCTCTACCCCACTTGTATCCTAAAATAAAATTAAATTAAAAAATCACCTAGTGTGCTATAAACAAAACCAAAAAAAGTCTGATGCTCAGGCCACACCCCAAATCAATAAAATTAGAACCTCCAGGGACAGGAACCAGGCACCAGTGAATTACAAGGCTCTCCAGATGTTTCCAATGTGCAACAAAGTTTAGAACCTGAGGCTGAACTGTGGCCAGCCATTTACCAGCTGAGTGACTTTGGGCAGTTTCCTGAAACTGTGCTTCAGTTTTCTCATGTGTGAAATGCAGATACTACGAGCCCTACTGAAGAGGCTTTGGGGTTCAGAACTAACGGCCAAGAAAGAATTCTTGAGGATGTCTTTGGTGCAAAAAAGTGATTTTATTAAAGCACGGAGGACAGGACCTGTGAGCAGTGAGAACTGCGGGGGGGGGGGGGGGGTGAGGAGTGGTTGCTTAAATACTGTAGAGCTGGGGGAGGTAAAGTCAAGAGGAAGTTTCTTAAAGGGATTTCCATATGCTAAAGAGGGTTTACAGATTACTGGAAGCCTAGCTATTGTCAAGGTGAGGTTGTTTTTCCCTCTAGCAAAGCAATAACAGTAAGATAGTAAATAAGTAAGGTAGTAAACTGAAGAAGACCATTAGTCTCAACCAGTTGTTTTCCCCTTTCCTTTCTTCTTGGGCAGCCAGGAGTGCCTGAGGAATCTCACATATAGCTCCCCAGGGAAGAGTGTTCCTTAGAGGTGGGTGTAGGAAGCTCCAGTCAGGTGGGTGGGGGTCTGCCAGAGGCGGGGTTCAGGCTGTAAAAGAATTCACCCAAGGCAGAACAAAAGAGAGAGAAGGTTAGTGAATAAACTGCTTGGGAGCAGCAGGCAGGACAGCAAAGGAGAGACTGTCTGCCACGAGTCGGTGGTGAGGGGCCACAGTTATAGGGCAGAGTGAGGAAGTATGGGGACGTATGGAATTTTCATTTTTTGGTAATCTTAGGGTCTGTGCCCAGTTATAAGTAGCCCATTGGTTAGTTAGGGCCTATGGCTATTTCAAGGTGGGTCACTCAGTGAGCCTGTTTGCATTCAGCTTGGTGGTCACTGTTGGCCCTTTTGCTTTGCTAGTTTCTATTGCTCAAGCCTGTTGCCTAAAAGTGGCCTCTACAATGGGGAGGAAGGGAGCAAGAGCCTTAGCCTCTCTTGGCTCATGTCTCACTGAGAGGTTGGCTAAGAAGAACTTTCCTTGTTCCACCATTAGCAGGACTGGTTCTACTATTTTCTAGGCATAAAGCACACAGGTGTTAGCCCTCCCAGAATTCCCAGGTGGGAACAGTCTGTGAAGCTGCACTATCTTGGTGGGTGACAGAAGTGGGGACTATTGGGTTTCAGTGGCAAGAGCCTCCATTCAGGACTGAGACCCAAATTCTCCCCAACTATCCATAAGAATATCCCTTCATCCTTTTGTTTTCATTTATTAGACATAATATTCATCTGAGCACAGTCTCTGTGCCCTAATTCAATGATTTTAGCCAATTCCTTTTTCTAATGTCATCTTAGGTAGTTTTCCTAAGTGTGTGTGAGTGTGCACTAGTTTCTATAAACACAAACGTGCACTTAGGTTTTTGATTTGTAACCTCCAGACAAGTCTTAGGTCTCCACTCCACAAACAGTGTTGCTGGAGTCCTGGCTGGGGGTGGGACCATCACAATGTGGGTAGTAAAGGAAGAGACTCCAGACTAGTCAGATGACACCAAAATTCTCTCTGCTAGAGAAGGTCAAACTTGCTTTAAACAGAAGCCCCTGTTTAAAAAATGCAAAGTCCACAACCCATCCCCAATGCCCTGAAGCAAAATCTCCAGGAGAGTTCGGGGAAACATGTAATTTCTACAAGTGCTCTCACTTGATTCTTATCATAGGAAATCTTTCTTTTTCTTTCTCTAAATGCAGATACCTCCTCACTAGAGATTACAGTTCAACAGGATGGGGGTGGCAGGGACGAGGTTAGACTGATGTTTTCGAACACAGTGGGTTTGAGGTGCACTCTATTGAGAATCATTGCTTACCCTCAGGCATACTTGACCCTATTTTCACCAACTTGATCATTAGCTCCTAAACAGCTAAATGTCAACTGGGCTTTGTAATGGTGATTTTAATCTAGTTTTTTTCTCTTCTAGATAGGCTATAACTTAGTTTTATTCATCACCATTATTTAAAAACAAACACAAAAATTCTGCTTTATTCAGCTGTATAGCTCATCAGGTGAGGCACTGCCTACATGCCCTCATTAGTCCTCTCAACAACTTTGAGGTTGGTTCTATTGGTAGCCCCACTTGACAGATGAGAAAATTGAGATAGAAGTTAAACAGTTTGCTTAAGACCAACCAGGGAATAAGTAGCAAAGCCTTTCCCACTGAATCCCAGGCTAGCCACCTTATAACTACTAAACCCCTGCACTCAGCCTGCCCAGGCTTGCCCACAGCTCAGGGTTCTTCTGAACCAAGAAGTCTCCATATTCCATGATCAGTTTCCCAAGGAGAGAATGGGGCTCCACCCCAAAGCCCACACACTTGCTTTGTATCAGTCCAGCAATGGTGGGCCATGTTGGAAGTACCTTTAGAGTCAATAATTCCTAGCTGATGATGTATCCAAATAATCTGGCGAGAAGGTTAAAAATGCAGATACCTAAGTCCTATCCTTAGAGATTCGAACACTTAATGTCTGGTAATGAGGTTTTGGTGGAGTCCGGAGCCAAAGGCCAAGAAAGAATTCTTGAGAAAACTTTGGTGCAGAAAAAGGTGAATTTATTAGAGCACAGGGACAGGACCTGTGGGCAGGAAGAGCTGCACTGGAGTTGTGAAGAGTGATTTACATACTATGGAGTTGGGGGAGAGAAAGTCAAGACAAAGTTTCTAAAGGGATTTTCCAATGCTAAAGACACAGATTACTGTAGGCTTCACTATTGTAGAGTGAAGGCTGCCCTTCCCTCCAGCAAAGCATCAACATTAAGACAGTAGGGAATTCCTAGGGGTACCAGGGTGGCTCAGTCGGTTAAGTATCTTACTCTTGATTTTGGCTCAGGTAATGATCTCACTATTTGTGAATTTGAGCCTCATGCTGGCAGTGCAGAACTTGCTTGGGATTCTCTCTCTCTCTCTGCCTCTCCCCCTCTCATACGCGCTCTCTCTCTCTCTCTCTCTCTCTCAAAAAATAAATAACTAAACTTAAAAAAAAAAAAAGAGTAGGGAGTTCCTGGATCTCTATTTCCTTCTTGTCTTTGTTCTCCACATCACTATGGAAGGGAAGGTGATGTTGGGGCTATAGGTTTCCGGATATTAGGCTATTAATAAGATTGTCTCTTCCTTGTAATTTGCTAAGATATTTATAAACTGATGGAGACTCAGGTCTTACATGACTGTGCTCTCTATCAGTTAACCATTTGTTTTCTTTCTTTGACTTGGTTCTTGGGCAGTCAGAAGTGCCTGAAGAATATCACATACATCCCAACTGTGTTGAGGGGGCGTGTGTTAGCTTGTGCTTTGTCCTCAGCTTGCCTTATGCTCCCTCATCATCTGGGATGCAACCAAGGAATCTGCCTTTTTTTATGAGCCAGTGATTCTGATGGAAGTAATCAGAGGGGGCTATACTTAAAAAAAAGGGGGGGGGAAGGAAGGGGAGAAAGGAAAGAAGGAGGGAAGGAAGGGAAGAAGGAAAGAAGGAAGAAAAAAATGCACTGAGTGGGCAATCAGAGCCCTTGACAGAGGATAAGAAATGCACCCCTGTGATGGGTAGGGGAGACTGCACCCTTAATGATGTCTTGTCCCTTTCTCCAAACCTAGTTAATTTCTACTCTTTCAAGACCCACCTCCCAGGTCACATCTCCTCTGTGCTGTCTCTTTCCGTGGCTCCTGAAAGAATTTAGGAGGCTTCCTTGGGAATTTCATCACCCTTAATCTAGGCATTGGTGCATTTTATTTATCATATTGTCTCAAGTGGTGGTTTTCACTGCTTAATGCTTTGTAGGTGACTGATTCACTTTGCAGAGGTGAAGCCATGACTCAGTCTGCTGAGCTACAGCTGGACAGTCAGGGATCTGGACGAGGCCCAGCTGCTGAACAGAGTCCAGGTGGGCCTGAACAGATGTTCAAACACTAACAAGAGCTGTTAATGCTGCAGAGGTGATACCCCCACACCCTCATGCAGGCCAAGATTCTGAGCCTCTTGAGAATAGTGGCTCTGCCAGACCCTTTCCTGAACTACCAGTGCCTCCCCAGGGGTAGGCACTGAATCAAGGGTGCCAATAGTTTTCATGGGGCTTGCCAGCTCCAGTCACGCGGCAACAGCTGGACAGGATGGTGGTGTGGGTTTCCATGGGAAAGAATGCGGAGAGTGATTAGTGATGTCTGCCGCAGGCATAGGAGGCACTTGCCTGCCACGTGTTTGCCAGCTGTATTACTTTCCCGGGGCTACTACAACTAATTACCACAAACTGGGTGGCTTACAACAGCAGAAATTTATTGTCTCACAGTTTTGGAAGCCAGAAGTCTGAAATTAGTCTCACTGGGTCAAAATTCAGGGGTTGGTAGGACCGTTTTCCTCTAAATGCTCTTAGATGAATCCTTCCTCACCTGTTCCAGCTCTCAGTGGCCCCAGTGGGACTCCAGTCTCTGCCTCTAGCCTCACATGGCCATCTTCCTGGGTTAGACCTCCCTGACCTTTCTCTTATGAGGACACCAGTTACTGGGTTTAGTACCCACCCCAAATCCAGGGTGACCTCATCTCAAGCTTATTAACTTAATTGCATCTGCAAAGACCCCTTTTCCAAATAGGGATACATTCACAGGTACCAGAGGGTAGGACTTGGACATATTTTTAGGGAGCAGGAAACAGTTCAACCCGCTGCACCAGGCTTGTGCTAAATAAATGTCAGTGATTAAATGCCCCCTCTTACTTTGTTTCCCACCTCCCACCCCCTTGTGCAAACCTTTTCAAAGCTGGTGCTAGTGAACCACCCCTTTTGCCAGAGTCATGACTGCCCTGGTGTCAGTTTTGGCCCATTGCAGCCCTCCCCTCCAGCAGCTGGGATGGCAGGGGATGTGGAAGATTAAGAGGCAGAAAGCCTCCTACTCCAACAAGGATAGTAAAATGAGTATCAGACCTTTTCCAAAGATTACCAGATTGTCGCACCGAGTCTTGCCCAGGGTGTACCAGAAGCAGAACCCAGTACATGAATGTGAGTCAAGGCCATGGTCAGGTTGCCCTCATCCCACCGACTTGTACAACCTCCTGTGAGCATCACCTTCTACCCCAATCTAAGCACCTCCTGCTTAAAGTTCACCCACATCATGAAAAGCAGTTGTGATAAAGACCAGGCTGCAAAAGACCTGCTCCAAATCCCCCTCTGCTACCTCATGTGCCGTCTGACCTTGAGCAGCTCATTGCACTTCTCTGCATCTCACTGTAAAATCAGACCGATAGGGGCGCCTGGGTGGCTCAGTCGGTTAAATGTCCGACTCTTGGTTTTGGCTCAGGTCACGAACTCATGGTTCATGATTTAGAGCACTACCTTGAGCTCTGGGCTGACAGTGCAAAGTCTGCTTGGGATTCTCTCTCTCACTCTGCACCTCCTCTGCTCACTCTCTATCTCTCTCTCTCTCTCAAAACAAACATTTTTTTAAAAATCATACTGATAACAATACCTACAGACTTAAATCCTTTCTCCAGCAAGGCCAGGTATCAGTAAATAAATCCTTCCTTGCAGGCTTATGCAGAGGGCTAAGAGAGGCAGGCCATAAGCTTTTTTTTTTTTTTTTTTGGAATGAAAGTGTCTCACAACACATCAGGTATGCCATTCAACGTTCACCAGGTTTAAACATACTCCTGTCTTCAACCAGCACCCACACATTTGTAAGTCCTATACCTCTATCTTCCTCCTGCATATGTGACTGCCTGACACAATCTCAAAGCGGCCATGGTCAAACTCCACATCTTCCACCCTTCACCTGCTCTTCCTCCCGTAATTTCATCTGTGTGAGCAACCACCCCATCCAGATATCTAACAGGCACCACTCCTTTTCTCCAAATCAGTCACCGAATGCCATAGCTGCTTCTTTCTTAATATTTGCCAGATCTTTCTCTGCCTCTTTAAGTCTACCTTGTTTTCACACATTTAAAGTCACATCATTTCCCACCTGAAATAATGCAACAGCTTTCCTTCTCAGTCTCTTCCCTGCCCGGTTTATGTTGACAAGGCTGATGTTTCTAAGACACAGATCCAATCACGTGCCAGGACTGCCCAGAACCTTTGGGCCTGAGACGAGTCTCCTCAGCGTGGCTGTGAGGCCCACGTGGACAGCCCTGGCTAGCTCCCCAGCCAAGCTCCAGGGGCCCCCTGAGCCAGAGTCCTGCAGTTCCTCAGCCACCTCTGCCCCACCCACTCCCATTTCTCCACGCCTTTGCATAAGCTGTTCCTCTTGCTGCGAACATTCTTTTATTCATTCCTCACATTATTAATCCTCATTCAACCTTCCAGACTCAGCTCTGTCAAAGGCCTCTTCAGCCTTCCCTCTCCGGCTCACTTCCATCTTGTCCTGTGTCTCTTGCAACATTCATAGATTATATCATAAATACTTATTATTTATGTATTCCACATGCCACACACCCCTGCACCCTGCCCCAGACTGTGAGTTCCCTGAAGTTTGGGACTGTGTCTTTTCTCTATATTTCTAGCACCTGGCACAGTACCTGCCAATACACTCAGTGCCTTAATAAACATTTGTTGAAGTGTTGAATGCCAAGGACAGAGCAGCGTGATATTAAGAGAGATAACTGGTTGATTATTTTTTCATGATGTTTGTTTTTAGCATTTCGTATTGGAAGGAGAAATATCTCTGCATGGAAAAAAATTCCTTTGTTTAGTAAAGCACACAGAAATCCAGAAATCATGAAAACTCTGAGAGACAGCATAGCCGTTTTGGAAAAGCAAGACAAAAAACAAGGTATGAGCTAAAACAAAAACATCATTATTAAAATGCATGGATTCCAATGCCAAAGATCAAGGTAAAAGCTTAACAAAAAAAATCCTGAATATGATCTGTGATATGTACATAGGGTCTCTATAAATACATTTAATTTTGTTTTTTTCCAGTTCTGTTGAACTACAATTGACAAATAACCGAACGGTTCTCATACAAAGAAAAATACCATATTATATAATGAACAAAATAGTGGGCAACATCTTTAATTTTTTTATCAAAATATACTAAAATTTCCTTCATGTGGCCATTTCTTCCAAGGGCTTAACACAGGGAAGGTCTTTTGCTAGGCAACTCTGCTAATGTAGTTCTTCATAGAATTTGTACTATATGGACATCAGCATCTAACACAATAATCGCCGTTGAAAGTTGCACATCCTTGCACAGCCAAGATTTTGATAGGGTCTAGATCACTGTCAGTTCAAGACTAAATTTCGGGAGTCAGGCCAAAAGTGCACACATTCTGTGTGGTTGATCAAAGACGATTTGTTTTGGGATAGCAGGTGACAAGGGTCACCTTCTATGGGAACCATCCCTGTTAAAGGGATGAAGCCTGCCCCAGCCCCATCCACAGGTGGGTCACAGCCTCTTCTGTGTAAACCCTAAACTCTAGTTATGTTTAATACTCACTTGCCCCCAGATCCATCCTGTACCTTCCCACACCTCTGCCATTGTCTCTGCCTGGAATATCCTCCCCCCCTGAGTTCTACCTAACATATCCTATCTACAGGTCAAGGCCCACATTGTTGTAATAGAGATTATCCCCCTATTATCCCTTTCTTCCGTATTCGGGCTGTCCACTTGACTATAGACTACATTTCCCAGCCTCCTTTGTAACTATATGTGGCGTAATGACCAAGTTCTCACCACCAGGATATGGGAGCCACTTCTGGGTATGTGCTTCAAAGCATCTATTGCATGTTCCTCCATCCTCTCTTCACCCTTCCCACAAGTGGAACATTGATGTGTCAATGACCACACTTCAACCAGGTAGATGAAGACAATGACCAATAGGACGGTGGAGCAAAGCAATGAGATAGAGCAGAACGGGGTTCCTGAATGGCCTTGTGGAGCTGAGCTGTCACACCAGCCTAGACGGCCACCTACATCTGTACAGTTATAGGAGGAGGAAATAAAATTATATCTTAGGATTGACCTTATGTAGACAACACTGTTTTGGAGTCTCTGCACCATAACTTATTTATGTATGGTCTCCTCTGTGGAAGCTTCCCTGAGAGCTCTGTCTGAAGTCCTGTTGTGACTTTGGAGGCAATGCCCATACAGCATCCATGTGCCATTATAGAGATCTCTCCGCACGTCTTATTGTTGCTAGTGGGCTGTAAGATTCTTGAGGGCAAAGGCCACACTGATTTCATCTTTTTTATTTTTAATTTTATTTAAATCCAAGTTAATTAACATGTAGTATAACCTTTCAGCAGTAGAATCTAGTGATTCATCATTTACATATAACACCCAGTGCTCATCACAAGTGCCCTTCTTAATGCCCATCACCCATTTAGCCCACCCCCTCCCCACCTACCCTTCAGCAACCCTCAGTTTGTTCTCTGTATTTAAGTCTCTTACAGTTTGTCCCAATTTCATCTTTAATGTCCCCAGAACAATCACCACAATGTCCTAGACACAGAAATCATGTTTGTTGAAGAAGTGAGTGAATACACATTGCTTCCCACACGAATACTGTTTTTAGAAGAGAAGCAAAGTTAGAAGCAGCAAAGTCAATTCACAACACATTTACACAGAAACCAAAAGTAATGTGGCTGACAAAGAGGCCTGGTGGGCCAAGCTGGGAATAGTAATTCTCCAAAAATAAATGTATTGTGGTAAAAAAGCCTGAAGAGACCTTGCTGAAAAACACAGATGGTTCCTGAAACCCTGGAGTAGCCCCTCTCTTCCTCCCAGTGATCCCCCAAAAACCCCAAAAAGCCAAGGCAGAGATGGCCACATGCCCTCAGGACCTGGACAATCACTTCTGCAGACTGGGTCACCTCTCCCTGGGCATTTGTCCATAGAGCCAGGCCTGTAAATAGTTTCTCAGAGGTACCAGGAGAGGGGCACCATCATTGTTCTTCCCAGCCATCAAAGTATAGGAAAAGAAGAATATTTCCCAGACCATCAAGAAAACACTCACTCATAAGGGTGAGAGGTCTGGGGCCAGACTGCTGGGTTTGAATTGCAGCTCAGCTGTTCACCAGCTGTGCAACCTTTGACAAGTAGCCTAACTTCTCTGCACCCCTGTCTTCTCACCTGTGAAACAGAGGTAATGATAGCACCTACTCATAAGGTTGTGGTAGAATTAAGTGACTTTATACATCAAGGCACCTGGGATAATAAAATGCCCATTTTCCAGATTAAAAATACTGAGGCTCTGAGGGATTATGTGACTGTACCAGAGGTCTAGTATCCCAGCTCTACATCGTGTGCTAATGAGAAGCTCCATAGCCTTTACCTAGGTGCTCTTCTGCTCTGCAAGGGCTCCTGGGCTTCAGGAGGGGGCAGCTCCAGGGGGTTAAGAGCTGAGGGGAGGCTGTATTCTCCTCTTCCTATCTGAGTAGCTTGCCAGGAGTCAAGGTGAGGAGCCACACCTCTCTGGACATGCCTGCCTGCTGCCCAGCACCCCCGCAGGCTCCTGACCCAACCTGGGCCCCGAGTAGCTGAGACTTCTCTGCCAGGCTGGTCCAGGACAAAGGGTTGGGGGTTGGAGGACACTAGGAAGATTTCTGGCTGTTTGCTAATAAAAATAGATGAAGATATGTGAGGGGACCAGAAAGTCACAGATGACACTGTGAACAAGTGTTTGTAAAAGAAAGGATGAATGAGGAAGTATAAATGAGAGGAAAAAACGCTTGGGCAGAGTCAGAGCACAGGTGCTTCCTGTGACATCCTGCCCCTTTAGCGGAAGTGATCTGAATAAAGAGATCTGGGTGTGTCTGTATCACAGACACAGACACCAGCGGTGGACAGAAAGAGATACAGGAAGAGTCAGGCAGACATATGAAGACAAAACAAGGGACAGAGGGAGAAACGAGGAGCCAGGAGAGGAGAGACGGGAAGGGAAGAAAGAGAAATGGAGAGAAGAAAGAGAGAGCCACAGAGCGTCACAGAGGCTGCCACTGTCTTCATCATGTCAGATTCTCAAAGTGCTCCTCTCAGAAAAATGAATGGAACACTGACTTCTCCATCTGAGGGGGTTCTCTTCTCGGAAAGTGCTGGAATGTTCTGGTTGCTGCGTGCTGACCAGCATCCCCAGCTCCCATTCCTGGCTAACTTCCTTTCACTCCCTGATTTGATAGGACCACTCCCTCTTCCTGAGCTCTGCTTCTTTCATAAAGTTGATTAAAAGATGTCACATCCCCCAGTCAGTTGACTCAGGGAGTCAGGTAGGTAGAGTCCGGTCCAGTCCAGTATGCCCATGGATGGCCTTACATACATTCCCATCTCCAGGGTGAAGTGTCACATCAAAGCTGAGGTCCAGAAACCCTCAGGGCCAAGGTTAGGGTTGCTTAGAGTCCCATCAGTGGTAGAAAGGCCCAGAGGCCCCTCTGTCCTCCAGGGACACCCATCCCTTCTGTCAGACCAAGCAGACACAAAAGTCACCGCAAACCACAGCTCCAGTCGAGCCCCATCTCTGTCCCTGGACAGAGCCACTGTGATCTCCCATGGCTGGCAGACCTCTGGACGCCTGTGTCCAGCTCCTGCATGCCACACCTGGGCTGCAGGACTCCCAGGCCCCCTAGGGTTTGGCAGCTCCACACTTCACCCCGTGAACTTCCTTGCAGGTCAGGCAGGATTCTGCTGCTCTTGTCCCGACTCCCAGAGAAACTTGAGCCAAACATGTGTCCTTGGGACCAGCACCCTCCTCACATCTGCTTCAGGGTGGAGGACATTTCAGATTCCAGTCCCTTCCGGCCCAGGCGCCTGACCCCTTGGCAAGGCCAGTAGGATGGGCCTGGGAAATCCTGTGCTCCAACAGCTCCAGCCCATAGCCCAGCCTCAGGACAGACCAGCCTCAGCCTGGAATCCAACAGGATTCAATCCACAACAGGAATCTACCACACCCACTTCCAAGTCTTATTATATCTGTATGCTCAGCAGGTCTGCCCCATAGCAGGTGCATAAGAAGGATTCTTGGGTGTCTATAGACCATTATTCTAAAGTTCTTTCAGTCCAACACCAGTGTGGCTTCGCCTCTTCTTCCAGTTCTACTATGGGCACAGGGAACCATAGGAAACCCTTCTTTTTTTTTTTAATTTTTTTTATGTTTATTTATTTTTGACACAGAGAGAGACAGACCATGAGCGGGGGAGGGGTAGAGAGAGAGGGAGACAGAATCTGAACCAGGCTCCAGGCTCTGAGCTGTCAGCACAGAGCCCGACGCGGGGCTCGAACTCACAGACTGCGAGATCATGACCTGAGCCAAAGTCGGACACTCAACCAACTGAGCCACCCAGGCACTCCTCAACAAATTTTTTTAATGTCTATTTATTTTTGAGAGAGAGAGAGACAGTGTGTGAGCAGAGGAAGGGCAGAGAGAGAGGGAGACACAGAATCCAAAGCAGGCTGTCAGCACAGAGCCTGATGCGGGGCTCGAACTCACGAACCGTGAGATCATGACCTGAGCCAAAATCGGTCGCCTAACCGACTGAGCCCACAGGAAACCCTTCTTGACCTCCCAGATGGGAAAGGTCAGAGGAGTGCAGACTGAGGTGTTCCTGGGCCATCCCTAGAACCTGGTATATAAGTTTCATTTGGCTGCCATAACAAAGTACCGTAAATTGGCTCACTAGAAAGAATAGAAATTTGTTCTCTCACAGTTCTGGAAGCCAGAAGTCTGAAATCAGTATCTCTGGGCTGAAACCAAGGAATTGGGAGGGTGGGGGAGGACACACACTCTCCAGAGGCTCTAGGGAAGGGAGGAATCCATACCTTGCCTCTTCCACCTTCTGGTGGCTGTGGGCATTCTTTGGCTTGTGGCCACATCACTTCAATCTCTGTACCTGTGCTCACATCGCCTTCTCCTCTTCTGCTTTTTGTTCTTTTTTTTTAATTAATTATTTTTTTTTAAGTAGCCTCTGCACCCAATGTGGGGCTTGAACTTACAACCCTGAGATCAAGAGTTGCAAGTTCTACTGAATAAGCCAGTCAGGTACCCCCTCTTCTCTCTGTGTTAAATCTTTCTCTTCCTCTCTCTTATAAGAATACATGTGATTGCATTTAGGACCCACCTGGGTAATCCAGGATAACCTTCCCATCTTGACATCCTTACCCACATCTGGATTAATTTTAATTTAATCACATCTGGATTATGGCAAAGTCCTTTTTTTGCCACATAAGGTGACAGTAACAGGTTCCAAGGATTAAGAGATAGATATATTTGAGGGTCTAGTCTGTGACCAGTCTGGCCAATGGACTCAGATCCAAAGTGCCAAGTGTCACCAGCAGGATAAGGCAGGGAAGATCTCACTCTGAGATGTCATGACTGCAATACAGAAACAACCCAGATGCCAGAATCATCTCTAGAAAGGAGCCATCTGATCCACAGAGGACTTCATGCAAGTGGAAAAAACAAAAGCAAAATACAAAACATGTGTATGTTGAGCCACTGAAATTTGGTGTTTGCTTGTTATCACAGCAAAGCCTAACCTTAACTGAATAAAAATGGAGGTCTTCTGACTAGGTACTTTTCCATTATCCTATCTCAACCAAGATTCTTAAAGGAATTGTCTGAACATCTGGTCTTCACTTCCACAGGTCACATTCACCCTCAGTCTCTTCAGTCAGCCTTCTAGCCCATCTCTCTACTGAATGTACCCTGTGACCACCATATTGCCAAATCTAATCAACACTATTTGATTTTTTTTTATAACGAATTTCTGAAGAGTGCAATTCTGCTGAGATATTTTTCTTCCTTGGTTTACTGCAATAGAAAGTAACAGGGGTGCCTGAGTGGCTCAGTTGGTTAAGCATCCGACTTCGGCTCAGGTCATGATCTCACAGTTCATGAGTTCGAGCCCTGCATCGGGCTCTGTGCTGACAGCTCAGAGCCTGAAGCCTGGTTCAGATTCTGTCTCCCTCTCTCTCTACCCCTCCCCCGCTCACGGTCTGTCTCTCTCTCTGTCAAAAATAAATAAACGTTAAAAAAAATTTTTTTTTAAAGAAAGTAACAGAAAACCTGGGCCAAACTGGCTAAAACAAAAATACAATTTATTATATCACATAGGAAAGGGTTCAGTGGAAGAGTAGATTCCAGGGATGGCTGTTATGGTAGATTGCTAATGTCATCAAAGACCACAGTTCTCATTTCTCCTCTCTGTCAGCTTTGATGTATTGACTTGATCCCTAAGCTGTTTATCCTTATGGTCACAGGGGAACTGCAACTGCTCCAGGCATCACATGCAGACTCCCCAAAGTTCAATGGGAAAACAGAAGCATCTCATCCTTGCTTCTGTCTTAAGAATATAAAACATTTCCCAGAAAACCATTAGAACTCTTCAGCTCATCTTTCACTGGTCAGAATGGATCACACGTGTTATTTCTAAGCTAAGCATTGACAGAGGGAATGCAATTACCACTACTGGCTTCCACTATCATGATCCACCCTCTGGAACAGGAAGGTCCACGTGCTTATGTCAAGGAGGATAGAGGGATTTGTGTTGCTCAGACAACTCAGAGTCCCTGCAGCACATTCCGTGACACTCCCCTTGCTGGTTCTCCTGCTGCTCTGCCATTCTTTCTTCGTGTCCCTTCCTCGGTCCCCTTTTCTGAGGGTCCCTTGAATGTTCACTTCCCTGAGGGTTTTATGCCCAGACCTCTTCTGGTTCTGCTCTACACCCTTTCTCCAGCAGTCTCATTCATCCCTGTGATTTCAATTTCCACACAAATGCCCAGGAATCCAAATATCTACCCTCTGCTCTGAACTGTCTCTTGGGTTCTAGACCCAAATACAAAACTGTTTGCTACCTCCAGTCCCAAGGAATCCCCAAACTGAACGTTTCTAAAGGAGAAGCGATTTAGATCTTCTCTCTCCAACTTCCTCAAAGTTGTTCTTCTTCTCATGTCTGTGGTTTGGGTTAGTGGACTCACCTACCACTCTCTGCTACTCCTTCTACCATATCAGATTAGGCACGAGCCTAATAGCTCAAATACGTTCATCCTCCCCATCCCCACAGCTACTGCTTGGGTTCAGGCCTCATGGTCTCTTTCCTGTGTGCCATGATGCCACCTCCTAGGTCCAGTCGGGGAGCCTTCGATCCACCTCACAGAGCAATCACGTGGTCCCCCTTCTTATCCACACAGCTTCTGAATAGGCCCACTGGGTCTTCCATGAGCAGGACTCTGCTGTACCTTCATCTCACCCATTGCCCCCTCACTCTGCATCCCAACAACATTGACCTTCCATATAATGTCACTGGACCTTTGCACATGCTGTTCCCACTGCAACATCCAGCAAACACCTGCTTACTCATCACCTTCTCCAGAAAGCCACCCCTCATCCCTTTCTAATAAAACTAACCAGTGCCTCTTCTTTGCAACAGCTTTCTTCAATGGCCCAACAGATATTTACTGAGCACTTACTATGAGCTGGACACTAGGGTGCAGCAAGGAACAGGAATGACACAGTTCCTGCCCTACAGGAGGGAGAGGAAAAGGAAACAAAGCTAGGAGATGTCAAAGGGAAGTGAAATAAGGAAGAAAAGGGCCTCAGGGAAGGTTTTCATGGGCACTCAAAAGATTAGTAGGAGCTCACCAGTTGAAGGGGAGAGAGTAGTTGGGGCAGAGAAAACAGCACATGTCAAAGCCTTGAGGTAAGAATGAACATAGCACATCAGACACATAGAGATGTCAGGGCGCCCGGGTGGCTCAGTCGGTTAAGCATCCAACACTTGATCTCAGCTCAGATCATGATCTCATGGCTCATGGGTTCCAGCCCTGCGTTGGAGTCTGCAATGACAGCCCAGAGCCTTCTTGGGATCCTCTCTCTTTGTGCCTCTTCCTCTCGTTCCCTTTCAAAATAAATAAACATTAAACATTTTTTTAATTAAAAGAAAAGAAATATTAAGATGTCAAGTCTAAATCTTGTACAGGCTTCTCTTGCTGGATCCCCCACACCAGGCTCACCTGGTGGTCTTCCCTACTGGGAAGAGTGTACAGAGGGCAGACTCCAGGTCTAACCGACCTTCACCTTTTCCTTCTGCAGGACACATCACCCAGGGGGCAGCTTGGGGGATTTCAGGCAGGTGGAGAGAGAATGGACATGACAAATGGGTCATGTGTAAGCTAGGAGGCTCTTTGTCCAGGCAAGCTTATCCCCAGGGAAGGGGTTGGGGGGTGGAAGCCCCCTTGGACCCACCCTTGTGTTCACGCCCAGACTTGCAGCAGGTACCTGGTTCCATGGGCAGCAGGAGTGATGCTGACATCACTACCCCTCAAGAATAGTGCTGTTTGTGTCCCCCCCACCCCCCAATTCATATGTGGATGCCTAATGCCCAGTGTGATGGCATCTGGAGGGGGGCCTGAGAGAGGTGATTAGGTTCAGACAAGGTTATGAGGGTACAGCCTCCGTAAGTGGGATCAGTGCCCTCATAAGAAGAGACAGGAGAGATGATCTCTCTGCACCATGTAAGGACACAGGGAAAGGAGACCATCTGTGAGTCAGGAAGAGAGCCTGTACCAGACCCTGACTGTGCTGGCACCCTGATCTCAGACTTCCAGGCCTCCAGAATGGTGAGAAGTAAGTTTCTGTTGTTTAAGCTCCCTCATTCTCAGTAGTTTGTTACAGCAGCCACCTCTTAGCCTAACCCTTCAGGCTTTTCTCCCCACCCAACAAGGGTGTGCAGAAGGGAGGATGCAGGCAGCTTCCAACCATGCCTTCTTCCTCAGTTCCACTGCCCAGCCTGGCCCTACTTGAGGGTGCCCAGAGAGCCTGGTCCCCCTTCTCTGAAAATGCAAGGCCTAGGCTGGTCCTGGTACAAATAAAATGCAATGGCTACAAATTCAGACAGACACAGAGCCATGTGCCACTAAATGTGTTCATCCCTGCTTATGAAAGAAGGCTACAGATAGATACAGGCAGAATAAAACCTGGACTTCAAGATCCAGCCTGGGTCCTCGAGCCAATCTTAATACTACAGAGGCTGGGTAGCACTCCTGGGAAGCACTTACTGATCAGCCTGTTTCACTCTGTCACCCTTTAAACAGCAGACAGAGGGGCGCCTGGGTGGCTCAGTTGGTTAAGCGTCCGACTTCGGCTCAGGTTATGATCTTGCGGTCCGTGAGTTCGAGCCCCGCGTCCGGCTCTGGGCTGATGGCTCGGAGCCTGGAGCCTGCTTCGGATTCTGTGTCTCCCTCTCTCTCTCTCTGTCCCTCCCCCATTCATGCTCTGTCTCTCTCTGTCTCAAAAATAAACGTTAAAAAAAATTAAAAAAAAAAAAAACATATTCAAATAAACAGCAGACAGAGACCCAGAGCCTGTCTGGAAAAACTCAGCCATCCAGGGCAGAAGTACACTTGAGTCCACCTCATTCTCCACGCAGGACTCTGCCTGAGGCCCACAGTGGCTCTGAGTGCCCACAGGGGGCAAATCAGATAAAAGGCAGCTATGTAAAGACAGATGGAGACTTTGCCCGGAGCTCATCAGAGGCAATGCTCCCAGGAGCCCAGAGAGGGTGGTCCATCCAGGCGGAGAACTGTGGACCCCCTGCAAGAAAGAAAATGTGAATCTTTGCCCACCTTACCCTCGCTTCAGCTCCCTCTGACTGGGTGCTAGAAGGGACCTGAGCAGAGAGAGCCTGGAGTTATACTCTCCCTTATTCTCACCTTTACTTGGGGATTTGCTCTGGGCAGCCAGGCAAAGCAATAGTAAGATTAAGGCAATTTTATTTTTTTTTTAATTTTTTAAATTAATTAACTTATTTTGCAGAGAGAGATACAGTGCAAGTAAGGGAGAGGCAGAGAGAGAGAGAGAGAGAGAGAGAGAGAGAGAGAGAGAATCCCAAGCAGGCTCTGAGCTATCAGCACAGATGATTGACGGTGGGGCTTGAACTCACAAACCTTGAGATCATGACCTGAGTACAAACCAAGAGTCAGATGCTTAACCGACTAAGCCAAGATTAAGGCAATTTTAGAGAAAATCAGGAGAATGGAGAATAAGAGATCCCAGTTATGCAGGCCCCTAGAACAACAGTTTGCAGAATTATTCAGAATCACCAGAGGCAGGGATGTCCAGTAGGAGGGTGGTGTGGAGTAGAGTGCTAAATTCAGGCAGTCTTTTTCACCATCTGTCTGGGGAGGGAGGGTGGCAGTCACATCTGCAGGTCCCAGAGAGCACATAAAGCAAAACTCTGTGGGTTTAGCTAGCCAGCTTGAGGTACAGTCCTCTTTATCTGACCTTTCTTTATCTGGGCTTCCCAAATTATGACCTACTTTCTTATCTGTTTCTTCCATCCACCCCTCACCCACCGACCCATGGAACAGAGGAGACTTGAGGCTGTGGCCATCAGGAAGGTGACTACCTGTGCAAATCAGAAAGAGGCAGGTCCCTCATAGGAACCCCCCAGGGAGCCCTAGGACCAGGGCCCTCCTGAGGATGGGTGGTGGGAAGGGTTGCATTTCCTGCTTCTGCCGCCTGAGGGTCAAGTTGGGGAACCTTGCTGGAGAGAGCAAGTATGGGTCAGCTGACAGCTCAGACTTTGAGGGCAAGAAAAGACAGTTTTTCCTGTCCTTACCTTTTCTGTAGTCATATAGGTCCCTAAACATATGCACATCATGGCTCCTCATGAACCAGAGTCCTCTGTCCATCCTTGGTCTGAATTAGCATTGTTTAGGAGCATGTGCCCCTCCCCCCACCCCCATCAGACTCCTGGGTAGAGAAACTGCCCAGCCTTCTCCATGCTTACATCCCCTTTGTGGGTATGGTCAGCTGAACGATGGTCCCAAAACATTTCTATTTCCTAATCCTGGAACCTGTGAGTGTTACCTTATACGGGAAAGGGCAGGGATGGGCGTGGGTGGGAGGAATTTTGCAGGTATGAATAAAGATCTTGAGATGGGGAGTTTATCCTGGATTTCCTGGCAGACCCCAAATGCAATCACATGTATCCTTATAAGAGGGAGGCACAGGGACATTTCACACACTCAGAAGAGAAGAGGCAGAGACTGGAATAATGTGGCCACAAGCCAAGGAATGCAGCAGCCACCAGAGGCTTAGAAGAAACAAGGAGCAAATTCTCCAGTAGAGCCTCCAGAGGGAGTGCGGCCTCAATTTCAGCCCAGTGATACTGACTTAGCCCTTATGGCCTCCAGAGTTGTGAGAGAACAAATCTCTGCTGTTTAAAGCCACCCAGTTTCTGGTAATTTGTTACAGGAGCCACAGGAAGTTAATACAGTGAGTGACCTCACAGGATTCATTTCTATTTTCCAGTCAACATTTACCAAATGCCTACTATACACCAAGCATTGCTGTAGGTGCTGAAATGGCAGCTGTGAACAGGACAGAGCAGGCCTTGCCCCACAGAGTTGCAGTCCAGCTGTGCTCAGAGCACCCAAAGGCATGCAGTTGATCTTCGGAAAGAGCGTGCTCAGAATTATGGCAGCATCACAGATGAGGAGAGAATGGTCATTTTACACAATCCTTTTTAAAACTTTTTTTTCTTTATTGGGGGGGTGGGCAGAGACAGAGACGGAATGTGAGCAGCGAGGGGCAGGCACTGAGCCATCAGCACAGAGCCCAACCCAGGCCTCGAAGCCCCAAACTGAGAGATCATGACCTGAGATGAAGTCAGATGCTTAACTGACTGAGCCACCCGGGTGCCCCTAAAGCTTTTTTTAATGTTTATTTATTTTTGAGAGAGAGAGAGAGAGAGAGAGAGAGAGAGAGAGAGAGAGAGAGAGACGGAGGAAGGGGCAGAGAGGGAGACAGAGGATCCAAAGCAGTCTCCAGGCTCTGCACTGACAGTAGTGAGCCTGATGTGGGGCTCGAACCCAAGAACTGTGAGATCATGACCTGAGCCGAAGTCGGATGCTAAACTGACTGAGCCACCCAAGCACCCCCTAAATGATCCTATTTAAAGGTAACTTAAAAAGAAAACACTTAAGCCTCTATAAAATAGTGGCAATTACTTGACAAATTATATACAAGTATACTTATGAGCACAGATGTGCTCTTCAGGGAAAACACAAAGCTCTCCAGATCCTAGCTGCATCCCCGAAAGCCTCCTGTCCCAGTGGGGACAATGCTGGTCAGAGGAGGCCCATGCCCACTGCGTTCCCCCCTTCAGAGAATGAAGTCTCTTGCAGAGCAGGCGGGCCCCAGACACCAACAGGCCCATAGAAATGGCCTAACCCTGGGTAGATACCGTGGAAAGGGCCCTGAAAGAATGACTTTTCAATGTTAACACATTGAAATTGACTGCATGTAATTTACAGCAAACTTCGGAGTGAGGTCATGACTCTGGACTTGCTGTAGATGAGTCAGAACACGTCTGGCCCAGGAGACTCCACGCTCCTGCAAATGCATGCTTTCTTGCACGTAAGCTGGCTATACCGGGCGGGCAGTGACCTCATGTAATCACCCCGTGTGGTATACTCCAAAACACGCCATCTCCCAAACTGGTTCTGCTCCTTGCATCACCCTGGCATTACCAGATACCTGATTCTGCAAAATATTTGCTGATCTACTTGGCCACAGGGCTCTGTCTGCATAACCTGAGCAGAGGCAATGGGCAGTGCAGGGCAAGGGAGGAGGCTGCGATGGTCCTCATTCTGCCCCAACCTCCTGGGCCTCCTGCATCTCAGAGATTTAACAATCCCTCTTCTTTCCATCTCCTTTGAGGACTAAACAAGACAACAGATGGAAGTGCACTTGGAAAAGCATTAGGTGTGGAGCCAAGGCCAAGTGACATTTTTAATCACTGGCATTATTCAGTTTCCTCTGCAAACAATGAATTCCACATTGTCTTTGCAGGGTACAAAAAAAAAAATCTTCCTCTAAATTATGTTTCAGTAGCTACCGTGTTAGCTGATTCTCCACCCCCTTCCTCATTACCCACTTCCAAGCTTACAGCTCCAGAGTTCCCCAAGTGGACCACTGAGTCATAAAGAATTATCCTAACCCAAAGAGATGTCTGGCCTTAGTCCTAGGCTCCTTTGAGGTATCCCTAAGCCCTTGGAATGTCCTGCCTGATCAGGGTTTCCCTGGGGGCCTTGGACCACACAATGTGATTTATGGAGGGGGCTTTGGCCACATGGTATTAGCTTAACCTCCAGAATGGCTAAGAGATTCAAGTTCAGCCATGTGGGTGGTACAGAATGGCTCTCTGACTGAGCCTCAATAAAAACTAGACACCAAACTTCAGGTGAGCTTCCATGGTTGGCAGTCCTCCAAGAGTATTGTCACACATTGTCGCCAGGAAAAATTGGTGCTATCCATGACTCCCCTGGGAAAGGAGAGCCAGAAACTCCACTCTTGGAACTTTCTGCTCCACTGGTCTCTTCCCTTGGCCAGTTCCTTTCATTGTAATACACTGTAACCATAAGAGTTTTCAGTAAATTCTGTAAGTCCTTCTAGTAACTTATCAAAAATGAGGGTGAACTTGGGGACCCTCAGACTTGCAAGTGCCATCAGAAGTGAGGGTGATCTTAGGGGCTGCCTCCACATTCTAAGTTCTTACCCATTTTTGTGCCATGGACTAACTCACCTGGTTTCTGGAGAAGCCTGTGGACCTTTTCCAGGATGATGTTCTTAAATGCATAAAATGAAATATAAAAATATTCAAAGAGGGGCGCCTGGGTGGCGCAGTCGGTTAAGCGTCCGACTTCAGCCAGGTCACGATCTCGCGCTCCGTGAGTTCGAGCCCCGCGTCAGGCTCTGGGCTGATGGCTCGGAGCCTGGAGCCTGTTTCCGATTCTGTGTCTCCCTCTCTCTCTGCCCCTCCCCCGTTCATGCTCTGTCTCTCTCTGTCCCAAAAATAAATAAAAAACGTTGAAAAAAAATTAAAAAAAAAAAAATATTCAAAGAAAGCCAGTTCAGGTTGGAATCAAAGTATCAAAACATGTGCTTCTTTATTAACATGTTAAAGGACAAGTTCTAGTAGCAGATTTAATACCTAGTTTTGAAGTAGTGACACGAGTGGCCCATCTTTCAAGTTATCTGCAACAACTATGAAGAAATGTAGACTTGTGTTTCTTTCAAGGTCACAGGTTTTGTTACCACTATTGTATTCTGTCGCTTACATTCATAATTGAAGGTGATTCTAAATTGTAGTTAGAGGTTAGTGAAAGGAAAAGGTCAAAATTTTTTCCTATCCAAGGTCATAGACCCCATGAATTCTACCCACAGACGATCAAGGGGTCCATGGGCCCCAAATTAAGAATCCTGGTCAGGGGCTTGGATGATAATGTTACCCTTCATAGCTGCTGAGATAGATCTTATGTCAATAACAACAACAACAACAACAACAACAACAACAACAACAACAACAGCTAATATACATTGAGCATGTATGTGCTCTGGGCTAGGCATGATAAATGTGTGTCATACAAATTGACATTATCACATTGTCATTATTTTTATATTATATCACTTAATGAAGATGAGCTTTCTGGTTAAGAAAATAATGGCCACTGGGTGCCTAGGTGGCTCAGTCAGATAAGCATCTGATTCTTGATTTTGGCTCAGGTCATGATCTCACAGTTCCTGGGATCAAGCCCCACATTGGGCTCTGTGCTGACAGCTTGGAGCTTGCTTGGAGTTTTCTCTCTCCCTCTCTCTCCGCCCCTCCCCTGCTCGCATGCTCGCTCTCTCTCTCTCTCTCTCTCCTTCAAAATAAATAAATAAATAAATAAATAAACATTTAAAAAATAAATAATGGCTACTGCTTTTGACACACTTAATCTGGGCAAGGCCCATGCCAAATGCTTGCAGTACACTATCCATTTAGGCCTCAGTACAAGTTGCTCAGGTGGGTGTGTTATTCCCATTTTATAGACAAGGAGAGTGATGCTTAGAGAATTTTTTTTTTTTTAAAGACAACAACCATTTATTTATTCACAATTTTGTGGGTCAGAAATTTGGGCTTGATTCAGTTAGGATGGCTCGTATCTGTTCCAGGTGTTGTCATCTTTGCTTGGTCATGTTTTTGGTTTTTGTTGTTGTTTTTGTTTTGTTTTTGTTATGAAATCTATTGTCAGATTGGTTTCCATACAACACCCAGTGCTCATCCCAACAGGTGCCCTCCTCCATGCCCATCACCCACTTTTCCCTCCCCCCCACCTCCCATCAACCCTCAGTTTGTTCTCAGTATTTAACAGTCTCTTATAGTTTGCCTCCTTCCCTCTCTGTAACTTTTTTTTCCCCCTTCCCCTCCCCCCTGGCCTTCTGTTGAGTTTCTCAGTTTCACTCATATGAGTGAAAACATATGGTATCTACCTTTCTCTGCCTGACTTATTTCACTTAGCATAACACGTTCCATTGAGGCTTAGAGAATTTAAGCAACTTACTCAAATTATAATGCTAGTAATTGGTAGAGTAAGGAATTCAAATTTGGCTCTCTGGTTTAAGACATAGAACAGCTCACAAAAACTGGCAGAAAGGCACATTTGCAAATAAAAAGGTACAAACAGAGATGCCACCAGATGACTTCACCACAAAGGTCCTTCAGTGTTAAGGCAGGAAGACTGACCACTGAATGGAAATAGACATAATTCAGCACAAGGTCCTGCAGAGATTAACAAATCAATGATTGTCAAGGCAAGGCCATGAGGAAGTTCCTGTGCTAATCATTGGTATTTGGAATCCAGGACCATGGAGGTCACAGAAGACTAATCGGTGAAGAGCTTCCTGGTTTCTCTAGGAACCCCCATGCTCTGCACACAGAGGAAACTGCAGGTGCCCCACTAGGCTAGAATCATCCTCAATACCAGGCCACGTGGGCTTTGCTTCCTCCAAAGAAAATAATCTTGGAAGGTCGCTATTAGAAATGGACTCCAGATTCTACAGAGTGACTATTGGCAGGAAAGCCCACACAAGAACCAGTGTGCTTTGCAAAAGCAAAGGCAGGAAGGACTGAGACAGAGGTAGGGAAAACACCTTAAAGTAAGATAAGTCCCAGAACAGGAAACTATATGGCACCTGTGCCACCACTTCCTATCTCCTCACCCGTGGCTGACCTTGCTAATGAGGCACTTATAATTCCCCCTTGCTGAGATTGGATACAGCCTCAGAATCCTTCTCAACACAACTGTCCAGGTAGCTACAACCAATTGATTGACACACAGTTGAAACTTATTTTCCAGCTGAGCCAGGCAAACCAAAAGAAAAGGGGAAATGTGCTACTCTTGAGATAAGGACACAAAACAAGAATAGCTCACACTCCTTGAGTGTTTATCTTGTGCCAGAAATCCTTGTTCTAAACACTTTACATGTATTAACTCATTTTTCCCCTTCACAGCAATCCTGTGAGGTTGATACTATTGTTAGCCCCATTTTCCCTATGAGAAAACTGAGACACAGATAGGTTACGTTACTTGCCCAAAGTCACCCAGCAAGTAAGGGATAAAGTTAGGGTTTGAATCCAGGCAGTCTGGGTCTAAACCTTGCATCTTTAAATAACCAGTACACTACGTTGATACTGTTCAGGTGCTAGGGATGTTTTCAGCTAACGATCACGGTAAAAGACAAAGATAAGAACAGCTTTACAGTTTTGCATGTTGGACAACAGCAAAGGTGCTTCTCCATCCTAGAAGACTCTTCTCTGAGTCTGTAGAGAGATGCTTTTGTCAGTAAATGTACCTTGCCCTGGCCCTGCTTCTCAGTGCAGCTGACCTCCCCATTTCCTACCTCCCCAGAACGGCTCATTTGCAGGTCCAGGCTGGCCACCGCTTGGACAGGTAGCAGAGCCCAGCAGGAAGTGTGTCTAAGGTTTCCAAGGCTGGGCCTCCCCTTCTCCCACCTCACCTCCTGCCCTCCAGGGCCTGTGTATTCCCTGACCAGACTGCTGGCCTAATTGCAGATTCCTGGCGTTGCCTAAACTGGCCCAGCTAGACCTGGGAAGTTTTTAGAAACCACGCATTCTGCTAACACCAGCTGTCGAGGAGAACAGATGCAGAGGAGGCCAGCTCCACCCCTGCCTAGGGTTCCAATGGTGACAAGTCAGATCTCCAAGGAAACAAGCCAGAGTTAAAGCATGCGACTCAGCCACCATATCGCATCTTCTCTTTTCAGAGATGGAGCCTAAGGGAGCCTTAGGAGAGTGATAGAATCCCCTACTCTGCATTAGAAAAGGCTCATACATGACCTTATAGGTAGCTGCTCTCAGCAGTAGGAACAAGCATGTCATTGAATTTGAACTGAACCCAAAGCCACCACTAACATCCCCTCAAGTTTCCGTGTTCAGTGGCCGCTAGGCAGCCAGCAGGTGGCCATAGCAGAACGCAGCAAGGTGCTGTCTGCTTTACTACCTTTTACTACCATTCCCTCCTTCTGGTCTGTGGGCACAGAGACGGAAATAGAGACTTTCTCAGGGGCACTAGACCAGCAGCTCTCAGTATTACTAGTGGGGGTTCTAGTTATTGCCCAGAGTGACCTGGGAACCACTGGGCTCCCACACCAAAACCCTGAAGGGGAGTCAGGTGGGAGCGAGTCTGGGCCGACTAGAGGGTCTCAGGCTGGCTGAGCCCATCCAACCATGTTAGCATCAGCCATCATTTAATGAGTTAATTCTAACTCAGACCCCCCTCCCATTTCAACCCATGAAAGGGGAAAATTTTCAGAAACTTCAAGTGCTTTCAGTAAATTTTGCAGAGCACTTTGCAGTATATAACCCCATTTCCCAGGTGATATTTATTTACTCTTACATGAAATCTGAGAGGCAAGAAAGGTAGATCGCTATACCCATTTATTAGGCAAGGAAATAGGTTCTGGAAGATGGGGTGAAAGCCAACATTGTGTGGCAAGTAAAATGGTAGAAAAACATCCAAACCCAGATCTGAATTTGAAGTCCCAGCTCTTCTCACCATACCAAGCCAACACCCTATTGTGCTGATACCTCATTGGTGACCCACTTGAGAGGTTCCTGGGGTACCATGAAGCAGAGGCAGAACTACAAATGAACTTCTGGGCCCTCACAGCCTCCCCCAGCCTGTCGCTCTGGCACCTGGTATGCCCTTCCCCCACTCCCCATCTCCTATCCCACCCTCACCTTCCTGGTAATTACTGCTAGAGCAAATAGCTTAGGCCATTAGACTCTTGCCAACATTTGGTCAGCATTCACCTACCACTGGCAGGACAGGGAACAGCTAAAATGAGAGGGTTAGACAATCCTGTCTATACTAGGATTATAAATGTGTAATTCTCTGCACTTATCTCCAGCTTTTTGTAAAGAAGTCATTTCAAAAATAGGTCAAATGAAGGGTGAGTCAGACAGCAGCCCTTCACATCGGCTTAGGTCAAGAAAACCCAGGTATAGAGAAATGTCCTAAGCAGTTCCCTGCAGCCAACGCTTTTGTTGCCACATGGAAATCTGGCGAGACCCCTGCTTTGGGAAATTTTCACAGGACCTGTCCAGCAAACTCCAGGCACATAAGTCTGCAACCTCACCATATTTTCCTTTTTGATGGTAGGATTTGGGACTGGTTCACCAAAGCTGCTTAGGCCCAGTCTCAAGAAACAGCCAGTTCCCAAGAGATCGAGTCCACATGGGTCCTCCTTACTTCTGAGGTTCTCTCTGGCACCTCTGCTGTCCCCTCTGAGGACTCTGAGGTCCCCTCACTGCGGTGTCCTGTCCTCCTTCCTGGCACAGGAAGAAAAGCAATCTAGTAAAATTATAGCCTGGTAAGATGTGGGTGTCACTCTTCCCAGAAGTGAGAAGTGCAATTCAGCAGAGGGAGAGCAGTGATTGGGTAAAGGGGTCAGAACCGGGTTGCTGACTAGGCCAGACTCGTTGGGCAAGTGGCTATCACCTTCACTTTTTCTCCCTCCCCTGGCTTTCAAATCTGTGCTCTTGGTTCCCTCTTCCCCACTGGGGGACTGTATCTTAGGAAGATCCCAAAACATTTTGGCCATTTTCAGATATCAACCAATGATCCTTATTTTCAGGGATTAAAAGTGCCAAGCCAATCTCAGTGAGATCTTGAAGGTCTCAGCCAGTTTATTCCTTCACCTTCATCCCCCACCCCATCTTCCACCCCCACACCTGACCCAGACACAGAAACCTGCCATGAGAAGGGCTATCATCTCTTCTTTGTCTCTTCCTTTGAGTATTTCTACTCCTCTGTCACATTCACCACCTTCTTTCAGGCTCTCTGGGTTTGGGGCAAGAAGGAGAAATGAGAAGAGATATTTCTAAAAGGGGCAAAATGTCCTTTTAATTAAAGGGCTTTCTACTCCCCTCTGGCCAAAATCAGCAAGGAAAAAAACCCAGATGCCCAGTTAAATGTGAATGTCAGATAAACAAGGAATAATTTTTTGGTAATAGAAAGTGGCATGCCATATCTGGGCATCTTGTGTTTTATTTGAAAACTATACTCTGGCTGCTAAGTGCCTCCAAGTCATGGAAGGTGTATGAGTTTCCCATTGCTGCTGTAACAAACCACCACAAACTTGGAGGCTTAAAACAACACACATTTATTTTCTCATGGTTCTGCAGGTCAGAAGTCTAAAATGGGTTGGCAGAGCTGCATTCCTTCTGAAGGCTCCGGAGGAGAATATGGTTCCTTGACTCTTTCAGTTTCTGGAGGCCACCGGCATTCCTTAGCATGTAGACAGCATCCCCCATCCACCGGTACCCCCGCCCCTCCCCCCCTGCCATCCTCAGAACCAGCTGCAGAGCATCTTGTCTCCTCTCTGACTTCTGCTTGCATCCTTATGTCTTCACTTTAGTAGCAACCCTTGTGATTGCATTGGGTCCACTTGGGTAATTCAGGATAATTTCTCCATTTCAAGACCCTCAGCCTAATCACTTCTGCAAAGTTCTTTTTGAGGTTAGCATGTGGATATCTTCTGGGGTCTGTTATTTAGTGGTTGTCTACAGGAAGACTCTTTCCCTATCCCTCAAGGGGATCTTTAGTGAGTTCTTTATTTTTTTTTTAACTTCTTAAAAATTATTTTAATACCCTGTACTCATTAGGAAATTTTCAAACAACAGAGAAAAGAATAAAGAAAATAAGTGAAATTTACCTTAAACCTTCCCACCCCAAAATAGCCAATTTTACTGGGTCTTTGAGATCTTCACTACCTCTGCCACCTTTGGATTGCACACAGAGGTGATGGAGCTCAGGAACCGGGATAGGAGCTGGATCCAGAATCAGTGAGCTCAAAAGCACGTCCTAATGTTAGTTCTTGCTCAAATTTTATTCAAGTCCCTTGGTCTCCTTGTGCCTCAGCTTCCCTTTGCCCCTTTAGGGAAAAATGTGTCAATGGCAGAGCCCAATATTAATGGCTACCATTTATTGGATGCCTTTTAGATAGACACGATATTGTATTATACGTTTCTGTATCCAGGAAATTAACTTACTCTCATATTTACCCAAGGAGATAGGCACGATCACTGAGGCTGTGAGAGTGGCTTGCTTAAGATCTTAACAGCTGCTAGCAGCAACTAAATTAACATCTACCTAATGAACCCAGATCTACCCAACCCGAGAACTGTCTGCATAGCCACGACTCTGTGACTTCGTATACCATGTGTTGCAAATATCAGTCACTTTTTTTTTAAATTTTTTTCAACGTTTTTTAATTTATTTTTGGGACAGAGAGAGACAGAGCATGAACAGGGGAGGGGCAGAGAGAGAGGGAGACACAGAATCGGAAACAGGCTCCAGGCTCCGAGCCATCAGCCCAGAGCCTGACGCGGGGCTCGAACTCACGGACCGTGAGATCGTGACCTGGCTGAAGTCGGACGCTTAACCGACTGCGCCACCCAGGCGCCCCAATATCAGTCACTTTTACTGATGTCTCAGCTCCTGTCAAATACCCTTGCTATGTTTGGGGAAACTTCAGACCTGTGCGTTTCACCTCTACAATGTAGAACCTAGAAAACTCAAATCAGATTCCAGCCTTTCTTGCAACTTGGATGAAGGCACGTGTCTCAGATTCTGTCAGATACAATCCTATGCTTTTTTTTTTATTTCTGCAATATTTTTTCTTTTAATTATTTTTTTCATCATGAGAAGTGAATTCTTTAATCTCCATCCCCTATTTCACCGATCTTCCACCCACCTCCTCATCAGTTTTTTCTTTATAGTTATGACTCTGTTTCTTAGTTTGTTTCCCTTTTTTCCTTTTGCTCATTTGTTTTGCTTCTTAAATTCCATATATGAATGAGATCATTTGGTATTTGTCTTTTACTGACTGACTTATTTTGCTTAGCATAACACTCTCTAGCTCCATCCATGTTGTTGCAAATGGCAAGATTTCATTCTTTTTTATGGCTGAATGATATTCCATTGTGTATATATATACCATTCCAGTGTGTGTGTGTGTGTGTGTGTGTGTGTGTGTGTGTGTGTGTGTTATATATATATATATATATATATATATATATATATATATATATACCACATCTTCTTTATCTGTTCATCTATAGATGGACACTTGGGCTGCTTCCATAATTTGGCTATTGTAAGTCATGCTGCAATAAACAGTGGTGCATGTATCCCTTTGAATTGGTATTTTTGTATTTTGGGGATAAATACCCAGGATTGTGATTACTGGATGATAAGGAAGTTCTATTTTTAACTTTCTGAGGAAACTCCATATTGTTTTCCACCAATATGGCTGCACCAATTTGCATTCCCACCAACAGTGCATAAGGGTTCCTTCTTCACATCCTCACCAATACTCATTGTTTCTTGTGTTTTTGATTGTAGCCATTCTGACAGGTGTGAGGTGATATCTCATTGTAGTTTTGATTTGCATTCCCCTGATGATGAGTGATATTGAGCATATTTTCACGGGTCTGTTGGCCATCTGTATGTCTGCTTTGGATAAATGTCTGTTCGTGTCTTCTGCCCATTTTTAAATTGGATTATTTGTTTTTTGGGTATTAGGTTGTATCAGTTCTTTATAGATTTTGGATATTAACCCTTTATCAGATATGTCATTTGCAAATATCTTCTCCCATTCAGTGGGTTGCCTTTTTAGTTTTGTTGATTGTTTCCTTTGCTGTGCAGAAACTTTTTATTTTGATGTAGTCCTAATAGTTTATTTTTGCTTTTATTCCCCTTGCCTCAGGAGACATAGCTAGGAAAATGTTGCTATGGCTGATGTCAGAGACATTACTGCCTGTGCTCTCTTCAAGGATTTTTATGGTTTCAGGCCTCACATTTAGGTCTTTCATTCATTTTCAGTTTATTTTCATGTACAGTAAAAGAAGGTGGTCCAGTGTCTTCCTTTTGCATATGGCTGTCCAGTTTTTCCAATACCATTTGTTGAAGACTGTCTTTTTCCCACTGTATATTTATTCCTCCTTTTCAAAGATTAATTGGCCATATAATTGTGGGTTTATTTCTAGGTTTTCTGTTTATGTGTATTTTTATGCCAATACCATGCTGTTTTAATTACTACCACTTTGTAATATAACTTGAAATCAGAAATTGTGATTCCTCTAGTTTTGTTTTTTTCTTTTTCAACATCGTTTTAGCTATTCGAGGTCTTTTGTGGTTCCATACAGATTTTAAGATTGTTCTAGTTTTGTAAAAAATGCCATTGGTATTTTGATAGGGATTGCATTAAATGTGTAGATTGCTTTGGGTAGTAAAGACATTTTAATAATATTTGTTATTCCAACCCATGAGCATGGAACGTTTTTCCATTTCTTTGTGTCGTCTTGAATTTCTTTCATCAGTGTTTTATAGTTTTCAGAGTACAGGTCTTTCACATTTTTGGTTAAGTTTATTCCTAGGTATCTCATTGTTTTGGGTGCAATTATAAATGGGATTGATTTCTTAATTTCACTTTCCGCTGCTTCTTTATTAGTGTATGGGAATGCAACAGATTTCTGCGCATTGATTCTACATCCTGTGACTTTCTGAATTCATTTATCAGTTGTAGTAGTTTTTTGGTGGAGTCTTTGGGGTTTTCTATATATAGTACCATGTCATTTGCAAACAGTAAGAGTTTTACTTCTTCCTTACCAATTTGGATGCCTTTTATTTCTTTATGTTGCCTAATTGCTGTGGCTAGGACTTCCAGGACTATGTTGAATAAAAGTGGTGAGAGTGGACATCCTTGTTTTGTTCCTGACCTTAGGGGAAAAGCTCTCAGTTTTTCACCATTGAATATGATGTTGGACATGGGTTTTTCATGTAAGGCCTTTATTCTGTTGTGGTATGTTCCCTCTAGACTTCCTTTGTTGAGGGTTTTTATCATGAATGAATGTTGTATTTTGTTGAATGCTTTTTCTGCATCTATTGAAATGATGATATGGTTTTTATCCTTTCGTTTATTGATATGACATATCACATTGATCATTTTGTGAGTATTGAACCCCTCTTACATCCCAGGAATAAATCCCACTTGATTGTGATGTATGATTTTTTTTGATGTATTGCTGGATTCAGTCTGCTAATATATTGTTGAGGATTTTTGCATGCATATTCGTGAGAGATATTGGCCTATGGTTCTCTTTGCTTGTGGTATTTTTATGTGGTTTTAGTATGAGGGTGATACTGGCCTCATAGAGTGAATTTGGAAGTTTTCCTTTCTCTTGTATTTTAGTGGGCTCTCTGATCCAGCGGGGGATCTCCAGTGCTGCCCCATTCTCTGATCCAGGCAACATGGGTGATGCCCTCTCCAGCTAACTTTCTACAAAAATTTCTCAGTACCTGCTTGAAGGTATAACCCAAGAGGTACTTTCTGCTGGGTTCTCCTCTCCTGAACAGGCAGAAATTGGGGTGGGGTACTTTCAAGTCCCTCAAGCCTGGCTACCACCCAAGGTGTAGCCTTGGTCACATTGGACCCCAAGGAAACATTCCAGCCCAGGCCCCAACAAATTCTAGAAGTGTATGCCACTCCGAAGAAACAATTTAATGGAGTACCATCAAGTGGCCTGCACATTCTTTCTGATTAAAGAAATTCTTGACTCTCTAAACAATCTTTAGCCTTTTCTTGGAACTAGGCTGGAGGTGGGTGATGTGCCAAGATCAGAAGTTGCAGGACCAGTTTGGATACTTCTTAGCAAGCTCTTCATGGATGGTCTAGCACCTCTCTTAAAAATACATGTGTGTTGGCAGAGGTGAAAGTGGTAGGGGTGGGAGTCACTTATTATTCTAAGCCTTGGGATTTAACCAATATCCCAGAGAGCCAGAAAACTCTAGCGTATCCATCCAGACAAAGAAAAAAGTGAGCTAGAGTATAAATTCACAGGAAAGTACAGCTATCACCTAATCCCAGATGTTTTACTGGTATTTTTTTACTGGTATTTTACTGGTACTGATGTTTTAACAGAGGAGAGGGCAATGATTGACTTGAAGGTATGCATTGCTAATGAAAAATGGTCCACATCCACTTCCACTTTCACAGGAAGCCTGTTATATACCTGGTGCTGCCTTCCTGAGCCCAGCACCAGTATTCTTCAGGGGAGGTTGGGCCCTAAGATTCACCTGAGCTGGCCCAAATAGCTTATAATGACCAATTGGAAAGCAGCTTGGATAGCACTAGAATGGCTCATGGTCTTGGTCCACAGGTCCATCCTGCATGTAAACAGCCACCCACTGTATTTGGGAGGGTATTGAGGCTGCCCTGGATTCAGTGGGAGAGTGTGCCATAATCACCTTAGTGGGTTGAATCCTGGCTTCTCACTTACAAGTTGTGTTTACAAGTTATGTGGCATTGCTGCTTAAACTCTGGGAGTTTGCTTCATTTTTTTTGTTTTATTTATTTATTTATTTTGAGAGAGAGAGAGAGAGAGAGAGAGAGAGAGAGAGAGAATGAGTGGGGGAGGGGCAGAGAGAGAGGGGAAGGGAGAGAATCCCAAGCTGACTGCACACCATCAACGCAGAGCCCAGTGCAGGACTTGATCCCACGAACCACAAGATCATGACCTGAGCCAAAACCAAGAGCTGGATGCTCAACTGACTGAGCCATCCAGGTGCCCCAGGAGCTCACTTCTATAAACTAATAAGACCTATTTATGGTAGGGGCATCTGGGCAGCCGTCAGAGCAAAACCTGCTTGGGATTCTCTCTCTCCCTCTCTTTCTGTCCTGCCCCAGCTCACACTGCTCTTTTTCTTTCTCTGAAAAATAAATAAATAAACTTAAACAAATAATATATTAGGGGCACCTGGGTGGCTCAGTCAGGTAAGCTTCAGACTCCTGGTTTCAGCTCAGGTCATGATATCACAGTTCATGAGTTCAAGCCCTGCATTGGGCTCTGTGTTGACAGCACAGAGCCTGCTTCGGATTCTCTGTCTCCCTCTCTCTCTCTCTGCCCCTCCCCTGCTCGTGCTCACTGTCTCTCGAAAATAAATTAATAAACATTATAAAATAAAATAAAATAAAATAAAATAAACCCATTAGGGGTGCCTGGATGACTCAGTCAGTTAAGCATCTAGCTCTTATCTCAGCTCCAGTCATGATCCCACAGTTTGTGGGATCAAGCCCCACATTGGACTCTGTGCTGACAGGTCAGAGCCTGCTTGGGATTCTTTCTCTCCCTCTCTCTCTCTGCCCTTCCCCCACTTGCTCTCTCTTTCTATCTCTCAAAACAAATAAATTTAGAAACAAAATACTGTACTAAAGACCTACTTATGATATGGAATTTTATGAAGATTAAATGAAGTGATGTTTGCAGAACACCTAACACTCATTTGCACCCAGTAAGTGTTATCTTCCTTCTTTCCACATCTAAGATCGGTCTACCTTCTCTCCATGTCTATATGTTGGTGAGTGTACAAACTGGAAGCAGTATTTACCATTTAGTCCCTGCATCACATAGATGCAAACCCACCTGGGACTAAGGACAGAGACATCATTAAATCCATCAATGGCCCATCTTGGGTGTGACAAAATTCCTTTGGCATTGTCTTTCCGGTTGGCATTCTGAAGGGACAGGTTTTCATACCTGAAGAGACAGGTATAAGAGTTAGGTGGTTTTGCCATGAGCCCGTGAGATAATCACCCCCTCCATACTGAACACGGACACACACATACACCACTTCCCAGAGGTAGTTGGAGGGATCGGAAAGAACCTGTCTCCTAGGACATCCATCCCCTAGGACACCTGTAGAAAGCAGGGTATGGGGGAATCTTTTCAGCTTACTCAGGGAAAACCACTTAAACTCAACTGCAGAGTTGCTTTTCCTTGTCTTATTAGCGAGGTGCTAGACTAAGTGCTTTGGTTCCTTCTCACACAACCCGGTGAAGCTGGCAGTTCATCGTACCTAATTTGCACAAGGAACTGGGCACAAAGAAGTGCTCATATGGGGTTATGGTATGTGCACAAGAGCTCAGCACTGGTCTACAGGGCTCTGTTCTCCCCTGGGCGAGAGCTGCTCCCTGCAAGTCATCTGACCCGATACAGGTCTGTGCAGAGCTCCCAGCTTGGTGTGCTTCCCTCCCTAAAATGACTGACCGGTTTTGCCTCACCCACACCCCAAGCACCCCCAAAAGGCAGAAGGAAAGTGCACTGCACTTATCCGCCCTGTCCTCTGACGCTGGTAGGTGGCTCATCACTTTACCCACCCAACAGGGACCTGGCCACACGGGGAGGCCTTTTTTTTGGCTTCAGCAGGCCACCAGGACTGGGGAGGTGTTGAGTAGACAGCACAAGGCCTGGGCTCCGCTGTGCCTCTCCCTGCGAAGGAGATGTAGCCGACACAGCACCCAGGGGACATCTGAAGTTGTGGCCCAGGGCAAAAATCTGCTCTTTGACTTTATCGTTCTCAAGAGCCCAGAAAGGAATCTCTACCGTGGGGCAGGCAGGAGGGTTCATGCCTTCAGAGGGCCTAGAATAAAGTGCTGACTCATGGACAGGTGTGAGCAGAGCTAGGGAGGGGTTGCTGGAGGGGTGCGGCTTTGCTAGCCTGGAGGTGCTAATCCCAGCTTCTCCCCTGACCTTCTGATGACCCGAGCCCTCCCTCTGCACTGATGTCAGGCTTCCTAGGGATCTAGGAGAGGTGGAAGATACCACATTAAGCTCCTGAAAGAGATCAAATGCCATTCTTTTGGAGTTTCCAGTTTAAAAGGAGGCCTGCAGGGGCGCCTGGGTGGCTCCACTGGTTAAGCGTCTGAGTTCAGCTCAGTGCATGATCTCACAGTTCGTGGGTTTGAGCCCCATGTTAGGCTCTGTGCTGACAGCTCAGAGCCTGGAGCCTGCTTCGGATTCTGTGTCTCCCTCTCTCTCTGCCCCTCCCCTGCTCACACTCTGTCTCTCTCTCTCAAAAATTAATAAACATTAAAAAATACTTTAAAAATAAGGAGGCCTGTAGGGGCACCTGGGTTGCTTAGTCGGTTAAGCAGCATCTGACTCTTGATCTCAGCTCAGAACTTGATTTCAAGTTCAGACCCTGTGTTGGGCTCTGTGTTGAGTGTGAAGCTTATTTTAAAAAAATAAAAATAAAAAATAAAATAAATAAACAAAAGGAGGCCTGCAAAAAAAATGAAATAGTCACTACAATACCAACGGCTCATGTTTGAATGGCACTTAACCTTTTTCAGGGCATTTCATAATGCCCAAGCCAGAAACCTGGTTAATCTGTATTCCTTTCCCTTCACAAACCTTTCTGTACCAGCCCAACAATGCTTTGTTGGTTGAATCCATTCATGGGAATTAATGAGATCCTCACAGTGACCTGGGAGGCAGCCAGAGTTACAAAATCATGCTTACAGATGGTAAGAAGGAAAGGGAACTGACATCTGTTAGGGGGTAAGGGTGCCACATTTAGCAAATCAAAGTATAGGATTCCCAGTTAAAGTTGAATTTCAGATAAATAGCCAATAATTTTTTAGTATAAGTGTATCCTATGAGTATCTGGGATATACTTATACTAAAAAATTCATTTGCTGTCTATCTGAAATTCAAATTTAACTGGGTGTCCTATATTCTATCAAGTGACCCTAGTCAGAGGCCTACTGCACACCAGAAGTTGTCTCTATATTCTCTCATTTGATCCGCATTCAGCCCTGAGAGGAATCGATGATTAAGTTACATTGACCTTATTGTACGGATGAGAAAAGGGATACTTTGGGAAGTAACCTGATTTGCTTCATGTACCACAGCTCAGAAAAATTGGGTGGTACTGGAACCTCCAGCCCTTGATCTCTCACCCTACTTTTTAGTGGGTTGGGGTTTGCAGGGTGAGATAGGGTTATGGCTGGCCTGAGCCATAGGGGGCAGCGGGAGGGGGGGTCCCACAGTATTATAGTCAGAGAAGACAGGTCCCAGGCAGGAGACTCAGTTCTTAGAGTGGAGCCCAGGCACATAGACCAAGTTCACCTGGGTCCCTGTGGGCAACACTACACAGGCAGGCAGGGATGCCCCAGTGGCACCTGCCCACAGTTCATAACTGATGCCTTTGCACCCAAGTGGTTTAAGATCATAAGTGGAATGCTTGAATGCTACACAAATAATAACAATGCAGTGATGACAGTAAGTAGTGTGTATGTACTAACCAACATACTAGTGTATTCATGTATTGGTATAAGTATGCGCCAGGCATTGTGACAACTCTTTATATCCATTACTTCTTTTAATCCCCACCACCACCAAAAAAACCCCAATAGTTTTATTACTAGTACTGATGGCCACCATTTGTTGAGTGTTACTTCCAAAAAAATATTTTAATGATTCTCGCAGTAGGCAATCACATCATCTTCAAACGGAGATTATTTTGCCTCCTTACCTCCAATAGTTAGACATCTTGTTTGGCAATCTTGTTCGTTGTGTTGACAAGCGCTTTTTAACAAGGAGATGACAGTGACACATGTCTTTTTCTGACTTTTTAAAAAATTTTTTTTGAATGTTTACTTATTTTTGACAGAGAGAGACAGAACATGAGCAGGGGAGGGGCAGAGGGAGAGGGAGACACAGAATCCGAAGCAGGCTCCAGGCTCTGAGCTGTCAGCACAGAGCACTACACAGGACTCGAACTCATGAACCACGAGATCATGACCTGCGCCCGAGTTGGGATGCTCAACCCACTAAGACACCCAGGCACCCCTCTTTTTCTGACTTTAACAGGACTGTCTAATTAAGCATAATTCAGTTTGAGATTTTTTACAAATCACATTATAAATTTTTATATGACTTTTCAGTATCACGATCATAAGAAGTTTTTATATAAGACTGATTATATTAATAGATTTCCTAATATTGTTATCTCTGCACTCCTGGATGAACTTCACCTGGCCATAGTACATTTCTTAAGTTATATTCTATTGTTAATATTTTATTTGATATTTTTCATCCATGTTTATAAATAAGTTTGAAATGTGGGATATGTGTGCATATGCTGTGTGCTATCGTTTCTGTCTTGGACAATTAAAGTTTGTGCTCTGCTTATTGTTTGGGAAAACGCATAAGCTGTAATGCATGTTCAGTGTTTGCCTTCATATCCAGGGCAGAAAAACAAAGGGCAGCATAATGGTAACAGTGGTTATCTAAATACTGGGATTACAGGGTTTTTCCCTTCATTTTCTATGCTAATTGGGTATTATTTTTATAACAAAATGTTCTAAATACATGCCTTTAGAAAAGATTGAATGGCATTCTGCCAGCAGTTATCTCTAGAAGGGGGAATGAGATAGGATTTTTATCTTCTCTCTCTTGCTGTGAATCTCTCCAGCCATCAGCACCTCCCCATTTCTGTCCAGGCCTCCACCCTGCTGACCAAAAAATATAAATATACATGCTTACATAATTACTTTTGTAAGTGCTACCAACTCAGGACTTCTCAAATTAGAAGAAGCCAATATAAACAGATATAAAGTATTCTCAGGACAAAATGGACAGGAGATTCTGTGGCTATTAAGGGAGGGTAGGTCAGAGAAGGCTATCAGCTCTGAATGTCACATTTTGGAAACTGGAGTCAGGTATAAGTTATGCCTTTTTATATAAATCAGACAATTTGTCTCGGGATCTCAGCAAAATTAGGAAGTCCTGCTTCCTTTAGGAAGTTAGCATCTTCACTTTAATGGGACAAGAGGGATTTTATTATTATTATTATTATTATTATTATTATTTTAATTTTTATAAGTTTATTTCTTTATTTGGAGAGAGAGAGAGAAACAGAGAGAGTGAGCGGGGGAGGAGCAGAGAAAGAGAGAGAGAGAGAGAGAGAGAGAGAGAATCCCAAGCGGGCTCTGCATTGTCAGCGCAAAGCCTGACACAGGGCTGGAACCCACGAACTATGAGATCATGACCTGAGCCAAAATCAAGAGTCAGGTGTTCAACCAATTCGGCCACCCAGGCGTTCCGGGACAAGAGGGATTTTAAACAGCTTGCAGACTTATACAATGCACCTGCAGCCTTATATTATGCACTAGTATGTAGATACTGGCATCTTTCTTCCAAAGATTCTCAAGTACTGCACCCATTTTGACTAACTTTCTTGAGCTGTTAAAAAAAAAAATTGCTGGAGGTGTGAGTCTTAAAAAGTAAAAAAATGTATTCTCTTTATCTGGATGATCAGGTTAGCTCTAGACTGAAGGCAAGGGCAGGGCTTGGCCCAGCAGGGTCCCCTAGCCCCTGAGGACATTTTATCAGGCCACCAGGGGACTATACAAACTGTTAGAGTAGAAAAATTAGTAGTTCCGCCAGCAAAGAAGTTCATTTTACTTTCCATCCCCAAAGAATGTCATAGCTTACCGACTCTGCCACTGGGCCATGTACAGAGGTATAACACCACCACTACTCAAATCCTGATCTCAAGCTGCCCTTTTCTCCCTCAACAGCATTTGGAGGCCAAGAGTTTGGTCATTGCTCTGAGTTGGTAGATCATAATGCATACTCATCATCTGAAAAGGTCAAAGTTCAGATTTTCCAATGCAGGGTCATGATATAATTTCAAGTTGGCCAGACTAAAGAAGATTATTTTCAAAAACAACTTGCTCTGCGAGGTCAGATTTTGCATTCTCTGTGTCTTCCAAGCATTAAATGTTATTTGACCTCTATCATGAAAAATGTTTACTCATTCAACAGTTTTCTTTATGCACTCACAGCCCTGGCATTCGCTGAGTATTGCCAGACACGGCTATTGACCATGGCAAAATAAAGAGATGAAGAGTTTTTCTTCCCAAAGAGCTCATAGTCTAGAGGGGAGACAGATTTTGAGAACACAATTACATTGAGATCAGGACCCATAGAACGATAAACACAGGGTGTGATGAGAACACAGAGTTAGGGCGCCTACTGGCCTCCCAAGCTGAAAAGATACATCAAGGCAGCCAGGCCAAGGAGGCTCCATAAGGAGGCAGGGACAGAACCCCAGCCCCTTGGGAGAACCTCAACCACTGTGCTTCCTTGATTCTAAGGCACCATGGACTGTAAGATACACCATGGATTTCTCAGCTATTGAGGAAGAAATAATAAGCTATATTTAAACTCAGGGCCAATCTAGGGTGGAACAAGTGAGGTACATAGGACACAAAGTGTAAGGAGGCACTCACTCTCACTTGTGCCAGACCCCAAAAGTGACCTCCTCCGTATATTTCTTCCTAGGCACCGCTCCCCTTACTCTAATTCTGCTTAAATTACATAAATTTTTCAACTATCAATAGCATACATTGGTCAAAATACCAACATGTCACTTTCTTCTTTATATTATATTAATGATATATTATATTATGTTATGTTATGTTATGTTATGTTATGTTATGTTATGTTATGTTATAATTAAGTCAAAGCCTGCTTTGTATTCAACATCTGAAGAGCCTTGGAAATTATTTTTGGCCATTGGCAGTTTTGCAAGATTATGCAAAGGCATCCCACCTTCCATAACCAGGACTTGTGACCTTGACTTCTATAATACCTATAAAATTAAGAGTATAAGTTCAAGGTCTGTGGATGAATCATAGAATTGCTTGCATTTTCTAGGTCCCCTTGACGTTTCTGAAGTTTTTGACAAAGTGTCCATTACTCTAGCTTTTCGGAATTTTGAAAATTTGGGGATGTATTCTGAGGGACTTGGCCATATCTACTGTTTCATTTCCATCACCTGGCATGCGCAAGCCATCTTCTGAACTTTCATTTCAATGCCATGTCATTGTGTGATCTTTCTGAAGATGTGAAGTAATAATTAAGAATCTAAAGTTAAAATTCAGTCATGTGAGGTACCATCTAAGTAAATAAGTCAGTGAAGTGCACATCTGATAAGCAGATGCGTCAGGCCAAGTTCTCATACATACAGATGCTAAGACACTCATGATAGAGCTTGTCCTCTGCCTGGCTGGCAAATTTCTTTTGACAGGTTTAAAAGCCCCAGGGTTGGCAAACTAGGGCTGAATTCCTGTTCCTGATTGGCCCAGGGGCCCAAAATAGTTTCTACATCAATAAATGGTTTTAAAAATTGAAAGAATAATTCTTCATGACAAGTGAAAATTATGGGAAATTCAAATTTCAGCATCTATAAAAAATATTTTATTGGAACACATATAAGATACAGCACAATTTTAGAAATAGTACAATGTGAAAAGCTGTAATGTCCTCGGATAGAACTGATAAGGGAATAAAAAGTCTCCATTATCTCCCCAGGTATTTGGACAGAAGAGATGTGAAGAGATGGGGCCGTAGATGGAGAGGGAAAAAAGGGAGGATTTTATTTGCTGATGCTTTTTTTTAAAGTTTATTTATTTTGAGTGGGGGATGAGAGGCAGGTTGAGGGGGGAGAGAATCCCAAGAAGGCCAAGCAGACTCCGAGCTGTCAGCACAGAGCCTAAAGCAGGGCTTGAGCTTACAAACCATGAGACCATGACCTGAGCCGAAATCAAAAGTTGGACACTTAACCGACTGAGCCACCCAGGTGCCCCTTGCTGATGCTTTTCTTAATTTTTTAAGATGAGAGATGCCTGTGGGCATTTATATGAGAGTCAGGAGAGACAGAAAGAAATACAGAGGGAGAGGAAGAGAGGGAAAGAGGAAAAAAGTGGGTGGGGGGGAGACAGAAACAGAGACAGAGAGACAGAGATAAATAGAAATAGATTGGCTAAAAATACAATATAGAACGGAATGAACTAATAGAGCATGTCCTGGAAATCCAGCTTGCCTTTTAAGCTCTCAAAAACAAGCTTTTAGAAACTATTGATTTCACATTTTTTATGATATCTCACAAAATTGTTCATGAAAAACAAACGGAATATTGAGTGGAAGTCATGCTCCTTCAGAAAGCAAACATTTTAGCCTTAAAGAGACAGTAAAAGTGTTTCCAAACAATCATCTTGTGTGTATGTCCATCTCCAGGTTTCCCAGTGCTTTTGAAAACAATGCTTAATTTGATCCCAAAAAACCACCTACAATGGAGACAAGGCAGATACCCTCATTCCTGATGTAAACAGCTTTAATTTTGCCAGGGACCACTAGGTGCCCAGGACTGGCCTAAGTATCAAAAACCTTGTATCATTTAATCCTCCCAACAACACCCTGAGGTTAAGCACAATTGTTACCCCCAGTTTACAGCCAAGAGAACTGAAGAGTTAAGAAGTTAAGTAAACGCAAATTTGCACAAATTCCTTCTTCTTTTTTCTTAATGTTTATTTATTACTGACAGACAGAGACAGAGCATGAGCATGAAAGGGGCAGAGAGAGCGGGAGACACAGAACCCAAAGCAGGCTCCAGGCTCCGAGCTGTCAGCACAGAGCCTGATGTGGGGCTTGAACTCAAAAACCACGAGGTCATGACCTGAGCCAAAGTCGGATGCTTAACCGACTGAGCCACCCAAGCACCCCAAATTTGCACAAATTCTTAAGTCCTCTTGATACGAATGAGGGAACTGAGGCCTGGACAAAGTCAAGTTACTCGTGCAAGTTACTCATATTCATAACTGGTTGAAGCAAGTCTTAACCCCATGCAGGTCTGACTCCAAAGCCCATGTCCTTCACCACCAGATTGTCCACCTCTCCTAGGTCATAGGTAAGTTAACACAGAGACAGTGCCTAAGGTCAACAGTCAGCATGGGAGTCAGAAGCCTGGCTACTCCTCATCAAAGATCTATTTCTATACCACACCACTTCCCTGTTAAGACCTACACTGCTGATTCTGAGATTTCTAGATAGAGTTTTCAAACTTTTTCTGGTGAAAATTTCCCTTGGGAGAATCAGATGATGTCAAATATCCTTCTACTGCTGACATGGAATGATTCTAAGAAAATGTACAGGAACTCAGAATTTTAATAACAGAGGGCATCCCTCTCATGTAATAAAAGTAAAACAGACTAATGGGGCACCTGGGTGGCTCAGTTGGTTAAGCATCTGACTCTTGGTTTTGGCTCAGGTCATGATCTCAAAGTTCCTGAGTTAGAGCCCCATGTCAAGCTCTGCACTGACAGGGCAGAGCCTGCTTGGGATTCATTCTCTCTCTCTCTCTCTCTCTCTCTCTCTCTCTCTCTCTCTCTCCCTCTCTCCCTCTCTCCCTCTCTCCCTTTCTCCCTCTCTCCCTCTCACCCTTCCTCCCTCCCCTTCTCTCCCTCTCTCTCTGCTCCTCCCCTCTCAAAATAAATAAATAAATTTGAAAAAAAATTAAAAAAGAAAAAGAAAAGCAGACTGAGTGCGACTTCCTCAGGGTTCATGAATATATTTTAAGAATGTCCCCAAGAGGCCAAACAAGCAAAGGGAAAATGCCAGGGACACTGGGCATATACCCAAGTGTATCCACAGGAGCAGCACAGGCTACTGCTGTGACCAGTAAGCCCCTGGAGTGTGACTCCTTCCTACCCAAAGGATGATGCTTTCCTTGTCATCCTCTCCAGCCAGCTGGTGCCAGGTGGCACCCTAAGTCACACGGAAGGGTCTAGAGTTATCACTTCCTCCTTCCCACAACAGAGGCCCTCTGCCAAGTGGTTGTGCCCACACATGCCTCCACCTACAACTTGCAAGGAACCATGAGCCTCACACTCTGGAATGACTCCCAAAGCTGGGGTGGCCACTTCTTCCTCAGCACTCTGCTGGATGACAGGGGACAGTGGAACCAACATGAAACACACTAAGTCAAGATAAAAGAGAGGAAGTGATGCAGCAGTGATTGATCTCATAATAATTGCAATTCAAAAATAAAACAAGTCCCTGCTCCCAGGGTGTCTCATGCTCCAGCCAAAGGGAGGTTGGCTCAGGCCACTGAAGGAATCCATGCACCTTGGCAAGGCTTTGCAACTAGGGGCCAGAGGTGTGACTTCACCACTTAGTTGTGGCCTGGGGATATACAGCTGAAGTATTTTTATCTGTCCCTTTTTCTTTCCATGCAGGGACTGGGGGTAGGAGGAGCCCTAGAGGGGTCACCAGGCAGCCCCAGCAGGGGAAGAAATAACAGAAGGATGAAGGAATTCCAGCCCAATCTTCCTGGTTGTTCTCCACCTCCTCTGAGTACTGAGTAGCTCAGTATATTTGTTCCAGCAACAAGCCTAAAATTTCACTTGGTAAATAAAGGGGGACTAAGACGCTGCAGAACACTTATCTTGAGCTTCTAGAGAAAGAATAAGCAGCTTGACTACTTTTCAGACAATAAACCCATGAGAGAGGAACACCCCCACACATAGCCCTCCTACCCCTGGGAGGTAGTGGCCAAGTGTTTATGGTGGGGCTTGGCCAGGTTAAGGGTTCAAAGAAGATCCACTCTGTAATCCTGGTTACATGTTCGCTTAACCGGGGGAGCTGTCAATAAACTGATGTCCAGGCTCACAAGACAGTTAAATCATAACCTCAGGGAGAAGTCCCCGGGCATTGGTTGTTTTTACAGAACCTTCTCCTCTCCCCACCCCACCTCCCAACCGGGCCAGGTGTGCAGCCAGGGTTGAGAAGCACTGGCCTCAAAGCTAGGAAAGCCCATAGCAGCCGCGGTGATGTTCAGACATGAAGCATGTCTCAGCATCCCCAAACTACAGACCCCAACCTATGAAATAGTGTTCCAGGCACATTTCTTTCCTCTCCACCCATCCCCCAAGGCTGCTCCAATAGTGGCCATGTGGGGTTATGATGGACATCTGTTGCTTTTGGAGACAAATATCTCCTTGTTTCTTTAGGGGCAGTCCTTACTAGGCCTGTCCATTATGGTCCCTCTTCCTGGCTGGCGGAGGGGCAGACCCAGACTAAACCAATGCAGCCCTTTCTTCCTGAAATCTGATTCTTGTGGGGAGTACCACAGGAGCTGAATTATGTTGGTATGTGCCCATAAATAACTGAGAGTCCTCGAGATGCTCTGCTGCCTAAGACCTGGATGTTTCTTCAAGCCTCTGAGCTGCCCCAGGATCTAACACATCCCTTTATGCCTTAATTAGCTGTAATTGGTTTCTAGTGCTTGCAATCAAAGAACTCTGATTAATGATTTTATCGATCAGAGTAGGTCAGGTTATGCTCTGGTAATGCTCCATGCCATGGAACTGGGCTCTGTTCCATGTTATCCCCTCACCGGGCCCCAGGCTGATGGAGTAGTCATCCCTGGAATATTGCCAGTCACTATAACAGATGGGAAAAAGCACCTCAGAGGGCCTCACCCCGTCCATTAAGTGCTCATGCCCTGAGTGGCACATGCCAGTACTCATAGCTTAACGGCTAGAACTAACCAGAATTCCCACCCAACTGTTCAGTGCAAACCTGGAGGGCAATACTTGGCAAACAGCACTAATAGTCTTCAGCTACATTAATCCAATAATTCAAATATACTAAAGCAATCTGCCATATTACTGCTTCAGTAGGTTTTTGAGAGCTAGCTCGGCAGCCTGACCACTCTTCAAAACAGTGTTCCTATGAGAAAATACATGCCAAGTTCCAAGCAGCTGGCTTATAAAATAAAGTAGAATGCAATCTGTTGGTAAGTTGGGCTTCCTGTCCTTACAATTTTATTTTAGAAACATAGTCCCAGAATTTGACAGTGTGGATTGAAGTGCTCAACTGCAGCCATGACAAACAGATCCGGCACATAATTTGTGGGCCCCGATCCTGGGGCCCCTTGTTCAAAAAGTAAGGGAAAAGTGCTGTTAAAGGTACTGAAATATAAAGCTTTTTCCTTTCTTCCATGGTGTTTTTAATTTACTATTTAATATTGTTCTCAGTAAAGGAAAAGTAAACTTTTAAAGTATTAGCATGAATTAGGGCGCCTGGGTGGCTCAGTCAGTTAACCCGGCTAGATCATGGTCGACTCAGGTCATGATCTCACAGTTTGTGGGCTCGAGCTCTGCTTCAGGCTCTGGGCTGACAGCATGGAGTCTGCTTGGGATTCTCTCCCCGCCCCCGCCCCCCCCCCCCCCGTCTCTCTGCCCCTCCCCTGCTTGCACACGCTCACTTGCTCTCTCTCTCAAAAAAAATAAACTTTAAAAAGAAAGGTACTAGAATGAATTATACTGTTCATCTTTATATTGTACAATGCCAGTTTTAAACACAAATATAAAAGCATTTTACAAAGTTTCTATTTCAGAGTTGGTACTTGCATATGTATTTCATTTTTAACAGTGGAAATGTTGTACAAAACTAACTCAGCTGATATTATTTCACTTAATACAAAACGGAGTACCAACAGAAATGCCAAAGGATACGATAAGAGTCCTTTGTTCACTCGTGTTTCTCACCTTCTTTATGTGTTCAAAGCAAGTCCTGATTCAAACAAAAATGTACAGTCCCCCAGACTGTTAGAGCTCCTGCTCACCCAGGCAGAGATCACATACCAACCTTGCACCTGCTTTAGTCTCACTGAACTCCTGTACATCGTGGATCCACCAGAACGCTGTGTCCCGAGGGCATCACGAACATTATATGTAAATGGGATGGTGAGGAATGGCATTGAACACTCATATTGTGTAAGTCTGTCTCTCACGTGCATCCTCCATTGTCCCGCTGGACTTCACTTATGAAGCAGAAGTTCAAAGAAAACAGTTATTAGGAATTTTGGCACAATGACAGCAGAGCATTAAATCCAGCACAGGACCCTTCTGAACACAGGTCTATGCGACTGCACAGAGCACACCCAGGAAGCTGACCGTGATGACAACCATATCCCCTCTCGTCTCATATTTAGCAACTCTGAGTGACACTGATCTAAGAGGTGTGAACAGAGCTTGAGCGATATGGCCTGCCATTATTTGTTCATCACAAATATTTATTGAGCATTTACTATGTGCCAGGCACTGTTTCGAGTGCTGGAGATAACACAATAAACAAAACAGAAAGCCCTGGCCTCATAAAGCTGAACTTCTGCAAGAGAGACAACACAGTGTGTAAACAAAATAAATAGTGTGTTAGATGGTAGTAGATGCTAAGGAAGAAAAAAATAACAAGGAAAGGAGTAGGAAAGACTGGAGTGAGGGTACAGCTTTATATATTCATGTTTAACCTTTAACAGCCATTTACTGCCATAGTTAAACATAGATAAAGTATCATAAGAGAAAGCTGAGAAAGCTGATGGGGAAAAAAGCAGATCCTGGTAGTTAGAGAATAGGAGGGTTTTCCACAGAGGGGGCCTATGCTGGACAAACCACCCCTCCCCCCACACAGGCAGGGTGCCTGAACAGGGGGCTTCCTGTCTTTTCCAGCCAAGATCATCGATTGTGTGTAAACGTGAAATGAGGCTCGTTAAAAGAGTTTCCCTGAATGTAAGGACTAAACAAATTATGAGCTTTTGTAGCACCGGGAAAGTTCGGTAACCTACATTTAAATCAACTTTTCAGTCAAACTGTTCACATCCATGGTTAGATGAGCTCGTAGATCAGGCACCATAATTTAAGCCCCAAATGGGGGGGGGGGGTCCCAAGTCCTGGGAACCAGATAGCCAATTTTCCTAAGTGAAAGAGAGAAGGTGAGGTATCTTCTGCCAGGGCTTTATTCTGCTGGTTGAGTACAAAGCAACACCAGACCTTCAAGAACACTGTCCTTGCCAGTCTGTCTTTTTAGACATCTCTAAAAGTCATTCAATTTACTCCAAGAGAATTGCTCACTAAGCAGATTATTTAAAAAAAATTTTTTTAATGTTTATTCATTTTTGAGAGAGAGAGACACATAGAGCATGAGCAGGGGAGGGGCAGAGAGAGGGAGACACAGAATCCGAAGCAGGCTCCAGGCTCTGAGCTGTCAGCACGGAGCCTGACGCGGGGCTCGAACTCACGGACCGCGAGATCGTGACCTGGCTGAAGTCGGACGCTTAACCGACTGCGCCACCCAGGCGCCCCCTCAGATTATTTTTTAAATGAGGTTATAATGCATTTCTCGACAAATGTAACATTTGACAATAGACATTAAGATGGAAAACTTTGGAAAAAACAAAAATTTCCTCTTTACCCTTTGCTTTTATGATGTTTTTCTACTCTTCTAGTAAATTAATGGACAAAGATTATCAGAAGTCTCTCTGGGGGACGCCTGGGTGGCTCAGTCAGTTAATCCACCACCTCTTGATGTTGGCTCAGGTCGTGATCTGGAGTCATAGGATCAAGCCCCTCATCCGTCTCTTCACTGACAGAGCAGAACCTGCTTGGGATTCTCTCTCCCTCTTTCTCTGCTCCTTTCTCTGCTCATGCACTAGTGCATGCTCTCTCTCTCTCTCTCTCTCTCTCTCTTTCTAAATAAATAAATAAATGAACTTTAAAAAAAAAAGGCTCTCTGGGAACTTGTTCTTGAGTCACTTTCACATCCTGGGTTCAAATTCCACTTCTATTAATTTTTAAGACACCGGGTAGTTTGGGGAGAAGAAATTATAATTTCTGCAACTAAAGTGTGGTGACCTTGTAAAAAAGAAATCAGCATCAAATATGCTAACCATCCAGGGACACCTGGGTGGCTCAGTTGGTTAAACGTCCGACTTCAGCTCAGGTCATGGTCTCAGGGATCACGAGTTCAAGCTCTGCATCAGGCTGTCCATTGTCAGTTTGGAGCCCACTTAGGATCCTCTGTCTCCTTCTCTCTCTGCCCTTCCCCTGCTCATTCTCTCTCCCTCTCTCTCTCTCTCTCTCTCTCAAAATAAATAAACTTTAAAAAACTATGCTAACCATCCAGACACAGAGCCACGTACTATTGTCTCCTCGTCCCCTCTTTAATCTGGGCAGAGCTTGACTTGAAAATTAATGCTTAGCCAAATCTTCCTGCCTGGCTCCCCAAACTTGTGCCTGCAGGCTGGCAAGGGAAGAGGCGCTGGGGCAGCCAGCCGAGGAAACAGTCACTGGAGGTTGGGGAGCGGCCCACATGGGCACCGTTTATTCTGTGCTCTCAGGCAGAATGAAGAGGGCTGGTGGGGATGCTCGTTACTCATTCACCACTCCTACTCAGAACTCGGTCTGAATGGCTTCATGTTATTATTTGTTGGCAGATTCTGCCCACGTCCCTTCAGCGTAAACCCTGGCTTCTCTGAAGCTGGCTTTGTCTCTCACCCCATGGTTGGGTGCGAGCTGCTTGCATTTTGAGGCCCTTAAAGAACTTCACGAAGTAGAAGAGACAAGAAAAGAGGCAGTCACACAGGACACACTGGGTGTACTATTCTTACCAGTCCTTCCAATTCCAAGGAACTCCCGCATCTTGAATAGTTAATGAAAGTTAATGCACAGCTGGGCCCCACTGACCTGATACCTTATCCTAACATGCCGGATAAAGGGTGTCCTTAGGAGGGCTCCCGGAACACAGGGATGACAGGACGACCACTTTACAGAAAAATTTATATTTGCAAATAGTATAGTTAAAAAAATAAAAAGCCAATGTAGGCTCATTGATTATAACAAAGGTATCACTCTGATGCCCCATGATTACTATGGGGAAGGCTGTGAGTGGTGGGGAGAGGGCACACATGGGAACTCTGTACTTTCTACTCAATGTTTCTATGAACCTAAAACACTTCAAAAAATAAAGTTCATTAAAGACTAAAAAAAAAAAAAAATCTATGGGGATATCTCCCTATTCAGAATAGTTTCATAGCCCAACCATTTTTTTTATCTTCAGGCAGCAGCTATTTGCTGTAACTTAAAATACAAGTGTTAAATTTATTATTTTTTAATGTTTATTTATTGTGAGAGAGAGAGCAGGAGGGAGGGCAGAGAGAGAGGGAGAGAGAGAATCCCAAGCAGGTTCTGTGCTGTTAGCATAAAGCCTGATGTGGAGCTCGAACTCACAAACTGTGAGATCATGACCTGAGCCAAAATCAACAGTTGGACATTCAGCTGACTGAGCCACCCAGGCACCCACAAGTGTTAAATTTAAAACTCAAAATCTTGGGGCATCTGGGTGGCTCAGTCAGTTAAGCATCTGACTCTTGAGTTCAACTCAGGTTGTGATCTCACGGTTCATGGGTTCAAGCCCCACATTGGGCTCTGTGCTGATAGGCCAGAGCCTGCTTGGGACTCTCTCTCTCTCTCTCTTTCTGCCCATCCCTCAGTCACACACAATCTCTCAAAATAAATAAATTAATTTTTTAAAAACCTGAAAATCTTAATTTTTTTAATGTTTATTTATTTTCAAGAGAGAGAGAGAGAGCAGGTGAGGGGCAGAGAGAGGGAGACACAGAATCCAAAGCAGGATCCAGACTCTGAGCTGTCAGCATAGAGCCCAACGCAGGGCTCAAACTCACAAACCATAAGATCATGACCTGAGCCCAAGCAACTGACTTGAGGCCAAGTCAGTTGCTTAACCGACTGAGCCACCCAGGCACCACCCCCTAAGAAACTGAAAATCTTAATAGTTACCATTAGTTAAACATTTGCTATTTCCAAGCTGAGCACTTTAATTATCTCATGGGCTTCTTAAAAACAACTCTACCAGAAAGGTGCTATTATTACTCCTATTTCACAGAAGAGGAAACAGGCTTAAAAAGGTTAAGAAAATTGTATCCAGTCATACAACCAATAAATGACCAGCTAGGAAGTTAGCATTAACTGAAAAAAAAAAATTAAGTTGAGGAGAAGCCATCAAATATTTTTTGCCTAAAAACAAACAAAATAAACACTCAAAAATTTAAAAAAAATAAAATAAAAAAACCCTTACCCTAGAAGATAAACAAGCTGTAGTTGACAAGCTTGGGCGAAGGGAGAGATAAAGGAGTAAATAGAGGGACATAGAAAGTGGGTATCATTTTCTAAGCAAGATACAGCTAGTGGGGGGAAGGGTGGTTAAAAGAATTCTCCCAGAAAAAAAAAAAAAAGCTAAATTTGGAGAAAGAAAGGAAAGGGAAGCATAGGAGAAGAGAGAGAGAAGAGTATTGAGAGGATGGGTCATCTCATTTATTTGACTTTCATATTAGAATTAATTGGTTTCAGGGTGCCTGGGTGGCTCAGTCGGTTAAGCCTCCGACTTCAGCTCAGGTCACAATCTCGCGGTCCGCGAGTTCGAGCCCCGCGTCAGGCTCTGGGCTGATGGCTCAGAGCCTGGAGCTTGCTTCCGATTCTGTGTCTCCCTCTCTCTCTGCCTCTCCCCCGTTCATGCTGTGTCTCTCTCTGTCTCAAAAATAAATAAACGTTAAAAAAAAAAAATTAAAGAATTAATTGGTTTCAACAAAATCATAGTCTCTGGTGGCATCAAACGGGCAAATATGCCTTAAAATACTTAAATTCAATTATACAGTTCAATAAAAAAGGCTTTAAATAGTTTTTAGTTTTTATGTAGTGTGGCTGCTTCTGCCTGCCTTCTGTGTCTTAGAGTTTACACTACTGTGTCCGGGGCCCCTGGTGGGGTGAGGATCTCACTGCGCAATACTTAAAATATGTGTTTTGGGAGACACCTGGGGGGCTCAGTCGGTTGAGAGTCCAACTTTGGCTCAAGTCACGATCTCACAGTCTGTGATTTCGAGCCCCTCATTGGACCCTCTGCTGTCAGTGTAGAGCCCACTTTGGATCGTCTGTCCCCCTCACCTGCCCCACTTGCACTCTTTGTCTCAAAATAAATAAACATTAAAAATTTTTTTTAAAAAAAGATGTGTGTCTGGGGTACACCGTGGCCCCAAATGCAAGCCAGTTGCTTCGCCTGGTGCTTAAATGAAGAAACAGCCACCTGTTCCTAAACTGGAGAAAACGCTGTGTTTGTCTTCCTGAGGCTGTATGCTGGTCTCTTCCTGAAGGATTTTCAGAAGGAGCCTTAACTTTGCTGGAATTCTGCCCCCATGTGCTATTGTAGAATGTAAGCCCTACGGATGGATGGACTCGAGGGGCAGCTGTCCTTCTACTTCCTACCCAGCTGTCCCCAAACACTAGAACCATGTGTCAGGAGAAGCCACACCCAATATCAACGATGAATCTCTTGCTCTCTGTTCTCTTCATTAAGACATTCATTTTAAAGGACACACCTTCATTTCAGAATTCTTTACCAAAATTACACTGTGACCTCAATCATTCCAATTAGCAAATACCACCAAGTAACTAGGAAATTGGGTTGTTGGCAGGCCCCTGTCTCACAGCCTCAGGTAGGTCATCACCTTGCATCTCACATTCCTTATCTGGACACACAGGAGTGGGTCAGGTGACCTTAAGCCCTTCCAGATACAAACTTCTATTATTGTGTTCACCTCGAGCCACATAGCAGGCAAAAGCTAGAGTTAAAAAGAACTCTAAATCTCAAACTCTGACCGATGAATGAACTTTGGATATATTACCCAAGACAGACCAGTTCACACTCAGACATAAGATCACACACACTGCACAAATATACTCATGTACATGGCCTCTACCCTATATACCGCATGCAGCCTAAAAAAGTTGTATCTCAGGGCACCTGGGTGGCACCAGTTGGTTGAGCGTCTGACTTTGGCTCAGGTCATGATCTCGTGGTTCATGGGTTCAAGCCCTGCATCAAGCTCTGTGCTGACAGCTCGAAGCCTGGAGCCTGCTTTGCATTCTGTGTCTCCCTCCCTCTCTGTCCCTCCACTGCTCGCATTCTGTCTCTCTCTCTTTCTGTCTCTCAAGAATAAATAAACATTAAAAAAAAAAGTTGTATCTCATGCACGTAAAATAAGAAAAACAGTCTCTGTTATTGCCCTGGTATCCCATGAGAACATCTTAGGACAAATTGATAATAAGGTCAGCAAAATGAGCTGTCCTTTATGGGTCATATGACTGAACTTCCAAACCTGTACAGACTCCTGCTGTTATTATTACAAAACAGCAAAAGGAATAAAATAGTGATGAGTTAATATTTAATTGTTGAGCAATCGTGGAGAAACCCAGACTGAATTCAGAATGTTTAAACATCCAAATGGTGGATGACTCTGAGAATAGCACATCTAACAGTCACTGTGTGAGTTTACTGATCCCTGTAGCACTTCGGAGCCTCAAATCCTGCATTGGCTCTCTAGTTAGATTTTTACTTCAGTTACCTTTTATTTATTTAGTCTGTCTTTTGTTTCTGAATTACTTACCCCTGGATTTTTAATTAAAGAAGTCCAGGCATGAATAAATTCATAAATCAAGAATAACAATGTCTCATTTAAGGATTTTCAGGTGGTGAGGTGACTGCAGCTTCAATGATGTACATATATTTGGTTTCTAGTGAGTTTGGGGTCTTAGATTAAATTACAAGAGATTTAGTATAGTTAATAATCACCATTTACAAGAAGGGAGGATAACAAACTACATGTACATGTTCACGTAGGTCACGTAGGTCCTGACAAAAGCACGTAGGTCACGTAGGTCCTGAAAAAGCAAAATGTACAGAAAAATCTGTTCCTATTTAGGGTGGAATGGAGTCAGTGCAGCAAGGGTCAGAACCTCAGCATTCTGGAGCTCCCCCCAACCACAGTCTGCATTCAGCCACTGTCCCCACCGGCATCACGTAACTAGTCACGGCACATCTCTGCTTACAAACACTTGAGCAGGCGCTGTAAGGCCCTGCGGACCCCACCAGTCACTCTTCCACAAACACTGTGTCCCAGCCCCACTGAACTACTTAGTCATTGGTCCCTGGTAGTGTGAAACTCCCTCTTGTGCCTCGGACCATACCCTTCCCTCATTGGGAAAATCTACCCTCTCCAATCCAGAGAAGGCTGCTTTTTTCCAGAAATACCTGAGTCTTGATGGCTCTCCCATCAACTGAAGGACTTCTGAACTTGTGTCTTTGGAACACTTACAGCTCACCAGTTCTTCCAAGCACCAGATTCCTATTATCTTTGAGCAATGGCCAAAAGGTGAGCCCTTCCCACTCCCTGACGGCCCTGGTCATCTCTTTGCCTACTCTAACGCCCAAAGAGCTCTGAGCTTCCTTGCCATTGATCAACTTCCTACTGCTTCTTTCTCTCTGTAACCTTTACCTGAGCCCTATACAACTTCATTGCATGTTAAAATGTCTCTCATCCATAATCATGTCATCAATGTGTCCTTCCCTCCACCTCCTTAGGCTAAACGAACTCCAGCTCATCCCTACAAGGACACCACTTTTCCTTGGCAATTTCCAGGCACATTTCCTGAGGAGATGCCATTCATTCTCCTTCACCCCACAAACTATACCCAGGAGTTGAGAGAACCCCAATGTCAGTTTCAGATAACACAATTCCTTTACCCAGTCAGGCTAATGCTAAACAAGCCTTTACACTACATCCTGTCAACGTCAAAGTGCTGACCTCCAGACATTCCTCCTCCTCATTCAAGGAGCCTTTGGCACTTTGCCCAATCTTCCTTTCCACACCAAATCCTGCCATTATGCTGGATAGCTTCAAGATCTTGGTTCTGTGGTCTCAAAAGAATGTCCCCTCAATGCCACTTAAGCTATCCTTCCCCTGGCCACCTCCTAAACCTTGTCATCACCCAGAATTGTTCTACCTATGAAGTCTTAAATTCAACAGCCTACTCTGATCACAAACTATCACTTTTCATTTCAATTACCATCACCATATCTGTATTTTATTTCAGCAAGACTTTCAGGATCCTGACTCCTCTGCTGTCTCCTTTTCTATCAACCTATTTCTACTTCCCTCCCTGTCAAACTAAGACTCTATGACACATCACATTAATCACTGTCTTACAAATACCCTCAACTCCACTGCTAAGTTCATTATCTTTCCATTGCACTCTCCCTTGATAATCTCATGTCCTCTGTTTGGGTATTTCTGATATATAATTTCTTTTTCTATAGAAGATGTGAAGTCATTTGCTTTGCAATTTCTTTTCACGAGACTGTAAAATCTCTGTACTTAATTTTTTTGAGCTAGAGAATTATCTTGACACAAATACAGGTATAAAATACTGCCAAAAATTTGCTCCCGATGCATGTTTATAGCATTTTTATGAGAAGTTTCCCAAATCATGATAGCCACATGTTTTGCACATTTATTGCATGCCAAGCATGAGTATTCAAGCTTTGTGAACTCTAGGGTCTACCCCAAAATTCTGCAAGATATTTTCTTTTTTTAATGTTTATTTACTTATCTGAAAGAGAGAGAGAGTGCACACGAGCAGAGGAGGGGCAGAGGGAAAGAAATCCCAAGCAGGCTCCATGCCGACAGCCAGAGCTGGAAAGGGGCCTTGAACTCACAACCCCGGGATCATGACCTGAGCTGAATCCAAGAGTCGGAGGCTCAATCGACTGAGTCAGCCAGGCATCCCTCTGCAAGGTATTACTGACCTCAGCTCTCAAATGAAGAAACTAAGACTCAGACCGATTATATGAAACCAACAAGGTCCTGCTGCAAGTCTGCAACAGCATGGGCTGGGCTGTAGTTCTGGTTCTGAAGGAAGCTAAAGTCCATCTGCTTCCCACTTGCTTGCTTCTCCAGTGTGGGAATTTCTGTACCCATCCAGTTCAGTGATGGTCTTCTTACCAATGCTAACTGGAGAATATTTGTTATCTGTGACATGGAAATAATATGCAACAGTATAATCAATAGCTAAAGGACCAGAGATTTTCCCTAGAGTCGACGTTATGGATGACATCTCTTTAATTTTTTTTTTACATTTTCTTTAACATTTATTTATTTTTGAGAGACAGAGACAGAGTGCAATCAGGGGAGGGGCAGAGAGAGAGAGAGGCAGACACAGACTCAGAAGCACGCTCTAGGCTCCAGGCTCCGAGCTGTCAGCACAGAGCCCGAGGCTGGGCTCGAACGCACGAACTGCGGGATCATGACCTGAGCCGAAGCTGGACGCTCAACCGACGGAGCCACCCAGGCATCCCATGGATGGCATCTCTTAAAGAGATTACTCCATGCCCAGGCCACGTATTTTTTAATATTACATGATTTCCTTTACTGAAACATACCATACCCATATCATGCTTTATAAAGACTTACTATAAGAAAATCCTATTAAAAAGCCAGTTCCCAACTTTCTTTTTTTTTTTGCCATTAGAAACAATATTGATACCAACTTTCAAAGTTCCTTTTTTCTAAATTCTGATCACCATAACATCTGGGAGAGATTTCTAAGATCTTGAATTTTTCTTCAGTCATACAGCCTACAATGGGATACTGACTAAAATGTTAGCAGTCACCAGAAGAAAATGATATTTTTCTCTATACACATCCCTGATCCCTTTAACGTGCCATATTTTTTGAAGCTACAAACTGATCAGTCTTACCCTCTGCCTCAACAAAGAGGCAAGCTTTTGGTTTCTCTGTTCATCAGAAAAGAGAGAAGCAGGTCCTCGAAATTTAAATAAACAGATCCAAATTGTTCCCAAAGGGAAGTCAGTAGCAAAGCTTTTCCAAAGCTTTGCAAGGCAGTGGAAAGCAATTTGAAGTCTGCCTAAACTTAGTATTCTTATACTGGTTTGAGGGGGGATTTGAGTAGCTGAGGTAAGAAATCAGGAAAGAGGTAATGATGAGTAGCAGAGACATTCTTCACTTTGGGTAGGATAGCTTTTGTCATTTCCAAAGCGCACTTTGAAAAGGAAAAACCTGCTGAATCTTCTTTTGCAGATATGCGAAAATCAAGAAAAGGCCCCTGCTTGGCAAAGGCAGAGCACAGAACTGTGAAGAGGCCCAGATGCCTTGCAAAGGGAAATCCCTGCCATGGGCTTCTCCTTCTGGCACTTGGAACACAAGGCTGGGAGAGCCGCCTCTCCTGTCACACCCACAGAGCTGGCCTGTTAAGCAGGAACAAGCAGCCTGGCATTCCTTGGCACCCTGGCACTGGATGAATTAAAATGTCAACAAGCTGTAGCACTTCCTTTAAGCTTGCAACACTTGCTTCAAGAAAATAATGTATGTATACAGGCTCAGGAGACATTTATCTTTCTCCTGAGAGAGGATGTTCAAGTGGATACTTTTATCACATTTAATTCAATTAGCAATTATTGAGCACCTACTATATGTCAGACACTGACTGTGTGAAGTGCTGATGATAAAAGTAATGAACAAAACAAACCCCGGCTTTATGAGTCCCACAAAAGCCTAAGAAAGAGCCATGAGAAAGCAACTCTAAGACAACAGAAGCAGATTAGACTAGCAGATGAGTGCAGTTCTGTTGAGAGGCAGGGCATGGAGAGGGGGAGGGGCTAAAGGGAGAGCACAGCAGGGGAAAGTGGTCACTTTGGAGCTGGGTTTTCTCCAAACTTCAAGCCAGGAAGCCCATCTCAATCTTTCCTTTCAAGGTTCACTGTTCTAAGAACTCACAAAGGCCTGGAAAGAGCTACATTCTTTAGATACATAATATCCTAATTAGTGGCCACCCTCGGAAGCCAAACAAATCAGTGGGGCAGCAGACTTCAAAGCCACTCATCTGATGACAGGCTAGGACACAGAATGACTTTAAATAAGAATAAGCCCTGACTGTGCTGCATTTTGCTAACATCCCAGTTATGACCATTCCCAGCATGCCTAATTTTTTCACTCCTAAATTTTTTTTCTCTTTGTCATGCCAGAGCAAGATAAATCTGTCTTCAGTAATCCACAAAGGGAAATCTTAACAATTAATTTATTTTTTATTTTTATTTTTATTTTTATTTTTTTGAGACAGAGAGAGACAGAGCATGAGCAGGGGAGGGGCAGAGAGAGAGAGAGGGAGACACAGAATCCGAAGCAGGCTCCAGGCTTTGAGCTGTCAGCACAGAGCCCGATGCAGGGCTCGAACTCACAGACTGTGAGATCATGACCTGAGCTGAAGTTGGACGCTCAGCCGACTGAGCCACCCAGGTGCCCCAACGATTCATTAATTTAAAAATGCATATAAACTCGATCCTGAAAGTTATCATTCTGTTTGAATTTAGTAAGTGAGCAAAAGTTCTTGAATCCAACTGACATATTTCCCAGCAGGGCCTAGCTTCCTCTTGGTCTAGAGGCCAACTTTATTTTTTAAACTATAGGTTACATAAGCAAATGTTCAGCCTTCAGAATAGAATTATAACCTAATAGTTGGTTCTAGCTTAGGACAGGAGACTACATCTCTATCTTGAGCTGTAACATGCATTCATTCCAAAATTTCTGAAGTACCAGTTATGTACATTAGCAGGGGTTCAAAACTGGAGCCCTCTCCACCTCTCTCCATCTGTCACACCAACCTCATTTTCATCATAGAATTTATACTAGCTGGCATTGTAGGATGTGATATACTAGAACAAAAGCTTCATGAGGGCAGGAACTTCAGTACCTTTGATTTTAGCTTTGATCACTGCTATAATCCCAGAGCCTAAAACAGTGCCTGGTGGAAAGTACTTGCTCAATGAGCTACATGATGGTTCATCCAGGTGAATGGATGAGCCAGGCATTGTGCTGTGTAGTTGACATGAATTTACAGGACACAGAAGTAGCTACCTCATTTCTACATAAAAGTAGTTGATGGGTTTCAGTCTAGAGCAGGATGGAAGGATGTGCCTTCAGGCTGATTTGCTTTAGCAAGCACATTGTTTCCACTTAGATCATGGATTGATTTGGGGTGATTTGACGTAGAGAATAATGGAGATTATGGAAAAGCAGCTAAATTCCCTCCAATAAGTGGATAAATAAATAAAAGAATAAGTGTGTTTGATTGAATATCAAAGTTTCTAAAATAGCAATCTGGGATCCTTTCCCTCAGGATGTTACATTTAGTAGGGTAAATAGACACGTTACGATAAACACAGTGGATGCAAAACACACATAAATAAAGTGTTGAAGAAGCCCCAGAAAATCAACAATTAAATAAAAAAGACAGGTGAGGATATTGAGCTGAGGCTTATCGTAAGAATAAGAATTTGCCAGTTTTGCTCATTTGCAAAAATCTTCAGTAGTTCCCTCAAATACCCACAGAGACTTCCCCGACTTTGTATAGCCTGTTCAGATTAGACATAGCAGCATGACTTTGAGCCAAACTGGCTGGGTTCATACCATGGGCTGGCCAATTATTAGATGTGTAAACTATGTCGCTATCCTTACAAGTTATCCAACAATACTAATATACCTACCTCACAAGGTTGACAGAAGAATTAACTGACTTAATAACTGTGCTTAGAATAGGGCCTGTCATTAGAAGCAACATCAAGTGATAGTTGCTATGATCTGTTATTGTTATTAATGGAATCACTATTACTGTTGTTGCTATGAACAGAATAGCATGCCTAGAGGTGAAAAAAATTACCAATTATGATTTAAAGGCAGTTCTAGTTTCCATCCTAGGCAGTGAGGTCAACGGGGTCTGCAAACGACGACCCATGCCAGAGAGAAAGCCAATTTTAACAGTCTAGGTAAATCTTGCCCCCAAAACACATAGCACAGCCTTTAATATAAAGGGATGTTAAATTGAGCTAGTCACATATATACAACATGAGCTTAGATAACAGATGCATTACAGAAGGGAAGTTCCCTGGGGCGCCTAGTGGCTCAGTCGGTTAAGCATCCTGACTTTGGCTTAGGTCATGATCTCACAGTTCACAAGTTCGAGTCCCGCGTCAGGCTCTGTGCTGACAGCTTGGAGCCTGGAGCCTGCTTTGGATTCTGTGTCTCCCCCTCTCTCTGTCCCTCCCCTGCTCATGGTTTGTTTCTCTCTCTGTTAAAAACAAATAAAAAAAAACTTAAAAAAAAAAAAGGGAAGCTCCCAATGAAAATACATAATTACTACTTATTGATAACGGGATAATTAATTGGTAAAAGGGAAAAAAAATGGGAAAACCTAAATGTTCAACAGCAGTAGAAGATGTAGAATACTATATAGTCATTTAAGAGTCTCATGCTCTACCGACTGAGCTAGCTGGGCAGTTTATAGTCATTTAAATAATTGTGCACAATCCATCTTCTGCCTCTATTGTTGACTCCTAGTTGAAAATTAAGCTTTTCGAAGTCGCTGTGCTCTTAAAGAACTAATTTCTAGAACTTAAAGTCACAGAGTGGGAAGCCTAGGATGTGATGACTGTGGAGTGCTTTGGAAAATCCTGCTAAGTGGCGACTCACCTGTTGCTTGTTAGGGATCTTGAGGGCTGCGCACATTACCAGGACCTACTTTGTTTTCTGAAGTCAAGCCCTCGACTGAAGCAGAGGATGGTGTACAGACCTACTTTGTTTCCTGAATTCTAGAGCTGGGCTGGAAAAGAGGCTGCTGTTGCAGGTGTTTGAGAGAGATTTCTGGTCGGTTCTGAATCCCTTTGTCTGCAGTTGCTATGAAACATTTAAAAGGTGAGAGGCGGTCCTTTATTTCCTATAGCTCCTTGTGTATAAAGGGTTTTATACAGGTGAGAGCAGCTGATGCCTTAGTGGGAATATTCTGATCTGGAGTCTCTTCTGCTTCCCCAGAGTGAATTTCTTAACAGATTGAAAAATTCAAATTAGTGTCCATTGGCTACATCTTGAGTGTTCCCCGAATTGGGAAGAGGTGTAGAGAGCACTGAACAATGAAACAATGAACTGGCTGCAGTCAGGGGGAAAGGTGTGAAACCTCATCAACCACAGCTTCTTAGACCACAGAGGGAGAAAATGCAGAGAAAATTAGTTGAGCCGTAGCTATGGGGCAGCTGGAAAACCTCGTAAGTGCAGTGGCCGCGATTTCTGAGTTAAATATTGGTGTTCTGAGTATAGACCAAAACTGAGCTCTGTTGGAATATTTGGAATATGTGATTTCCTAATTCTGCAAAATCTTAATGGGAAATCAGACAGATTGTGTCCCAAGAAGAAGAAAACATAGTAGCTGCACTTGAGAAATCTTGAGGAAGTTGAAAAGTAAATGGATGATTTGAGAAATCTGAGAAAACTGGAATTTGAAGACAGGTGTTTAAAAATTTTTTTTCTTAAGGTTGTTTATTTGAAGAGAGTTTGAGCATGCGTGTGGGGGAGAGGCAGAGAGCAGAAGAGAGAGAATCTCCAGTAGGCTCTGCATTGTCAGCTCAGAGCTCGACTCAGGGCTCAATCTCACAAACCAAGCGTTCATGACCTGAACTGAGGTCAACAGTTGGATGCTTAATAGACTGAGCCACCCAGGTGCCCCTAAAACTATTTTTTAATTTAAAAAATGTTTATTGTAGAAAATTTGGAAAATACAAAACAGCATAAAGAAAATAAACTGTCTGTAATCTCACCACCGCGAAGTAACAACTCCTGGTATTTTGTTGTATTTTCTTCTACTTTTGAAAATTGAATATGTAATGTTTTAAAACTATGGTAAAATACACATAACAAAATTTATCATATTGCTCAGTTGCTAAATTTTTTCTTTAATGTTTATTTACTTTTGAGAGACAGAGTGTGAGTGGGGGAAAGGTAGAGACAGGGGGAGACACAGAATCCAAAGCAGCTCCAGGCTCTGAGCTGTCAGCACAGAGCCCAACTCGGGGCTCGAACTCACAGATCATGAGATCATGACCTGAGCCAAAGCCGGAAGCTTAACCAACTGAGCCACCCAGGCACCCCTCATTTTACTCAGTTTTAAGTGTGCAGTTCAGTGGCATTAAGTACATTCACACTGTTGTGCAGATACTACCACCATCCATGTCCAAAACACTTCTCCCCTCAACACACTGGAACTCTGTGCCCATTAATCACTAACTCCCTCCCTCCAGCTCCTGGCAGCCACCATTCTACTTTCTGTCTCTATGATTTTAATCGAACACATAGTTTTTATTTAAAATTAAAATTATACTGTATATAGAGTTTTGTGCCCTGCTCTTTTTAACTAATATTGTATCCCTCATTAATAGTCTTGTCAATGTCATTTTGTAATATATTCTATACGGATGTCTCTTCCTTTTTTTTTCCATTTTCTTTTTTTTTTTTTTTTTTTTTTTTTTTTTTTAAATTTTTTTTTTTTTTTAATTTTTATTTTTGGGACAGAGAGAGACAGAGCATGAACGGGGGAGGGGCAGAGAGAGAGGGAGACACAGAGTCGGAAACAGGCTCCAGGCTCTGAGCCACCAGCCCAGAGCCCGACTCGGGGCTCGAACTCACGGACCGCGAGATCGTGACCTGGCTGAAGTCGGACGCTTAACCGACTGCGCCACCCAGGCGCCCCTCCATTTTCTTTTAAAATTGTCCATATGCATACTTAAACAAAGTTTTGTGAGTAAGCGACATTCTGTAGAGTGTTTAAGTAACTCCGTAAAATTAACAGCTGTTGAAATCTTTTGGGAAAAACAAGATTAATGCTGTCACGCAGTGTCTTCTCGTTTGATTTTGATAAAGAAGCTACACTTGTTAGAACAGAAACAAGAAAAATACTTACCTAATCTAAGTGAATTTTCTGAGGCCATCTTAACATGATAAACACCTGTGCCAACATTCTACATTTGTTCCCAGTGTAATTATTTACATAGAAAAAGAGAGGATTATAAAACATAAAGGAACCTACAGTTTTCTATAACACTATCTTTCCTAGGAGAGTTGTAAGATTTTTGGCCTCACTTCTACTATTTTTTTTTTTAGACTAAATGCAGAAAAACCTAGGTGGTAGTTACTCTTAACCTAAAACACTTACCAAGAAGAAAATTTTTCAGTTCTGACATGAGACTAGGAAAACAGGACAGTCTTCTTTGGAGGCCCCATCCCACTCCCATCACCCCTTGGCTCATCTGTTAAGGTGTTAATGGGATTTTCTGTGTGGTGTTGGGATCTTTGTGGAGCAGGCATTGTGTCACTCCCTTCCCTGGGTCTAGAGTGCCTCTCCTGAGGGAAAGAGCAAAATTTACAGTTGTGGCCTAGGTGAGGGAAAATCCCTGAATCTTAAAAGCCTGTTTCTTCCTAGGGCCTCATTTCCCAACAAACCAAGCCCTCCCCAGGACCGTGCACTATGAAAGGAAGTGTCTTTTTCCTTTAAACCTTAGAAAATACACCCATGCTGAATCAGCCATGTTCCAAGCATATTAAAACAAGCCATTGCTAATGGTAGATTTCAACTAGATCTGTTCTCCACTGTACAGACCTCAAAGTCTTCAGTACCATTGAGGACTCTGTTCTTATTTTCCAGTGTGATGGGAGCACCACCCCAATCCAGAGAAATCTAGTTTCCTTGAAAGCTGGCTTTGCTCTCAGGGCATGTTCTTATGGGTGGCCAACGGTTCTCCCGGGCTTCCGATTGGCCAACAAAAATGGCCATGCTCACCATCCCTGCCTCCACATTCTCTCCATTCCATGGCTTCCACTGCCTGGCCAAAAACTTCTATGGTTCATGCCAGGGGTTGATGACGAAGAGTTCCTAGTACTTTCCCTGTCCTAAATGCAGAGGAGAGCTCCTGTAGTGATGGTCCCTGGAGACCAGCCTCTTGAATGTTCTACCCAGGTTACAGAGCCCCAGCTTTCTCACTAGGGCTTTCTGGAGCCACCCACCCCCTCCCTGGTGTTTGGTTCTCATTCCTAACCACCCCATTTCTACTGTCTCATCTCTAAAGTGTTTCCTATAATTGGGCAACTTCAAGTGCCTGTACAATAATAACCTTCCATTAGTAGAAGTTTGACTTCTAATGCTTTCTCTGGTACCCCTCTCATTGCTTTAGGCTTCTGGAGAATATCTGCAATTGTGCTTTCCCAAGCCCTCTCCCTCTGAGGCTCCAAGAGTGTGGGATCTTTTGCATTGGTCTGGGCTGCAGAGAATGATCCCCTCAATCGTACATAAAGCATTAGGATGAATTGAATGTGGATGAGCCTGTCTGATCTAGAAATTGATTTTAACCAATCAGGGAAGCTACATTGTAAAGGCTCAATCCAGAGGCAGTCTCTACCCTTCTCAGCTCCTAATCAATTCCTGTTGTTCCTCATCCTGTGTGAGAAATAAATTGGCAATTGCAAAAAGTTCCCGAAATGAGGATATCCGTAAGAGTTAGGTTTTAACAGTGATTTCCTCCTCAAGTCGATATTCAAAATATAAATAGAGGGAACAATAGTAAACAGAAGGACAAAGCAAATAGTTAAACTTGAAAGCAAGTTTGCCTCCACAAAAACCCTGACGGAGTTGTGGTTGCATTTATTTTTCCTCTTAAAGAAAAGAAAATGAAAATTATTGATAGTGAAAAGGAAATGAGTTGATAGTGAAAAGGAAAAAAAGGTCTGAGTTGCTGAAATGTTTGGTTTAGAGGATTACTTCATATAAGGTCAGATGCAAAGTTGCCTTTGGCTTTCTGAATATCTTGTACCTTTGAGTACTGATTCTCTATAGGTTTTAGTTTCACTTTCTGTGTGTTTTTCATATATGTTAAATCAATTTATATCGTATGCTAATAACTGGCTAGTTTGGGATCAGGTATTTTTAAAAGTTATATTAATTCAGAAGGTGTTGGGAAATATTGGCCCAATAATGCAGCTTTCAGTATAATTTATGACCAGAAATCTTTGCATTAAAAAATCTTCTGAGTCACTGTATCAATTATGTCCATAGAAGAATACATTGTTTTCTATTTTTGTAGGCATTTCCTGTTTCACTTTTACATATTCTGTAATGTAGGTACAACTATTGTTTTGTTGATTCTTGTACTTGGACAAACCAAAGTTCAGCAACACCGAGTTTTTTTCTTCTTCCCCTCCACGCCTCCCTCTCTTGCCCCAAGGTCACTATAAAAAGCAGGAATAAAGTGCATGTTGGCTGTCTCCCAGCTCAATGTTCCATACTTTGGGTGAAGCCGGATCTTGGAGCACTTTTCAGTTACCTACTCATTTATGCAATCTGAGTCAGGTAAATATGCTTAAGCCAAATCAAAGCCAAGTGTTTAATATGCTTATTTTCAGAATGATTTTATTTACAGTAATTGCTTTCCTGTTTTTTACACAATACATTGTGTTCTTAGCAGGGCAGAGAAGTGTATTTAAACCCCCTATCTGGTGACTTGGCCCATTTTCTCTGCATCTGATGATAGCATCTGGCAGGACCCAAAGCTCCAATCCCAAGTGATTCACATAATGTACAATGTTACCCTTGTCTGGTTTTCTCTTCACTAGGACTGTCTAATAGGATTTGAACTAAAGAATTTCCACAAACTTAAAAGTTGAATCTTAGATTTGGATGGGATCTTTCAGTTCATTAAGTGCATTTCCCACCCAATGCAATAATCTCTTCCATAGCCTACCTGACAGTGGTTATCACCCCTTATCCCCCAACACCTCCAAGGACAGGCCCTCACAGTGGATGAGGCCGTTCATTCCACTCTGAACAATGAATTCCTGGAAAGTTCTTCTTCAGGTCTTCATGATGAACAGATATTTTTGTCTCTAATTTCCACCCATTGGTCCTACTTTGATCATCAGATGACAAATTACATTATGGTCATAAAATTAGAATTGACCTTAACATTTTTTTTTCAGTGTATTTACTTATTTTGAGAGAGAGAGAGAGAGAAGCAGGGGACAGAGCCCAACACGGGGCTAAATCTCACAAACGTGAGATCATGACCTGAGCCAAAATCAAGTCGGTTGCTTAACCAGCTGAGCCACCCAGGCACCCCTTGACTGTAACATTTAAATTCTTGGGGCGCCTGGGTGGCGCAGTCGGTTAAGCGTCCGACTTCAGCCAGGTCACGATCTCGTGGTCCGTGAGTTCGAGCCCCGCGTCAGGCTCTGGGCTGATGGCTCTGAGCCTGGAGCCTGTTTCCAATTCTGTGTCTCCCTCTCTCTCTGCCCCTCCCCCGTTCATGCTCTGTCTCTCTCTGTCCCAAAAAAAAAAAAAAAAAACGTTGAAAAAAAAATTAAAAAAAAAAATAAATTCTTCTTTCACACAGTGAAAATGTAAATAATTCTCATACTACCTCCTAAGAAGGTGACTTTTATTATCCAGGTAGATATTTCTTGTTCTTTTAACTGTTCATTCTCCTTTTATGGCTCACATAATTGAGATTCTTCAACTTGCCAGAGGCAGGAAACCCAACTCAAAATGGCTCAAATGAAGAAAAAAAGTATTGATTTACTAATTGAAAAGTCCAGAGGAAGAGGAGGGTTCTGGCCCAGCCAATGCCATTAGGGCTAGGTCTCACTTGCCATCTGTGTCATTCAGTGTCCCATCAGGAGAACAAGCCACACAATCATTTGAACAGGGAAATTTTATTTATTTTTTTATTTTTTTAAACTTTGTTTTAAATATAATTTATTGTCAAATTGGTTTCCATACAACACCCAGTGCTCCTCCCAACAAGTGCCCTCCTCAATCCCATCACCCACTTTCCCCTCTCCCCAACCCCCATCAACCCTCAGTTTGTTATCAGTATTTAAGAGTTTCTTATGGTTTGCCTCCCTCCCTCCCTCTCTGTAACTTCCCCCCGCCTCCCTGGGTCATAGGGTAGATTTATTTTTAAATTTTTTGAGGAACCTCCACACTGTTTTCCAGAGCAGCTACACCACCAACAGTGCAAGAGGGTTCCCGTTTCTCCACATCCTCGCCAGCATCTATATAGTCTCCTGATTTGTTCATTTTAGCCACTCTGACCGGCATGAGGTGGCATCTCAGTGTGGTTTTGATTTGTATTTCCCTGATGAAGAGTGATGTTGACCATCTTTTCATGTGTCTGTTGGCCATCTGGATGTCTTCTGGATGTCTTCTTTAGAAAAGTGTCTATTCATGTCTTCTGCCCATTTCTTCACTGGATTATTTGTTTTTCAAGTGTGGAGTTTGGTGAGTTCTTTATAGATTTTGGATACTAGCCCTTTATCCAATATGTCATTTGCAAATATCTTTTCCCATTCCGTTGGTTGCCTTTTAATTTTGTTGATTGTTTCCTTTGCAGTGCAGAAGCTTTTTATCTTCATGACGTCCTAATAGTTCATTTTTGCTTTTAATTCCCTTGCCTTTGGAGATGTGTCGAGTAAGAAATTGCTGCAGCTGAGGTCAAAGAGGTTTCTTCCTGCTTCCTCCTCTAGGGTTTTGATGGTTTCCTGTCTCACATTCAGGTCCTTCATCCATTTTGAGTTTATTTTTGTGAATAGTGTAAGAAAGTGGTCTAGTTTCATTCTTCTGAATGTTGCTGTCCAGTTCTCCCAGCACCATTTGTTAAAGAGACTGCCTTTTTTTCCATTGGATATTCTTTCCTTCTTTGTCAAAGATTAGTTGGCCACACATTTGTGGGTCCAATTCTGGGGTCGCTATTCTATTCCATTAGTCTATGTATCTATTTTTGTGCCAATACCATACTGTCTTAATGATTACAGCTTTGTAGTAGAGGCTAATGTCTGGGATTGTGATGCCTCCCACTTTGGTTTTCTTCTTCAATATTACTTTGGCTATTCGGGGTCTTTTGTGGTTCCGTACAAATCTTAGGACTGCTTGCTCTAGCTTTGAGAAGAATGCTGGTGCAGCTTTTATTGGGATTGCATTGAATGTGTAGATTGCTTTGGGTAGTATTGACATTTTAATGATATTTATTCTTCCAATCCATGAGCATGGAGTATTTTTCCATTTCTTTGTATCTTCTTCAATTTCCTTCATAAGCTTTCTATAGTTTTCAGCATACAGATCTTTTACATCTTTGGTTAGGTTTATTCCTAGGTACTTTATGATTCTTGGTGCAATTGTGAAAGGGATCAGATTCTTTATTTCTCTTTCTGTTGCTTCATTATTGGTGTATATAAATGCAACCAATTTCTATACATTGATTTTGTGCCCTGCAACTTTGCTGAATTCATGTATCAATTCTAGCGGACTTTTGGTGGAGTCGGTCAGATTTTCCATGTACAGTATCATGTCTTCTGTGAAAAGGGAAAGTTTGACTTCATCTTTGCCAATTTTGATGCCTTTAATTTCATTTTGTTGTCTGATTGCTGATGCTAGGACTTCCAACACTATGTTAAACAACAGTGGTGAGAGTGGACATTGAACAGGGAAATTTTAATCTAAAGAATTATTAACTATAACAAGGGATTGGAATAACAATTTATTTCTTGGCTTTCAAGAAATAAAGAGAATTCTAAAAAATGCAGAAGTAGCACATATAAGGAGCAATATTCCCCCTGGGGCTGGGATAGAGTACCCAAGGAAGAGCCAACCATTCCCATCCCCTGACCCTGAGTTGAGATCCAGACCTTGTTGGAGAGGTCACAGCTCTATTTCACTGATTGGCAGAGGAGTAGCTCTCATGCTGTTTCAGGGGAACTTCCTGGAAATTTACCCCCTGGAATTTGCTGGAAATTCACCTTCTTAGGATGCTGGGGAAAGTGTAGATGCTGATGAAGTTAACATTATTACAGCTACTAAAGAAAAAATATTTGAGGGCCCATGTACATTTTTGCAGAGCAGACAATAAATTGGGGCTGAATAAATTGGGGTTGAATCTGGGGCTAAGAGACAATAAATTGATAACTGGCAAACAACCATTATATTCCTTTCCTTTCTTCAGGCTCTATGCTCACTCTCCCATGGTAACAAGATGGCTGCCAGCAGCTCCAAGTTCCTATCTCTTCCTCTAGGTGACTCAGCTGGGAAGAGAAGACTCTCCCAAATATTACACTGGATCACGGTTAATCAAGTCTAACACAAGGTTAATCAAGATCTTGTAACACAAGAATGTGTTCATTCCTGAACCAATCACAGTATCCAGGTGGCTCTGTTGCCCTGATTGGCCAGGCCTGAGATATCCTACCCCTGGAGGTAGGAGTGAGTCAACCTCACCCCTATCAAATGTACAGAGAAAGTTCCAAGTAAAATCAAGCTGTTGATCCAGAAGAGGGAGTGGCTGATAAGCAGGCAAAACCACACTTACGGTCATTAGGGGTAAAAATCTCAATCAGCCAATGCCTCTCTTTTCTCACCTTGGTAAAGTACAAACAATAATAATGTCTATTTGAGTTAGAAGGGATTTTTAAAATGCCACACCTTTATTCCTGCTCACATTTAGAAAAACTTGGCAAATAGGCTCAAGAGCCAGTGGGATGCAGTATAGCATGTTAGCTTTATTAGGGAGAAAGGCCAATATCAAATGCCATTCAGGGGCTGTCACCATCTCTGGTAGCACTAAACAGCCCACAGGACCCTACATACCTCCCTGCCCCTCAGGCCATATGAACTGGCAACTGTAAAACTTATGAACTTATGGCATAGACAGAGATGAGTAGACCAAATCTTGTGTTCTTTGTAGCTAGACAAATCTCAAAGAGGAGAGTAGTGAGCTGATCCAGATATGCACAATTCTTTTTTCTTTTTCTTTCTTTTTTTTTTTTTTTTGATGGGGGAGCACAAGTGAATAAAGAGCAGAGAAAGAGAGAGAGAGAGAAAATCCCAAGAGGGGCAGAGGGAGAGACAGAAAGAGAAAGCGGGGCTCACCCAAAGCAGGGCTTGTGTTTTTATCCCAAGTGAGGCTTGTGTTCACCAGAAGCAGGATTTGTGTTCTCTCAGTGTGGGACTTGAACTCATGAACCGTGAGATCATGACCTGAGTGGAAGTCAGATATTTAACAACTGAGCCACCCAGGTGCCCCACAACTCTTCTTTCTAAACACTCCCTGCCCCTGCAAAATAAACTATTCTTCTTCCCCTGGGAAGAATACGTGAGGGTGGGACAAGAGAACAGGAATGTAATTCTAGCAGAGTCCCATCTACACTCTCTAGCTTGGTTAATTGGGTTTACCCATTAAGATTATGGTTACCTGAAGTTTTAGCTACCTCCTTGGAGGATCAGGCATCTGTCAGATCTGGCTCCCTCCTTAATGGGGCTCTGTCAGTTCCAACCACTTTTCCTATGGGTTATTTTCTGGGCACTTGCAGTATTTTATTTTATTTTATTTTCCAGTATATGAAGTTTATTGTCAAATTGGTTTCCATACAACACCCAGTGCTCATCCCAAAAGGTGCCCTCCTCAATACCCATCCCCCACCCTCCCCTCCCTCCCACCCCCCATCAACCCTCAGTTTGTTCTCAGTTTTTAAGAGTCTCTTATGCTTTGGCTCTCTCCCACTCTAACCTCTTTTTTTTCTTTTTCCTTCTGCTCCCCCCATGGGTTTTGTTAAGTTTCTCAGGATCCACATAAGAGTGAAAACATATGGTATCTGTCTTTCTCTGTATGGCTTATTTCACTTAGCATCACACTCTCCAGTTCCATCCACGTTGCTACAAAGGGCCATATTTCATTCTTTCTCATTGCCAAGTAGTATTCCATTGTATATATAAACCACATCTTTATCCATTCATCAGTTGATGGACATTTAGGCTCTTTCCACAACTTGGCTATTGTTGAGAGTGCTGCTACAAACATTGGGGTATGGCACTTGCAGTATTTTAAATTTGCATTGGTTGCAACATTTAAAGAGGGGGTGATATCACGTACAAATCTCATTTCAGGTTCTTTGGGTGAAAAAAAATAAGTGACTTAGAACCCTCATTCTCACAATGAAACGATCTGCTCGACCTGAGTAGCAGCTGCCACCTTGAGATTGAGGATGATCTCTCCTGTTTGCTGTAGTCCACACAAATCCCGTTTATTACAACTGGCCACCTCACTCATTTACTTACCTGCCTGGCCAATGTAGGCATTTAAAAGTATAACCCCTGTGCTAGACCCCCTATAACTGGTGCCTTCCCTGCCATTCTGGGTGGCCTGGTTCCACTAGGTGGATGCCCATCCGTACTCTTTTAGGTGGGACTAGCCAACTCTTACCAAGTGAGCCTAGAAGGGTGCAGGCAAAGGCTGGTCTATTTCTATAATTCTTAAAAGAATAAAATGACAATAGGCATGTTACCTGTGCAGTTAAGCATGGCTGTGGTTATTATAATGGTATAACCACCATGTAGAAAAGAATTTAGAATGTCCACATTCACATTCATGAACAGCCCGGAATAGAGGAAGATGGCGGTGTAGGAGGACGCTGGGCTCACCACGCGTCCTGCTGATCACTTAGATTCCACCTACACCTGCCTAAATAACCCAGAAAACCGCCAGAAGACTAGCAGAACGGAGTCTCTGGAGCCAAGCGCAGACGAGAGGCCCAAGGAAGAGGGTAGGAAGGGCGGCGAGGCGGTGCGCGCTCCACGGACTGGCGGGAGGGAGCCAGGGCAGAGGGGCAGCCTGCTGGCCAAGCAGAGCCCCCAAGTCTGGCTGGCAAAAGCAGAGGGGACGGACGGAGTGTGTTCCGACAGCAAGCGCGACTTAGCGTCTGGGAGGTCATAAGCTAACAGCTCTGCTTGGAGAACGGGAGGGCTGGAGGACAATGGGAGGGAGAGATGCTGAGCCCCAGGACGACAGAGCTCAGCTTGGCGGGGAACAAAGGTGCTCGCCAGCGCCATCTCCCCCGCCCATCCCCCAGCCAAAATCCCAAAGGTGACTGGTTCCTGCCAGGGAACTTGCTTGCACCGCGCAAACACCCAATGCTGTGCTTCTGCGGATCCATCCCCCCAGCGGGTCTGACTCCCTCCCGGTCTGACTCCCTCCCAGTGCTGCAGGGCCCCTCCCGAAGGGGATCTCCGAAGGAAAAGCGAGCTGAGCCTGCCCCTCCCACCCCTGTGCACCTTGCTGATCCACCCCAGCTAATATGCCAGATCCCCAGCACGACAAGCCTGGCAGTATGCAAGTAGCCCAGACAGTGAATCCCGCCCCTAGGAGAGGGGAAGAGAAGGCACACGCCAGTCTGACTGTGGCCCCAGCGGTGGGCTGGGGGCAGACATCAGGTCTGACTGTGGCCCCGCCCACCACCGCAAGTTATTCAAGACAGCACAGGGGAAGTGCCCCTCAGTCCCGCACCACTCCAGGGACTATCCAAAATCACGAAACGGAAGAATTCCCCTCAGAAAAACGTCCAGGAAATAACAACAGCTAATGAACTGATCAAAAATGATTTAAACAATATAACAGAAAGTGAATTTAGAATAATAGTCATAAAATTAATCGCTGGGCTTGAAAACAGTATAAAGGACAGCAGAGAATCTCTTGCTACAGAGATCAAGGGACTAAGGAACAGCCAGGAGGAGCTAAAAAATGCTATCAATGAACTGCAAAATAAAATGGAGACAACTACGGCTTGGATTGAAGAAGCAGAGGAGAGAATAGGTGAACTAGAAGATAAAATTATGGAAAAAGAAGAAGCTGAGAAAAAGAGAGAGAAAAAAATCCAGGAGTATGAGGGGAAAATTAGAGAACTAAGTGATGCACTAAAGAGAAATAATATACGCATAATTGGTATTCCAGAGGAGGAAGAGAGAGGGAAAGGTGCTGAAGGTGTACTTGAAGAAATAATAGCTGAGAACTTCCCGGATCTGGGGAAGGAAAAAGGCATTGAAATCCAAGAGGCACAGAGAACTCCCTTCAGACGTAACTTGAATCGATCTTCTGCATGACATATCATAGTGAAACTGGCAAAATACAAGGATAAAGAGAAAATTCTGAAAGCAGCTAGAGATAAACGTGCTCTAACATATAAAGGGAGACCTATAAGACCCGTGACCGATCTCTCTACTGAAACTTGGCAGGCCAGAAAGGAATGGCAGGAGATCTTCCATGTGATGAACAGAAAAAATATGCAGCCAAGAATCCTTTATCCAGCAAGTCTGTCATTTAGAATAGAAGGAGAGATAAAGGTCTTCCCAAACAAACAAAAACTGAAGGAATTCGTCACCACTAAACCAGCCCTACAAGAGATCCTAAGGGGGATCCTGTGAGACAAAGTACCAGAGACATCGCTACAAGCATGAAACCTACAGACATCACAATGACTCTAAACCCATATCTTTCTATAATAACACTGAATGTAAATGGACTAAATGTGCCAACCAAAAGACATAGGGTATCAGAATGGCTAAAAAAACAAGACCCATCTATTTGCTGTCTACAAGAGACTCATTTTAGACCTGAGGACACCTTCAGATTGAGAGTGAGGGGATGGAGAACTATTTATCATGCCACTGGAAGTCAAAAGAAAGCTGGAGTAGCCATACTTATATCAGACAAACTAGACTTTAAAATAAAGGCTGTAACAAGAGATGAAGAAGGGCATTATATAATAATCACAGGGTCTATCCATCAGGAAGAGCTAACAGTTATAAACGTCTATGCGCCGAATACAGGAGCCCCAAATATATAAAACGATTACTCACAAATAAAAGCAACCTTATTGATAAGAATGTGGTAATTGCAGGGGACTTTAACACTCCACTTACAGAAATGGATAGATCATCTAGACACACATTCAATAAAGAAACAAGGGCCCTGAATGATAAATTGGATCAGATGGACTTGACAGATATATTTAGAACTCTGCATCCCAAAGCAACAGAATATACTTTCTTCTCGAGTGCACATGGAACATTCTCCAAGATAGATCATATACTGGGTCACAAAACAGCCCTTCATAAGTATACAAGAATTGAGATCATACCATGCATACTTTCAGACCACAATGCTGTGAAGCTTGAAATCAACCACAGGAAAAAGTCTGGAAAACCTCCAAAAGCATGGAGGTTAAAGAACACCCTACTAAAGAATGAATGGGTCAACCAGGCAATTAGAGAAGAAATTAAAAAATATATGGAAACAAATGAAAATGAAAATACAGCAATCCAAACGCTTTGGGATGCAGCGAAGGCAATCCTGAGAGGAAAATACATTGCAATCCAGGCCTATCTCAAGAAACAAGAAAAATCCCAAATACAAAATCTAACAGCACACCTGAAAGAAATAGAAACAGAACAGCAAAGACAGCCTAAATCCAGCAGAAGAAGAGAAATAATAAAGATCAGAGCAGAAATAAACAATATAGAATCTAAAAAAACTGTAGAGCAGATCAACGAAACCAAGAGTTGGTTTTTTGAAAAAATTCATGAACAGCCCATCACAGTGTACCCAATAGAATCCTATGATCATCACAGTATTTACACACACGCACACACACACACACACACAGAGTGAGGAGAAGAGATTTGCTGGTAACTACTGTTGGGAGACAATTCTTCATGGATCTTCAGTGTTTCTGTATGGCTTGCAAGGACAGGTACTGACCTCCCTTTATTCTAGATCATATTTCTTAGCCTCATCTAAGGATGTTTATACAGTGAATAGCCTTGGAATATAGAAATAGTGTCTCCCTGCAGAGCAAAGGGCAGTCATGTTTACAGTCCAGTATAATAAAAGATAATGTCTCCTCAGGAGCAAAGGGTATTATTACTGCCCATTGTAAAACAAGATTTGTGTTTCCTAACCATAGGCTTCCCTCCTGTAACTTACCCCATTGTGTGTGTAGTTCCCACTGGGTTCTCTTCACATTACACCAACAGCTGTGTTTCTTTATTATGTGACTTCAGTCCCCGCTCATGGCAAAGAAAATTGGGCCAGTGTGGGCCCCTGATTCCAGGACAGCATTACATTAGCTGGTCAACACTTACCCTGTGGTCTGGCTGGGCAAGATAAGCCTGGCCAATCAGAATTCTCTTTTGAGAGAATAAAGTTGCTAGTAACAGGAGCAGGAAAGGAAAGGATGCCTAGAAAGAGTGAAGACAAATTAGAATTGGGGACACAAAATGGTAACAGCAAGTCAAATTTTGAGCAGAACAGATGCACACAGAGAAACAATGTTGCTATAAGAAACAGAGACAGAGATAGAGTAGCCCAAGAAAAAGAGAGAAAAAGTAGCTTTGGTTCCTGATGGCTTCCTAGTTTCTGTTAACAAATATCTTTATCATAAATGCTCTTTTTCTAAAGATTTGAGTGACTCTTTGTTTCAATCAACCAAAGGACCCTGACCAAGACAGCTGGCCATGCCTGTAAACAGGCATCTAGCTGAGAAACAGTACACTATTGCTCTATCACAAAATACTCCTCTTCCAGAAAGGGACCGTGAATGTGGGAGCAACCATGCTAATCACCCTTAGGAAACAGAAAGTTGCCTTTAAGAATGTTACCTTAAAATGATGAATTTTGTGGCATTGAACTATATCTCAATAAAGCTGTTGATTTTAAAAAGTGTTTTTTTAAGGGGTGCCTGTGTGGCTCAATCAGTTAAGCATCTGACTTGGCTCAGGTCGTGATCTCGAGGTTCATTAGTTCTAGCCTGGTGTCAGGCTCCATGCTGACAGCTCAGAACCTGGAGCCTGCTTCAAATTCTGTGTCTCCCTCTCTCTCTGCCTCTCCCCCACTTGCACTCTGTCTGTCTGTCTGTCTCTCAAAAATAAATAAACATTAAAAAAATTTTTAAGTGCTTTTAAAAGAAAAGCTAATGTAATACAAATTATTGGGTTTTTTGAAGGTACCAGGGAAGTCATTAAGGACAAATGTGTGGGACAGATTGAGTCTGCCTTTAAGGAAGAGGAGGAGCTTGGGAGTGTATAACCACATGCCCTGGGTCATTTGGATTTGTGACCTAAGAGCTTGGACAGTCCCAAGGAAACCTGAGGGGACCAGGATGGCCCCTGACTGTGGTATTAAATAGTCTGGGCAGCAGGTGTCTACTTAGGTAGTATTGACAATCCCTCCCACTCAAATGATCTTAACATCTGCTAGTGTTTCTCATCCATTAGGATGGCTATTAACAAAAGAATAGAAAACCGCAAATGTTGGTGTGGATGTGGAGAAATTGGAACCCTTGTGCTTTGCTGATGGGAATGTAAAATGATGCAGCCACTGTAAAGAAATTGCTATACTATTTTGTACAGAAAAGGAAACCAGTTACATGGAGGTGACTGTCTAAGTGGAGACTGTGGAGTGGAGAATGCCTAAGGAGGAATGCAGTGAGATTAACCCAGATAGGGCATTAAATGACACCAGAGACCATCACTCAGGTTTTAGCAAAATAAAGGACCCAGAAGAATTGAGCAGAGGCTTGAGATGACTCTCAGACCAACATGGAATTCTTAGGGGCTCTTCTCTCTGTAGCTCCAAGCTCATGCATAAATATTCATATTCATATTGTTTTGAGTCTGCAAATTGGAATATCATAAATGTACATGGCATCTAGGCCCAAGAACATTGGGACAGGCTAAGGGGAGGACATGCTGTGTGAGACTTGAGGAGAAAAGCCTTGTCTGAGCCAGGTGAACTTTGCTGCAGATGCACTGGGGGCATCATAAATGAGATGCTCCTCACTACAGACCCTCTAGGATAGTGTTTCTAACGCGTCATGTGAGATTCTGCATGTTCTAGGTAAGAAAGGATTTGGTCTTCCAATAAGGCTGATCTAGGTCACTGTCTGCAACCTCCCTACTCCCTTTGCTGATAAGGAAACAAACTTTAATTTGTGAAATAAAAGTGACTTATCCAAGATTATGCAGGTAGGGCCATCTCTGCCTCTTCTCATGGAATATTTTGCTACACTTCCAAACAATTTGAAGTTGTGTATCAGTAGGTCTTTATAACAATTCTACTTTTCTCTATTTTCTTTGAATTACCTTTATCCAGCACCCTGAATGATGATAGAATGCATTCTTATTAATTCAGGAAGGGGATCCTAATGTTGCCCATGGAGTTGGGGCAGTTTCTCCAATAATGGCGCCCTTAGCCCAAGAGTAGCAAATAATGGTGGCCAGGCATCCTTAGGACTAGTGGTATATACCTCAAAGATGGTTAGAGAAGCAAAGGCTTCATTTGGGGGTCATGGGACAGAATGAACATATTGAACTCTACAGCTGTGGTCCCATTAGCATCTTGCCTAACCAAAAAACCACACACCAGACAGAATATGCTTCGGGTCCCTACCCAGCAACTTTTAAGATGCCTTTGCGAAACTCTGTATCAACAGACACAATTTCATTGCTCTGTGATGTATCTATCATTCATGGGTGCCATTTACTTCAGACGCCAGACGGGCTGCTTAAGCAGTTTCCACTGTCAGTTGTGTAGAGTGTTGGACACATTCCAGTAAAATTAAAACTAATACGTGTTGAGTGTTTGCTATGTCCCAGGGACTGTTCTAAGTGTTTTTTAATTTTGTTTTAACATTTATTCATTTTTGAGAGACAGAGCACGAGTGGGGGAGGGGCAGAGAGAGAAGGAGACACAGAATCCAAAGCAGGCTCCAGTCTCCCACCTGTCGGCACAGAGCCCTACATGGGACTCAAACTCACAAGACTGCTGAGATCATGACCTGAGCTGAAGTCGGATGCTCACCGACTGAGCCACCCACGTGCCCCTCTAAGTGCTTTCTATACATTTATTCATGTAATCTTCAAAACAACCCAGTAAGGTAGAGGCTATTATTATTCTGATTGAGTAGGTGTAGAAACTAAAATAAAGAAACTAAACTAAACTAAAATAAGTTAAGTCACTTTTCTGAAAGCAGCAGCCAGTAAGTGGCAGAGCTGGGATTTGAGCCCAGAAAATCTGGAGTCAGAATCTGTGCTTTTAAATCTTTACACTATTCTGCCTCTCGTGTACTATATGGTTTAATATAATGGGTAATTATACATCAGAACTACATTGTCTTTCAGTCTCCTGAAGGGCATTTTGACCTTCTTCAGGGTTGACTATCCCCCCCCACCCCAACCCTTTATCAAGAGGCCATTGGTTAATATCCTTTCTGGATCCCAATGTTTAGTGTCAGTGCTATAATTTGTGTTGCTATGGAAAATTTCTGGCTGAATGCAGTTTTCCTTATGTTGATTAGTAAATAACTTGTAATTTTTTCAGGCAAAGAGTTTCTGAAAAGGAATTACTGGGTTTTTTTAAGATTTTATTTTTTTTAAGTAAATTCTACACCCAATGTGGGACTCAAACTCACAACCCCTAGATCAAGAGTCACATGGTCTACCAACTGAGCCAGCCAGGCATCCCTAGAAAGGAATTATTATCCCATGTCTCTAATCCTCTACTTGGAGGTGAAGCCTGGTGGGCTGTCCCTGCTTATCTGACCCAGAGTAGCCTGGGCAGGGAGCCTGAGGTTCTCACCCATGGCTATGAAGTTGGAACCAAGACTCTCAGACAGATTGGGGACATACATAGACAGATAATGAACTCAGGAGTTTTATTCTAGCAGGGTCACCTAAACAAAGTAGCACTGAGGTGGGTCAAAAGAGCTAAAGCAGAGTGGAATGGGTTGAGAAACCCAGCAAAGATAGGAGAAGGAAGAGGCAAGCCAAAAGGAATCATTAGAGGGCTTTCCAGGCAACTTTGACTGACTCTGTGCAAGATCAGAGAAAGGAAGCTGTTGCCAGAAGTACTGACATGTTTGAATAAACTTCCCAAACTTCAGAGAATGCTTAAGACTCTATTCAAATCTTTATTAATTTTCACATCCCTTAAATATGCATATAATCAGTGTGAACAATTCTGTGTGCTCTTTCACTTAGTGTTAATAAAGCATTTCTAGGAATCAACACAGTCCACATTCTTGGATCTTTTATGACATTCCTTCCTATTGCTCTTTGGCCATTTCCCTACCCTTGAAGCAATTCCAATATCTTTCTCTACTGGACATGCTTGATAAGGTGTTGTGGACCTGTGCCTGCTAAGGCAGAATTCTCCCAGGCACATGTACACCTGGGCTCGTACTCATTGTGGGCATAGAATCTTGAATTCTGAATAGTCATCCGGGTCCACCTTGCCCAGCTGGCTACCTCCAACAATAACCAAAGGTGTCCTAGGACTCAGGGCCTCATAAAATCCATAAAGAATTAATTTAAAAAGACCAAACCCAGATTGAAAGAAGAAAAACTTATTATGTACCAGTTATCCTACACATAACCAGATATCAAATATTGTCTATAGTGATTCTATGTTAACTTTAAAAATCCTCTGGTCATGGTTAACACTTCTGTCCTTGCAATCCAGTGTGATTCTTCTTCTGCTTCTGTCATCCTGATTCTGTTGATTCCATTCTCTTACTTAAAACCCACCACTGAGTTCTGGGCTCTTAGGATGAAACCCAAGTTCCCAACTCCGGTCAACAGAATTATGGCCCCAACGGGGTTCACGTCTTAATCCCTAGAGCCTGATTATATTATTGTACATGGCAAAAGAGACTCTGCTGATATAATAAAATAAGGATCTTGAAACAGGAAGATTACCCTGGATTATCTGGGTGGGCCCAACATAATCATAAGGGTCCTTATAAAAGGGAAACAGGAGGGCCAGGGTCAGAGAAAGAAGATGTAAATAGGTAGCCTCCAGAAGCTGGTAAAATGAAAAAACTGATTCTCCCCTAGAGCCAGAACAGAAGAATGGTGCTGAGGAACATTTCTAAGTGCCAAGGTTCCCACATTATCCTCTTTGATGTCATAGAATTAGTCTTCTGAAAATCCGTAGACATATATCAGCCACAATATTTATTAAGTGCCCTCTGTGTGCAAAGATCTCTGCTTTAGTACATAATTATAGTTGGTTGAATAGTGGTACCCCCAAAATGTGTTCAAGTCCTAACCCCTACAACCTGTGAATATGACCTTATTTTGAAAAAAAGTTCCTGGGGCACCTGGGTGGCTCAGTTGGTTAAGCATCTGACTCTTGATTTCAGCTCAGGTCATGATCTCACGATTCGTGAAATTGAGCCCTGTGTGGGGCTCTGGGCTGACGGTGCAGAGCCTGCTTGGGATTCTCTCTCTCCCTCTCTCTCTGCCCCTCCTATGCTCTGTGTGTGCATGTGCTCTCTCCCTCTTTCTCAAGGTAAGTAAACTTAAACAAACATAATTTTTTTTTAATTTTTTTTCAACGTTTTTTATTTATTTTTGGGACAGAGAGAGACAGAGCATGAACAGGGGAGGGGCAGAGAGAGAGGGAGACACAGAATCAGAAACAGGCTCCAGGCTCCGAGCCATCAGCCCAGAGCCTGACGCGGGGCTCGAACTCACGGACCGCGAGATCGTGACCTGGCTGAAGTCGGACGCTTAACCGACTGCGCCACCCAGGCGCCCCCAAACATAAATTTTTTAAAAAGAGAAAGAAAAATGTCCTTGCAGATATAATTACATTAAGGATCTCAAGATAAAATCATCCTGGCATTGAGGTGGCCCTAACTCCAACAACAGATGTCCTTATAAGAGAAAGACAGAAGGAGGGGTGCCTGGGTGGCTTAGTTGGTTAAGTGCCAATTTGGTTTAGGTCACGATCTCACAGTTCATGAGTTGGAGCCCCACGTGGGGCTCTGTGCTGACGACTCAGAGCCTGGACCCTGCTTCAGATTGTGTCTCCCTCTCTCTCTGCCCCTCCCCCGATCACACTCTGTCTCTCTCAAAAATAAATAAACATTAAAAAAAAAATTTTTTTTTTTAATTTTTTTTTTTTTCCCAACGTTTTTTATTTATTTTTGGGACAGAGAGAGACAGAGCATGAACGGGGGAGGGGCAGAGAGAGAGGGAGACACAGAATCGGAAACAGGCTCCAGGCTCCGAGCCATCAGCCCAGAGCCTGACGCGGGGCTCGAACTCACGGACCGCGAGATCGTGACCTGGCTGAAGTCGGACGCTTAACCGACTGCGCCACCCAGGCGCCCCTAAAAAAAATTTTTAAGAGAAAGACAGAAGGAGATTTGAGGCACAGAGATGCACAGGGGCAAGGCCATGTGAAGACAGTGGTAAAGATTGGAGTTATGTTGCCAGAAGCCAAGGAAAGCTTGGAGATGCTAGAAGCTGGAAGAAACAAGGAATGATTCTCTTCAGAGGGAGTACAACCTGGCCAACACCTTCAGAGGGAATCCAGACTTCTGTCCTCCAGAACTGTGAGAGAGTCACTTTCTGTTGTTTTAAAACCCTTTCTATGGTCATTTGTTATGGCAGCCACAGACAATACTACAACAACCTTCCCTACACTTCTCTGTTCTGTAAACTACTAAGATCCTGTTTGCCTATCACACTACAGACAAAAGACACCTTTCCATCCTGCTCTTTCCCATCCCTCCACACTTCCGCTTGTGGTTCCTATCTACCTCTCCTGTGCTTTAACCACCTGTTAGTACACACTTCTCTGAGTGACTTTGCTTTCAACACAAAAGCAACCGGTGCTGACCGGCCTGAATGGACGCTGGCTGCCATGATGGAGCAAAGTCCAGGAGGCCTCTGCTGTGTCAGGCATTACCTCTTTAGGTGCTGGATCATGGCTAGCAGATATTGGCAAGAGTCCCGATGGGAATTCTTGTTGTGTACCCAGAACTGTGCTAAGTGGCCTATATCTGTGAAACCACAGCACAACTAGATGGGTGAGGAAACTGAGGCTAAAAAAGGTTCAGTGATGTGCCATATGTCACTAGTTAGCAAGCAAGTAGCAGAGTAGGGGCTGGAAGCCAGGCAGCTTGACTCTGAGTTCTGTTGTGGAGCAGCTGAGGAAATGCATGGAGACGGTCATTTCTCTATGGAGTAGAGAATAGTTGGAAAGAAGTGCCATCCAGTCTGGGACCCTCAGAAACAGGAATTATTTATTTCAGAAAAATGGCATCAGAGGGGATACAAGTTGACTCATCATTCGGTCCCAGCTGGAGCCTCAGAGCCAAGGAATGCATCAACCCCAGGGGAAAGTGAGCAGGGGTGTGGAGCACTCTCCCACTGGTACCCCAGGGAGGGGTGAGCTCCAAGCTCGGGATACAACCATGGCAGAGAACTCAGAGTACATGGAAGGCTGAAGAACTTTTGGGGAAGCTGGGGAATGACAGCCAGAACCCCAAAGGCGGGAACTTGGTAAGATTCCCTGAGGCCTGAGGTTTCCCCGCATTTGCCGTTCTTTCCCCTCCCGCCTCCCTGAGCTGACCCTGTGAAACCTTGGCACGGAAAGGACACATGCGCTTATGTGAGTGATGCGCAGACTGGGTAAAACAAGCCAACCTGAGTCTCCAGCCTTGGAGTGGAGAAGTGAAGCCAGAGATAGAATGGGTAGTGTTGCCTTGAAAGAGGGAAGGGCCCTTAGCAGCCCGAGGCCTGTAGTAGAGAAAAAGGAGAACCAAGGAGACCTACCTCAGCCTCAGCCACAGGCATGGCCCCTGGGGCTTAACCACTGAACACTCAGTGCTCCCTGCACAGACAGGTGGAGGGAAAGTGAGGGGAGCCGACTTAAAAGTGAAGAGCAGCTGGCACCATGGAACTTACCAGTGCATGACCTCCTTGCTTTTACTCCCCAACCCCCCATATTATGATGGCCATGTTTGCTGACAGTCGGTGGCCTTTTCTGGTACTACGTATGTAGGTGTGCCTTACAGGGATTTTAAAATAAATCTAGTCCCAAGTGATTCATTATTCTATTACATTAGTTAGCTGTTGGCAGATCTGTCACACCGTATACAAAAGCTGAGCTATTTTTGTGCTTGTACTTATGAGTCATCTCGCCAACTTTCTGTATATATTTTCTACCACTGTTCTATAATCACATTTTTTCATTCTGGGGATACAGGTGTTAATTATGTTTTTACTTTCTCCTACATTCTTTTTATTCTGAGACCAAAATAGCAACAACAAACAAAAATATCTTTATTTCTTTAATATCCCATGGAGATGTCTAAAACTGACTTTGACACCCATGCTGCAACTTAGATCTGAAGTTATAAATAAGCTACTGTAAATGTTCTTCTGAGATTTGCAATCAGCAAAAGTGTATATCAAGATAGCCTTGCATTTGTAGAGCCTGTCATAGTGTGTGCTCATCTTACCAAATGACTAAGTCTTCAAAAATTCTTTTTTGTGTTCACTAGATCTGCCTTGTCCATCATTGCTATGGAACTTTAAAAAGTTCACCTTAAACCCTCAATATGTGTTTACACCAAGAGAGCTGAAGGAGAGAGGGAAAAATATACAGTGACTCAAGAAAAGATGGATTTGGGGGCGCCTGGATGGCTCAGTCAGTTGAGCGTCCGACTTCGGCTCAGGTCATGATCTCTGTCCATGAGTTCGAGCCCCACGTCGGGCTCTGTGCTGACTGCTCAGAGCCTGGAGCCTGTTTCAGATTCTGTGTCTCCCTCTCTCTCTGACCCTCCCCCGTTCATGCTCTGTCTCTCTCTGTCTCAAAAATAAATAAACGTTAAAAAAAAAAAATAAAAAAAAAAAAGGAAGGATGGATTTGTATGGCAGAGAAGACTACAAAACATGTGTTTCATTTACTACACTATTTCTGGAAGGTCTCCCTTTGGCAACTTTAAAAACTTTTTTTTTTCATGTTTATTTTTGAGAGAGAAAGAGAGAGAGAGACTGCGCATGTGCGCGTGTGCAGGGGAGGGGCACAGAGAGAGGGAGAAAGAGAATCCCAAGCAGGCTCCCTACTGTCAGCACAAAGCCCAACGTGGGACTCAATCCCACCAACTGCAAGATCATGACCTGAGCCGAAATCAAAAGTCAGCCACTTAACCAACTGAGCCACCAAGGCGCCCCACCTTGGCAACTTTTAAGTGTTGTTATATCATTTCTTGGAGGCTTCTCTAGCTGTTCAAATGTGGTGAAAAGATGAGAGAATTGTAATATGAAGGTAAGGGAGGGTCTGGCTCCTCTGATTGAAAAACGTTTTTCCATTTTCCCCTTTTATGTCACCTCGAAACCCTGTCGAGTTGACTCAGTTACACTGGCTGGAGCTGAGTTGCATATACTTGAAGGGACACACACTTCCCCATTCGTATGACCACACTGGGAAGTTAGAAGCATAACTTTGACTCAACAGGAATTTTTCTGTCCACATACTTTCCATATCCAAGCTGTCAGGCCTCAGATGAAGGTCTTTACACTGTGCCAAAGTTTATTCTCATGGGCATCAAACCCAATTGCTCAACAGATAGCTTGTTGTTGCTGCTGCTGTTGTTGTTGTTATTTGTTTTTAAGTAAACTCTACACTCAACATGAGGCTTGAACTCACGACCCTGAGATCAAGAGTCACATGCTCTACCAACAGAGCCAACCAAGCACCTCTCAACAGATAGTTTTGAGAGAAATTTGGACCTCAGAGAGCTTCCCATAGTCATTTGTCCAGACCGATGCCCTAAAATTACTGATGTCCACAAGTCAACTTGTGGACTTAAGGGATGACACTTAAGGAATGACACTCTTCAACAGCTGAAAATATGAGATGTTCTTGATTTTTTAAAATATTTCATAGATGCTGCAGATGATAATTTTGTTCTGCAACCATAACAACAGGGGCCCGGACCACTCTTTTTGTGGTAACTATTCTCAATATATTTTCGGCTCAGTTTCACCTTATTTTGAAGTGCAAATACACATATTCTAGAGAATCGAAGGTAGTGCAGGGTGGCTGGATCATTGTTGGTATTAATTAATAACAATCAGTCTTTTTGTTGAAATCAACAGAAAATCCAATTTACACTGATTTAACAAAAAGAAATTCATCGTCTCACCTAAAAGGCAAGAGGTTGTTCAGGCCAGAGATGATTCAGGCCATAGAGATAAATCTTGATGGTGTCAAGGGCCTCATTTCTTTTCCTCTCTCTGTTCTGGCTTCTACTATGGAAGCTGTACCCCCAGGCAGACTTCCTTCATGGTTGCAAGATGAATGTCAATAGTCCTGAGGTCATATGATTCCTTGTTCATGTCAGAAGGACAGAGAACATCTTTTTCTTCAATTATCAAATAAACTCCTGGGTTTCATTCCAGAAATGGGACCGTTTACTGGATCCAGGAATATGGGGTAGCATGCTGGGCAAAAGTAAGCTCATCCCTGGAGCAGAGGGAGAATTAATCACATGTAAACTGTTTTGCTGAGAATGGGGTAGAAATGCTTATGCAAAAGAAAATGGGGGCAATGTTTTACCAAAAGAGGAGTATATGGATACAAGGAGGGAAAAATAACCAACATCCTTTATGGAGTGTTGGGAGGAAAATTGTAAACTACCCAGAAAAGTAGTCATAGTTGTTATGCCCAGAATTCGTGATCCCCAAATACCGCCAGGGAGCCGAGTCCGATGTAAAAGCAAAAGAGCCTTTATTCAGGCTAGCTAGAGCTCAATCCCCTACCTGCACCGACGCAGCGGTGAGATACCGGGGAGAGAGTGAGTTTCAAAAGGACAAAGGTTTTATTGGGGCCTAGGGGCAGTTGGTGAGGTAATGGCTATGGCCTCGGCCGATTGGCTGGGGAAGGGTCCGAGTCCTGTTAGGCAGGTGGGGGGGGGGGGGGGGTTACTCAAGGGGAGGAGGTGTGGTCAAGGTGAAGGACACAGAACAAGATGGAGTCAGCCTGCGTAGGCCCGCCCTTTCATTCCCCCCTTGTCATGTAGCTGAGGGACCCAATCATGGGACCGGCTGCATTTATGGTGACAAGGGGAACAGAGTTTGGAGGTTTACGCAAAGTTCTGGGAACCAAGTGTCCCTGGGGTGGCTCTTGGAGGTCTGATTAAGTATTGTCCCCAAGCTGGTGTCTATGATCTGCCAGGTGATGTTTTGGGGGGCGTGGGGACTCCCGGCAGCATGAGCAATGACAAGCAGAGTTAACAGAGTTACCAATATTAGGTGGGTCGAATGCGCTGTAGCTTGAGCTTGAGCGGGTTGTGTTGGTCCCAACTGATGGCCCATCGCGTGACGAAGTCCTTCCGGATCGAGGAGGGGTCCGCTGGCCGAACGTGGGTGTGATGGACCCAGGTCGCGATGCCGTCTACCTTGAGAGCGGTGGGGGTTGTCAACACCACGATGTAGGGTCCCTTCCAGCGCGGCTCGAGGGTCTCTCGGTGGTGCCTCTTGACATAGACCGTCTCCCGGCCTGTACTGATGAGGTGTCGGGGTCGGGCCAGCCTCATAGATGGCACGGAGGCGCGGCCAAATGTCCTCGTGCACCCTCTGGAGCCCTCTCAAGGAAAGAAAAAGTTCTTGATCTTTAAACTCAGCAATAAGTTCAGCTCGAAGGCTGGGAATAACAGGGGGTGGCCTGCCAAACATGATCTCGTAGGGAGTAAAACCCAGAGTGTAAGGAGTGTTTCTAACCCGGTAAAGGGCGTACGGTAGGAGAGTCACCCAGTCCCCGCCAGTCTCCATGGTTAATTTGGTAAGGGTCTCTTTTAGGGTTCTATTCATTCTTTCTACCTATCCTGAGCTCTGGGGCCTATAAGCACAATGTAATTTCCAGTTTGCCCCCACCGCCTTGGCTACTGCCTGTGTTACCTGCGAGATAAAAGCTGGTCCATTGTCTGATCCTACCATGGCAGGAAAACCGTACCTGGGTAAGATGTCTTCTAGTAGCTTCTTAGCCACCGTCTGAGCCGTTCCATGCTTGGCTGGGTATGCCTCCACCCAGCCAGAGAAGGTGTCTGTAAATACCAGGTCCTCGTGTGGTGCCTAGTCGAAGATGGTGCGTGAATTTTTGAATCCCTGAGGTAGCCATGTCCAGGTGAGTTGCCCACTGTAGCCCTCCTCCGGATCATGCCACTCAAAGGCGAACAAGGGTTCGCTCTGGGGTGCCAACGGCAGACTGAAGAAGGCGTCCTTTAAATCTAGTACAGTATACCAGACCCTGGAGGGCGCCAAGGAGCTCAAGAGAGTATATGGGTTGGGAACAGTTGGGTGTATGTCTGCGACCCTCTTATTTACTTCCCGGAGGTCTTGTACCGGGCGGTAGTCATTTGTGTGAGGCTTTTTGACCGGCAGTAAGGGGGTGTTCCAGGCAGACTGGCAAGGAACTAGTACCCCTAGGCTTCATAGTCTCCGGATGTGTGGCTGGATCCCCTTCCAGGCCTCCTGAGACATGAGGTATTGTTTGATCCTTACCGGACTCTCTCCTGGCTTGAGCTCTACCAGGACTGGGGTCCCATCCCCCGTCTCTGCCCAAACCGAGGGGAATTCTTGTAGCCATCTGTCTATATTATTCTCTCTCGGGAGCGCCTCCTGGTGGAGGAGGTATTCATCCTCCAGTTTCATGGTCAGGACCTGGATGGGGTGGCCCTTGCCATCGGTGACCTGAGGCCCCCCCTTGTCTGAAAGTTATCTGAGCTCCAATCTTGGTCAGTAAGTCCCATCCTAACAGTGGGTAGGGGCATTCTGGTATTACCATAAAGGAGTGGGATACCCGGCCCGTTCCCAAATCTACTGTTCTTCGGGTAGTCCGTGAATACTGGCTCATACCAGTTGCCCCTTGTACCCAGGACTTCTTGCTAGCTAGTTTTCCTTGTGGGGTGCGGAGAACCGAATGTTGTGCTCCGGTGTCGACAAGGAAGTCAACAGGGGTCCCCTCCACTTTAACAGTTACCCTGGGTTCGGGGAGAGGGTCCGAACCCTGACTCCCCTAATCACTGAGTTCATCTAGCTCTAGGACTTTTACTCAATCAGTCTTGCTTCCCTTCCCGCCGGCCCTTTTTGGACAATCTCGGGCCCAATGCCCTATCTCCTTGCAGTATGCGCACTGATCCCTCTGCAGCCTCTGCTTCCCCCCCCTTGGTGGTTCCTTTACCTTTTCTTGCGTCGTCTGCCAGCTGCCGGAGATGGCGGTCTCGTTCCTCGGGGAAGTCAGCAGTGGTAGCTAGTAGTATTCTGGCCAGGTCTCGAGTCTGCTTACTGCTGGCAGCCGCCATGGCGCGAGCCTGCTTGTCCTCAGGAGGCTCCCGGTTATTATATACCTTTTTAGCTACCACCAGTAAGTCCTGCAGACTTTTTTCTCCTAGTCTATCTATTTTCTGTAATTTTCTCCTAATGTCTATGGCCGATTGGTTTACAAAGGCCATAACAGCTGCCTTGCTTTCCGGAGCCTCCGGATCCATGGGGGTATAGGTACGGAATGCCTCCATGATCCGTTCTAAAAAGGCAGCCGGAGATTCATCTTTTCCCTGTTGTACATTTCCTACCTTGGCCAAATTGGTTGGCTTTCTAGCAGCCATTCAGAGACCCCCCATTAGAGTCTGGCGGTAGACCCGGAGCCTCTCCTTACCTTCTGCCGTGTTGAAATCCCACTGGGGCCGAGTTAAGGGGAAGGAGGCATCTATCTGAGCCTGGTTGGTGGTGGGATTCCCGTCTGCGCCCGGAACTAGTTTTCGGGCCTGATTGAGGATTCTTTCTCTTTCTTCAGTCGTGAACAGGACCTGCAAAAGCTGCTGGCAATCGTCCCACGTGGGCTGATGGGTAAAAAGAACAGAGTCTAATAAATCAATAAGCCCTGCCGGTTTCTCAGAAAACTTAGGATTCTGAGCTTTCCAATTGTAGAGGTCACTAGTGGCGAAAGGCCAATAGTGATGGGGCTGATTCCCCTCTGCGTCTGGGGGTCCGGTGGCTCACAGGGGCAGAATAGTGGAGTAGGCGGCGGAGGTGGGTTACTCCCTCTGAGCCCTTTGTCTGGTAAAGGGCGGGCTTCCCACTGGAGTGTTTCCGCCTCCCGCTCTCGGAACAGCGTCTGCCTCCCCCGGAGGGGGAGGATGGTGTTCTTCCAGCATCCTAGAGGGGTTATACGGGGGAGGAAAAATTAATTTTTCTTCAGTACCCCCCTGTAGGACAGGGTAGAGGGGTGCTGAAGGCTGGGTAAGACTTTTCTTCTTCTTTGTCCCCTGCAAAGCAAGAATGGGTTTGGCTCCGGAGGGAGCGGGGCTAGGAAGGGCTTAAGCCAAGAGGGTGGGTCTTCTACAAGGTCCTGCCAAGGGATAATGTAAGGGAGCTGATCAAGATGTCCCGTCTTAGGCTGAGAGATGATACTCCTGACTCGGTGGATGGTAGGGAGGTTGAAGGTCCCCTCTGGTGGCCATCCAACATTGAAAGTTGGCCACTCGCTAGAACAAAAAAACTGCAACCGACCCTTTCGGACTTCCACACTGAGGTTGTTAGCTCTTCCCCTCACATCCTTAAAGTGATCAATCATAATACTTAGAGGAGTAGTCTGAGTCTGTCCCATAACGTCCGTCCAGTAAGTCCACAGAACAAAACAGAGAAACACAAAAACAGACAAACAGAGGGCCCCTAGAAAGTCTTCCAACTCCATGGAAGCAAAACTGAGAGCTAGCTTAGACATTTGAGGGGATTCCACATCCCTCCAAAACCAATGAGGGGATTCCACGTCCCTCCAAAGACGACGGCCTCACGCCGACCAGTGGGAGTGACCTGCCTCGTCTCAGACCTTTGAGGGGATTCCACGTCCCTCCAGAAGGGAGGATCGGAACGTCTTCTGAAACTCCCGGCCCGTGGTCCTCCAGTGCGTCCACTTAGACCGCGTCGGGCACTACCAGAATTCCAGAAGTGAGCTCACACAGAAAAGACAGAACAAACAGACACTAACCATGGCCAGTCAGGCTCTCTGGGTCGGGGCTCCCTCAGGGGTCTTGGGGATCCCGGACGAGCCCCTAAATGTTATGCCCAGAATTCGTGATCCCCAAATACCGCCAGGGAGCCGAGTCCGATGTAAAAGCAAAAGAGCCTTTATTTGAGCTAGCTCGAGCTCAATCCCCTACCGGCACCGACGCAGCGGTGAGATACCGGGGAGAGAGAGCAAGTTTCAAAAGGACAAAGGTTTTATTGGGGCCTAGGGGCAGTTGGTGAGGTAATGGCTATGGCCTCGGCCGATTGGCTGGGGAAGGGTCCGAGTCCTGTTAGGCAGGTGAGGGGGGGGTTACTCAAGGGGAGGAGGTGTGGTCAAGGTGAAGGACACAGAACAAGATGGAGTCGGCCTGCGTAGGCCCGCCCTTTCAATAGTGAAGGGGTTTGTTAAGGAGTCTGAACTCGACATCCTTTGAAGGGTTATAATCAGCTATTATCACCCAACATCTACAGAAAGCTCTCCAGAGCCATTTAATAAGGCTTTTTTTGTGTGGTTGTAAGAGTTTGATGTCTGGTTAGTGAGTACACGGATGCCTATTATTTTCGTCTTTGTATTCTTTTGTTATGTTTAGAATATTTTACAATTAAAAAGTGAAAGTAATGTAAAGTCATAGTAGACATTATATCATTTTTTCTCCTTGCCTCATACCCAAGAAACTATATTTCCTTGTTTACCTTGTCCTGACCTATAGGCTGTAGGCAGCCTATATGATATCTGTCCCTTCTGGGCTGAGGTAGAGAAAGGTCCTGTGTAAACTTTTAGTTCTGCCTTCTCCTTTAGGATGATAATGATGGCCAGCTGTTGAGATGATGGAGCCACAAGAGCAAAGCAGCTTCCTTGGAAAGTAAGTAGTCACATACTCTGGTTATGAATTTCTGTGTGTCAAATAACTCTAAAACTTACTGGCTTAAAGCAATAATTTTGTATTACCTCCCATAGTTCTGTGTGTGCTGAGTGGGCTCGGCTTGACCATTCTCCCTAGGGGTCTCTCATACTGTTGCAGAAAGTTGTTGGCTAAATCTGCAGTCTTTTGACCACTCACCTGAGTTGGAAGTCCAAAATGGTTAGAATTGATGCTATCAACTGGGTGCTCTGGAGCTATCAACCACAGCACCTGTATGTCTTGGGCTTCTTACTGCATGGATCCTAGGTTCTGAGAGGAAGCAGCCCAAGAGTGTGTGTCCCAAGAGACCCAGGAGGAATTAAAAGTTTTCTTATGACCTATCCTCAGATGTCACACACCATCATTGCTGCCATATTCTATTGATCAAGGCAAGTCACCAAGACCAATCCAGATTCAAAGCAAGGGAAATTGGACTCCTACATTTGATATAGGGAGTAGCATATGGTACAGGGAGGGTAAATATTGATAGTGGCCATCTTTTATTATCTGCTATATCTGACCTGACCTACAGTGGACTTGGGATGAGCAAAAAATAAATTTTATGTGTGAAGCCATAGAAATTTGGGGGGTTGTCTGTTACCTTAGCATAAGACTCACTTAAGCTATCAAACAGAATGGGAATTATAGAAAATATGAAAAAGTCCAAAGAAAACGAATGACCATGATTAACCTTTCATATTTCCTTCTTACCTTTTATGCATATTTTAATATAGTGATCATGCCATGTGGATAAGTTTATAGTGTTTTTTCCCCACTTAGAATTTTAATATAAATATAGCCTTTCTTATACAGAAGTCTTAGTAAAGACTTTAAATTATTATTATTTTTTGAAGATTTTATTTTTAAGTAATCCCTGCACTCAACATGGGGCTCAAACTTACAACCCCAAGATCAAGAGTCACATGCTCTACAGACTGATGCAGCCAGGTGCCTCAAGACTTTAAATTATTGAATAATATTTCATTGATAAAGCACTCAACTGCTTCAAAATACACATTTAGTGTTTTCCCCCTTTACTTAATGTCATAAATAATGCTGCCATAAATATCTTTGTGCATAAAGCATTATTTCTTTTTGATAAATTATATTCATTCATCTTTAGATCCTTGATTTTATAAGGTTTTATCCTAATAAATGTCTTGACATCATCCCTAACTGTATTTCCTGTGGACAGTGCCCCAGTTTATAGTTCTAGTCCTGATCTCTCCACTTACTCTAGAATTGACATCACTAGTTGTGATCACTAATAGGCATTTCAAACCAAATATGTCAAATTATTCTTGATTCTCCTTCCATTTCTCAAACCAGTTCCTTTCCTAGGCCTCCTTATCCCAGTCGATGAGGCCATAATCTGCTCAACTGCTTACGCCTAAGCCTGGGAGTTACTCTGCATTCCTCCCATTCCCTTGCCTTCTTTCAGTCAGTTAGCAAGTCCTACCTGTTTTATCTCCAAGGTATACCTCATTTGTCCATTTCTCCTTCCAAAGCTGCCCACAAGGCCATGCTATCATCATCTTCCTCTGAGCTACTGTGATGTTTTGCTGAGAGGTCTTCCTGTTTCCATTTTTGTTTTCAATTCTGAGTTAAATCTGTTAAAACTGTAAATCAAATAGCGTCACTCTCCTACTTATAGCCAGGCCCCTCTGGTTCAGCCCAGAACGCTTCTGGCTTCTACCTACCTCACTTAGCTCTTAACACCAGCTCCTCCCCTGCCACACTGATCTCTCTACTCTGAGTTCACTATAAACTCTTTCTGCCTCAGGGCCTTTGCATAATGTCCCTTCCTGTCCTTGAACACTTTTCTCTACCTTTTCCTGGAGTTGCCTCTTTCTCATCTTTCAATTCGATTGTCTTGTCGATTGTCGTCTTCTTAGAGAAGCTGTATGGACTATTCTATTTAAAATAGCCAGTCACTTTCCATTAAGTACTCTGTGATGGCTCCAGAACTTTTATTGAAGAATAGTTTAGGGACAATAAATAATCTGGTTGAGAATGTGGGATGGTGGGAAGGGCTATGACACGTGTCTTGAAGATTCATTTACATAGCAGTTTACATTAGACTGAGAGACTATCAGTAGTCTTCTCAAAGACCAGTAATAGTGGTGGTGGGGTTGATGAATATTATGGGGATAAAACACCTCCCACCCTAAACACTCCTGGGTGATGTCATTGTACTTACCATATCTGTTTCCTTTACTGCACTCATCACTGTCTGTAATTATCTTATTTTCTGTGCTTTCTCCCCTTGCTAGAATCTAGGCTCCTTAAAAATATAGTTCTTGTCTGATTTCCCTCCATACCCCATGCTACCCCCAACTCTAAGAACAATATCTAACTCATAGCAGTCAATAGATATTTTTAATAAGTTAATGAATTGCTTTATAGATAAATAGGACTAATTTACTCTATTTTATATTTCCACCCCAACCTTATCACCAAGTAGATGTCCATGGATTATTTTGGTTTTCAAATCCAAGATGTGCATATTTATGTTTCTATACATATACATGACACTCCACTTCTGGGAAAGTAGAATGTGTGTCAGGATTCCTCACACAGGAAGGCGGAAGCTAGGAGAAAATAAGGTAAAGATATGCTGGAGATGATATGGAAAAAAAAAAGACAGTAAAAGGGTTCAGTACTTGGAGAATATGGAAAGAAGGTGCTGCATGCAGAAGAGACCATTCATACCTTTGCATTATCATTAAAAAGCTATTCAGGGGGCGCCTGGGTGGCGCAGTCGGTTAAGCGTCCGACTTCAGCCAGGTCACGATCTCGCGGTCCGTGAGTTTGAGCCCCGCGTCAGGCTCTGGGCTGATGGCTCGGAGCCTGGGGCCTGTTTCCGATTCTGTGTCTCCCTCTCTCTCTGCCCCTCCCCCGTTCATGCTCTGTCTCTCTCTGTCCTAAAAATAAATTAAAAATGTTGAAAAAAAAAATTTAAAAAGCTATTCAGTGTTTTCCAGATCAAAATGTTCTTTCTAACCTTTAGGAGTTTTGACCCCAGCTTTAGAAATAGTACTCTGCACCACGTCCTATGGTCTCTGGCTGTAAGCCTGTCTCTTGACTGTGTTCCCTGTTTCTTGGCTGGTTTCCTGCCTTGCCACTCAGTTTCATTTCCAAATTCGGGTTTCCTTATGTGTGAGTCATAGTTCAATAAACAGTGATTGTATGTGCTGAGGCTCAAATGAGGCAGAGCAGGGCTACTACTCTGCAAAGACTTTGGACATTTTCTCCAGAGTACTCTTGGTCCAGGCACCTCACCCCTCTTCTAGAACCAGGGGCCCTGTTGTATTTGGCCATTCAGCCTGGTGGCTGAACTTGGGCTAAGAAGTGAAGAAACATATGGGTGGGTTTGGATAGAAGTCAGGGACTGAGATGGGTGCTGGGGGCTTCTCCATACAGAGCCAGAGGGAGACTAGGTAAGGAGTGCAGTTGGGTGGTTACAACTGAATGATGGCTTGTTTTCATAGGATTTGTTCTGCTTGTGAACATTCTTCATTTGTTGTCAATCTAGAGTGTATGAAGAGTCACTAAAGAGGCACAGATATGAAGGAAGGATCTTTGTAAGAACTGGCCAGAGATCTATAAATCAGGCATGTCAAGGTTTAATATACTATTTCCTGCCTTGTCACATAAGTGATAAAATTTATATTTTATTAATAATTTCAACAGCAATAACATTTAGTACTATAACATTACCACCACATCCACTGTTTATTTAAGACGCTCTATTTTCCAGGCATCTACTATTTGCTATGTGCTTTGCTTATATTAGCCCCAATCTTTATAATCCTAGGGCATAGGGGATTATTTTCCCATTTTTACCAATTTTTACTAACAAGAAAATTGAACAGAACAGTTAAGCCATTTACACAAGGTTATAAGCTAATAAGTTGTAGAATCAGAATTTGAACTCAGGTCTATCTGGCTTCAAACTATGAAAGTTTTTATTTTTATTTTAAAATGAATTTTTAATGAAATCATGCTTAACTTTCTTCCCTTTCCATAAAAGTATGAACGACCTGTTTACACTACTACTCCAGAAAAGTATATTGCTTTTTAAAATAGATTCTTTCAATAATATTTGGATTTAAAGTTTCTGTTGGATTTTATTTAATCTGGCACCAACTTTTAAAAACATAATACAGTATTCTCATTTTGCAGTTTCCATACTTATTTTAAGCTAGTTTATAGAAGGTAAACTTTTTCAATAACTGCTTGTGGAGGTCAACGTTTTGTCATTTACAAGAGTTAATGTTGAGAAATAAGGCATTTGTTGTATAATTCCACTCAACTGGCAGGGAAGGTAATGTGCAAATAATTTAGGAATTTTCTACAGAAGAAAGCAGACATTGTGCCTTTTTGTGTATAGAGTACTTGAATGTGATTTTTACTTCATTGAAAAACTTACCCATGATTATGCCTTGTGTTTTTTTTTAATAAAACAATACATACTTATTGTAGAATATTGGTAAAACACATAAGAAAAAAAATCATGTATAATTCTACCAAAGATAAAAAAAATTAATGTAGTTGTATATTTTACATGTCCCTTTTATACAAAAGTTTCCATATTTTACATGTAATTTACTATCCTACCTGGAATTTATTTCAGGATGGGGTGTTGAGCCTTATGTTTCTAGAAAAACAGAGATGAGCATGGAACTAGTTCCTTAGTTTCCAATATGACGTGATGTCCCTGTTGGAAATATATAAACTCAGTTTGAAGTGAGACAAATCCCTGATCAATTTATATCCACTGTTGGAAAAATTCACAAGATTCTTGATGTATACTAGATGCATATGTTAAAACTCCCAAGATCAAGATAAAAAAAATTTAAGTTTATTTATTTATTTTGAGGGGGAGAGAGAGAGAGAGAGAGAGAGAGAGAGAGAGGGAGAAAGCACACGCAGAGGAGGGGCAGAGAGAGAGGGAAACAGAGAATCCCAAGCAGGTTCCATGCAGGGCAGAGTCCAACGTGGGGCTCAATCCCAGAACCCTGGAATCAGGAGCTGAGCTGAAATCAAGAGTCAGATGCTCAACTGACTGAGCCATCCAGGTGTCCCAACATCAAATTTCTGCCAAGAAAATTTATTTTTTTTTATATTAATAAGGTTCTGTGTTCAAATTTAAATTTCATTTTTGAAGGGCATCTTGGTGGCTCACGGTTGATTTCGGCTCAGGTCACGATCCCAGAGTTATAGGATCAAGCTCTGTGTTGGGCTCTGCCCTGAGTGTGGAGCCTGCTGAAGAGTCTCTGTCTCTGTCTCTCTCTCTCTCTCTCTCTCTCTCTCTCTCTCTCTCTCCCTCTGCCCCTCTCTCCTGCTCACGCTCTCTCTCTAAAATAAAAAATAATAATAATAAAAATGTCATTTTTTGATTCTGAGGTAAGATAGCTTGACAGATTGTTAAAAGCGCAGTAGTCGAGAAATACAATTTACAATAAATCTTTCAAGAAATGAATTAAAATTCCTTCCAAAAAGCTTCTCAACTCCCCAGCCTTAAATTCTAACCTTTCCAAGAGACATATGCAATATTTTTTTCCCTTTGTATGGATTTTATTTTTTAGAGCAGTTTTAGGTTCACAGCAAAATTGGGTGGAAAGTACAGAGTTCCATAAATCTCCTGCCCTTACACAAGCAAGCCTCCACCACTCTCAACAGCCTGCACCAGAGTGGTGCATTTGTTACAGTCAATGAACCTACACTGACGTGTCCTTATCACCCAAAGTCCATAGTTTATATTAAGTTCCCCCCTGCTATAAATTTTGACAAATTATATAGTGACATGTATCCACCATTATAGTATCATATAGAAGTTTCACTGCCCTAAAAATCCTATTTATCCCTCCCTTCCCCCTAATGTCTGGCAACCACTGATCATTTTACTGTCTTGCAATATTTTTTTTTTTAATTTTTTTTCAACGTTTTTTATTTATTTTTGGGACAGAGAGAGACAGAGCATGAACGGGGGAGGGGCAGAGAGAGAGGGAGACACAGAATCGGAAACAGGCTCCAGGCTCCGAGCCATCAGCCCAGAGCCCGACGCGGGGCTCGAACTCAGGGACCGCGAGATCGTGACCTGGCTGAAGTCGGACGCTTAACCGACTGCGCCACCCAGGCGCCCCTGTCTTGCAATATTTTTGAGAGAATTTTCTTTGTCATTTAATCAGAAAACATTTCTAAATGATCTTCTAAGACATGACTATAAGGCTCTCTAATAAAATAGCATAGAACTACATTTCCACGAATCACGAGGCCTTCTTGCTTTAAAGCAAAAAGTAGACAATGATGCAATTGGGGGATGTGGTTATAACTTGGATTATTCTCTTCACATAATGAAGTTTTATAAGGAATATAGTATCTGTTCCTACTTCCTGCAGCCCAGGATGTGATTGTGCCAAACTAGTTTGTACGACACAGTGGCGAGCAAAGCCACAAACATCCCATATTTAAATGTTTAGAAAGACCCACTGTGTATGATAGATTATAGCCAGGGAGCATCTTGTCTTCTGCAAGAAGAAAAAATTCACTTTTTGTTCACTGAGGAATTAGAAAACATAGAGTACATTGTTTTTTAATCATGTTGCTGTCAGTCTGGACCTATTTTGAGACTGGATATTTAAGACAGCTATCCTAGTTTGTTTTGAATTATTTAGTATTGTTTCTTTAGTGCTTTATTATATATATATATATTTTTTTAATGGGTTTTTTTGTTTTTGTTTTTTTTTTGGGGGGGGGTAATTTCAAACTCACAGTTTGCACAAACAGAAATTATAGCAAGAACATCCATAAACTCTTTACCCGGATTCATCTACTAACATTTTACTCCATTTGCTTTATCAGTTATGTAAGTGATTTCTTTCTTTTAGAGGTAATATTTACATTATATGTTATGTATGAAACATTTTCTGAATCATTTGAGGGTATATTATATACCTCATCGTCTTTTACCCCTAAATAGTGTGTATATCCTAATAGGGACTTTCTCTTAAATGACCAAGACAGTAAATTTAACTTTAATATAATACCTTTGTCTACTTTTCTGTTCATATTCCGATTTTTTCAATTGGCCCAATAATGTCCTTTGTAGCGTTCTTCCCTTCCGCTAGAGGGCTTAGTCTAGGGTCAGGTATTATATTTAGTTGCCATGTCTTTTCACCTCTTTTATTTTATTTATTTATTTTTTAAGTTTGTTTATTTATTTATTCTGAGAGAGACAGAGACAGCACAAGCAGAGGGAGGGGTAGAGAGAAAGGGAGAGGGAGAATCCCAAGCAGGCTCCACATGTCGGCGCAGAGCCCAAAGTGGGGCTCAAACCCACAAACTGTGAGATCATGACCTGAGCCAAAACCAAGAGTTGGACACTTAACAGACTGAGCCACCCAGGAGTCCCTCACCTCTTTTAATCTGGAACATTTCCACTGCCCTTTTTAAGAATACAGCCCCACCACCCCTTTCAAAAACGGAATATTATGTTTTCAGGTTTGTCTGATATTTTCCCAGAAGTCTATGGAAACAGCCCCCTCTAATCTGAGCTGTTTGAAGCTGTACTGGAGAATAATGGTTTCTCCTTTTCTTCTGCTTTTCAAATTTCACACATGTGTCTCCATTGGCGGGATTTAACCTGGAAACATTTAAGGAAAAGTCTTCTGGAAAATGGAATTCTAAACTTTCTCCCACAGCGCACAGAGGGGTGGCAATAGTGCTAAGTTGACCATGGAGAAGCTGGGGATAGAACAAAGAAGACCGTGAACTCCCTGTCCTCATGGAGCATACTGTCTCCAGGGAGATCTATAAGTGCCATGAGGGAAACATAGGGCTGTAACCCAGAATAACAGGGGCACTCTCTCGGGGCACAGAGAACTGAAAGATGACAAGGAGCCACAGCTATGTGAAGGGTGGGGTGCGATGGGCTTGACTTTCTAGGTAGAGAAGTGGCCAGGACAGCGGGTCCCCTAGCAGAAAAGAGCTTGGTATATTTTTAAAACAACAGGAGATCAATATGACTGGAATTTGGTGGAGCTTGGCATTATTTTATGGTGGAGAGGATGGCAGAGGTTGTATTGTGCTGGGGTTTATAGGACCTAGTGATCAACTGGCATTTTGTTCAAAGTGAAATAGAAATGTTCCTACCCCATGTGGCACCTTTGGGCAAATTAGAAAAGAGCATCCACTTCTCAAAGCATTTCCATCTTGTTGGGAAATTGTTGTAAAATACTTTTAGTAGAACAAGGCACTTCACTGAAATCTGCCAGAGAATACTTGTAATAAATACAAAATTTGGGGGCACCTGGGTGGCTCAGTCAGTTGAGCGTCCGACTGCGGCTCAGGTCATGATCTCGCGGTCCGTGAGTTCGAGCCTCACATTGGGCTCTGTGCTGACAGCTCAGAGCCTGGAGCCTGTTTCAGATTCTGTGTCTCCTTCTCTCTCTGACCCTCCCCCATTCATGTTTTGTCTCTCTCTGTCTCAAAAATAAATAAATGTTAAAAAAAATTTTTAAAAAATACAAAATTTACAGTGTTCCAATGTGAAAGGCAGTCTTCCAAAGGGTGGGTTGTTCTACTACAACCTGTACAACTGCATATTGCAGCCTCCATGGGGAGTTATAGAAGGCTTTCTGTGGGGAAGTTGAACAATCCTGTGTTATCCCTCTGCGGAGGGGACACAAGGAGAGGAGAGGATTTCAGATGAGGTGTTTTGCAGGCAGATCCTACAATATTTTAGAAGCAAAGAGACTGGATGAAGGAGATAGGAAAGAGGATGAGATGGTGATGACTCATCAGGTTTGAGGGTAGCAGTGCCATTTTGCTGAGATGGGCACAACTGGGAGAAGACGGGGGCCTATGGGTGGGGAGAACAAAGAAATCAAGGAGTAATTAAAATCCAGGTGTTTGCCATCTCCCCTTGAATGCTCTTTTCAACTAAAAGTTTACCAAATTCTTAACTTTAAAAAAAATAAATATCCTTGAAAAACTTACCCATTAGAATCAAGGACAATAATAAACTTTTCAGGTTTATCAAATTGGGTAAAACTCAAATTTTACCAATATTTTCAAGTTCCTCTATGTTTTAAGTATTCTGCCAGAGACTTTACATACCTTATCTCATTTCCTCTGCTCAGCAGTCCATGAGGTAGTTCCCATTTTTATTTCCATTTTATAGAGGAGATGTGAGGCTCAGAGAAAGATCTTATCACTGGATTTGAACATGGTGCCATGGTTACAGGTCCTAGTCACAAGTTGATCCTACTGCCTTAGTCCCTTGTTTATTTCAGCTTTATCAGTGCTATCCAAGAGTACATTCTGCAACGAAGGAAATATTTTATATCTGCACTGTCCAGTAGTCATGTGGCTATTAAGTTCTTGAAATGTGGTCAGTGTGACTGAGGAACTGAATTTTTAATAACTACATGTGGTTAGTGGCTACCATATTTGTCAGTATAGCTCTAAATCAGTGAGGTCCAAAGAGGGTTGTGCTACAACCCAGGGAAGGTACAGAACACGCAGAGTGCAGAAAGAAAACACAATGTTTTACATAATTACTTCTGATTTTTTGTGTGTATGTTTTATAATGTACCTAATATAGGTATACTAGGTATATAATAATAGATGTATATCTGCATACCATATATTACATACATTATTACATATGCAATTAATATACATCCTATACAATAATTTTTATCTAGCACTTACATAGCACTTACCATGTACCAGGCACTATGCTTTACAAATATTAACTCATTTCACCTTCATAATGAGACTATGATGTAGATACTTTCATTATAGTTCTTTTAGTTTCTAACTCCATGCATTTTAGGTTAAGCTAAATAAGTACGCTGGGAAGGGAGAGAGGGCAAATATGTTCACTGATGGCTGAATGACCAAAAATGTTTGGTGACTAGACATAGCAATTCCTAATCTCAAAATTTAAAGAGATTTTGGAGATGATCAAGCCCATCTTTTTCCCCACTGAAATGTGCTTTGCACATAGAGGGATGAGGCTGAATGAAGGTGGGGTAGGGTGATGGTTGAGACAAGTGTCCTGGAGACATTTGTACTTGTCTACAGAGACAACCACAGCTAACATATGTTAAGATTTGTGTAATGATCCTAAAAGTTTCCCCATTAAAAAAAGTTCATCCTTGGGGCGGGCACCTGGGTGGCTCAGTAGGTTGAGCTCCAACTTTGGCTCAGGTCATGATCTAGTGATTTGTGAGTTCGAACCCCAGATTGGGCTCTAAGCTGAAAGCTCAGAGGCTGGAGACTGCTTCAGATTCTGTGCCCCCCTCTCTCTCTGCCCCTCCCCCCTAGCTGTCTCTCTCTCTCTCTCTCTCAAAAATAAAAAATAAAAACATTAAAATTTTTTAAAGTTCACCCTTGCTAGTTTTGTTCTAGCTACTAATTAAAAAAATTTTTTTTATTTTTGTTTCTGAGATGTTGAAATAGGAGAGGATAGGAGCCAAAGACCTAAAGATGATAGAATCCCACATCAAAAGAAAGCCGATCAGGATCAAGGCCTGCTCATGTTCCCTTGGTGGGTGCTCAGTTATGTGCAGCTCGGATGCTGGCGGCTCTAATTCAAGAACTGTCAAACAAAGGTTAAACATTCTTGAAATAATACCCAAATCTAATTTACACCTACACACTTTTTGTGTTGAGTATGCCGCAGTCCCCTTCCCCCATTCCTTGTCCATTCTCAGACATCTTTGGTATTTCTGCATGTACCCATCAGCGCGCTTAGCAAACAGTTGCTGCGGTATGAGGAAGGGCGGGTTAACCTTATATACTATCATCACTGTTTCCAAGCCTGTTGAAGTAGGTAGATGAGGTTTTGCAGCGTCAGAGAAAAGTTCTGGGAAGACGAGAGTTCTAAGGCAGGCAATAAAGGCATGCCCTTAAAGGGCTGTGCAAAGTACATGGGGTAGGTGTTGTAACCGCAGTCCTTTCGGTTTCAAGAGGTATAGGCTTTACGGAGAGCAAATGAAACATGTGATGGGCAGGAACGCCGTGCTAAGCGGAACTAGCAAACAGACGTACGCCCGGACGCCTTTGCGAATCTACATTTACAAAGCCTTTCTTTCCCGCCTGCAGAAAGTTCTGAAGTTCCCTGGGGAGGCCCGTTCGTGGTAGGGGAAAGGGAACCCAGCCTTCCTTCCCTTCTTCCCAAGAACCTCGTAAAGAGATGAACAATCCTTTCCAAAGGAGTGCCAGAGCCACGCAAACCAGGTAAGCCTTCCCACGTGCACCCAAGGGGCCCCGGAGACCCTGACTGCACACAGAGCGGAGGAACGAACCCTCTGCCTCGGACTGCCTAGGTGGGTGTGTCCACTACAGAGGCCCCGCCCCCTCGAGCACGTCGCGCGGGCCGCACGGGCGGGGCGAGGGAACAAGCAAGAAAGGGCGGGGGAGTGAGTGGTGTGGGTGTGCTCGTGCCCGAGCGCTCGCGCCTGGCGTGTGGGCGGCGGCGCGCCCGTGCACGCGCAGGGGAGAGGCCAGCCCCGGCGGCCGTTGTGGGGTTCGACTGGAGGGGCGGGGGAGTCACCTGCGAGCGGCTGTGCCGGTCGTCCGCCCGCCCGCCGCGTCCGGATCGCGCCGCCTGCGCGGGGCCGCTGGCTGCACACACCCTGGGAGACTGGGGCGGAGGAACGGGCAGAGTCCGCTCCCGGCGCCCGGGACGACGAGGAGTCGGACCTTCGCTGCCGTCGCCGCCGCCCGCGCCCGGCCGGGTAGGTGAAGCCCGAGGTTGGTTGTGCGCCCGTCCCTGGCGGGCCGGGAGAGGAGAAGCGAAACTTTCCGGCGCTTGCCTCCGCGGTCTCCGGGCCGTCTGCGGCGCGGGGAGGTGTCGTCGTCGCGGGCGGCGGCCGACGCCATGTTGGGGTCTGTGAGAAACGGGGCGCTCCCGGGCCGCTCCCGGGCCGCTCCCCGGCCGCTCCCCGCGCGCTGGCGTTGGCCCGCGGGCGCCGGCAGCGAGCCTCGCCCGCCCGTAGAATACAGCCGCCTGCGCCCGCGGGCTCGGGGGCCGTCCGGAGGGTCCGCGCTGGTGCCTGCCGGGGCCGCGGGACCGCGGGCGGGGGGCGGGCCGAGGCGCCAGCGGGGCCCCGAGGTCCGGCGAGAAGAGAAGTTGCGGGGCGTGAGGACTGGGGTCCGGTTCGCGGCCGGTGGCGTCCTGGGGCCCCATCGTTTTTCTTTCCGAAAAGTTTGCAGTGTCTGGGCATCAGGGACGGTGTAAGTTGAACAGCATATTTTTATGTGACTTGGCAAAATACGGCACCGCAGAATTTGCTCGGATAGAAGCGTTGGCTGCAACGCATTGTTTATTTCGAGTCTTTTAAAGTTGTATGGTCTTCTGCCGAATTTATTTTTTCTTTTTAAAATGTTACGGAGGGCCAACAGCTTGCTGCTCATGTTGCTTGAATTCCCTTGTGTGTTCTTTCATCATAGCAATCACTTGTGAGTGTGCGATGGCAATGGTAGTATTAAGGTTACAGATAACTAAGCCCTTTTGTAAGACTCACAAAGTATGTAAGTTGTTAAATAGCTTCTTTGTTGTGTTTTATAGTACGTTACAGAGGAGACTAAAGAAAGACTTACGAACTTTGAGGGACTTACAGGCATGTGTCATAAGGTGAAGTGATCTTTTCATTACGAAGTTTTTTTTCTCCTTTTCATTTTTTAAAGGTGCATGCCTGCCATGTTTTGAGCATTTACCTTTTTTTCTGTATTCTCGTGGCTCACGGGGTCCTCAGGTTAATTCAGTATTAACGAAGGCTTCTATTTTTAATCTATTTGGGTCCTGACGGCGCTGGAGGTGAATGGTATTAAGTTTCTGTCCTTAATTGGAAAGCACATGCTATCGCCTCAAAAAATAAAACTGGTGTACTCACCAAGGCATCAGAGATTCAGCTTGAATTACCCCAGTAAATGAATGTAAATTGATATTTTTAAACAGAGGCATCTTAGCTTTAAAATTCTGTTAAATGAACTGAGGGGACTCTTAACCACAAGTAAGATAAACCCTAAATCATGTTTTGGAGAATTTCTTTTCTTAATCTAGAGGTAGAGATAGTTTCTGCTCAGATATGGTTGCTAATTTCCTTAGTTCTTAAAAAAAAAAAAATCCTTTTTGTTTTGCTTCACTGTCAAGTAAACACCATTATACACATTTGTTTTTCTGGATGAAGAATTAACCTAGAAATGAGGTGACTTAACTAACTTCACAGATCTAGCAACCAAACTGGTATTTAACTGAGGTCTTTAGGATTCTGAAGCCTTCTTGTTTTTCCTATAGCATAACTTTGTAGAATACATAACTCCCAGTTGTGGGGCAATCTCTGTCCACCTTGTCTCCTCTGTCTTTGCTGCTCTTCTTGATTTTAGTTCTTCAGTATACTTATTTCCTAGAGAGCTGACTGACAGGGGTTCTTGTGGTGAAATTTTCACTTGAGCCTAACTTTTTGAAACCTTTCCTATGCTGTTCTCCTTACCATAACCCCCTTTTCTCCTCAAGAATAAATCACTTATCACATTGCATTCCAATAAATATTACATTGATCTGTCTTCGCACCTCCTTGACCACAGACACCGCACGGAATCTGATTTACGTCTTCATCCCCAGTGTGCCGAGAACACAGCAGATGCTCACTCAGTAAAGGTTTGAATGGATGAAGACACATATGTCCCATATAAATGTACTTCATGAATTTCTTATTAAATTGCCCTTTCCATGGGCATAGAAGTTAAATCTTCTCTAATGCCTCTTTCTTTCTTTTTTTCTTTCTTTCAGAATTTGTTAACTCAATAAATTTTGGCCTAGGGATACAGAACTTGAATGTTTATGAAATTTCCATGTAGATAATGGGCTGAAGTATAAACAAAGAAGAAGCAGTGTGTCAGCAAAAGAATAATCATTTTAAAGTGTAAAATAGAGATAATGCCTGATAAATTTGAAGGTCATGTTTATACATTGAAGCTCTTTGGTAGAGCAACTCTCATTTCTCTGTCAATTTTTCAGAATTGTCTTAAAATTTTGGTTTAGAATGCCTTACTCGATGCAAAGCATTTAAAAATTGCTTTTCTATTGATAAGCTTATCTTTGAGAACTGGCTTTGTATGCCAGCTGCATGCTTAATAGCAATGTTCTTGTTGGCTTAACTGAATAAAGCATATATGTAGATACACTTTCAGAGTGCTGTTTCAAGTTGCAGGTCTCTCTAGGTGAAGGGGTTTAGTAATTCTATAATGAAATTACTGTAGAATTTGGGGTCAATTTTCTGCTCCCATCCAAAGTAACTTTCTCTCCAATTGATCCATACACCAAAAATTGGTATGCTCAATTTGGGAGGCATTCAAGTAGTTGCTGTGAGTGCTAGAAAAAGCAGGTTGCTTATATGATAGACTTGAACAAATAACCAACAAATTTGAATTCTAGCTCTCCTCCTTACTAGCTTGTGACTCCTGAACAAGTTGCTTCATTTCTCTAAACTTCACTGGACTCATTTTTGAAATGGACACAAATATTGCCTCAAAGAGTTGTGAGGATCTACTAAAATATGTTTGTGAAAGTGCCTGGTGCATGATACTCAGTAAGTTATATTAGCAAATGAACAAAGTGGCTGTCATTTACTTAGAATCATAGAATTTTAAAAGGAAGCAACCTTAGAAATAGGCAGTTTAGTTCTCAGCCTTGCCGGCACATTAGGATTCCTTGAGGAGCTTCTTAAAAATACTGATGCCTGAACTCCACCCTAGAACAGATCAGAATTACTGGGTTTGGGGTCAGGCATAGGTAGTTTTGCCTGTTTTTTTTGTTTGTTTGTTTTGTTTTTTTTAAACCACCCGTGATTTTAATGTTCTGTCAGAGTTTGAGAATCATTGATTTAATTCATTATCCCATCTCCTTATTCTCCTCATTTTGTGGTTGAATCAAATGCAGAGAGAAGTTAAGTGCCACCCAGATTCCTATCTCTCAGGCTGAAAAGGATGTATCTGAGTCAAAGGAAAGTAAAGGATTGCAGAGGTTAAAGTAACAGTTATAGTCATTTCAGACCATAAAGGTGGGCCACATTTGTAACTACAGTTCACTAACTCCAGTGACCTTCACCTGTACTCTACATCAGTAACCTACGTGGATGACTGAGTTACTTAACCTTGTCATCATCCTTAACTACCTCAAGTCTTAAAATCACCAGAGGTGATGATTCAAGAGCCCGTGTTTCTGTTTCTGTTTTCCATCATACCTGATGAACCAGCTTTGTGTCCTCATTGTCACCTCCCAGGCTGTTATTTTTCTTCCTTCTTTCCAGTACTGAACCTTATAGTTCATATTCTCTGAACTCACTAGCACCTCATATTCTTCTCCTTGACCTTTGCTGTGTATAACTGGTCAATTCTCAACCTGTAAATACCACCATTTCCTTTTTCTGCCTAGCACTCCTGATAAAAGTCACAGCTTTGGTAACTTAAATATTTCTTTTCCAGCTGCCTGTGTACTAGTTGCTTTCTAATCCTTTTCTCATCCCAAAGTTGACTCATTTTCTCTGTTCTGTTTTTACTTTAACTCAGGTTGCAAACCCCAATCTTGACATTGTTGTCTCTTAGAGATGAACATGCTTCCTTCTAATATGATTAAGATTTTGTGATGTGAATTTTCTATTTTCCTCTTTGTATCAACTTTTTCATCTTTCTTTCTTTACATTTTTTGTAAGTGGAGCTACCCTTTTTTTTTTTAATTAAAAAAAAATATTTTTTTATTTATTTTTGAGACAGAGACAGAACCTGAGCAGGGGAGGGGCAGAGAGAGAGGGAGACACAGAATCCGAAGCAAGCTCCAGGCTCTGAGCTGTCAGCGCAGAGCCCAACGTGGGGCTCAGACTCACAGACTGTGAGATTGTGACCTGGGCCGAATTCGGACGCTTAACCGACTGAGCCACCCAGGTGCCCCTAACCTTAATTCTTTATACTTGTTTAATTTAACAGTAGTTGGGGGGAGGGGGGGAATTAAAAAGATCTTTTTTTTTTTTTTATCAATTGTACCTATAACTTTGCATTTGTTTTTTTACACCTGATTTTTTCTACATGTTCTTTGCATTTTGTTACTTAAGAAGGTTTATTCTTTTTTTTTTTTAATCAGAGAATATGTGTTCATTATAAAATAATTAAGCAGTACAGGAGTGCCTGGGGGGCTCAGTGGATTAAGCGTCCGACTTTGGCTCAGGTCATGATATCACAGTTCGTGAGTTTGAGCCCCCTGCATTGGGCTCCACACTGACAGCTCTGAGCCTGGAGCCTGCTTTGGACTCTGTCTCCCTCTCTCTCTGGCCCTCCCTCACTCGCACTTTGTCTCTCTCTCAAAATGAATAAAAACATTAAAAAAATAACAATTGGGCAATATTAGCATATTTTACCCTAGTGCTCAGAGACAACCTATACTAAATTTTTGATGTGTATTTTCTAGACTTAAAAAGAAAAAAAGTTTATATGTGCTGTTTAGAAACCTTTATTTAAGAAACTGCCTTATTTAACAACTTTCCACATTAAATATTAATCTCTGTTCTGTCAAAAAAATCCATTATATAGATAATGCCATTATTTACTTAACCAGTCTCCTATTGTTGAATGTTTAGGTTATTTCTGACTTTTCAACATTACTAAGACAAAGCCACAGTATGTGAATAACTTTGTACAATGATTTAAATTTTTTTGCATATATACTTGGAAATAGAATTTTTGTGTAAACTTTCTAAAGTGCTTCTGTTGCCAAAAATGGCATTCAGAAAAGTTGTTCCAGTGTGTTTTGTCAAGAATATGAGTGCCCATTTTCCCCATATCATGGAGAGGTGAATAATACATCATTTCCCTTTTTATTTCTTTGATTAGTACTGAGAACCAACATTTTTCTATTTACTGGTCATTCTTATTTGTTTTGGAAATTGCCATTCGTATCTTACCCATTTTTCTTTGGGGATATTTTACTTTTTTCTTATTGATTTAATTACATGGGCCCTTTGTATCTTAAAAATGTTGACCCTTTGTCATAGGTTACAGATATTTTTCTTTTCTTTTTTTTTTTTTTCAATGTTTTTTATTTATTTTTGGGACAGAGAGAGACAGAGCATGAACGGGGGAGGAGCAGAGAGAGAGGGAGACACAGAATCGGAAACAGGCTCCAGGCTCCGAGCCATCAGCCCAGAGCCTGACGCAGATATTTTTCTTAACATTAATGCTTTTTCCTTTCAATGTTGAAGTTTTAAAATTTTATGTGGTAAATGTTTTCTTTTAAGATATTTGGCTTTTCATGTTACATTTAACCATTCCTGTCTATGGCTAGGAATTTAGATTCCATTTTCACTATTAGAGTTAATGGCAGAGGGAAAATTTTTTATGCACAGATGTGTGCCCCTCCCCCTGCCCTCCTCAAGAGTTTCTTTCTTAGGATAAATTTCTGTGATTAAAAATTCCAGGGTCAAAGGGCATTGCTTTCTGAAGTATTTTATTATTATACATTATCATTAGTCCTCGATTTGTCCACATGTTTCACTACTTATTGTGGCCTTTTGGCACAATAAGGTTATTTAGTCTGTGAGGCTTGTGAGACATGTGCAATTATGTTGAAAAGGTGCTTTGTGCTCTGTTTTCTCCCCTTCTCTTGCTTCCTCTCTAGGTGTTCTGAGAGGTCAGTCCTTTGCACTCTTCTTTCTTCCAGAGTATCAGTCAGTATCTCTACATGAATGACTACTCCATCTTTTTAGTCCTGGAGCTCCCTGCTCATCCTAGCATTTCTGTTTGTCTGACAGATGTCTGTCTCGTGGATATGCTGAAGGTACTTCAAGATAAATATGTCCCAAACTGATTTCTTGTCCCTCCTGAAGCAAAACCAGCACCTGCCAGTGGCTTATGCTTAGACCTTTGAAGTCATCTTTCACTCACTTTTCATCCACATGTTCAGTTGGTCTCTAAATACTGTCCTCTATACCTCACTAATTCTCTCTTCCCCTTCTTATTTCTGCTGTTAATTATTGTGACTCAGGCTTTTGTTAATTTTCTGGGTTTTTGGGTTTTTTTGTTTGCCTTCAGTCTAGTTTCAGGAGTCTGTCCAGTCCATCCTGTGTACTGCTTTTGTATATGGATTGATATTTTCCTATTTGAAGGCCTTAATCTTCCTGTTGCCTGTATAATAAAGTCTAAACTGTTCAGTCTGATACTTACCTTTCTTTGCGGTTTGCTTTTCCCTATCTTACCAGATTTCTATTCAACCACCGTACTTTCTCCTGGCCCTACCCCCTCTAGCATGGACTCAACTGTTTCTTCTGTGGGGAAAATGTTTGTACATCATCGTCCCCCTTGTCTTCCTCTCTCCCTCTCCCCCAAATAGTTTGACCTACTATTGCATTAAGGCCCAGCTTGAATTTCTAGTCATTATAGAGTTGTTTCTAGATGTTCTCCCTGTCTACAGTTATCTCCCAACTAAACTTTTTGGCCCTGGGCTTTATCACTCTTAATTTTTTGAAAATATTTTTAGTTTGTTCTCCTCTGCTCCTTTATTTTTTTTTTATAATGTTTAGTATTTATTTTTGAGAGAGAGACAGCATGAGCGGGGAAGGGCCACAGAGAGGGGGAGACACAGAATCTGAAGCAGACTCCCGGGTTCTGAACTGTCAGCACAGAGCCCAATGCAGGGCTTATACTCACAAGCCATGAGATCATGACCTGAGCCAAAGCCAGAAATTTAACCGACCGAGCCACCCAGGCGCCCCTAGTTTTGAGTGCTTCTTTTATCACTACTTTGTACAAAGTAAGGGTCAATAAATGTTTGCTACTACTTCATGTTTTATTGAAAGTTAATACTAGTTTTACCAGCTTCCTCGCTGCTTAGACCAAAAATCTGTGGAGTTAATTTCAGCTTTATTCTTCCATATCTAGTCAGTCATAGCAATCCTGGACCTGATCTCTATTCTTTCTTTTTCTGTTGCAAACTTCACTCTTATCAATTCTTACCAGACCACTCCTTCCAAAAGCTTCAGAAAAAACTGTGAGGAACAAAAACTCACCGTAGTCTTATTTTTTTTCTCTCCCCATTTTTCTACTAAATGTCTCTGTCTAGCCTCAGCTGCAGACGTACGTGTGAATTTCTGTCTTATTTTATTTATAATGTTTATTTTTAAGAGAGAGACAGAGTGGAGCGGGGGAGGGGCAGAAAGAGGGGAAGATACAGAATCTGAAGCAGGCTCCAGGCTCCAGGCTGTCAGCACAGAGCCCGAAGTGGGGCTCAAACTCACGAACTGTGAGATCATGACCTAAGCTGAAGGCAGACACTCAACAAACTGAGCCACTCAGGCACCGCACATGTGACTTTTTTTTTGAAACAGATATTTTCCTGTAGAGCTTTGTGCCTTTACCATTGTTTTACTTTCTGAGGTTCCACATATTGTTCACACCTATTTCAAGTGTTCAAATGCTACATTCTTTAAGCCATATCTTCACTCTTCCTTTTTTGCTTCCTTACCACTTTATTATTTTTATCACAGTATTTATCTTATTGTGCTTTTCATTAAAATTTTGTGGTAACGTGTCTTGATTCCCAGCATCTCATTCATTCTTTCCCTCTGACACAAAGCATAAAGCCTTGAATGTGGTGAGCAGATTATAACTGCTTTGAAAAATACTAAAGAAAATTTATTAGGGATGTGATGGAATAATCAACTCCACAGTAGCATTTTAGTTGAGCTTTACTAGCTTTGTTTTTCAATATTATACGGTGGGTTTTTTGTTGTTGTTTTCAGCAGTCAGCCCTGTACAGCTGCCCCTGTACAAATACTTTTTGAAATGATGCACTTTTTTATCTGAATTTTGTTGATGGTAAAAATATGCACACATCATCATTTTTTGTTTGCTAACTAAACAGCTGTGCTTCTTGGCAAGAGAAGAAATAATTTTTATATATTATCATGAGATTGAGATTTTTTTAAAACAGGATCTGCCATGCTCAATACTTAGAATTTATAATTAGATGCTAGCTGAATGGACCTGAACATTTGCTTGTAAATTTAAATTCTGTGGGTCTAGTGAAGCAGTTGATGTATAGGGTGTGGTTCCTGTTTTCTGTGAATATTAGTACAGATGTCAAAAATGAAGTCTTTGATTTTCTTTAAACTCTAGGTTGAGAAGCTTCTGCTTCTGCTGGTTATACTCACCTCAGTACAGATTGATGGCATATATATGCAAGCATTTTTGTAAGTGTTTTGGGGAATACAAAATTGTACGAAATAATATTCTTCTAGGAACCTCCAAATATTTTAGGGAAAAGTAGGTATATAAATCTTGATTCAAACCTGATAGAACATAAAGTGCCGTGAAGTGGTACAGATAAAATGATAGGAGAATTTAAAGATGAAACAATATCTCTGGGTGTGAAGCTACTGAGCTGACTACATCTTGAAGAATTGGTAAGATTTCAGAATGGCAGGGGAGAGGGGCACATATTGGGCTCAGAGGTAGGTGAGGAAGCCAGAGTATATTCTAGGAACAGGTGGTAATCTGGTTTGATTATAATAGAACATATAGAAAGAGGTAAAACTAGAAAAATAGACTGAGGACAAGCTTAGGCATGACTGATGGGCTTTGAATGCCAGGTTAAAGATTTTTGATTTGATTTGGTTGGCCAGGGAACCTTTGGTTTTTGAATAAGGAGTTAACCTGATTATAGTATAGTTAAAGAATATTAATCTTGCCTTGGGTTATATGGCTTAAATGCTAGTTAAAGTCTGGAGGTCTTGTTTAAAACCTGAGGTCCTTATTCTTCCCTCTATCTCCAACTTTTCTAAAGATGTTTTGTAACTCCCAGTGTCTTTATTCTGTTTTTCCAATTTTTTAAAAATTCTCAACTATGACTTAGTTCTTACACACCATGGTGAATTTCTCTACCAAGCCTAACCTGTTTGAAATTGCCTTTACTGACACCCTAAAGTAGTCACAGCTTTTACTTTTTACTCCCTTATAGTATTTGAATGATTACTTTTAGCATTTTAATACTTATTACCATATTTCAGTTCTTTTCCTCAGTGGCTTTCCCCAAATACATAATAAGGTTCACATAAGTTAAATATTTCTATAATGTTTATTTCTGAAGGTAACAATGTATATTAGAAAAAAATTGCATTTTTATAAAAACTAGCTGTGAGACCATGGGAAAATTGTTTAACTATACATGACTCAATTTATTTTTTTGTAAAACGTATGTAATTACCACTTAACGAAATTTAGATCATTAAAACAGTAAAATGTGGAAATGCCTAACACTTGTATAGGTGTTGAGTACATGTTAACTTTTCTTTTTTCCTTTTCTGGCTAAGCCTGTAGAATAATGCATTTGAGTCTGCTCTTCAGTAATGGGCAGATTGGTGCCTAGAGGAGACTTCTTTAAAAATTACTGTGGCTTCTCTCTATATGTGGTTTAAAATTTTGGTTTCAGTTCCTCTCAAGTCAGCTTTATATGAGTTTAAAATTAAAATACAAAAGCTTGTCCCTCTTTTTCTTATCTAAGAAATGTACTTTTTAAAAAATCATTACTAATTTCTGTAATATGTTGTGGAAGAGTGTTCAAGATGCTGGCATAGGAACTCCCTCCTCCAATGGACACATCAAATCTACAGCTACCTATGGGACAGTTTCCTCTGAATAAAACTTGAAAACTAGCCAAACAACTCCTTCACAACAAACTGTTAAAAGGGACCACATTGAGACAGGTAGAAAAGGCAGAGATACAATCTTGCCAAAAACTCCACCCTCATTGCGGGAACCCTCAGTTGGGATGGATCTCACAAATGGAGCTTCTCCCTGAGGAACCAGGGGGTTCTGCCCTGATAAAGTAATGATCATAAAGATGCTCACTGAACTTGGGAGAAGAATGAACCCAGTGAAGACTTCAGAGATAGAGAAGTAAGAAAGTACTAAACAAGTCACAGAACTGAAGAATACAATAAGTGGACTGAAAAATACTCTAGAGCTGTTCAGCAGCAGACTAGATGAAGCAGAAGAAGGGATCAGTAGTCTAGAAGTCAGGGGAGTGTATAACTCACCCCAACACAGCAGCAAAAAGAAAAAAGAATTCTAAAAAATGAAGATAGTTTAAATGACCTATTGGATAATATCAGGCAGAATAGCATTTGCATTATCAGGGTCCCAGAAGGAGAAGAAAGGAGAGAAAACTTATTTGAAGACCTAATGGCTGAAAACTTTCTTAACCTGGGAAGGAAACAGACATTCAGATCAGGGAAGCCCAGAGAGTTCCAAATGAGATGAACCCCAAAAGACCCACACCAAGACATATTGTAATTAAAATGTTTGGGGTACCTGGGTGGCTCAGTTAGTTAAGCATCCGACTTCAGCTCAGGTCATGATCTCACTGTTCATTAGTTCAAGCCCCACATCAGGCTCTCTGCTATCAGCGTAGAGCCTGCTTCAAATCCTCTTCCCCTTTCTCTCTCTGCCCTTACCCCACTCAAGTGCACTGTCTCCCTCTCTCTCTCAAAAATAAGTATAAATTAATAAATAAGTAAAATGTAAAAAATTAGAGCACCTTAAAAGCAGCAAGAGAAAAAACAACTGGTAACAAAAGAAGGCACTGTCAGCGTACTTTTCAGTAGAAGCTTTGCACACCAGAGGGGAGTGTGGCACAGTGTATTCCAATGCCGAAAGGTAGTAGTAACTTTCAACGAAGAATGCTCTACCTGACAAGGTTATCATTCAGAATTGAAGGAGAGAGTTTTTCCAGATAAGCAAAAGCCTGCTTCAGATTCTGTATCTCCCTCTCTCTCTCTGACCCTCCCCCATTCGTAGTCTCTCTCAAAAATAAAAACATTAAAAATTTTTTAATAAAAAAAAAGAACATCCTATCAAAGAATGAATTGGTTAACGAGGAAATTAAAAATTACATGGAAGCCAATGAAAATGATAACATGACAGCCCAAAACTTGTGGGATGCAGCAAAAGCAGTCATAAGGGGGAAATATATGGCAATCCAGGCCTTCCTAAAGAAGAAAAAAGGTCTCAGATACACAATCTAACCTTACACCTCAAAGAGTTGGAAAAAGAACAGCAAATAATACCCCAAACCAGCAGAAGACAGGAAGTAATAAAGATTAGAGCAGAAATCAATGCTATCAAAATTTTTAAAAACCAGTAGAACAGATCAGTGAAACCAGAAGCTGGTTCTTTGAAAGAATTCACAAAATTGATAAACCACTGGCCAGTTTGATCGAAAACAAAAAGGAAAGGACCCAAATAAAATCAAGAATGAAAGAGGAGAGATCACAACCAACACTGCAGAAATACAATAATAAGAGAATATTGTGAGCAACTATATGCCAATAAAATGGGCAATCTGGAAGAAATGGACAAATTCCTAGAAACATATAAACTACCAAAACTGAAACAGAAAGAAATAGAAAATTTGAACAGACCCATAACCAGTAAAGAAATCGAATCCATAATCAACAATCTCCCAACAAACAAGAATCCAGGACTGGTTGGCTTCCCAGGGAAATTCTACCAAACATTTAAGGAAGAGTTAACACCTATTCTCTTGAAGGTGTTCCAAAAAATAGAAATGGAAGGAAAACTTCCAAACTTGTTCTTTGAGGCCAACATTACCTTGATTCCAAAACCAGACAAAAACTCCACTAAAAAGGAGAACTATAGACCAATTTCCCTGATGAACATGGATGCAGAAATTCTCAACAAGATGCTAGCCAACCAGATCCAATAATACTTTAAAAGAATTATTCACGATGATCAAGTGGGACTTACACTTGGGATTTAGGGCTGGTTCAGTATCCACAAATCAATCAATATGATACATCACATTAATAAAAGAAAGGACAAGAACCACATGATCCTCTCAATAGATATAGAGAAAACATTTGACAAAATACAGCATCCTTTCATAATAAAAACCATCAAGAAAGTAGGGATAAAAGATCATACTTCAAGGGGGCACCTGCGTGGCTCAGTCGGTTGAGCGTCCAACTTTGGCTCAGGTCATGATCTCGCAGTTTGTGAGTTTGAGCCCCACGTCGGGCTCTGTGCTGACATCTCAGAGCCTGGAGCCTGCTTCAGATTCTGTGTCTCCCTCTCTCTCTGCCCCTTCCCTGCTCACACTGTCTGTCTCTCCTTCAAAAATAAAACATTAAAAAAAAAAAATTTAAGAAGATCATACCTCAAGATCATAAAAGCCATGTGTGAAAGATCCACCACTAATATCATTCTCAGTGGGGAAAAACAGCTTCCCCCCCCTAAGGTCAGGAACACGACAGGGATGTCCACTCTCATCACTGTTATTCAACATAATATTGGAAGTCCTAGCCTCAGCAGGCCAACAACACAAAGAAATAAAAGGCATCCCAGTTGGCAAGGAGGAAGTCAAACTTTCACTGTTCACAGGCAACATGATACTCTATATGGAAAATCCAAGATTCCACCAAAAAACTGCTAGAACTGATCCATGAATTCAGCAAAGTCGCAGGATATAAAATCAATGCACAAAAATCGGTTACATTTCTATACACCAATAATGAAGCAGCAGAAAGTGAAATCAAGGAATCGATCCCATTTACATTTGCACCAAAACCCATAAAATAACTAGGAATAAACCTAGCCAAAGAGGTGAAAAAGCTACACATTGAAAACTATAGCAAGCTAGTTGAAAGAAGTTGAAGAAGACACCAAAAAATGAAAAAATATTCCATGCTCATGGATTGGAAGAGAAAATATTGTTAAAATGTCGATACTCCTCAAAGCAATCTACATATTCAATGCAATTTCTATCAACACTGGAATTCTTCACAGAGTTAGAACAAACAGTCCTAAAATTTGTATGGAACTAGAAAAGACCCCAAATACCCAAAGCAATCCTGAAAACGAAAGCTGGAAGCATCACAATTCTGGACTTCAAGTTGTATTACAAAGCTGTAATCATCAAGGCAGAATGGTACTGGCACAAAAATAGACACTTAGATCAGTGAAACAAAATAGAGAACGCAGAAATTGACCCACAAACGTATGGCCAACTAATCTTTGACAAAACAGGAAAGAATATCCAGTGGAATAAAGACAGTTTCTTCTGCAAATTGTGTTGGGAAAACTGGACAGCAACATCAGAAGGATGAACCTGGACCACTTTCTTATACCATACGCAAAAATAAACTCAAAATGGAGGAAAGACGTAAATGTAAGACAGGAAGCCCTCAGAATCCTAGAGGAGAAAGTAGGCAAAAACCTCTTTAACCTTGGCCACAGCAACTTCTTACTCAAAATGTCTCTGGAGGCAAGGGAAACAAAAGCAAAAATGAACTATTGGGACCTCATCAAGATAAAAAGCTTCTGCACGGTGAAGGAAGCAATCAGCAAAAGTAAAAGGGATCCGACAGAATGGGAGAAGTTATTTGCAAATGACATATCAGACAAAGGGTTAGTATCCAAAAACTAAAGAACTTATCAAAGTCAACGCCTAAAAAACAATAATCCAGTGAAGAAATGGGCAAAAGACATGAATAGACACTTTTCCAAAGAAAACATCCAGATGACAGACAACATGAAAAATTCTCAACATCATCATCAGGGAAATACAAATCAAAACCACAATGAGGGGGCGCCTGGGTGGCTCAGCCAGTTAAGCATCTGACTTAGGCTCAGGTCATGATCTCATGGTTCTTGGGTTCAAGCCCTGCGTTGGGCTCTGCTGACAGCTCAAAACCTGGAGCCTGCTTTGGATTTGGTGTCTTCCCCTCTCTCTGCCCCTCCCCTGCTCATGCTCTGTCTCTCAAAAATAAACATTAAAAGAATAATAAAAAACCACAATGAGATACCACATCACACCAGCCAGAATGACTAAAATCAACAACTCAGGCAATGACAGATATTGACAAGGATGCAGAGAAAGAGGAACCCTTTTGCACCATTGGTGGAAATGCAAACTGGTACAGCCACTCTGGAAAACCATATGGAGGTTCCTCAAAAAATTAAAAATAGAACTACCTTACAAAACCAGCAATTGCATTACTAGGTATTTGTCCAAAAGATACAGGTGTGCTGTTTCAAAGGGGCATATGCATCCCAATGTGTATAGTGGCACTATTGACAATAGCCCAAGTATGGAAAGATCCTAAATGTCCATCGACAGATAAACGGATAAAGAAGATGTGGTGTGTATATATGTGTGTGTGTATATATATATATATATATATATACACACACACACACAATGGAGTATTACTCGGCAATCAAAAAGAATGAAATCTTGCCATTTGCAACAACGTGGATGGAACTGGAGTGTATTACGCTAAGTGAAATAAGTCAGAGAAAGACAAATATATGACTTCACTCGTGGAATTTAAACAGATGTGGAATTAAACAGATGTGGATATAAAAATGAACATAAGGGAAGGAAAGCAAAAATAATATAAAAACAGGGAGGAGGACTAAACATAAGAGATTCTTAAATATAGAGAACAAACTGAGGATTACTGGAGGGGTTGTGGTGGGGATGGGCTAAATGGGCAAGGGGCATTAGGAAAGACACTTGCTGGGATGAGCACTGGGTGTTATACATAGGGGATGAATCACTGGATTCTACTCCTGAAATCATTATTGCACTATCTGCTAACTAACTTGGATATAAATTTAAAATGTATATATGTGTGTGTGTGTGTGTGTGTGTGTGTGTGTGTAAAATGGTGTATGCCCCCACCCTAAGCAGTTAGGTAATTTTTATGAAATCTCTCATTTTAGTGCCTGAGCTGAGATTAGAATCCAGGTCTTTTGGTTCATAGTTTATTAGTTTTTCCAACTATAATGCACAGTTGAATATTGAAGTTCACTGATATCAGATGTCATGGGTATGTGTAAGAAATTAAGTAGATGACTTTTTGTTTTAAACTCAACTGCAAAGATGAGATAGTAAGTTTTGATTTTCATTGAGAACTGGGCCATAGTACTGTGACTGTTGGGCTCTCTTCTCCATTGTAAGTAGTGTTCTCTTTTTTTTTAGAAGAATTTTTGCCTCTTCTAGTGTTACATTTTTAACAGGTGGTAGGCCTCCACTGAAGAGCATATTCAGAAACAAGATGTAACCAAAGACTAAGGTGGAGCTTGAACAATTGAAATGTAGTTCTTGTCTGCAGTTGTGAAGGAGATAACTTGAAGCTTTGGATTGTTTAATTTTTTTAATTGGTATGTAAATCTGGCTTTATGAAAGTTAAAAGGTTTTTTGTTTTTTTTTACCATTTTTTCGGTTTTTTTTTTTGGTTTTTGTTTTTTATTCTTTTGCCTTAGTTCTTCCCTTTGTAATTATGAAATAGTGCTGCCAGACGCTGTTTGCTGAAAAAGAAGACAAAGGGGAAATCATTTGGAAAACTGGGAATTTATAAATTTCTGTCAAATGGCTGGGCATGGGGGAGAAAAAACAAATAATCAGTAGTTTTCTTATCAATAGTAGTAATAACAAATTAGAAAATACAATGGGGAAAAGATTAGATTCAAAATAGCAACAAAAAGCATGAAATACCTGGGAACCTACTAAAGAAATGTCTCTTGTTAGAAGAAACCTACAAAATTATTGGGCTACCAAGGAAGATTTGAAACCTTAGGAAAAGAGATTATCAACCTGGCTAGGAACAATAAAAACTTAGGATGTTGGGGTGTCTGGCTGGCTTGCTCAGTGGAGCATGTGACTCTTGATTTTGGGGTTGTGAATTTGAGCCCCATGTTGGGTGTAGAGATTGCTTAAAAATAAAATCTTAAAAAAGAAAAAGGAAGATGGGAACTTACTCTAAATTAACATATGGTTGTAGCATGAAGTCCATAAAAATTTTAGTGGATTTTGTTCTTTAGTTATTGTAATTGAAAAATGGTCCTAAACCTTGGCTGCACATTAGAATTACCTGCAGGAGGGGCGCCTGGGTGGCTCAGTTGTTTAAGCAGTTAGACGTCTGACTTCAGCTCAGGTCATGATCTCACGTTTGGTGGTTTGAGCCCCGCATCCCCAGGCTGTGTGCTGACAGCTCAGAGCCTGAAGCCTGCTTTGTTTGGATTCTGTGATTCCCTCTCTCTCTCTGCCCCTCTACCACTTGTGTTCTCTCTCTCAAAAATAAATAAGCTGTAAAAAAAAATTTTTTAATAAAAATAAAAAATAAAGAGTTACCCAGGGAGCTTTTTAAAATATTCCAGTGTCCAGCCATACCTTTCATACCCCAGACCAATAAAATTAGAGTATTTTATTTTGGGGGAGGGACCTAGGAATCAGTATTTCTGTAACCCTTTGTATTTATCATTAGTCCATTGGCTTCCATTTTGGTTTTTGAGTTTCTATTTTAAGCAGTTCAATTATCATAGTAATTGATGTTTTGTAACCTTTATTTCTTAGAGATCTGCAAAACAAAAAAGAAAATTACTTAATAAAAAGTTGAATAAGGGGTGCCTGGGTGGCTCAATTGTTGAGCATCTGACTCTTGATTTCATCTCAGGGCATGGTCCCAGGATCGTGGTTCAAGCCCCATGTTGGGCTCCACATGCAGCCTGGAGCCTGCTTGCGATTCTTTTTCTCTATACGGGATCTTAATGATCTTGCTTTTCTGCATTTTGAAGCATTTAACTATTTTGGTGTCCTATCATACCTTTCAGTTTTATAATGGCCTTGCCGAAAGTACTGCATCATCTTTCAAAAAGATACAAAAACAGTGTGCAGATATTCATCCTTCTTATTCTTTTGTTTGTTTTAAGCCTACATTTAACATATTTGAGAATTTAGATTTTTCAATTTTTAATTTTCCATCTTTAACTGCAAAGAAAAAAATCAGAAGAGGTAGGCATTTCAGAACTAGTCAGAAGATGAGTGTAAAGAAACAGCAATACTTAAACTAATAATATTGGCAAATCATTATAGTGAAATCTCTGAGTGTTCAGATGATTTTCTAGATGAGGTTTTTCCAACTCAGAATTAATAAATAAACAGTACTGAAGACAGAAATGAATATATTACAGGGGCACCTGGGTGGCTCAGTCAGTTAAGCCAACAACTTTGGGTCAGGTCATGATCTCAAGGTTCGTGGGTTTGAGCCCTGCCTCAAGCTCTGTGCTGATAGCCTAGAGTCTGCTTTGGATTCTGTCTCCCTCTCTCTCTGACCCTTTCCAGCTCACACTGTTTCCCTCTCTCTCTCTCTCTCTCTCTCTCTCTCTTTTCCCCTCCCTCCCCCCCATCCCCTCCTCCCCCCTCTTCCCCCTCCCCCTCTCCTTCTCCCTCTCCCAAAAATAGTTTTCTAAATTTTTTACAAAAGAAATGAATATATTATAGACTCAGGTGTTATAACTTATGAGCAATTAGTTGCTTTTTTGGATATATATACCTTCAATAACAAATGTGGGATAAGAAATTTGCTGTTTAAATTCTTACAGTTTTTTAAATCTTTTTTTTATTATTATCCCTTTATTCTTATTTCTATAAATTAGTCATAAAATGGCTTAAAATATAGTAAGAGGGGTATTTTAAACTTAGTAGATTGAGATGGTTGGTTTTTTCCGGTATATTGAAAGTCAGTGCTTTCCTGTGGTTCCAGTGTGCAGCTAAGGTTGGGAAGTACTCTCCTAGTAAATTTCACCTGGACAAATAAACAGAGGAGATTAGGTAAGACGTTTTTAAAAGGTTAAGTAATGAGGATAGCCTGGATTAGTCCTACCAGATGCATAGTAATCACACAAGAATTAGAAAACAGGATAATGGATTAGACCAAACAGCCCAGAAGCAGATGTTAGAATATATAAAAGTTCACTATAAAGAGGGTGTTGTAAATCAGTAGCTTAGATTAATACCATTAATAAATGTTGCCACTTTTTGACTACTTGCTGAACATTTTATATGCATTATCATTTAATCCTCTTCCTGACAAAGCTGTTGCTATTATTATTCCCATTTACAAGTGAGGAAACCTGAGGTCACTTAGTATTTGGCCATTCTAAAGCAGTTGGCTAGCTCTTTTAGAATGCAAATGTTCAAAAAGAAAAAAGGAATTTTTACCTATGTCAGAATAAATTTCAGGTGGATAACAGAATTAAACATAAAGTTCATATCATAAACATAGATAATAAATACAGGTATCCCCCACTTTTTGAACTTTATGAAAGACCCACATTAGTACTTCTGTTCACTGGCTGAAAGAAACCCAAGGTGGATTTTTATTTTTACAAAAAAAGGTGAAACAAGTGAAAATAGTGTTTGTTTTGTGGCACCTGGCTGGCTCAGTCAGTAGAGCATGCATCTCTCTCTCTCTCTCTCTCTCTCTTTTTTTTTTTTTTTTTTTTTTAACTAGGCTCCATACCCAACGTGGGGCTTAAATTCATGAACCCAGGATCAAGAGTTGCATGCTCTACCGACTGAGCCAGCCAGGCACCCCAAGCATGCAACCGTTGATCTCCAGGTTGTGAGGTTGAGCCCCACATTGGGTGTAAAGATTCCTTAAAAATTAAAATAAATAAATAAATAAGTAAATAAATAGGGGCACCTGGGTGGCTGAGTTGGTTAAGTGGCTTGGGCCGTGATCTCACAGTTTATGGGTTCAAGCCCTGCATTGGGCTCTCTGCTGTCATTGCAGAGCCCACTTTGTATCCTCTGTTCCCCTTTTTCTCTATACCTCCCCCCTCTCAAAAATAAACATTTAGAATAGAGAAAGAGAAAGAAGAGAAAAAAGAGAAAAGAAATGAGAAAAGAAAGAAAATAGTATTTGTTTTGCAGTGAGCCATCATAGAGTTAGTACATACCCCGAGCAGTGACAGTGGCACCACCAAGCTCCTCTCCTGGAGTTCAGCATCTCTGCATCAAGCCACATAGTTTTGAACTGTGTCTTAGATAATGCATCTGTGTTTTATCTTGATTTATTTTTGTGTATACATTAGCAAGATTTGTCCTAAGGTATCAGAAAAGCCTAAAAGTGGGGGATTTTTTTGGTCTGGGAACACCCAAAAATGTTTCCATATAAATTAATGGGAATTGCTTTTTTGCTTTTAGCCTTTTCGGTTTACAAAAGGTTTCCTGGGAAGGCTCTACTTTCTAATAGTAGATGAAACCTGTAGGTGCACCTGATATCTGGATAAGGAGAGCTTAGGAGTAATGGAAGACAGATCACAAAGGGAAATGTCTAAGTTTAACTAAGAAATAAAACTGCCTCTGTGTCAACCACCATAAAATACAGTTTAATATACTAGGAAAAGCAAAGAAATAAATGGGTTAATAGCCTTTATGTGTGAAACACTCATACAAATTAATAATTCCTAAATATACAAGCTTAGAAATACAGGTGGTTAATAAACACTTTAGAAAGTGGTTGGCTTCACTAGGTAGTTGTGAAATAAAACACTGAATTAAATTAAAAGTAAAAGATGGGATTTGAAGAGGGCATTTGTTGGGATGAGCACTGGGTGTTGTATGTAAGCGATAAATCATGGGAATCTACCCCCAAAACCAAGAGCACACTGTATACACTGTATGTTAGACAACTTGACAATAAATTATACTAAAAAAAAAAGTAGTATATTATTTTTTGTCTCAGGACCTTTGCCCGTAGTATTAGGTCCTTTGCATGGCTGACCTCCCTATCCTTTAAGACTCAGTGTGTTGCGGGGCGCCTGGGTGGCGCAGTCGGTTAAGCGTCCGACTTCAGCCAGGTCACGATCTCGCGGTCCGTGAGTTCGAGCCCCGCGTCAGGCTCTGGGCTGATGGCTCGGAGCCTGGAGCCTGTTTCCGATTCTGTGTCTCCCTCTCTCTCTGCCCCTCCCCCGTTCATGATCTGTCTCTCTCTGTCCCAAAAAAAAAAAAAAAAAAAAAAAGACTCAGTGTGTTGCACCATCTCAGTGAACCCTTTTTGAATTACTTAGTAAATGAGTTTTTCCCTGTATCTTGACACCCTGCTGATTTCCTTCATTGCACTTCACCTTTCAGAATCGTTTACTGCCTTTCTCCTTCAGTAGACTCTGTGCTCTGAGAGGAGAATAAGAATGCCATCTAAAAAGTGTTCAATAAATGTTAAATAAAAAAGTAAATGAAAGTAATAGAGTGACATGCCATTTTTGGTATCTAGTTTGCTGACATTTTTGAGGAAAAATATGTGAGACAAGATTAGGTATGTACAGTCATTGTGCTGCTTGGTAAATTGGTGTTACCTCTCAGAAGGGAAATTTTGTAAAAGGTAACAGCCTTAAATATTCATGCCTTTTGACCAAGTAATTTTATTTCTTGGAAACTGTTCTAAAGAAATCATCTCTGCCAGAGGATGGGGAAGCTTTCTTCCTAACTCTTCCTATAGTCAGTGGTATTCCTTCCTAAGAAAAGTAGATAAAAATTTAATTAGGCCATGTCTTAGAGTTGTCTTCTCCTTTTTCTGTGCCCCTCATTGAGTAAGTTATGCAAAGGACTCCTTCCATGGCTGGCTGAGTAATCTTACATTCTATATTCTCACAAAAGTCTTTAAGAGTTCTTACTGCTTGAGGCACCTCACTGTGCTCTTGGTAAATTTGAATTTGGGCTTTGGGGGAAGGCAGAGGCCCTGTTTAGGCCCTGAGTGAAAGGGTAGTACCCTAATCCAGTTTACCAAAGAACCTTGCTTTGGGGTATCTAGCAGTAATCCAGCTAAAAGTGGTACTTTGATTTTGCTTTTGGTGACTTCCCCCTATTCTCCCATCCCTCTATGTGCTGTCCCTGCTGGACACCCAACTCTTTCTGTTATGTGTGTGTGCTTGTGCGCACAGGGCATTTGTGTATTCCTGGGTTTTTTAGCTCAGTGCTTCCCTTCTTCATGTCCTTCTTCATGTCCATACAGAAATATTTTAGGACCAACAGGGATAATGGAGAGGTCTTTATGCTCATTGTTGCTCAAATATAGGTCACAATCCATTAGTGAAATCAATCAAGTGGGCCTGCAACTATCATTAAAATAAATGAAGATAACAGAATACATTATTTATAGTTGGAAGAATTATGAGTATGTATTTGTAATCCTGCAGTATGAAATGTATTTTTTATGTGGGTCACTGTCAAACTTTGAAAGCTATTTGTTCTAGCCAAATATCAATTAATGATGCCCAAACATCTCTTTTGTTTCTTCATTCTTAAATGGGGCAAGATTTATGAACAGAGATTCAGGCTTAAAATTGTAAAATTTGAAGAATGATCCATTCAGGAGACTGGCTAAATAAAGCATGATGACTTGTCCTTTCAGGTTATTTTTTCTCAAGTTGGTATTCTTTTCTTTCTTTTTTTTAGGGTTTGCAGTGAAGGTCCAAAGGTTAGCAATAGCTTTCTTAATTCTTGTAGAATCAATGGAGCCTTAAGGAATAATTAGTGTACCATAATACACTGGTAACAGCACAGAGGAATCACATTGGAGCCCCAGTTCTGTGACAGCCTTGGACAGCATTCTTAACTCCTTTATATCTGTTTACCCATCTATAAAATGGAGCTAATAGTGCATTTCTATTGTAAGGTTGCCCTGAGTAGGATATACAGTAATGCATGCAGTGCTCAGCTGGGTGCTTGGACTCCCAATGAGTAGAATAACTTCCAGGCTGTTTTGCCTTGGACTATTGAATGTCTGTCTTTGTGCCTTAGTTTCTCCTTCAGCTCACATTTCAGCAAATATTATTAGATGCTTCTTTGGAAGATGTAAAAACTTGTTTAATTACTTCACAGGAATTTGAGACCATTAAAGTCAGAAAATAATGAATGTAAAAAGTATTGCACAAATTTGGATGGTATTAATTCCAGTAGTAGCAATAATAGGAAACCTGTTTGCACTGCATTTGAGCTGATTAATATCTGTATGTCCAAAGAAGTAAAATCTGCCATTTATTTAGATGGAAATAAATAGATACTTTCAGTTCTCTAAAAGCACCAATCTCTTCTGCCTTAGGACCTTCAGTTACTTCTTTTGCTTGAAATATACTTCTCTGTCTCCACGCCTCATGTCTGTGTATCTAGTTCCTCCTTATCAGCTGAAAGAATACCACTTTAGAAAGGCCTTCCCTGACCATCTAGTCTGAGTAGCTTCTTAGTTCTTTTTTTCAAAAATCACTTTAAGGGGTGCCTGGGTGGCTCAGCCGGTTAAGCATCCGACTTCAGCTCAGGTCATGATCTCATGGTTGGTGAGTTTGAGCCCTGCATTGGGCTCTCTGCTGACAGCATGGAGACTGGAGCCTGCTTTGTCTCCCTCTCTCTTTTACCCTTCCCTGCTCACACTGTCTTTGTCTCTCTCAAAAATAAACATTTTTTAAAAAATCACTTTAAAAAATCAGTACATTAATTTACAACTTGGTTCTCGATTTTGTTTTCTGTTTCCCTTCTCACCAGGTAGGATGTAAGCCTTGAGCAAGGACATTGCATGTGTTGTATATTATTTTTTCTCCTGCACCTAGATCAGTGATTAACAAAATAAATACTTGTTGAATGTTTAAAGATAGTGTAAAGTATGAAAATTATCTATAATTGTACTTCTTAGAAATAAGTAACCATTGTTGACATTATATAGTTTTCTAGTTTTATTTTCTATGTGTGTGCTTACATATTTATAAGTGCCTATGATTATATGTTAAACCATATTTCACTGTGTGTAAAGGTGAACATGTTTTACTGATGTCTCAATTTGGGGTGTCATATAATCAGGGGCATGCCATGATGTAATTGTCAGCATTTTTCATTTTCAGTGGCACATAAAATGAGGATGTGTCTTATAGTATCTTAGATTTGATGAAACACAGTATATATTTGAAACAAATGAGATTATGACATTCAACTCTTTCCCCACCTAAATATCTTGAGCATTTTCCCATATCACTATGTTTAGACCTATCTCATTATTAACATATACTTAGCATATTATTATGAGTGTATCATAAATTGTTCAGCCAGTTTCCCTTGTGGACATTTGGAGCTTCTCCAACTTTTTTGTGTGTGTTACAAACAGTGCTATGTTGGATATACTTGCACATGTTTATGCACTCAACTGGAATTTCTTTTGATAAAATACTTAGATCAGTGAGTATACATATTTTCTGTAGTGTACAAGAGTGCCTGTTTCCCTGTATCCTCAGTAGTACTTCATCTTAGGAAATTTAAAAAATTTGTGTTAATCGGATTAGTAAAAAATATCCTAATGTTGTATATCATTGAATTATGAATGAGATTGAGACTCTTTTAGTGTTAATGAGGTGTTTTTATTTCCTCTCCTGTGACGCACTGTGCATAGAACAGTAAACCTTTAATTGGTTGGCACATTTGCTGCAATTAGAAAAAGAAGTCATCACAGTTTGGAGCCATGCATTATCATATAAATTCTTTGGAACAACTTTAAGGGCAGAGCCTACCCTTGTGGAGGGCAAGAGAGCTTTATAAGGACCCAAGATTGGAGGAGAGACAAATTCAGGAATAATCAGAATCTTTGTAATGGAGACCAAAAAGGGGTACAGTATCATCAATTTATGAACTGAATACTGGAATTTAGACTGTGTTCTTAATCTTTAAACTTTAAATGCTCCTCTTTAATATGACTTGGTTGTGGTAGTATTAGGTTAGTAAGTTTGAAATAGGGCACAACTCAAGGACTTGAATGAAGTCAATATTGGATCTAGAGATTAAATCTATGGTCATTTAAGATTAGATTAATATGAAATGCCAAAATGTTCTTGTCAACATTTTTGAGCACCTTTGCTGTGCTGGAGGGTGTCATTTTCGGAGATAAAGATCAGATAGCCTCTGTCTTTTAGGTTCCATTGCAGCCTTGAAGGAGACAGATTTCATCCTTTGGTAAGAATGAAACCAAAAGGTACATGGAATGTAAAGAGCATAGAGGAATGTATTTAGTCTAATAGAGTTTAAGGGAGACTTCTGAATTAGATATAACCTAAACTGAGTCTTGAAGGATCACTAAGAGTTAGGTGTGAGTAGTAAGTATTAAAGGATATACGACAGCATAAGAGAAGGTACATGTGATGAAATGGACTGTAAATAGTAGGATATTAGAACAAGTTTGAGGTGAAGAGTGACTTCTGATGAGTCTAAGAGGGTAAGCAAGAACTAGATAATGAACAGCCTTGTATGCCATGCTAAAAATTCTGCATTTTGTAGATCAAAGGGAGTTCTTTTGAATAATGACATGGTGAGATTTGCATTTGAGAAATCACTGCCTGAAGATTGATTTATGGGGCAAGACCAAAGGCAAGGAGACACGTCAGGAGATAGTCTGGTAATCCAGATGAGAGGAATAAGGCCTTAGCTCAATGGTAATAGCTTAATTAATTTCTCTTATTCAGAACCCCTCTGAGATTAAATTTCATGGGACTGGGATTATTATTTTGCAGAGAGGACTTCTATTTATCATCCAGTTGCTTATTCCTTTATGTCTGTAAGAAGTTTATGCTTTTCATAAGTACCTAATTCAGTAGTATAGTGCTATATTGAGATGGTTAACCTTTTTTGTATGCTTTGTAATTTTCTTAGAGGGAAACAATTTTGTTGGAGTATTTTGCCTATAAGTAAAAGTATGGATTTGTTAAATTTAGGTTATATAATCTTTAACTTACATAAATTTCCAATTTCTATGTGCTAATTTCTTCTTCTTTTTTTCCCAAAGGCTACTAGCAGAAGATGGTGGATCGCTTGGCAAACAGCGAAGCAAATACTAGACGTATAAATATAGTAGAAAACTGTTTTGGAGCAGCTGGTCAACCCTTAACTATACCAGGAAGGGTTCTTATTGGAGAAGGAGTATTGACTAAGTTGTGCAGAAAAAAGCCCAAAGCAAGGCAGTTTTTCTTATTTAATGATATTCTTGTATATGGCAATATTGTCATCCAGAAGAAAAAATATAACAAACAACATATTATTCCCCTGGAAAATGTCACTATTGATTCCATCAAAGATGAGGGAGACTTAAGGAATGGATGGCTTATCAAGACACCAACTAAGTCATTTGCAGTTTATGCTGCCACTGCCACTGAGAAATCAGAATGGATGAATCACATAAATAAATGTGTTACTGACTTACTCTCCAAAAGTGGGAAGACACCCAGTAATGAACATGCTGCTGTCTGGGTTCCTGACTCTGAGGCAACTGTATGTATGCGTTGTCAGAAAGCAAAATTCACACCTGTTAATCGTCGTCACCATTGCCGCAAATGTGGTTTTGTTGTCTGTGGGCCCTGCTCTGAAAAGAGATTTCTTCTTCCAAGCCAGTCCTCTAAGCCTGTGCGGATTTGTGACTTCTGCTATGACCTGCTTTCCACCGGGGACATGGCCACGTGCCAGCCTACTAGATCAGACTCTTACAGTCAATCATTGAAGTCTCCTTTAAATGATGTATCTGATGATGATGATGATGATGATAGTAGTGACTAAGGACATATTTTGAAATATTTAATTGGGTGTGACTACCTGAGAAATCAGCTCTGGGGGAACATAGAATTCTGAGCTTTCTCTCAGTTTTGCTCTAGCCGTGAATTTGCCTGAGAATCTTTTAACCTATGTGCCTCGATATATTCTATAGACAATAGGTCCTGTCATTTTGTCCCCCCACCCCCACCCAACTCCCCGCTCTTCTACAGGGATAGACTTTTGCAAATCTACCAGATAAATTTTTGGTTTCTTACTCTTGTTTAATTTTAGATTATTTTGTTGGAAGGTTGAGAAAAGATTTTTTTTTAACAGATCATGTATTACATTGATGTTTACTATATGTTCTGTTATATGGAAATACTAAAAGCAAAAAATGATGGAAAAAGTTGTATAACGCAGTTAGCTAATATTATTAGCTTTTTTCCTAACCATTCTATGTAATGGTTAAGACACCAGTAACAAAAAAACGTGATTTGAAAATACTTTGTTCGGCTTTTTCATATACCAAGTGGTGCCTTATCATAATAGCACTGTTACATGAAATAAGCCCCTACCTTCTCACTTTTAGTTTGTTTTGAAAATACACTGGTGCTCTTTGAGGTGATAAAATGAGCATTTATGAATGGGTATACTTAGAAAATACTTCTCATCTGCAAGCTACAAATAACTAAATTTAGAGCTTCTTCATTTTATATGAATATTTTTCCATAAAATAGTTGTGATTATATTTTTATGTTTTATAGGTACCAAATTGTCAAATATATATTTTAAATTAATAGGTTGTCATTCTTAGGGATTTGATTTGAAATTTATCAAATACAGAATTGTCACACTGCATTAGTTTCTACTTTTAGTAAGTAGAAGTAAGTAAGAAGTAGGTATAAATTCATCTGCTTTAACATTATTTCTAGAATGAAAAATCTTACAAAACTTTTGAAATTAAACAATCTCTTTAAAAAAAAAAAAAATCCCACGATAGAGCATAGATCTACTTGGGCTGAAGACTTGGAAGAAATAATGTGTAAGAATGATGAAGACGGACCAGTTAAGTTTGACTAGACTTATATTGGTGGAAGTATTGTCTATTTCAGTGTGAAACTATCTTGAATTTGCAAATATAGTGTTATATTTTATAAAGTTTTGTAAAGTCCCAAATGATACTTCTATTTTTGTAAAACAATTATATGTTAATCTGTTTCTGAAATCATTTTGCAATCTATAGAAATAGAGTAGCAATTGATCTTTCTAAATTGTAAACTTTATTGAGTCAGCCTAGATTGCTTTTGAGAATTAGTAATTTTTCACTTTTTGCTTTTGAGGCAGCCATTTAGGTTGAAAGTATATTTATCATATAAAACTTGATGCATTTTGCACTATTCTCTCCATTTGTATGCTGCAAATAACTACAGTCTTTCAAATATGAAAAAATCAGCCTAAAGTTTATTTTAAATTCCAAACTTCTGTGTTTTTAAATATTTAAATCTGGATATATTGCAGATGTCATGACTGTTTGATTCAGTAATATGACAGAGAATTTTTGGGTTTGGTTAAGGCACTAACTTTACTGTTAGATTGTGAAAGCATCTGAGATACATAGACTTCCCTGTAGGAAATGTGAAACAAAGCCACAACAGGTTTTTTTGTTTGTTTTAATATCATATGGACATTTGTTTCCAAGCAATATATACAGTATAATTGCAGTATAATTAATCAACATATCTCAAAAAGACCATGAAGCCTGAGAAGTGCTAATGGAGACTTTCTGGTACATAGCAACCCAGCAAATTCAAGAACCAAGGGGAAATCTGGGATGACATTTGCATTGTCAACCTCTGTTGACTGTTCTTACAATAAAAAATATTTTACAACTTAACTCTCTGTTTCTTGCATACTATGATTGAAGATTTTTCTCCCTTTCTAAGGTAATGAAGATATTCTGCATATTTTACCTCTTTCAGTAGCTGTAGGGTACCTTTTATGTGCCAGGCATTGTTCTAAGCACTAGGGACAGAGCAGTAAACAGAATTTCCCTCCTTTTAATAGAGTTTACATGCAAAATGGAATCCAAGATGTATTTTCTTCCAGAATTTGTTCTGTAATGTTTAAAGCTTCTGTAAATCTTTGGTGCCTATTTCTCATGCCATTCCTCTTGAATAAAATTTACTTGGACTGTACCTGCAGTACATTAACCAAATTGGTAACTTTTGATGTAAAGGAAGCAAGATTCCATAGATGCCAACCAAAAATATTAAATTGAATACACCTTATTACAGTACATAAAATGTCCATAGTTAAAGTCATTTTGCTTCTATATCTTTATTACCTTCATGCTGAAATTCTTATATTCAATTATAATATTGAATTGTAATATTCAATTATAAGTATTCAATTGTATACCTAATGATTCTTGAAAGGTTCTAGTACTTTAGCCACACTCTTTTCTCTCAGATAGGCTAATTTTGTTCTCAAATACTTTGTATCTTTAAAGCGTATAATAGCAATGATTTGCACATCCACACGTATTAGATTGCTATACATTTTACAAGATAAATAAAACTTAAGAGTGAAGTCTAGGATTAAAATGCATGAAATTTATTGATGGTAATTTTAAGGCTTTATTTTTTATTTTATTTATTTTTATTTTTAGAGTGTGCGCCAGCAGAGGAGAGGAGCAGAGGAAGAGCGGGAGTGAGAGAATCTCAGTCAGGGCCCACACTCATCCCGACAAAGTGCTCGAACCCTGGAACCATGAGATCATGACCTGGGCCAAAAATCAAGGGCCACTCGGGCACCCCTAAAATAACTTAGTTTTGAAAGAAAGCCTTGGGGCACCTGGGTGGCCCAGTTAGTTGAGCGTCTGACTCTGATTTGGGCCCAGATCATGATCTCACACACAGTTTATAGGATTGTGTGTGGCTGCAGGCTGACAGGGTGGAGCCTGCTTGGGATTCTCTCTCTCCCACTCTCTGCCTTTCCCTCGCTTGTACGTGTGCTTGCTCTCTCAAATAAAAAATATAACGTTATTTTAGATCATTTATTAATTATCTGTTCTGTCAGGCTCCATAGATTTAGTGTTGGGTGTTCTAAACTTTAAAGGTACATTTTTGTAAAGGTTATTATCAGTGGCATTCTCTTAAACATCAAGTCAAATTTCTTAAAAATTACGTTATACTTGGCATCTGCACTAATTGAAAATTTTTACAACAGTATACTCATATATACAATTGGTTGGCATGATAACCCTGTCATTTTAATTTATCAAGAATTGAAGAGTAGAGGAAGTTGGTTGAAAATATTGCTAACATTGTCTTTGCTTCAGCATCCAAACTGTTATTGTTACATTATTTATACTAGTTAAAATGATTCTCTAGTAGTTTTTTCAAGAACAAAGTAGCAGTAAGTACCACTTTAATCAGACTTTGTGTGCTCCTGTTATCTTAGTGTTGAGAGAAAATACATACTTTACTATTCTTTATTCTTAGCAGCTTTGAGATATAATTCACATACCACACAATTAACTGATTTAAAGTATAAAAGTCAGTGGCTTTTGGTATATTCTCTAAAACCGTGCCACTATTTCCAGAACATTTTCATCACCATAAAAAAGAAATGCTGCACCATTAGCAGTCTCTCCTTGCTCCTTCCCCAATCCCCTGACCCCAAGCAGCTGCTAATCCACTTTCTATCTCTGTAGATGTCCTTATCTAGACATTTCACAAATGAAATCATACATTATTTGGTCTTTGCTGGCTGGTTTCTTTCACTTTTTATGTTTTTAAGTTTCCTTCATGTATCAAGCATGAGTACTTCTTCCTTTGTATTGCCGGATGATATTCTATGATATGGATGTCCTGTATTTATTCATCAGTTGACATTTGGGTTGTTTCCACTTTGGGGCTATTATGAATAATGTTGCTGTGAACATTTTGTGTTCAGGCTTTTGTGTTGACCTGTGTTCCTTTCTCTTGAGTATATACCTCAAAATGGAACTGCTGGGTTATATGTTACCTCTATGTTTAACTTTTTGAGGCATCGCCAAACTTTTCCAAAGTGGTTGCACCATTTTACTTTCCCATTAGCAGTACAGGAGGGTTCCTCTTTCCCAACACCTGCTGTCTCTGATTACAGCATGTGAAGTCTCTCTGGTTTTCATTTACATTTTCCTAAGGGTTAATGACAGTGTGGATCTTTTCATGTGCTTATTGGCTATTTGCATGTCTTCTTAGAAGTGTCTATTACATCCTTTGTTCTAGGTTGTTACCAGTGAGTTGTAGGAGTTATTTATGTAATCTGAATACAATACTCTCATCAAAAGCACCATTTACAAATGTTTTCTCCCATTCTGTAAGTTGTCTTTTCACTTTCTTGGTGGTATTGTTTGAAGCACAAGAGTTTAATGAAGTCCAGTTTATCAATTTTTTCTTTTATTGATTGTGCTTCTGATGTCATTGCCTAACATAAGATCATGAAGATTTACTTCAGTGTTTTCTTCTAACTCTGAGTCTGATTAGGACTCTTGGTTATTGATACCCAGAACATATCATTAATATTACCTCCAAAATTAGAGTTGGAAATGATTTCCTAGTAAATTAAATCATTCGTTAGCAAATTTCCAGGCAAGTGAAACAGCAGTGCGTTCCTATCAGCCTTCTGTTTCAAGCCAGTAGGGTAAGACCTTTTGGATGTACTGCGGGCAGACTCAGAAAAATATTCCATATGCTGATGACATGGTTTATTGTTATTTGGAGCTGCCTTAATATATATTTGGTTTTGTACTCCAATTACTATCAGAATGTCTCAAGATAAACTAAGGTTTTTTTTGTTTTGTTTTTTTGGGTGTGTGTGTGTGTGGTTTTTTTAAGAGCGAGAGAGCATGAGCTAGCAGGGCAAAGACAGGAAAAGAGAATCCCTAGCAGGCTTTTCCCTGACAGCACAGAGCCTGACTGGGGGCTTGAACTCATGAACCGTGAGATTGTGACCTGAGCCAAAACCAAGAGCTGGAGGCTTAACCGACAGAGCCACCCAAGCACCCCAAGATAAACTATTGTGAAAGTAATAGGGTAAAACTTAAGTTTAAATTTTTTATATATTTTATAGGAATATTTTGATGACTTGAAGAAACCAAAATTCCAGAGCTACTTAAGGCAAACTTTATACCTCATAAACATGTATTGAGCACTTTTAATGTGTCTACTGTGAAAAAGAATGAGCTGTTTAAACTCACGATTCTCATGATTTTCATGACCTTGATATTTCTAAAGATGATGCACCAGTGATCTTTAGGATGACCCTCAGTGGAAGTTTGTCTGATAATTCCTTATTATTAAATTCAGTTACACATCTGTGTAGCAGGAGTATCACAGAAGCTGTGTTTCCTCATTATGTCAGGTGTGCTCAATTTCAATTTGTCCCATTACTTATGTTCACTTTGATCGCTTCATTGGGTGGTATATGCTAGACTTTTTCATTATAAAGTCACTTTTTCTGATAAGTATTTTGTGAAGTTATACTTTGGAGACTATGTAGAAATTATATTCCTCATCAAACTTTCATTTTGTTCATTTCTTTAATGGACTCATGGTTTCTTAGTTCAGTGGTTCTCAAACTTGAGTGTATGAGAATGCCTTGGAGGGCTTCTGAAAACATAGACTGCTAGACTCTCATCTCCAGAGTTCCTGATTTTGTAGGTCGGAGTAGGACCTGAAAATTTGCATTTCAGGCCAGTTTCCAGGTGCTGCTGTTGCTGCTGGCCCAGGAACCATACTTCATTACCCTTTATTATCAGAATTTATTTTGATGCTCCTATTGTCCCTAAATTTGGTCAGTGGCAAGTTGGCTCCTGTGGTCTACTGACAAGTCATTATTTGAGTCCTTTACATTTTTGCTACAATAGTATGTTCTAGACTCCTCTTGAATTTTCCCTGCCGCAACCCAGGAATTGGCCATTTCTCCAAAGAGCTGTTGTGTTTTTTAGTGGAGGGTGCTTTAAAGCCAAGGTCTGGGCAGTAGGTGTGCCTGTTGCTTTGGGAAGAGTACCACCCCCAGGCCCGTTTAGGAGACAAATCTAGGGAACATGTGTATGTGTGTGTGTAGATAGAAATCTAGATTTCTGTGTGTGTGTGTAGATAGAAATCTAGATTTCTACCTATCTCTATTGAAATTATGACTTCATACTGATACTCCAAATATAACAACACTATAGGGTTTCTCTCTTCTCTGAGAGTAAAAGACTGGTTCTCATTAGCTTTAGTATATTTAAATTATTTGATCAGTCTCCCTGTAGGTAACTTGTCTCTCATCACCACTGCTACCTCTCTCTCATATGGATACCTCTAACCCCATTCAGGCTCTGATGCTTCATACCAGGCTTTTCCTATCATGGATGCCCCCCTTATCCCACTTAGGCTCTAATACCCCATGCGGGGCTCGAACTCACGGACCGTGAGATCGTGACCTGGCTGAAGGCCTCCCCCACTTCACCCTTCTGTGGATGTCTTCACTATGATTGTTCTCTAACACCTCATTCTAGGCTGCCCTCACATATGGATACCCTCCACACTTGGGTTCCAGTCCTCATTAGTGGACCCCTTTTCTGTGGGGATACTCTCATCACCCTGCCTATCTCTGACATCCCACTCTGAGCCATCCGCACACAAGGACCCTTCACCCTGTGAGGTCTCTGACTTCCTCATACCTGAGCACCCTCCTCACCCTGCTTGGGCTTTGACACCAGGCCCCCAGCCTTCCTCCTGTGTGAATGACCTTTTCACCATGCTTGGGATATAGAACTATGCTGCTCCCATGGAAGGATACCGTCTCTCATTCTGCTCAGGTTCCAACCACCAGGCCAAGCTGCTCCCCCCATGTGGACACATTGCTGTCTTTGGGCTCTGATTCCTTGCACCAGGCTATCTGCCCTCCCCCACCCATCACACCCCCTCCACACACTCTCCTCTAGTCTCTGACACCCCACACCAGCTGCTCCTTTGCACAGACCCCTGCTTTGTTCTGGCCCACCTAACGTCTGTAGGACTGAATTGTGCAGATGGAGAAGGGAAGGACTGCACATTATGTAACTCCTAACAAAGAAAGGGAGGTAGAGGAGAGAAAAAAGAGCAAGCAGGCAAAATGAACTCACTGGTAGCATATACAAATAAGACAGATAAAAGGAGAGGTCCGGAGGCAGGGTTGGAAAGCAGGAACCAGGCCCGCCCCTCACTCATCCTAACTTCACCCTAAGACCCCAAGGGGATTTGGAAACCATTATCAGTCGATATTTGTCAGAACACCCAAGTGTTAGGTTTCCCAAGACAACTTGGTTCCCACTTGTTCTTATTTAATGATGATTAAAAAGTAAAGGCGTAAAGTTATTTTCAGAGCTTTAGTTTAACTTACAAGTAAATCTGGGGCGCCTGGGTGGTTCAGTCGGCTGAGCGTCTGGCCTTGGCACAGGTCATGATCTCACGGTCCGTGGGTTCGAGCCCTGCGTTGGGCTCTGTGCTGACAGCTCAGAGCCTGGAGCCTGCTTCGGATTCTGTGTCTCCCTCTCTCTCTTCCCCTCCCCCGCTCATGCTCTGTCTCTGTCTCAAAAATAAAGAAAAACATTAAAAAAATAATAACTTACAAGTAAATCGCAAATCAACTTGCTTTAACAGTGGTAGGACCTGACATAGAGTAAACTTGAGGTAGGAGACTTAGACCTCAGTCTGGATGAGGACTTCATGAATGAAATTTTTTTTTTTTTTTAAATTTTTTTTTTCAACATTTTTAATTTATTTTTGGGACAGAGAGAGACAGAGCATGAACGGGGGAGGGGCAGAGAGAGAGGGAGACACAGAATCGGAAACAGGCTCCAGGCTCCGAGCCATCAGCCCAGAGCCTGACGCGGGGCTCGAACTCACGGACCGCGAGATAGTGACCTGAGCTGAAGTCGGACGCTCAACCGACTGAGCCACCCAGGCGCCCCTAGCTGGCTTTTTTTGAAACCAGTTTATTTTTAACTTGGTATAATAAAGCATATTTTGGCTTTTCAATTTTCATATTTGGCTTCTCAATTTTATAGGCTTCTATCTTTTAAAAGCAGTTCTCAGGGCTATTTTATCTAAATCTGCCAGTAGAGAAACTAAAAGCTGTGCTAATAAAAGTCAGGTTTTGTGGGGCGCCTGGGTGGCTCAGTCGGTTAAGCGGCCGACTTCGGCTCAGGTCGTGATCTCGCGGTCCGTGAGTTCAAGCCCCGCGTCGGGCTCTGTGCTGACAGCTCAGAGCCTGGAGCCTGTTTCAGATTCTGTGTCTCCCTCTCTCTGACCCTCCTCCGTTCATGCTCTGTCTCTCTCTGTCTCAAAAATAAATAAACGTTAAAAAAAATTAAAAAAAAAAAAAAAAGTCAGGTTTTGGGGCGCCTGGGTGGCGCAGTCGGTTAAGCGTCCGACTTCAGCCAGGTCACGATCTCGCGGTCCGTGAGTTCGAGCCCCGCGTCAGGCTCTGGGCTGATGGCTCTGAGCCTGGAGCCTGTTTCCAATTCTGTGTCTCCCTCTCTCTCTGCCCCTCCCCCGTTCATGCTCTGTCTCTCTCTGTCCCAAAAATAAATAAAAAACGTTGAAAAAAAAATTTAAAAAGTCAGGTTTTTCCTTGTTGCTTTGCATGAATAAAGGAGTGAAAAAGCGTATCTGATGTATAAACAAATGACTTATAAAATTGTTAATGGTTTCCTAAGATTTAGATACCATTATAGAGAAGCATCAGTGTAACATCAAGTTTACAGTGATAGTTTGACGTTTTACATCTAATGGCTTAGAAATACCTCTTGTGACTTGGAATATTTTGTAGTAACTTTTAAGATATTAAAACCAGAAAGAATCGATGGCAAATATTAAAAGCAGTTTTCACTTGGCCAGTTGCTGAAATGCCAAATTATCTTAATTCCAACCAAAGCAAGTTGTAGAGTCTAGACTAGAAGGTGTAAATTAATATATGGTTGACCCTTGAACAACAAACACAGAGGATGGGGTGCCAATCCCCACGTGGTGGGACATCTGTGTATAACTTTTTACTCCCCCAAAACTTTACTAACAACCTACTGTTGACCAAAAGACTCACGGATAAAATAAAGTCAAGTAACAAATATTTTGTATAAGTATTTTACACTCTATTCTTACAACAAGGGAAGCTAGAGGAAAGGAAATTATTAAGAAAGGCATAAGGAAGAGAAAATGCATTTGCAGTACTGTACCATATTTATCAATACCATAAGTTTATATTTTCTGTTTACAAGATGAATCATCTGTCATTACCTATGTCAATATTGTCTCGTATGATACAAAACACTGTAGCTATTATTATTGTTAACACTGGGCATCAAAAATGAAAAGATAATAAGAAAAAGAAATTCGTATTTACAAATACAACAATTCATGCATTGATAGTAAAGAAGCAGCAATATGATTGCTCTATGGTATCCCACTGTAATCAGTAGGATTGCTTCACAGTAGCCTAGTTTGTACACTAATGAATGGTTACAAACGTTTTACGGCATATCACATTACCATCATATTTATAATACAGTATTAGAAGCATTGTACATTTTATTTATTTATTTATTTATTTTAAATTTTTTTTTCATTTATTTATTTTAAGAGACAGAGAGAGACACAGCACAAGTGGGGGAGGGGCAGAGAGAGAATGAGACATAGAATCTGAAGCAGACTCCAGGCTCTGAGCCGTCAGTGAAGAGCCCGACGTGGGGCTTGAACTCACAAACTGTGAGATCATGACCTGAGCCAAAGTCGGTCTCTCAACCGACTGAGCCACCCAGGTGCCCCAAGCATTGTACATTTAAAAAAAACCACTTGCCTGTGATAACAGGCTAATGTGTAGTTTCTCCAATTATGAGAGAGGCACACTGTATGGCAATGTAATTCTCTGAAAGCAAGGTTATAAAACAGTAAGATAACTAACATATTACTTATTTTCTATTAACTATCACTCACTTCATGCCTATGTGAGGATAAGCTATCTACTTCCATACAAGTCTGGCACACGATGTTCTCCACAATGAATACTTAGGCGTGATGATGATGATGGCACCAAAACGTCTCCTACAGTTCTTGCTGGACAGTTATCAGGTTTTCACACAAAGACACACACATACACAACAGATAGGTTTTTCAGCTATACAGCATGATGATTATTTACTATTCAGTAAGTGGAAGTGGATCATCATCACGGTCTTCATCCTCCTCGTCTTCACATAGGCTGAGGAGGAATAGGGGTTGGTCTTGCTCTCCCAGGGGTGGCAGAGACACAAGACGTGGCAGACGTGGAAGCAGAGGCAGGTGAGGCAGGCACACTGAGTGGAACTTTATGGAAATGCATCATAATTCCTGACTGTCTCACTTTTTTTTATTTCTCTAAAACTATTTCTATATGGTACCAATCCTTCTTCCACCATTTGCTTTCGTTTCAGTGCCCATGTCTCAAAAGGGTCCGTGTCATAACAGAAGTCAAGAGCAGTCTTGAATAACCAGAACCCTTCCACAAGTTTGTCTAATGTCAGTTTGTTTTCTGGCACCGCTTCTTGTACGTCTTCTTCCTCATCAGCTGGCCCTGGTTTGGACTAACTCATCTCCATTGGGTGTTCTTCTGTTAATTCCTCTGGTGTGGTGTCTGTTAGCTCTTGAATTTCTCCAAGACCCATATCTTGAAACCTTTCACTTTCCACCTTTTTCTTTTCTTTTCTTTTTTCTTTTCTTTTTTTTTTTTTTTTTTTTTTTTGCTATATCCACAATCTCTTTCATGATTTCCATGATTGGTTCTGCTGTAAATCCTGTGAAGTCATGCACAACATCTAGACACAGTTTTCTGCAGCAGGAATTTATTGTTTCAGGCTTGATGGCTTACATAGCTTTTTCTGTAACAACAGTATCTTCAGTGGTGTAACTCTTCCAAACTTTCATGCTGTTCTGTCTGTTAGGGTTCTCCACTGTAGTGTTGACAATCTTTTCCACAGAGTACCATGTGTAATAAGCTTTAAAGGTCCTCACGACTCCCTGATCTAAAGGCTGAATTAGAGGGGCGCCTGGGTGGCGCAGTCGGTTGAGCGTCCGACTTCAGGTCACGATCTCGCGGTCCGTGAGTTCGAGCCCCGCGTCGGGCTCTGGGCTGATGGCTCGGAGCCTGGAGCCTGTTTCCGATTCTGTGTCTCCCTCTCTCTCTGCCCCTCCCCCGTTCATGCTCTGTCTCTCTCTGTCCCAAAAATAAATAAAAATCGTTGAAAAAAAATAAAATAAAGGCTGAATTAGAAACGTTATATTTGGGGACAAGTAAACACCTTCACTTTTGAACTCATGGAGTTCTAGGCGGTCAGAGCATTTGTCCAATATCAAAACAACTTTAGAAGGCAGTCCCTTATTGACAGGGTACTTCCTGACTTCAGGGACAAAGCATTGATGGAATAAATACAGAAAAGTGTTTCTCGTTGTCCATGCCTTCTTGTTGTACAACCAAATACCTGATAGCTTGTGTTTTATCTCTTTCCTTCAAGGCTTGGGTGTTAGCAACTTTATAAATGAGGGCAGTCCTGATCATAAACCCATAAACTACATTTGCATTTGCCTATCCCTTCCTGCCTTAAATCCTGGTGCTCGCTTCTCTTCTTTACTAATAAATGTCCTTTGTGGCATTTTTTCCCCACAGAATAGGGTACTTTGACCTGCATTAAAATTTTTTCAGGTAGATATCCTGATTCTCCTCAGTGATTTTCTTTTCTTTTCTTTTCTTTTTTGTTTTGTTTATTTTATTTTACATAGAGAGCAGGGAGGGGTGGGGTGTACGGGTAGAGGGGCAGAGGGAGAGAGATGATCCCAAGCAGGCTCCACACTCAGCATGGAGCCTGATGCGGGGCTCCATCCCACAACCCTGGGATCATGACCTGAGCTGAAGTAGAGTCAGGTGCTCAACTGACTGAGCCATCCAGGCGCCCTTCTTTTCTTTTCTTTTCTTTTTTAAGTTTATATATTTTTCTTTTCTTTTTTAAATATTTATTCATTTTGAGAGAAAGAGAGAGCACAAGCATGAGTGGGGGAGGGACAGAAAGAGAGGGGCTGTCGGTACAGAGCCCAACTCAGGGCTCAAACTCACAAACCATGAGATCATGACCTGAGCTGAAGTCAGATGCTTAACTGACTAAGCCACCCAGGCGCCCTTGTTTCTGCTTTTTTAAATGTTTGTTTGGTTTTTAGATTCTACCTGTAAGTGAAATCATATGGTATTTGAGATATTTCACTTAGCATAATACTCTCTAGGTCCATCCATGTTCTCAAAATGGCAAGATCTCATTCTTTTCTATAACCAAGTTATACTCTATTTTATATATTTATTTATATATAAATATATATTTACATATAAATATATATCAATATATCACATATAAATAAATTTATATTTATAAATATAAATATATATAATATATATATATAATATGCCACATCTCCTTATCCATTCACTATCAGTAAACATTTAGGTTGCTTCCATATCTTGGCTATTGTAAATAATGCTGCAATAAACATAGAGGTGCATTATCTTTTTGAGTTAGTGTTTTCATTTTCTTTGGGTAAATACCAGTAGTGGAATTACTGGATCATATGGTATTTCTATTTTTAATTTTTTTTAGGAATTTCCCTACTGTTGTCCACAGCGGCTGCACCAATTTACATTCCCAACAGTGCACAAGTGTTCCTTCTCCACATTCTCGCCAACATTTGTTATTTCTTGTCTTTTTGATATTAGACATTCCAACAGGTGTAAGGTAATAGTGATTTTAATTTACATTTCCCTGATGGTTAGTTATATTGAGCATCTTTTCATGTGTCTTTTGTCCTCAACAGTTTTCTTATTGGTGTCTGGGATGTCATCTGTTACCTCTCGGTCATCAGAAACTGCTCCTCCTGTTATCTTGACATTTTTTAAGCCAAACCTCTTTCTAAAATTATCAAACCATCCTTTACTGGCACTAAATTCTCCAGCTTTAGATCTTCCACCTTTCTTTTGCTTTAAGTTGTCATATAATGACTTTGCTTTTTCTCGAATCATATTAGAGCCCATAGGTGTGCCTTTCTTCTAGCAATCCTGCACCCACATGAAAGCTGCATTTTCAATATATAAAATAAAACAGTATTTTGCAAAGAGTGCAAGGTTTTTGCACCTGCTGGCATAGCTGCAGCAACAACTTCATGAATTTCCTTCTCTTTTTTTACAATGATCCTGACGCTGGATTCATTTATCTTGAAATGGTGGACAACTGCAAGGTGCAGACCTTAGTCTATGGTACGTACCTTGCAATTCAACTTCCTCTTGTAATGTCACAACTTTTCTCTGCTTCTTGGGAGCACTTGTGCCATCACTAGTGGCACTTCACATGGGTCTCAGGATGTTATTCCAGGTTTATGGTACTGTCCTCACATGATGAAAAATACGTGGGAACCATGAGAGATCAGTGTTTACGGTGATACACAATCACTGGAAAGAAGCTCTTCACGGAGATGATTAGCGTCACATGACTTTTTAAACGGGTCCTCACATTGGAGCTCAGTGCAACAGCAGCAACAGGAGGTGGCTATGAAATTATTGCAGTAGCACAGTAATTTTATGCGATTATGATTTAATACCACATCTTTACGTTTGTTTATATTTTCTCAACTGCGAATAGCAACATGTACAATCGGTGTTTGTGTGCATAAATTTTGATAAGTTTTAACTTTTTATAAGACATTTGTGTATATTTTATGGTAGTGATAAAATAGCCTAGAATCTATACGTATTTTATACATTCATGACATACTTAATTTTCTTCGATATTTCTGGGCTACACAGTTTGTAACTTTCTCTAAATTTTCACAAATCTTCAAAAACATTTCCAATATATTTATTGAAAAAAAATTTACATATAAGTGGACCCATGCATTCAAACCCATGTTGTTCAAGGATCAGTTGTATTTTGGATATTATTTCTACACATAAGGATGGATGTAGGAGAGTTTTAAGAGGCCTTATGAGCCTAATAAAAGGTGCTTGACCAAGCTTGGGGTCTAGCCTGGAGATGATTAGTACAGAATCAAACTATGTCAAAGAAAATTAAAAATAGACTTACCCTATGACCCAGCAGTAGCACTGCTAGGAATTTACCCCAGGGATACAGGAGTACTGATGCATAGGGGCACTTGTACCCCAATGTTTCTAGCAGCACTCTCAACAATAGCCAAATTATGGAAAGACCCTAAATGTCCATCAACTGACGAATGGATAAAGAAGTTGTGGTTTATATACACAATGGAGTACTACGTGGCAATGAGAAAGAATGAAATATGGCCCTTTGTAGCAACATGGATGGAACTGGAGAGTGTGATGCTAAGTGAAATAAGCTATACAGAGAAAGACAGATACCATATGTTTTCACTCTTATGTGGATCCTGAGAAACTTAACAGAAACCCATGGGGGAGGGGAAGGAAAAAAAAAAAAGAGGTTAGAGTGGGAGAGAGCATAAGAGACTCTTAAAAACTGAGTTGGTACCAAACTGAGGGTTGATGGGGGGTGGGAGGGAGGGGAGGGTGGGTGATGGGTATTGAGGAGGGCACCTTTTGGGATGAGCACTGGGTGTTGTACGGAAACCAATTTGACAATAAGTTTCATATACTGAAAAAAAAACACTATGTCAAAGAGGAATTTGAGGTTAACCACATGCTAGATAATTCCATTTAGACACAGCAGAAGACACACAGGTGTGATTCAAAACTCTTGGGTGCAATGTGACGTTGGGAACACTGGTCTAGATGTAAGTGAGAAAGTATAAGCATGAAAGATAAACAAGACCAGTTGTTTACAGCTAACATACAGTTAGGCAAATTGCTCAAGAGCATGACAAAATTAGAAGGAGGTGGGCAGAGTCGGGCTTGGCTGAAGGGCATATGAAAGAAAGGGGAAGAGGAACAAATGAGTTATTTTCATTTGTCCGAAAGAATGAAGGGAAGAATTTCGGGGAGGGGGGGTACGTAAGAGAATGGGGAGTTTTCCTGGAAAAGCTTCCAGGAGAAAACATAGAAGATAAATCTCAGCTTGGTGTGGGTGTTGGGAGGATGGGACAGATGACTTTCATGACAGTAAGCAATAAACAAGAGCAGCAGCAAGAAATAGTAAGTGGGAGAAGATTGCTCTTAAGAGGAAACGAGAGGACCGTGATTCCAGTTTGTCTCAAGCCAACAGAGGAGGAAAAGGAGGGAGAGGAGACCACCCAGGGGAATTAACAAGGGAAAGGTGAGATGGGATAAGAATCAGAGGTTCACTGTAGAAATGTCAAGTCTCCCAGAAAAGAGATATTGAAGCATAGAACCAGAGAAACCAGTAGAACATGAGATAAAGGCAGAGCAGGAGAAGAAGGATATTAACATCATAACACTTGAGTACGGGTACAACCATGCTACTTAAGTAGGCGAGGAATGAGAAATTCTAGAGATGGGGCCTCTAGATGGAAAACTCCCATGTGATACAGAGAGGGCTGCTTCCTGTGCAGGGGGTTCTCCCCCACCACAATGGGTTATTTGGGAAAGGGGGGCCCGGTCGGTAGACTCGCGTGTGATCTGAAATACCTAACAAGAGCTTCCCACACCAATCAAAAGGTGACACCTGCTGAGGCACAAGGTCCTGGAGCCCTCACACTGTGCCCGGGACACAGGAGGTAGGGGAAGACATCCCAGAGGAAGGGCTGGGAAGAGCCCATCGTCGGGGGGACCAGGGAGGCAGATATTTGCCCAACCAGTAGGAAAGTACAGTAAACTGCACAATAGCATAATAAGTGGCAGCCAGTATTTAAACACAAAACACAGTCCTCACTATTGTGAAGTTAATTAAGAATAGTATTTTTCAGGGGTGCCTGGGTGGCTGAGTTGGTTGAGTGTCCCACTTCGGCTCAGGTCATGATCTCATGGTTTGTGAGTGCAAGCTCCACGTCGGGCTCTGTGCTTCAGATTCTGTGTCTCCCTCTCTCTTTGCCCCTCCCTGCTCGTATTCTCTCTCTCACACACACAAAAAATAAAACGTTAAAAAGAAGAAGAAGAAGAAGAAGAAGAAGAAGAAGAAGAAGAAGAAGAAGAAGAAGAAGAAGAAGAAGAAGAATAGTATTTTTCAGGGCACCTAGGTGGCTCAGTCAGGTAAGCGTCTGACTCTTGGTTTCAGCTCAGGTCATGATCTCATGGTTTGTGGGTTCGAGCCCTGCATCCAGCTCTGTGCTGACAGTGTGAAGCCTGCTTGGGATTCTCTCTCCTTCTCTCTTTGCCCCTCCCCTGCTTGCTCTCTCCCTCTCAAAAGCAAATCAATAAACTTTAAAAAAGAAGAAGAGGGGCGCCTGGGTGGCGCAGTCAGTTAAGTGTCCGACTTCAGCCAGGTCACGATCTCGCGGTCCGTGAGTTCGAGCCCCGAGTCAGGCTCTGGGCTGATGGCTCGGAGCCTGGAGCCTGTTTCCGATTCTGTGTCTCCCTCTCTCTCTGCCCCTCCCCCGTTCATGCTCTGTCTCTCTCTGTCCCAAAAATAAAATAAAAAATGTTGAAAAAAAAATTTAAAAATAAATAAATAAATAAATAAATATAAAAAAGAAGAAGAATATTTTTCAAAATATTTTCACAAAAAGCACACACAATAGAGAAGCTTATTCTGAGCCCAGCTGACCCCACACTGAACTCAACAAGCGCAAATGATCCCCAGGCTGTGAGCTGACTAACCTTGCCCCACCCCCAAGATAGGAACTACCACCAGCTTGGAAGACAGGTGCCCATTGCCGGTTGTGCCACATCCCACTTCTCCCATGGAAGGGTACCACCGGGGTTTGAGGGAGCAAGTGGGGCACAGCCATGCTGCAACTTTCTGAGAACGACTGCTTCCATCCAGGAAAAAAGCACTAAAGCTCTGAGGTTTATGAGGATGGTTGGAGATATAAGTTGTAGAGGGAAAAATTCTGTTATCAAATATGAAAAGTAAGAATATTGACAACTCCCCCTTCCTTTCTCTCCTAAATAGTTGATAACCTATGTACATTTCTTCTAAATACAGTGGCACCGGAAGGGAATTTCAGAGGGATCTTTAGGAAGGTAGTTTGGCTGAAAATAATCTTATGCCCGATTTCTGAAGCCAATGCCTTAGGTCACTGTGTGAGTAGTAGAGCCAGAATCTCCAGCGCACTGTGAACAAGGGGAGTTGGCAGAGAGGAGCTACCACTGCAGACCCATCCTGGTGGGTTTACAACGTGTGGGAGACTTACGGGGGAGGGGGGGGGGTGTTGTGGGGTGGGAACTGAGTGAAGTCGGGGTAGAAAGAAGCAGAACCAGTCAGACAGTGTACAATAGAAGAATATTCAGCTCTTGCACCACTTGGGGGAATGTAACGACTTTGAACCTTTCACTTCCATTTTCCGGAGGGAATCTAGAAAGAACCTAGCATGGGCGAGGCGTCACATTGGGACGCCATCTAATGTACATGCCTGTCCCTTTCCAGTCCTGGCAGGGCTCTAGGGGTCCAGGATCGGCCAGTCTGCAGTAGAGGTGAGAGAGTGATGACAGCGGGTAGAGGCTGTCAAGCCAGGTGGGCGCCCTGGACTCTAGGGCTCCTGCAGCAGGGAGGACTGCAGGGGGCGCTGCGCGTGGCAAGTGCAGGCACCTGCGATAAGACCCCGCGTGCGGACGAGATACTCCGCCCTGAGGCGGGAGGGAGGGACGGAGGGCTGGTGAGCGTTGGCCTTCGGCCTTCGTCTCCCAACGCCCCAGGGCGAGGCTGGACTTTCCACAGTTAGCTGGACGAGGGGAGTCTTGAGAAATGGCGTTTTGTTGTAATCGGGTGTGTGCCACTCCCCGGCCCTGAACCGAATGTGCAAGAAAGATTGGAGGTTGTGAAATCCAAATCGGAAGACGCTGCCTCACTGCGGATACTGTGGTAAGAGTGGAAATGGGGGCCTCAAAGGCTGGGGGAGTGGTGGGGGGGGGGGAGGTGGTCAGCGTTACCCAGCACTTGGCGACTGTGTGTTACAAAGAAATGCAAAGTAAAATAAAAGGACAAGGGAAGGATATTTGGATCTCTTTTCAAGGAAGTACAGAATGGTAGGCAATGTTTTTTAAATGTTTTAAAAACATTTGGGGAGCCTGGGTGGCTGAGTCAGTTGAGCGTCCGACTTCGGCTCCCGTCATGATCTCGCAGCCTGTGAGTTCAAGCCCCGCGTTGGGCTCTGTGCTGACAGCTCAGAGCCTGGAGCCTGCTTCGGATTCTGTGCCTCCCTCTCTCTCTGCCCCTCCCCTGCTCATGCTCTGTCTCTCTCTCTCTCTCTGTCAAAAATAAATAAAACATTTTTTAAAAAGTTTTAAAATAAAAACACTTAAGGTGAAAGCCAACGAAAGGTTTTGTTTTTTTTTTTAATTTTTTTTTTCAACGTTTTTTATTTATTTTTGGGACAGAGAGAGACAGAGCATGAACGGGGGAGGGGCAGAGAGAGAGGGAGACACAGAATCGGAAACAGGCTCCAGGCTCTGAGCCATCAGCCCAGAGCCTGACGCGGGGCTCGAACTCACGGACTGCGAGATCGTGACCTGGCTGAAGTCGGACGCTTAACCGACTGCGCCACCCAGGCGCCCCCAACGAAAGGTTTTAAACAGCAAGCAGTCATATGGCTGCACAGAAGTTTAAATGAAAGGCATAGGTCAAGGACACAAAGGCTGAGAAATGATACAGCAGCCAGAAAAGTGCAATTGTCATAGCCAAATGATAGAATGAAGAAAAGGTCTAGGGGGTTTTAGGGGAAATATAAAAGGGAACAGAGTGTCTTACAACAAGAAAGGAAAAAAAAAGTACCAAGTATCAGATATGGGGATGAAGAGTCTGGATAGCAGAAATATGGACTCCTACAAATGTGTAAGAAGCAGCCAGAAACAGGAAAAAGCAATGTAGAAAGGAGAAAGGGGAAGGTGTAAGCATGAAATCTGGCCCCTGGTAACCCCCCAAAACAACCATCTGTTCACCCAGAAGATAGCACACCCCTCCCTCAGGCGAGGGTGGTGACCACCTTCCAGCCATAGACTTCCTGTGGCTGGACATTAGGATGTATTGACCTGATTGCAGTGAGGGAGGGCGCTCCAGAGGACCACAGCATCTTTCCTCAGGATTCTGAGGAGAGTGTAAGAGAAGGGGCCACTTCCAGATTGACTGCTGGTTCTCAGGCAGCATTAGGAGAAGCTGAGATTAACTGAGAATTGAGTGCTGTTTGTGGCTGAGCAGTGGGCTATCCACAGTGATAAAGGTAAATAGCAAGGTAGGTCTGGGGGCGTCATTGATACGAATCAATTAGCACTCAGAGAGGGTTATTGAGGCATTTTACAGCCTTGACAGAAAAATATTTTCTGTTTATTTTGCAGCCGGCCTTATCTGTCTGTCCTCCCAGCATGGTTAAAGGTAGGGCTGCTTTTTTTCTTTTTCGATTTGAGCTGGTTTTTACTGTTAAGTATCAGTCAGGTGTTTCTCTTTCAGCCCCATTTTGGCTGAGAGCAGACAATGTCAGTCCATAGGACAGTATTCTGTGAAATCCAGATCTTCCCCATAATCTGGGTTGATCTAAAGGCAGTTCAGAGAACATAACCTATAGTCAGATGAAAGGAAGCTTCTCATTCCTTCTGTTGCCCAATCAACTGTTGCTCATGTGATAGGGCAATGGCTATGCACTAGCTTCTGATCTCTGGAGGTCACACATTTGAATACTGCAACACAGGTAGTAGTAGAATAGATTATGATCAGGGTGTGTTATCCATTTCTAAACCAAGAGCTAATTTACTCAAAATTATGCCAAGAAAACAGGTTCCAGCCCCAATCTGCAGAGCCTGTAGAACCAGATACAGGGGTATTAGCTAAATTACCTAATCTCTTGATTTCCATGTTTGTCCCTCAAATCTTTTTAATAATGTTGAAGATTCTAAAGAGGTCTATAGGAATGCAGGTACAACACTCTTCAAAGATGACCTGTGTTCTACCTTGAGAGGCCTGTATGGCATCTAGAGGGTTCCATTCTCAACCACTGCCTGTCTGATTTTATGAACCTTCTGGATGAAGCTTTCCATCACCTTAGTGACAGTGTCTAGTTCTCTTGCTATTCTCTGAGCCAGGGCTCATAGGATTTTTCTCATTCTTCAGGTCTTTTGTAAAGTATGGAATGAAAAGGCATGTGAAAAGATAGCCCCAGATTCCTTTTGAGTGGTGAAAGTTTTTGAACTCAGATCAAAATCTAGTTTTTCTCATTCTTAGAATCACACAATCTAAGGGAATTTTATGGGTCAAGTGGACCCTGGATGATCCTGAAGGCAGGCATTAGTTTACCAAAATAGCAGATCTCTGTCCAATTTTCATGTGACAGCTAATAGGCTTTTGTGCTGCAAATCTGATCCCAGTTACTAGGGGCCGTCAGAAATCTGTCTTTGGCCAAAATGCTACTATGCAGTTGTCAGATGGTATTGTAATTTGTCAAGTGTGATTCAGGACCAAGCAGTGCAGTTTTTCGTGTAGAGATCAAGTAGATCTAAACCAGAATTACTTGGACCTGAGCCTATATACTATATTTAAAATAAGATCTGTAGGGGCGCCTGGGTGGCTCAGTTGGTTAAGTGTCCAACTTTGGCTCAGGTCATGATTTCACGGTTTGTGGGTTCGATGCAGGCATCAGGTTCTGTGCTGACAGCTCAGAGCCTGGAGCCTGCTTCAGATTCTGTGTCTCCCTCTCTCTCTCTCTGCACCTCCCCTGCTTATGCTGTGTCTCTCTCTGTCTCAAAAATAAATAAAAGATTTAAAAAATTAAAAAAAAAAAAGATCTGTAAAAGGAAAACAGCCTCTAATATATTCCCTCTGTTCCCCAGTACTCTCTCAAATTCTATTTCTGTGGAAGTTTGGTTATAAGAGCTCACTCCCATGATAGGCACCCAAGTGCATTTACAAGAATTGGTTTCTCTGCCCCCGTCGGTCAGTCAATTAATCATAATGTATTCTATTCTTTTGAGAAAAGGTCCGCAGCAGGGTTTGGGGGGTTTAGGGGAATGTGTGTGCCTGTGTGTTTGCCTAAGTGTGGGGAAATAGGTTCTACTTACATAAATGGATCAGAAAAAAAGCTTAGGGTGGAAAGCCACCACCACAGGGGAAAGTGCCCAAGGTTAGGTAGTGAGATATTGTAATGGAATCACAAGTAACTTGTAATATCACCTGCAGGAAATTACTTTCCATCTGACACTAATATACTATTGTACTTTGATTACAAATCCACGTGCCACCCCCCCCAGACCCTTTGCTTCTTACGCATACAAGTTATGATTACTGTCTGATTGTTTTCTCCACATTCATCATGTGTGTAATATCTTGTTTTCTTCACATTCACCATGTGTGTAAGATCTTGTTTTCTTTCGTTCACCATGTGGGTAATATCTTGTGAGCTCAATAAATACAGGGACAAAACACCTGTTCAGGGCTCTTGTCTCCTCCCAGAAATTAGCCTTTCTCGTATTCAGTTCTGTGTCTGCTCTCTTGCTGGACAAGGGAGAACTCCAGACTGATAGTCTGTGACACCCAAGTGCTGGTTACATCACATCCATCTGACTTTCTCCTCAGGTCACTTGTTGGATGTGTGACTTTAAGCAAATCGCCTCATCTTTCCTTATGTGCATAATGAGTACCTATCGGTCCTTCACTCAATGAATATGTACTGAGAACCTATGTGTACCAGGCACTGTGCTAAGTCCTGGGGATACTAAGTGCAAAAGTGGACTCTGTACCCCCAGAGCTTATGCTCTACAACAATTAACTGATTACTAATAATTAATCAGATTATTAAAATAGTCACAATTGGGACACACCAAGGTACAAGGGAAGATGTGTGCTGCTCCAGGTCTGGGAAGATCACCCAGGGGAGGTGATGCTCCCTGCAAAGGATGGGACAGGAAGGAAATGCCTACCGGGCAGAGGGAAGGCACAGGAAGGGGTGGGAAGGGCCTGGTGAGTCAGGTGGCCTGGCCGCTGCCTCCTCTCTCTGATCCTCCAGCTAGTTCCTTCAGTGTGCTGAATCTGGGAAGGTCATGAAAAGGGACCCATGTCTTAAAAGTAATTAGCCTCACAGAAAGTCCTCTCCCGTCCATTCCTGGGAAATGAAGACGCTAATAGGCTCCATGGCAGCAGGGGAGGTGCCTGCCTCAGGGGAACCTGTCCCAGCAGAAACCCTCATAGCTCCCTGCTGCTCAGAGACCCCCACACACACCTATGGCTCCTGCCTCCACTTCTCGTTCTCTCCACTGGCTCCTTCTGCCTGCCTGACTGCTTATTCTGACCTCTTCTGCGCCTCACCAGTTTGTTTTATGAGTGGCCATTGTGGTCTCCTTTAGTAGCTCTCGGCTTCCTCCCCCCATCCCACCAGCTCCCCCTGCTAAGGGAGATGGGCTTGCTCAGTGGCCCACTGTCTGAAGTTCATCTCCCTGGGTCAGGCATGCACCTGACACAGGCTCCAAGGTGCTTAACCTGGTTGTATGGGGTGGAAGTAGGAAGGTGAAATACACAGGAAGACCACTGCCCCTGGGCTCCTTGGGAAAGGCAGGCACTTCTCAAGAGCTTTACAACCCAGAGTAACTCCCCCTGAGAAAGTTCCCCACAGCTGAGGTGGATGCGCCTCCTGGCATAGTGCTTGCCAGTCTCTGTTGTACCTGCTGCCCTGCTTCCTCCCCGGATGTTAGCCCTCTCTGTCGGTTGGCTAGGGCAGCTATAACAAAGCACCACAGACTGGTTTCAGAGTCAGTAGCTTAAACCATGCTGTGGAAAGGCATGAGCATGACCAGCGTGAAGGGATGCAGAGAATAGCACGGTCAGTATAAGATGTTTATTTTGTTGAGTTGTAGGAAATGAAGTTGAAGGTCAGGCCCATTTCTGGAAGCCCTGAGTGCCCAACTGAGGCATTGCAAGGTGCCTGGAAATTACCCTGAGGCATCTGGAAATTACCCTGCAACCAACATAGCTGTCCTGAGAAGTCTTGAGCAGAGGAAGAACTTGAGGCAAATGGCATTTTAATGTTAGTGAAAAATCTGGCATTAGGCAGCTTCTGCCTAAAGATATGCAACTTTTATTAAGAATTTGAGAAAATTGTGAATTATGCAGGGGAGGGAGGGGGAACCTGCTTCTTTCTGGTCAAAGGTTGATCTTTCTCATGATGTAACATTAGGTAACAGTATCACTGAGGCCTCATTTGAAAATCAAATCCTTTAGGGGCACCTGGGTGGCTCAGTCGGTTAGGCATCCGACTTTGGCTCAGGTCATGATCTCAAAGTTTGTGGGTTTGAGCCCCATGTTGGGCTCTGTGCTGACAGCTCAGAACCTGAAGCCTGCCTCAGATTCTGTGTTTCCCTCTCTCTCTCTTTGCCCCTCCCCTGCTCATGTTGTCTGTCTCTCTCTCTCTCAAACATAAATAAACATTTAAAAAAATTTTTAATAAAAGAAAATGGACTCCTTTAGAGGTACCTGGGTGGCTTAGTCAGTTGAGCGTCCAACTCCTGATTTTGGCTCAGGTCATGATCCCAGGGTCGTGGGATTGAACCCAGTGTTGGGCTCCACGCTGAGCCCCTGAGCATGGAGCCTGCTTGGGATTCTCTCTCTCTCTCCGTCCTTCCCCCACTTACATGCACACTCATTCTCTCTCTCTCAAGTAAAATCAGCAGCTCCTTTTATGACATGACAAGGTCATTTTCTAGGAGGTGTCAATCACTACCCTTGCTTAAAACTTTTAAAGAGTTGAAGTCTTTCTACTGCCTTCCAGGAGACCCCAGCAAGTGGCTCTCTTCTTTTATTGTTTTGATTTCACATGGTTACCTTGCCCTGCTCACGCTATCACTGATCTGTGTTTGTCAGAGATTCTCTTATGGTAATTGATTAAAAACAAAAACAAAAGACTAAAGCTACCAGTTAAAACCAAACGCTTTCTAAGCCCAAGTAACTAGAGAGGTAGGGATGCAGCTGGCCTCAGTCATGCTTGGAACCAAGAACTCCAGTCCTTCAAATCTCTCTTATGTTGGCTTCATTCTTTCAGGCTGGCTGGCTGCACAAGACCCACAACCTGAATGGCTACATCCTTAATTTCCTCCAAAGAAGACAGAGGACCCTTCCTTACCAGAACCAATTAGAAAATTCTAGGGAAACACTGGTTCATTTACCCACTCCTGCCCCAAGAGATGCTTATGATTGACCTAGGAAGGAGAAAATCCCTCCTCAAAAGAAGGGGGTGCTAATCTAGGCTGATAATAAAGGTCTCTTTGGGGGCCTCAAAGAAATTAGTTTTATTTTCAAGCATCTTGAGGCTGTTTGGCCCTGGTGACCCCATAGCCCGAATTTTCCTGGACGGTTCCAATTTCATTTAATGTAAGTTTTCCTCAATAAGGATGATTTTTAAGTATATAACAATATGATTTTTGTACACTTTTGTACAAATTTCATATGAATGAATGAACAAATCTGAAAATGATTTGTCAAATCTTATGTCCTTGGTTTAGAAAACCTGACGTATTATTGCTCTACTATAGAGCATACTAGAGAAATTAGCAGAAATCTCTGGATCTTCCTTCTGTCATATGAGTTCTTTCATTTGTCTGTCAACCCACTTGAATGGAATCCTTTTGACCTTGAATTCTGCTTGATGATCAACCAGGTCTGGGGTATTATGGACATATCAACAATTGGTGAAGGATGTATTGAGAAATAATGTTTTGCACGTTAGACTCTTTGAGGTGTGGAGCCCTTTTTGTTGGTTGCCTGATAAACATCATCCCAGGTTCCTTTGAATGAGACTCCTTTGAGATTGTCAGGCACCTTGCAATGCCTACATCACGATTCCCCCTCTTTTGGCTTCAGACTAAACCTGAGGCTCTTGATCTAATGGCACTCTCTAATGGCCAAGGGTAATGAGATGGCTGGAAGGATGACACTAAGGACAGGAGCTCGTGAGAAAGTAAAGGCACACAGGACAGAAAGAACCCACACCTGGAATTGGAGGATCACTATAAGAGTGAAAAGGAAGAGCTGAGTCTGAGGGACACTGTGAAAGAAGAATCCATGGAACCTGCTGACTAAATGGATATACAGAGAGAAGAGTGGGGAGTTGAAGATGGCTCAATAGTCTGGCTCTAGTCTGTGATAGTAGCAAAGGAAGTACTCAGCCATTAATAGAAATGGGGAATTTGGACGGGGTGCCTGGGTGGCTGAGTCATTAAGCATCTGACTTTGGCTCAGGTCACAATCTCACAGTTCGTGAGTTCGAGTCCCACACTGAGTGAGCACTAGCCCCACTTTGGGTGAGCCCCACTTTCTCTCTCTCCCCCCGCCTCTCTCTTTCTCAGCCCCTCCTGGGACTCTCTCTCTCTCTCTCTCTCTCTCTCTCTCTGCCCCTAGCTCACTTGCACCCTCTCTCTCTCAAAAACAAAACAAAAAAACAGGTCAAAGATCAACCCAGTTAGGGGTCAGAGGGCACCAGAAAAGCCACACAAGTCAGTAACAAAAATCTTCTCAGGTTATCTTCACACACTTGTATGTAGCCCTGGCAATGATTGGGACTAATTAGCTGGAACATAGCCTTTTCTTCCTTTTTTCTTTCTATTTTTTAACTTCTTATTATAGAGAACTTTAAAAATAAGCAAAAGTAGAAAGAACATAATGAGCACCCGTGTTCCCATCACCCAGCCTTGACAATGATATCATGGTCCATCTCGTTTTCTCCCAACCTGCACCCACTTCTCCCTGCACTGGTTTTGAAGCAAATTCCAGACATCATATCTTTCATAATAAATATTTCAGTATGAATTTCAAAAGATAAGGACTCTTTTTTTTTTTTTTAATTTTTTTTTCAACGTTTTTTATTTTTTTATTTATTTTTGGGACAGAGAGAGACAGAGCATGAACGGGGGAGGGGCAGAGACAGAGGGAGACACAGAATCGGAAACAGGCTCCAGGCTCCGAGCCATCAGCCCAGAGCCTGACGCGGGGCTCGAACTCACGGACCGCGAGATCGTGACCTGGCTGAAGTCGGAGGCTTAACCGACTGCGCCACCCAGGCGCCCCAGATAAGGACTCTTTTTTAAGAAACATAAGCACAATACCATTATTGTGCCTTACAAATTGAGTAATATATTATTAATATCAAGTCAGGTTCAAATTTCCATTAAAAAAAAAACAGTTTATTTGAATCAGAATTCATTTTAGACCATAGATTGGGATTGTTTGATAGGCTTTTAAGTGTCTTTTACTATGTGGATTCTCTCCCCCCCCCCCATCTTCTCCCTTTATTTTTGAAGAAATGGAATTCTTTGCCCATAGAGTTTTCCATGCTCTTGGTGTGCTTTAACATGTTCCTCTGTCTCCTGTATGACCTACAAATTGGAAGCCCTGATCAGATTCAGACCCATTTTTTATTTTAAATGTTACACAAAAGATGCCCAGAGAAGGTGTTAGAGGGAGCCATGGCTGTGGATGGAATCAGCAAGAAGGAGTATAAGGAGAGGGCTCCGAGAAAGGGCAACATGGAAGGGGCGGGCAGAGAAAGAGACTCTCCTGGGCAGGAGAGGTGACAGAGCAGGTAGAGCAAGGCTGAAGTGGGATGGCCAGCTCACACCTGGGGGCTCTTCTGGGACCACGCTGGTGTCTGCACCTCGGAGCTGCCCATGGGAGCAGGGGCATTGCTCACCCCTCCTCGCCTTCCATAGAAAGCAGCCGGCTGGCTTCTCCTCTAGGGGCCCCAATTCTCTCCTCTTAGGGGCTCTGGCTGTCTGGGAGGAGAAAACAGGAGGAAACAGGGTTGTCCTCTAGAAGTACAGAAACACAGCCTGGGGTGCATGTGCAAGACCATGCTTTTCCTCACTACTTGGGACTGGGCTCTTCTTCTGAGTGCCTCCTACCCACTGTCCTCACTGCCGTGTACCACTTTCTTGCTGCCTGTGAAGGTTATTTGTAGTCACCCTTGTTCTGGGGCCTTCCATGGTAGAACCTGTGGACACCCCATCCTGCAGCACAGGCTACTACTGGGCAGACACGCCTGGCCTCAGGCTGGTGGATCAAGACAACGTGGTCACCTGTGTCCCGGTAATGCCCATTTGGCTGTTTTGCTCTGCCTTGCTGCAGAGACCAGGAGCATCAAGTTCTTTGTCTTGGAAAGTTCTGGCAAGAGGTTGGGCCCATCACAAAGGTCTCTCTTTAAAAGGAAATGCTGGTCAGGGCTTCTGAGCCCTAATAGTAGAAACCTGTGAGCTGAGAAGCACAGTCCACTGAGCTCCCCTTTTCCAACTGCCCAGACACTTCCAAAATCTCAGCATCAATCACAGCTTTATTTGGCATCGAAGGCCTCTGGCACAAGGTTAACTCAGTACTAACAGATACCCAATGGCTCTCAAATGTACTATAAAATACAGATTACTATAAAGGATACCGTGGCTTCAACATGAAAATTAAGCTGTTTAGGGAGTGGGACAAAGGATAGTTCAGTTCTGATGAGGGTTGAGAGGGTTCTAGCAGGGGGAGCAGCCCTGGGCAGGTCCAGGTGGGGCTGCAAAGTGGGGGCAGCCCAGCAGGAAGGCCCTGGGTCTTAGCAAATGGCCAGGATGGGGAAGGCAGGACATATGCAAGGAAAGGAAACTATCATTTTATTGAGCGTTGAGAAGGCGTGCTGGTGCAGAGATTCATACAAAGATTAACTTCTGGGGAAGAGGGGTTAAAAATTGCTGAGGTGGAAACCGGCATCTTTTGTTACTCCTTTCCCTTGAAGATAAAACCAGTCTGTGCTGAATGAAAGAAGACTTGAAAGAAGCGGATGTGAGGAGCAAGAAAACCCCTCGTGACTGGCACCAAACTCGCTGCCAATATAGTTCATTCCTCAGCCTCAAACAAGGCCCGGGCGTAAGGCTGGCATTAGTCACAGCTGGCTCCGAGGTGCCTCTGGGCTTTGCTGGAGCCAAGCCCAGGGACCAGGAAGGGCTTTAGCCCACTTCCCTTAAGATTCCCACAGGCCACCCAGTCACCATCTCTGAAAGTAGGAGGGATACCTCTCCACCAACCATCCAAACTCATTCCTGGCAGGAATTCTGCCAGGAACTACTTACAGCCAAATGGAGCCAGGCTGGCTATTTTTAGGACGGAGGCCATTTTCCCTGTGCCCACTGAACAGGATGCAGGACTCTTGAAGCCCTCGTGGAGAAGCTGCAAAGGCCGTTGGGTCCGCCTTGGTGAATGGCCAACCTCTTGAATTCCCCTGCAGGCCCGGAGCCCCCAGGACAACCTGTGGTGGTGTGCATGGGAGACTGTGATGCTGGCTGACTAATGGGGGCTCTGTGCTGGTGAAGTCTGCCTTAGGCTTTCAAATGACCGTAGGGTGCTAACAGACGCAAAGCAAGTTGGTTTTACCACAGAGTATAGATTTCACTTTTTTTTAATTTTTTTTTTTAAATATTTTTATTTATTTTTGAGACAGAGAGAGACAGAGCATGAGCAGGGGAGGGGCAGAGAGAGAGGGAGACACAGAATCCGAAGCAGGCTCCAGGCTCTGAGCTGTCAGCACAGAGCCTGACGCAGGGCTCTAACTCACACACTGCGAGATCATGACCTGAGCCAAATCGGACGCTTAACCTCCTGAGCCACCCAGGCGCCTCTGTAGATTTCACTTCTAAGGGATCTGGATTATCACCAGTTTTGTTTCCCTGTAATAGAAATTGCTTTTTACTGCTTGTTGCTTTGTTATTTTCTCCCTCTGATTTAGACAAATAATATAGGGAGAGTGATTAGAGGGGGAAAAAGTCATGGGAAACATGCTTCCAAATCACAGACCTGAGAAAAGGAGAAGAGTGGGAGAGGCTTTTTCTGCTTTTAATTGCAGGTGAATTACACAGCAAAGTGCTATAGAAGCGAATTATGACACCAGAAATTCTCTGCCCAGCTCTGGTTGTTGATACATTTTAATCCTTATGTGCGACATTAACAGTTTTAGTGTATCTTAATTACCTGCCATCTGGCCTATTTATTTTAAATATAGCTTCTGAATTCATGGATTTTTATGTGCTTTTTTTTGTTTATATATAGATATGTGTATATATGTCTATATGTGTACATGTATATATATATATATATATATCTTTTTTTCATAATCTAAAGTAGAAACTCAGCACTTATTTTTAGAAGCTCACTCTTTGAAGTCGCAAGAGACAAAAATGTATTTCCTCTCTTAAAGTTATTTGTTTGATAACTTGAAATCATTAAAGCATCCAGGATATAAAAGTCCAAGATTCAAACCTTAATGTCTATAAGATACCAACAGATAAAATATAGCGACCCAGTTTTCTCTCAAAGTGAGATAGATATGTATATGGATAGATTAAAATGGCCAGCATGCATGTAGCACTTACTAAGTGCCAGTGTTAACTCATTTAATCTTCACAACAGTTCTAGGGAGTAGGCACTGTCATTACCCCACTTTATGGATGAAAACATTGAGGCACAGAGAGGTTAAATAACTTGCTGGGGGTCAAACACTAGGAAGTGAAGGAGCCAGCGCATAAATTCAAGCTGCCTGGTTCTAGAGCCACGTTCTTGTTCTATGTTCAGTGTCTCTCAAAAAAAAAAAAAAAAAAAAAACCCTCCCCTCCTTAGGATACAGAGGACCCTCAAGACACCTGCTTTGAACTGAGTCATTGTGTGGGTATGAGGTTCACGAGTTAAGGAGCTTATGGGACAAGAATAAACAAGGTGCAGAGAAGTGAAGTCTGCCCCAGACAGTGTGGCTGGTATGTGGCTGTGGCTGGACAGGTTTCAAAGTCATTGTGTAACATCAAGCACACACTAAACCGCTTTGAAGTATTTGTAAATAAAGTTCTTAGAAAAAAAAATTTAATAATTCAAAGGAGTTTTAAAATCACCAGCTATGTGAAAGCACATCTTTAAAGCAAACCATAGTATAAATAAATATAAGGTGGTAGCATTGGTCTTATGGAAATAACACAATTCTTACCCTCAGTAATTTTAGAATCTAATAAGTCATTGTGGTGATGCACACAAAAGTTTACAGGTTTGATTAATATTGTTGAAATGGCATCTGGCTCCATAACTAAGTCCGTGACAAGTCCATGACTTGTTGCTCTTTGTTACACTCTGTATCTTCCTCTAGATTATAAATTCCCTGAGAATGGCCACCTTACCTTGTTCCCTGCTCTAGAACAGTGGCTGCTACTCAGCAGATGCCCAATAAATGAACACTGAAGAAAGGAATGAGTGAGTGAGTGAGTGAGTGAGTGAGTGAGTGAATTTGCCAGGTTGTTGAGGCCATGGACTTGGGTAAGCAATTTGAGGATGAGACTGCCATTGAAAGGATGGGGCCGAAGGAGGAGACGGATAGCAAGCAGCAGGATAACGGTGACCCCAGAAAGTAGAGGTCCGTGAGAGCCAAGACTACGGATACAGTTCAGGAAGTGGTGAGCAGCGTTAGGAAGCACCGCAGAAAGATTTAAAAGGGTGAGAATTGGGAAGACACTGTGGCTTTTGGTTTGGGGGCTGAAAAGAAAGGGTAGCTGCAGGAGAGAAATTGCAGTGGAATCCCATTTGCACGGGACTTAAGGAGTAATTGGGACACTAGACAGGAAATTTGGCAGCGAATGGAAGGAAAAAGAGATGACAGCACTGGACATTTTCTTGTAAATGCAAGGACATTGTTAATTCACTAGAAAAGTGTCATGTTGTCACTTTGTTGCTGTCTCAAGTGGAGGCTCCCTCTCACTTGTCCTTTGTCCTAAGAGAACAAAAGGGGCCTTGAATTTCACAAGTGCCCTAGTGATGCATCTGAGAGCCTGGGCTTTGGAATCAGAATGCCCTAGTTCAAATCTCCATTCTTCCTATTTACTAGCCAGGCTTGAGACCTGGGAGAGATTATTTAATTCCTTAAATTTTCTCATAGGTAAAGTGGCGATTCAGTCACTGAATGTTGTGAAGCTCCTACCGTATGCCAGACACTATTCTGGCGGGGGAGGTTAGCATATCATGGGAAATAGGTCTCTGGACAATTCCAAAAACATGAAGCCAACTAATATTTTTAAATTATGTCTTGGCTTCCACTTCCAGGAAGATGGAGTTTCCTGGATGTGCTGTTTCCTAATGCTCCCACTAAGTACAACTAAAAACCTTGGACATTATTTATAAGACATAAGAAGACTCTGAGGGTGCCTGGGTGGCTCAGTCATTAAGCATCTGACTTCAACTCAGGTCATGATCTCACGGTTCGGTTCGTGAGTTCAAGTCCCACATTGGGTGAGCCCCATTTCTCTCTCTCTCTCTCTCTCTCTCTCTCTCTCTCTCTCTCAATATCTCTCCCCCTGCCACACCACCCTCTCCCTCTCTCTCTGCCCCTCACTTGCACCATCTCTCTCTCTCTCTCTCTCTCTCTCTCTCTCTCTCTCTCTCTCTCTCAAAAAAAAGAGAAGACTCTGAAAGGTGGAGAGAAGACAACCAGACCAGAGACTGTGGGATCCAAGGCACAACCTGGCAATGAGTCCTCCGAGTTTTCTTTTAGCTTCATATACACAGACTTCTAGCTTTAAGAAGCTGGCAACCTAGAAGTGCCAACAGGAGCAAACAAAAACTCCCCAACACAGGCCTATTCTTTCTAAGCAGAAGTCCAGGAAAGGGGCAGCCTAACAAGACGAAAACCTTTTAGACAGTAACTACTTGCTCCAGCTAAAAACCACAGGAAGAACAGTGGCCCCACTCTCACCCACAGCAGCAAAAGGGGGATCAGGAGCCTAGACTTCCTGCTTCACCAAGCTATATCAAAGGGCTCCAACTGCAACACACACACACACACACACACACACACACACACACACGCTGAGGTGCTATCAGGGAAGGCCATAGACAGCTGGGACTTTTATCCTCACATGACAGTAACAAGGCCCCTGCCACCACAGTGTCAGTGGAGACCACATGGGGAATCTGAACTCCACCCACAGACAGCAGTAACAAGGGACTCCTCCCCCTCCCTGCTGGAGTGGTGTCAAAGGAGGCCTAGTGGAGAGTTAGGACTTCCACCACTGCCCAGGGATAATTAGGCCACCTTCCTGTGATGTCAGCGGTAACAAGGCACTTCTGCCCCTCCCAGCCAGGGTGGTATGTATGAGTGGATGCCCAGTGGGATCTAGAACTCCCATTGCTGCCCAGAAGTAACTAGGAGCCCCTAACAGTGTGAACTCAGGTCAAGTGGTGAATGTGGGCTCCTACCCCCCTCACCCCCACCCTCTCTGACCTTGGCAGTAACAAGGCAGTGCTCCTCTCTTCCTCTGCCAGATTGGCATCAGAAAAGCCAGTTAAGGGGTGCCTGGGTGGCTCGGTTGGTTGGGCGCCCGACTTTGGTTCAGGTCATGATCTCACGGTCTGTGGGTTCGAGCCCCGCGGCAGGCTGTGTGCTGACAGCTCAGAGCCTGGAGCTGCTTTGGATTCTATGTCTCCCTTTCTCTCTTCCCCTGCTCTGCTCATGCTCTCTTTCTCTCTCTCAAAAATAAATAAACATTAAAAAAAATTTTTTTAAGCCAGTTAAAACACAGGTTTAAGTAGGATCCAGACTCTCATAATATCCAAAATGCCCAACTTTTCAATTGAAAACCACTCATATACCAAATATTAGAAAACTCTCAGAAGAAAAAAAATCAATATATGCCAACACTAAAATGACAGAGATGTTAGAATTACCTGACAAAGGTTCTAAAAAAGCTGTCTTAAAAAGCCAATTACAGACATGCTTGGAACGTGAACAAATTGAAAGTCTGAGTAAGGAAATATAGTCTCAGTACAGAAATAAGAAGATATAAAGAAGAACCAAATGGAAACTTAAGGACTAAAAAATACAGTAACTAAAGTTAACTCAGTGGTCGGGCTCAATAGCAGGATTCAGGGACCAGAGAAAAATAAAATCTATGAACTGGAATATACAGCAATAGAAATTGCCCAATATGAATAAGAAAGAAAACAGACTGGAAAGAAAAAAAAAAAAAAGAGAAGAAAGGAAGGAAGAAAGGAAGAGAAGAAAGAAAAGAAGGAAAAAAAAGAAAAAAAACAACAACAACAGAGGTTCAGGGACCTGTGGGCCCATAACACAAAAGTCTAATATTTGTGTCATCCAAATCCCAGTAGGAGAGGAAAAAGAGAGCAAAGCTGAAAAAATACTTGTAGAAATAATGGCTGAAAACTTTCCAAATTTGGCAAAAGACAGAAACCTACAGATTCAAGATGTAAGCAAATCAGAAACAGGATAAACCAAAGAAATCCATACCACGTCAAATTTCTCAAAACTGAATATAGTGTTTGTACTTCTATTTGTTTCAATATAATTTTATGCCTGCTGAGTATAATTAAATTTAGAGCTGATTTTTTAAAAAACTAAGACAAAAGAATCTTGAAAGCAGCCAGAAGCAATACCTTATACAAAACAAAAACAATTTGAAGGATAGCAGATTTCCTATCAGAAACCATGGAGGCCAGAAGGAAATGGTACAATTTGCAAGTGCTGAAGTGAAAAAACTGACAACCCAGAATTCTATGTCCAGTGAAAATATCATTCAAGAATGCGGGGGGGGGGGGGGGGGGTGGGTGCTTAAGTGACTCAGTTGGTTAAGTATCTGTCTCTTGATCTCAGCTCAAGTCTTGATCTCAGGGTTGTGAGTTCAAGTCCTGCACTGAGCTCCACACTGGGCATGGAACCTACTTGGAAAGGAAAGGAAAGGAAAGGAAAGGGAAGGGAAAGGAAGGGAAGGGAAGGGAAGGGAAGGGAAGGGAAGGGAAGGGAAGGGAAGGGAAGGGAAGGGAAGGGAAGGGAAGGGAAGGAAAGGAAGAAAGAGAGAGAGAGGAAAGAAAGAAAGAAAGAAAGAAAGAAAGAAAGAAAGAAAGAAAGAAAGAAAGAGGGAAAATCAAGACATTTATCAGCTGAAGAAAAACTAAATGAATTTGTCATCAGCAGACTTATCTTAAGAGAATGGCTAAAGGAAGTTCTCCAAACAAAAAGGAAATGAAAAAGGAAGGAATCTCAGAATATCACAAAGAGAGAAAGAACAACAGAAAGTAAAAGTTATGAGTAAATACATTTCCTTCTCCTCTTAAGCTTCTGAATTATGTTTAATGGTTAAAGCAAAAATTATAACACTGTCTCTTGTGCCTCTAAATGTATATAGAGGAAATATTTAAAAGCATTTATAAGCAGGGGAAGGCAAAACGATGTAAAAGGATTTAAGCTATGGAGATTCCTCAAAAAATTAAAAATATAATACCCTATGATCTAGTAATTTTCCTAGTAGGTATTTACCTGAAGAAAACAAAAACACGAATTCAAAAAGACATATGAACTCCAGTGTTTATGGCAGCATTATTTACAATAGCCAAGATATGGAAGCAACCCAAGTATTTATCAATAGATGAATGGATAAGAAGATATGGTATATACATACAATGGAGAACTAGCCATAAAAAGGATGAGATCTTGCCAGTTGCAACAACATGGATAGACCTAGATGGTATTATGCTAAATCAAATAAGACAGGACAAAGACAAATACCATACAGTTTCACTTCTGTGTGGAATCTAAAAAACAAAACAAACAGAAACAGAATCATAAATACAGAGAACAAACTGGTAGTTTCCAGAGGGGAAGGAGTTGGAGCCAGGGGGCAAAATAGGTGAAGGGGATTAAAGGTACAAACTTCCAATTATAAAATAAATAAGTCACAGGGATGAAAGCTACAGCATAGGGAATATAGGCAATAATATTGTAATAACATTGTATGGTGACAGATGGTAACTACATTTATCCTGGTGAGCATAGCATAATGTATAGAATTATCAAATCACTATGCTGTACACCTGAAACTAATATAACATTGTATATCAACTATACTTCAATAAATAAATAAAAATAATTCAAAAATGTAAATAATCTAAATCCATCAACTGAAAGAGATTGGCAGAATGGATTAGAAAATATGACCCAACTGAATGCTGTCTACAAGAAACTCACTTAAATATAACAATATAGGTAGGTTGAAAGTAAAAAGATAGAAAAAAAAACATGCAAACATTAATCAAAAGAAAACAGGAGTGGCTATTATAATATCAATAAAGTACACCTCAGAGTGAAGAAATTTACCAGTGATAGGCATATTATGTAGTGACAAAAGGATTAAATCCACCAAGGAGATATAGCAATCTTAAATATGATGGAGGCACCAAACAGCTACAAAATATGTAAAGCGAAAGGTAATAGAATGAAAAGGAGAAGTAGACAAATCCACAGTTATAGGTGGAGAATCCAACATGCCTCTCTCTACAGCTGACAGAACAGCTAGACAGGATCAGCAAGGTTATAAAACATCATCAAGTAACAGGATTTAATTGACGTTTGTGGAACACTTCACCCAACAACAGCAAAATACATAGTCTTTTCAGTTGCCCATGGAATATATGCCAAGATAGGGTTATGACCAAAGCTCACAATTTTAAAAAGTCCATTAATCAGACCTATTGGCCCTTTAAATATTTAGATATACACATTGTGTTTATATTGGAGTTAGTTCATCAAAAACAAAGACTTAAAATAAAATTTATTTCACTTTCATTATGAATTGATACTGATTGAATCTTATCTGCCACAACTGATAACTCCTTTCTTCCTCTCCCAAATAGGGGGCAGCAACCCAAGACAGGGGAGGCACTCTAAGAAAACCAAAATGATGAAAATCTGGATTTCCAAAGATGTTTCCACATTCACAGATGTTTTAAAAAATGATTGGCCAAAATGTTGCTGTACTGGAAGCTCCCCTATTTAGCCTAACTTCTCTTTCCTAATACTAGGTACATTCAACATCTATAGGCAATTTCCTACCTTAACTAAAGTGCATGTACAGTGGCTATGATGAAAGTTTGTCATTTATCTCTGTGCATGCAAACAGACTCATAAGCACACACTTGGTCCCCACTGTCATATAGCAGCAAGATGACGGTTGTGCCTTTTAACTCAGCAAAGGATATGGCACATATATCTCATTCCTTCAGGCTCTCAGCCCCTCAGTTGGCCAGACTATTGTGGTTATGAGTGACAGAAATTCAACTCTCAAACTTGCATAAGCAAAAGGGAAGAATTTGCTGGAAGGCTCATAAAACCAAACTGTTGGCATGACAAGGGGTGCTGTGGCACCATAGATATCCTTGCTTCCCCAGCCCCTAACAGAGCATCCAGTTTGCTGAGTGACTAACAAATCTTTTTTTTTTTTTTTTTAAACTCCCTGGGCAACTCATTCCAGGTGTAGACAATGAGGAGTTGGAACCACTGGATGTACTCAGTGATGTGCATGAAGAAATTGCTGATGTTCACAATCAGAATTAAGAGGTCTATCCCTAAGATAGGGTCACACTTAACATTTAACCACATTCTCTTCTCCCTAGTGTGGTTTCCTTGGTTCAGGGAAGATAAAACTCCCACCAGGAAGTGCCATGTCAATGTAAATAGTGATTTAAGTTGCTACCACATATCTAATGAGTTATATCCCAGAAATGTCACTGGGAAAAAACAAACAAACAAAAAATCCTCCCATCTGGGGAGTTTGCATCAAGATTGAAAAATTTAAAAATCAAGACAAGGACGCTTCTCCTTTCTCCCTTGAACAAAGAGGGAAAAAGATGGAGGAAGAACCAGATGCTTTTTTTTTTTTTTTTCCATTTAATTACGGGAGAAAATTTACCAGTGACGAGAAAGTGACCTTTGCCCCAGAAAACAACCTCTCATGCGCTGGGCATTCTGGACAACTGCAGAACCAGGCCCAGGCCTCTCAGTGGACTGCTCCGTGGTCAGGACAAGAGAGCAGCCTTTCCGGGAAGCAGTCATCCCTCAGATCCATGCCTGCCTCAATTTCCTCTTCCTTCTTGCTTCTCCGTCCTCCTAGGTGTATTTTCTAGGAACATTCCATGAGCCAGGACCACTGTAGCTGCACTGGCGATTAGTTGCAATAGTAAGTCTTCCTCTGGCGGGAGCAAAATAAGTGTCTTTCACCTCCAGTTCTCACCAGGACCCAGCTGGGTTTTTCCTTCAGAGCCCACACATTGTAGGCACATACTGGTGTAATTTTGCCTCTGACATTCAGGCAACACAAGTGTCATCTATTGCTCACCATCCCCGCCCCCCCCCCCCCCCCCCGCCACCACACACACACAGAGGCCCGCTCATGAAAAAGCTGGAGAGAATAAGAACTCGTGCCCCCAGAACTAGTTTAAAAGGTGAGCTGAACAACTGGGCGGGGTCTCCATCTATACGAGACACTAAACATCACAGAAATAACAGATCCCACAAGCATCTCCTCACATAACCAGTAATGGAAACTGGTCCCACTCCCACAGAAGGAGACGATGCCTTGAGTGGGGAAAATGGTCCTCATGGGCACCAGCTCCATCCACACTAAATGAATCGTGAAATTTTACTTAAGTGAACATTCGTTTGGATAGAGCTAAATTATTGTTAATCTGTCTCACATTCCTTGGTCAAGCCCAGCACCCAGCATGCCACTTCTCTTACGATGGCTCACCACTGAGCTAACTCGTCAGGAAACAAAATGAAAATCCTGTTTTACTTTGTACCTGTCCAAGACCACAAGAAAAAAAGAAAATAGTCAAGGAGATTTAGAACTGTGTAATGTGTTGAGAGTGACTGCCCAATTCTCAAAGCATCTTTTATTTTTAACAAAGTTAGAACATTCCTTTAAAAAAGTGACCTCCTCTAAATTATTTAAGTTACCCTTCAGATTCAACTTGGATATTGAGTATATGCTTAGCATGGCTGATGGCATTGGTTCAATCAGGCAACTGTCTGTAGATCCACATTTCACATCTTGCCTCAAATTCATTTCATGTGGTTTAAATGTGAAAATATCAAAACACAAAAATATTAAAAGAAATTGTTTTAAGAATACGGAAAGAAATTGAAAGGCAAATGAAACTGTATGGAGAAGTGATAGAAGTATAGAAATCCTGTGTTCCATTCTAGCCTGGAAATCTTACAAATACTGACAAAGGCTATTATGCTGGCTTTTCAAGGAACATCCCATGGGATGTCCTATACCACTTTATTTGGTTATTAAAGGAAAGGTTGAAGGGCACCTGGGTGTCTCATTTGGGTGAGCATCCAACTCTTCTTTTTTTTTTTTTTTTTTAAGTTTATTTATTTATTTTGAAAGAGAGAGAGCATAAGCAGGGTAGGGGCAGAGGGAAAGGGAGAGGGAGAATCCCAAGCAGGTTCTGCACTCACAGTGCCCATGCAGGGCTCGAACTCATGAACCACCAAAATCAAGAGTTGGACGCTCAACTGACTGAGCCACCCAGGTGCCCCAGAATGTCCAACTCTTGATTTAGGCTCAGGTCATGATCCAGGGTTGTGGGATCCGAGCCCTTCATTGGGCTCCACGCTGTGTGGAGCCTGCTTAACATCCTCTGTCTCTCACTCTCTCTCTCTCTCTCTCTCTCTCTCTCTCTCTCTCCCCTGCTCGCTTTCTCTTTCTAAAATAAAAATTTAAAGGGCACCTGGGTGGCTCAGTCAGTTGAGCATCCGACTTCAGCTCAGGTCATGATCTTGCAGCTCATGGGTTTGAGCCCCACATCAGGCTTGCTGCTGTCATCCTGTCACTGTCTCCCTCTCTCTTCCCCTCCCCCACTGGTGCTCTCTCAAAAAATAAATATTTAAAAAAATAAAAAGATAAAAATGTTAAAAAGAAAGCTTTTTAAAAAAAGGGAAGGTTGACCTCAGGAGGCTGAGGGCCCTAGGTGCAACTTAGATTATCATTGCAAAATAAGAAAGAAAACATACTCCCACGAATGTTCTGTAGAATAAAAATTAAGAATATTTTTCTAATATCTTTTTACACTGTATTACTTTACATTGTATTACTAAACTAAAATGCAGACTAAAAACAACACACAGAAGATACCAATTTTGTATATTTTGTATGCCAAGGAAGAAATTGGAAGAACATAGACCAAAATGTTAATGGTAGTCATCTCTTACCTGGTAAAGTTATAGTTGATTTTAAAAATATTTTTCCTTTATATTTTTGTATTTATTTTTTTCCCAATATTTCTGCAGTGAACACACGTACATTACTTGTGTAAAAAAACAAACACATTAGTTACCAAAAAAAAAAAAAAAAAATCTCAGGGGGAAAAAAATCTGTCTCAGGAAAGAGTACATTATACATTCTTCCAAACCAGGACTGAAACAGATTTCTAACAGCCATATGGAGGAGCTCACAAGGAATGGAGGAAGTGTCTTTATGTTCATTCATTGAAATGAGAACTTTCTCAACTCGTTTGTCAACCTACAAGATTCATATAGGATAAAACCACTGCAGCAAGGAATTAATATAAGAGGGTGAAATAGCTCCTCAAATCGTTAACGTCGACTTCCTAAAAAATCTTTGTAGCACCCGTAAAAGAGATCCTGTGGTTCTAACTTGCTGTCTGAGAAATTCAATCTGTAGGCCTGTGTTTTAAACACACGGGATATTATTATATAACTAAGCAGCTGGGAAGATTAATCGTGATTAAAAATAAAAAGGGAAAGTGCACAGTACACCAAACAGGACTGTTTAATGAGAAAAGGGTGACTCAGAGGAAAATAGTATTTGTACAGGTAATCAAAGTTCCCCTCAGACTTATCAACTAAGAATAAAGACACTGTATCTCATATTTGACTCAAAGGTACTCCTTATCCAAGAAATGATTACACCAGTAATACTGCAAATAATATCCGTGTGCATATACACAAAATACATGTATTCTGGACCATCTGCGAAGTATTTATTTTCAAATTTCGTGCCCGTTCTTAAAATCCAGACACCTGAGTGTGTCTGTGATTTCTTTATCTTTACTTCCTCACTCACACCCTGCTTTGCACGGTGCCCAACAGCCTTGTTTCTTGAACGCCATTGTGTACCATGCAGCAGCCACACCCTTGACACGCATCCCCAGTTCGGCCTGCACATACGAGCCCCATCGTGTTCACATCCCCTCAGCGCCCATCACCCCTGTGCCACAGCATGTTCATTCAGATACAAAGGTGCATGGAGCGGCACCAGGGTTTATGGGAGGTTCTGGGGACACAGAGATGAATAAAACATTGTCTTGCACTCAGAGAACTTTGAGCGAGGGACAGATGCACCAACAACAGTTACCATATGGTTGGGGGAGAAAGTGGGCCTGCTTGTGAAGCCAGCCTCAGATTGGCGTTCCCTTGTTATTAATCCACCACCCACAAATTCTCCAGCAAGCACGACTGCTTAGAGAGCAGGCAAGTAACACCAACACAGGAGTCGGGCTGGGTGGGAGACCCCTGTCCTGGGGCCTGAGGCCAGATGCAGAGTACACATTCTGCCCAAAGGCATTCAGTGTCTTGTTCTTTTTCAGAGGCCCTGCCTGCCGGCCTCATTTGGTTCGGGCTGCCGGTGTGTGACTTCTGTGTATTACGGACACATCATTTAATGTTTATTTAGAACATCTAAGTCATCGTTCTAGGCACTTTACGTGTATTAATTCATTCACTCCTCATAACAACTGTTGAGATAGATATAATTTTGCCCATTTTATAAATGGAGCAACTGAGACACGAGTTCATGTAACTCGCTGCAGTTACACAGCTATCAGGGTGGTGGACCTGGGTTTTGCACCCAGGCAGTCCACACTCTTATAAGAAGTGCTTGAAAACACCATACTGCTCTGTATCTAAACTTTTAAAATGTCTTTACTCAGCTTATACTACAGATGAGTTACATATTTAATGTGCCAAATATCCCTTTTACTGAACAAACCCCTTTACCTGGTATATACCGATTTGATGGAAAAATTCACATCCATCTATCCATTGTTCCATAAATGTAATGACATTCCCTGCTTATCACCCTCTTTCTGATCTGAAGGGTCTGAATTTTTTAGAAATACCTTTTTAGGTAGCCAAGAAATATGTGTCTCAGAGGAGAAAGCAGGCCTTGTTGAAGTGCCAGTTACTTAATGGATTCTTCCCTCACTCCCCAGCTCCTCCCCCCTCCTTCCAACCCACTGCCATTACCCTTCTCAATTCTGGGTGTTAGTGGTTTCTTGCTCAGTCCTCCTTACAGGTACAAACAGGATAATGTTTTGTTTTCAATAACTGTCTGCATAATGTTTACAACTTTGTGGATCTTTCTGGACAAGGTTATTAGGCCAGTGTCTTCAGAGAAATCCTATTTATAAGAGCTAAAACAGATCCAAGGGCACGTAGGGATTTGGTGAAACAGGCAAAATATAAACTCACAACTCTTTGATCTTCATTCAGAATGTCTCACTGGACCAGAGGATGTGGCCACATTTTATTCACAGACTTTTCTGAGAACTCTGGACATTACATTCTGTTCTTTTTTAAGTTAAAGCCAAAATATTGGGTCTTCACACAGGTTATCCGTTTTGCCTCCTGGCTTTTGTTCCCACTGCCTCCTCAGCCAGGACCTCCCTACAGCTACACCCCTCCCCAAACTCTGGGTCCTACCCAACCTTCCTGACACTGTCACATGCTGCCTTCTCTGGGAGACCTTTTTGACCTCCAAAGTGGCGACGTGTCTCTCCTGTATAGACCCCATGGCCAGCACTTAGTATCTATTCCAGTTGCCTATTTATTTCTCTCACCTAATTTGTAGTTGGAATTTATGTAACTGTACTTTTTAACCTAATCTGTACCTAAAATACATACAATAATACTCCTTTTTGAAAAAGTCGTGCCCTGGAGCTTTTAAACTTGGCCGTTTATTTTACAGTCTCAAGAATGGTAAAAATACATGGGTTGTGGGCTTTGGCAATGAACTAATGTGGGTTTGACATCCAGCTCTAGTTATAATGGCTATGTGACCTCGAACTGAACATCTCTGAGGCAGTTTTATCCTTTGGAAAATAAATACAGAGAAGTAACTCTGTGAAGATTAATGCATAATGGTACAGAGCTTTCGTCTGTCCAAATTCGGGCTCCGCTGAGTGTTAGCTGCTGTTACGTTTCTCAAGAGTAATTTAATTTTGTCAAAAGGAGACATTTAATCAAAAAGAGAGGAAGAGTCCTGCCAGTTAAGTGGGAACTAAGAACGTATTTTATGACGATGTGCAACTTTTACCTACATTGAGATTAATCTGTAATTTATACTTAACATTGGTCATCTGTTGCTCTCCACCTGTTCAATACCAAAATACATCTTACATGGTTTGAAAACGTACCGGACTCCTTTACAATGCTCTAATAAAAAAAAATCCCAGAAATTTGAAAAGTGAAAAACAATGTTGGCACCATCTAAGGGAGTGTCTTTTCTGCCATGAAGTTAATAGTACGGTAAATGTCACTGAGTAAGACCCCACTTTAATCTCCAGGAGACTGCAAACTTGAGTTCATCCAAATTTCTAAGCATCAAATTTAAAATGGCTTAGAGAGTATTTTGAAATTATTACCTAATAGTAAATTGGTTTCTGAGCCAATAAGGAATCCACTAATCCACTTGCGTGTTTAAACCCTTCTTTTTAAGACCCTTAGACAGGAACCAAGATGCTTAGTAGATGATAGCTGCCAGATTTGACCTGGGAAGACCCACAGGCAATGCTTCCTAACAAAGAATGTCTCTGATGAACTCTTCAGCTCTGGGCCATTCCAAATCCCAAGAGGAACGTATCCCATTTCCTTGTACTAGCCACTTGTAGATAAGCTAAAAGGCTCTAAAGTCACAGAATCAAACTATAAGGATATTCCTTCAGCATCACTGTCAAGAGTATACTCACACATACAACCACCTTGCATGTTCACACAGACACACACTTGTTATTCTCTACGTACTCTATATCAGAAGCCATTCTGGGTGCTGTGGGACCCCACGATGAATAAAACAATGTAGTCTTGCCCTCAAGCAGCTCTCAGTTTGAGTTTTTTTTGCAAAAATGTAGTATTTTAAGCCATCACTGATTCACAATGGAAGTAGGCACTAATTCCAACCGAAGGTTTAGAGGTGAGACGGAGGGACGGAACACCAGAGGTGTGAGTGGGCAGGAGACAGGACCACCGAAAGGGCGGGAAAAGGAAACTGTGGCATAACCCTGGCCTTGCAGTCAGAGACTCAGAGTCCAGATCTTCCAATGACCAGCAAGTGCACACAACTACGTTTTTTGTGGTTAGTATATATTTTATGATTAATATTTTTTAATTACCCCCCCAAAATCCTTAGTTCTCTTTTTCAAAATCAAATGAGAACATGGATGAAAGTATACAGCCAGAGCTTATACTAGTAGCTTAGCTAGTGTACTAGTTTTTAAAAATGTAGTATCCCCTTTATGAATGCTCAATACAATTTTGGTAATATACTTTACATTAATACACATTTTGTTAATGAAGTTTTGGTCATAACGCTGAGGGACAGATTGTAAAGCAGCGGGGTTAAAAAAAACAGTGAAACTTTCAAGTCAGCTTTTTAAAGTCAAATTAGGGTTCTAGCTCTTGACAGCCAGCTAGCTTACCTTAAAGAAGTTCTTTTATCATGGTAAATTTTCACAGAGTCGTAAAGACGAAATGTTAGGGAGATAAAGCCCTCACGATAGTGATTGACACTCCTCAAATATTAACTTCGCTCTTCATGACCCCCAGCTGTACTGGCCCCTCGAGTTGTGGCTGCTCCACACGTAAGCTGGGTGCTCCTTGAGCCCCTGTGCTCTTCTCCAGGGGTGAGGCAGGGAGGAGACGTTAACTCTCCTGCCCCCTGGTGGCTGAACACGGCCTGCAGCATCAGTACAGCTCAAACCACACTCCTTCCCGGGGGCTCCGACCTGACAGAGCACAGCAGACACCGACACTGTCTGGGCTGCTGGTGACAGCCCTGGTGCCTGTGGCAGAGCCTGGGCAGTGTTGTGGCACTCTGGTCCCCCAGCAACATCTCATCAAGGCTGTGAGCTGCACACACCCATCCTAAAAATTCTTAAGTAAACACCTCCTGTTATTTGTAAACAAGAACCGTTAACTAGTATACTTCTGTAAAACTAATAAAAGTAAAGATCAGTGCCATAAAATTATTTTAATATCTTTTTCTCCATGATTGAACATACAAAGATAATGGTAGTAGTGTATTCTTCTGCTGTAAAGATGGGTGGAATATGTCAAAATCCACTTGTTGAATTTTCTTTAAATAGTCCTCCAGGGCAACCTGGAAAAGGAAAATAATGGTCATTAGATCATAGAATAATTAAGTTTTTAAAAGAAAATGGGGCGCCTGGGTGGCTCTGATGCTCGTCGGTTAAGCATCAGACTTCAGCTCAGTCATGACCTCATGCTCTGTGAGTTGAAGCCCCGTGTCAGGTTCTGTGCTGACAGCTCAGAGTCTGAAGTCGGCTTCGGGTTCTGTGTCTCCCTCTCTCCCTGTTCCTCCCTGGCTCACACTCTGTCTCTGTCTCTCAAAAGTAAATAAAGATTTAAAAAAATTAAAAGGAAAAAAAAAAGACCATGACCTGAGCCGAAACCCAAGAGTCAGATGCTTAACCAAGTGAGCCACCCAGATGCCCCAAAGGCATCTTCTAAGAAGTTTCTATTAGGCCAGTAAAACAGGATCAAAGAGCTAGTACTAGAAATACCAAGCCAATTCTGATCATAATTTATACGGTTATGGCAGAAATGTGTAAAAGATTAGAGAAATTACTGTTTGTCAGGTCTTATTACTAGATTCTGTAGAAAACAAAAGGGGTGTTTCAGTCAAGGACAGTGAATTCCATCACCCCACCCCACTCCCACAGAAATGAGGAGCTCAAGTTGTTCATTTATAAACTTATTTTGTGGAAAAATTTAATGGATCTCCATGTTCTTGCTAGAAAACAATTTGCAACCTGGGAGAACCATCACAGGTCCCTATAAATATCACCCCATGCCTCCCCCCGTCACATAAAACTCGATACAGCTTTCATGAGGATTGAGGAACAGGATGGAACACAGTGTTCTTTATTTTATGGTTTTCAGTTATTTTTATTAATCTGTACCTTTTAATCTTATTTCAATAAAATTTATTTTATTAAATATTTATTTATTTAACAGAGAATCCACTTGGTTTTGCACAAACTCCTAAGAGGCACCTCTTGCCCTCTAGGTCCACATGCACAGCTCCCCCTAATGTCTGCAGTACAACCTGGGTGATCCAACAGAGATCCTGCTGTGGATTCTCTGGACTATGAGCCAAAAGACAACAAGAAGGATTGTATTTTCTCCAGACTTTTTTTCTATACACTTAAAGACAGATGAGGATACGTACAAACTCAGCATCTACTTTTTAAACCCTAAACTTGTATATAACAGGAGATACGTGCATGAATGTGCACAGCTGCTTTCTGTTATATTAGCAAAAAACCTGGAAACAATCTAGAATGTCTCTGATCAAAAAAAAAAAAAAAAGGTATACTATTCACAAAATGAAATATACTGCAGTGAAATGAGTGTACTATAGCTAGATGAAGTAATATGGATGAGTGTGTGTGTGTGTGTGTGTGTGTGTGTGTGTGCGTGTGTGACCTAGAAGACATAAACAGGTATGATCCATTTTTATAAAGCTCAAAAATAAAAGTAAACAATGTATTGTTTAGGAATATATAAAATGGGGAAAATCCTTTGTGGAATAGAAGAAAAAGGTTAATAAATTCAAAATTCAGAATACTTACTTGGAGGAGGCAGGCAGAGGCAGGGGGATGAGATGGGGGAAAACACATGAGTGGGATTTAATGGTGACATTCTAGCTCCTGGATTGAGTGGTGAGTTCATGGGTATTTGTGATGTTAGGCTTTGTAACACATGCATACATATATAGATATATCCGATTCATTTGTAGCATTAAAATTTTTAAAAGAGGGATGCCTGGGTGGTTCAGTCAGTTGAGCATCTGACCGGCTCAGGTCATGATCTCATGGTTCATGAGTTCAAGCCCCACATCAGGCTCACTGCTATCAGCTCCTCTGTCTCCCCCTCTTTGTGCCCCTTCCTGCTCATGATCTCTCTCTCTCTCTCTCTCTCTCAAAAAAAACAAAACATTAAAAAAATGAAAAAAAAATTTAAAGAGAATGAAAGAAAAAACTTTGAAGATATTTTGATGTACTTTCACATGCTGTCTTTTTTTTTAGAAAAAGCTCACATTATTCATAATGTTCTGTAACATTAAGTGATAGTTAATATTTTATGATCAACTTTCCATCTCTAAGAATTCTATGTTCATTTTTAATAGTTTATAATATCCAATTTAAGGAATAGTTAATGAAGTCAAGGTACAAACATGATAGAATATTATATAGCCATTAAATATTGTAGTTACAAATATATTTAATGATGTGGCTAGACGCTTGATAAGTAAGACAATGGCATGTAAAGTGTGATTTCAACTATATACAGAAATTCATTAAAAAAAAAAAAAAGAACAGAATAAATAGTGGTTATGTCTGGGTCCCAGAATGATAGGTGATTGTTATTTTCTTTTATTATTTTTATATTGTCTAAGTCTCCATTCTGAGAATTTAGTTTTTACAACTAGGAGAAGATTCCATTAAATACAGGTGAAACATGACCTCATAATTAGAGCTCAACTGGACATTCACAAATTAGGATTTGGTTCAAAGGGAAAGTCTGGCTAGTGGTGTGTGTGTGTGTGTGTGTGTGTGTGCGTGCGCGCACACACACACACCTGTATAGACCTATGGAGTCTGGCGACTCCACTCACCCGCCTCTGCGAACTACAGGCATGACTGTAATCAAAAGCTGAATGTAACTCACAAAACCCACCATTAAGGGAGGGAAGCAAACACAGACTCCAAACTAAAGAACTTCATTGGGAACTTTATAAAACAGAAAAAGAGATCGTACACATCTGCTTCAGTAATTAACCAGCCTTCTCTGTTAATCCACTTACCGTCTGAAGAAAAGCAGGAAATGCTTTCACAGGAACACTTTTGTGGAAGGACCTAGCCTACAAAGGAAGACAAAAGGAAACCGGTTTCAAACATAAATATTTCTGGAGATAAACACTCTCCTTCTGAAAGTGAACACAAAGCAATACCAGAAGTTTAACAACACAGCTAGGGCTTCTCTGAAAGGTCAGAAAATAGCTCTCCTGCCAATTAAAATTAATCTCCTAAGCCTAAAAGACTCCGGAAAAGGTACTTTAATAAGAATCTCATTCTTTCTTACGGATTGGCTTTGGCCTTTTCCAGCTGCCTAATAACACCCACAACTTTGGCCCTCCAGCTCTGTGGTGAGGGGTGAGTGAGGAAATACTTGCATTAAGAAGTCCCTGCACCTCCCTAGCTTCGATCGTCAGTATCTCCTGGTTACACGAATGTAAGAGGCTCCTAACTGATCTTCCTGCCTGGTTCTCGACCTTTAATTCAGTTTATACAGGCTGCCAAATGAATTATTTTACTTTCTGTTTAAAATTTTTTTTAATTTATTTTAATTTTTACTTTAACTTAACCCCTTGATACACCAAGTCTTATCTCTTCATTTTGGAATCCCAGGGCTTCTACATCTTGGCTCCAACCTCTTCTATCCCGCCTAACTCCCTACTACCCTGGACCACGAAGCCCTGATCCACTCACGCTGATGCCCATCATCCTGCCCTCACCAAGCCCACTCTTGTCTGCGGGTCTTCGTTTACATGGTCAGATACTGCCTCTACCTCCTGACATCTTAACCCCCTGCACTCTGGTCTTACCCTCAACCATCTACTAAAATTGCTCTTTTCAAGATCACCCAAAATTTACTAACCGCCATACCCATCTTTTCAACCTCTCTGTAGCATGCAAAACTTTAATATTCCCCTTTCTTAGAATTTTCTCCTCCTTTGGTTTCCAAGACACTGACTCTCAGTGCACGTACTTCTTTGGCCATTAGTTCCTTTCCCTTCTTCTTAGTAAATGGCCCTTTTTTCCCTTCTACCTGAGAAATGGAGGTGGGCCTTGGGTCCTGCCCTTGGTCCTCATGTCTAGATGTACTTTCTCCTCGGGCAACACCACCCACACTTAGAACTTTAACCAGAGGCTTTCTATGTGGACGACTCCCCAATCTTTATCTCCAGTTCTGACCTCCCTTCAAAGTCCCAATCCTGTAGTCTTCAATAGCCCATCTCCCTAGGTGGCCTCAAATCCCCTTAAATTCAGAGATGTCCAACAGCTGGCCCAGAGGCTCCTGGCTAGCACCAGCACACCACTGCTTTCACAGTAGTCTCTGAACGGCACCTAAACCTGAACTCCGTGCAGCCTTCCCTCTTCCCGATCCTGCTACCACCCAATCCGTCAAGTCTAGTTGATTCCTCCTCTGTTGTGTGTGTGTGTATAAATCTATATAAACATATCTAAACATTTACCCTAAGTCAGACCTTCTTTCTCTCTCTCCTAAATAAGCCTCCTAACTGATCTCCCACCCCCCAAATTCGTCTCAAACACTGCTGGCCAGGTTCTCTAATGTGCAACACTACTGTCACTGCTTTACTTGATGGTGGCGATGATGAAGGGAGCCCACTCACATGTCACTTATGATATGCCAGGCATGGTTATAAAGTCTTACACACATTAACTCATTTATCTAAATCATAGCTCTTTGAGTTCAGCCCTAATATGACCCTCTTTCCCAGAGGAGGCAAGTGAGGCGCAGAGGTGAAGATCACGTGATCAGGAAATGGCAGAGCTAGGACTGAAAGTCAGATTCTGGTTTCAGAGTCTGCACTGTCATCCACTGTGCTCCAGTGCCTCTCAAATCTTCCCGAACTCTATTATCTTCCTTCGGTCCACCCTTCCAAGCCTGTGTTCCAGGATCCTATTTCACATAACCTACAAGCCAGTAGTTTTCAAACCTGGTGTTTAAAATCATTTGGAAATTTTAATTCCTGGCCCCATCCCAGGTTTACTGTATCACCAGGGGGTAAGGCCTGGGAATCTGTATTTTTCAGATGCCTTAAGTCTCCATCAACTGGGACTGGTCAGGTTCCAACTCAGGGCATTCCTGCATTTATGATTCTGTTGTATTCTCAGACCTCATGTAAAACTCTGCTAGTTTTAAGTGATTTCTCATCTAAAGTTCCATGTATTTTACCTATACCTCCATTGGGGTGGAGAACTATGCTTCAGAAAATTCAGAAAAAGATTAATATAGAATCTTGGCCCTCAAAAAGCTTACAATCTGATTACCTATTTAATATTTCACAAAAATTTACTGAGTGCCTATAATGTACCAGGCACTTTAGATGTTGAAGAATGCAGCATAGAACCAAACAAAGTCACTTACATTCTGTGTCAGGCAGTGAGAAGTGCTAGGCCAGGTAAAGGGACTGAGGGAATGGAAAAGGAGGCTGTTATTTTAGATAAGGTAGCCAGGAAGAATCTTTCTGATAAGGTGATATTTGATACTGCCTATGGGTTTGGGAGTGGAGGAGTTGGGGGTGAAGAACATCTTCCAAGCAGAAAAACAGCAAGTACAAGGGACCTGAGGTCTGCAGGTAAATGACAAGGTCTTTAGGATCCACTGAGGCTCAGAAAACAAACAAACAAACAGACAAACAAACGGAAAAGAAAAAGGTTCACAAGAAGAACCAGGGAGAAAGAGCATCATGAGAATCAGGGAGATAAAAAGTTTCCACCAAGTTTTCAGGAGACACTAAAATGAAGTAACGGTTCTAGGAGAATCAGGAAGGAATAGCATGATTCAGATGAAGGACGTAGCTTCACGAAAGGGGAGAAGGGGGCACCTGGCTGTCTCAGTTATTGGAGCCTGAGACTTAATGTCAGGGTTGTGAGTTCAAGCCCCACATCAGGTGTACAGGTTACTTAAAAATAAAATCTTAAAGGGTTGCCTGGGTGGCTCAGTCAGTTAAGTGGCTGACTCTTGATTTTGACTCAGGTCTGATCTCACAGTTCACGAGTTCAAGCCCCGCATTGGGCTCTGTGCTGAGAGTGCAGAGCCTGTTTGGGATTTTCTCTCTCCCTCTCTCTCTGTCCCTCCCCTCTCTCAAAGTAAATGGACTTAAAAAAAAAATTAAAAATAAATAAATAAAATCTTTTAAAAAAAGAAATGTGGGGGAGTCAACAGAAGACAAGGTACAGATTGAGAAAAGATGAAGAACTAACTGTTAGGAAAACACCTAAAGTGATACGCAGGAGAAATCAGGAACCAGTTTAGAGGCTAAGTCAGAGAACCAAGGGAAGAAGATAGTAGAAGGTTTCAAGGTGGTGTTATATAACACCAGGGGATGAATCACCTGATTCTCCTCCTGAAATCATTATTGCACTACATGCTAACTAACTTGGATGTAGTGGCGCCTGGGTGGCTCAGTTGGTTGGGCGCCCGACTTCGGCTCAGGTCATGATCTCGCAGTCCGTGAGTTCGAGCCCCGCATTGGGCCTGTGCTGACAGATCAGAGCCTGGAGCCTGTTTCGGATTCTGTGTCTCCCTCTCTCTCTGACCCTCCCCCGTTCATGCTCTGTCTCTCTCTGTCTCAAAAATAAATAAACGTTAAAAAAAAAAATTTTAAAAAAAACTAACTTGGATGTAAATTAAAAAAAAAGAAAAGAAAGTTTCAAGGAGCAAAAACGTCTGTGATGTCAATAGCAGAAAGAGTTAGCATGAATGAGAGTTTTAAGTGCCTCCTAATGTGGCAATAAGGAGATTATTTAGTGATGCCTATTATTAGAATAGGCAGGATGGAAGTGAAATGATAGCACAACGAATGGTGCTATGGTCCTGCTGGCCTTGAGGTAACAATGAATGTAGCCACTTTCTCACAAAAGTTTAACTGGGAGGGGGGAAATGTGCCACAGAATACCCGAAGGCTGCCTAGAAAAGGGGTGAGTTATCAGGCCAGCTGCGGACACTGAGGACATGAGCTCCTGGGAGAGGAGCCATCAGCCCTGGCAGGGCAGAGACAGCCTGTCCCCTGAGAGTGAGAGCTGGTGGGTGCACAGAGCACAAAGGAGCTCACCGAGGAAGCTGAGGCTGGGCTTGCTCGGTAAAGGATGTGTTCATCTGCTGAGAGGGAGACAGGGGGACCATAAAAAACTGGAGAAAGTTTTCAAGAGTGCCTGAGATAAATCTACTGGGATTTCAATGAGAAATGGAGTAAAGACCAGGAACCCTGACTATGCTCGAGGAACAGCCACATCTAGAAATAGTAGTTTCCTAAATAATTTGGCAGAGAGCCTACTTACATGCTTTAGGTGCAAGTGTGCCTGGCTGGCAATGTCATATATCACATCTCTCACATTTTTAGCTTGGTTCTGCCGTAGAAAATCCTCTTGTGAAACGCCATGCTGTGTGGGAAAATACACATTACATTAGGAATCTGAAAGCACACTTTACCTTAGTTCAAGAACAACAGGTGACAGAATAGAATCTACAGTACAATGTTTATTTTGTTTTTGAAAATACATGTACACACACTTGTGTTTGCACCTACAGACACACATACACACACACTCCTAGAAGAACATGCGACAAGATGTTAATTACCAACAGTTGCGGGTAGAACAAAATTATACAAGCAAGGAAACATATGGATCCACCACTGATCTCAGGTGCCCGACTGATAAAATTCTGATGTGATAACTGGAGCAAAAAAGCAATTAGCATTCATTTCAAAGCAGTTACTTGAACAGATGAAGCAAAGAACCAAGAGATAATGTCCCTCCCCATGTTCCTGAAGTAAATTATTAGAGGAAACAAGTAACAGCCTTACCAGCATACAAATTTCCATGGGAAGGAACACTCTTCTTCTGCTACCATGATAGGGCGTTGCTCTCAAGCAAGTGACAATGCCCTGCGCTTTTCCAATGTGACTCGCAGCATGATCTGCATGAAGATCCTTTACACCTAGGATTTTAGAAATGAAGCAACATGGCTTACATGCACAACAAATCAATAGAGGCAGCTTGGAGAAATCACCTAAACATGTAAAAGTAGGTGTTTATCTTGTGTGTTATATCTGAAAAACAAGACTTATGTGAGCAAAACTGGGCACAAAGACAAGCTGTTTACCACTGAACAGGTTTCTGAACCTCAACTTTTAAATGAAAGTGTTTTCCTCAGACTACAGAACACTGAGAACACATTTGGAATTTTAATCAGCTATCTTGGAAAAACATTACAAGTCTTCCATTTCTTCTCCTCAATGCAATTTCCATATGACCTCATTTTAAGTATACGCTTGACAAACCGTCTGCTCTTTGCTCCCTCCTTTCATTGTGTTGGCAAACATGTCACCGGGCATGCAGGCGGAATGAGCCTGGGAATCTCAATAGGGACTTGTGTTACTCTTTTAGGGTGACATAAAGATATATTACCTTCTTCAAAAGAGAGGGTATTGTCCTTGATCCAAACAATCTCCTCATTACAATAAGACCTCACCAACTTAAAACAAAGTAGATGAGGAAAAGGATCATCTAAATTTGTTTGTTTTATTGATTTTTAAGAGGACAGAGAAAGAAAAGTCTTGCAAGAACTTTGAGAAACTCAGTTTTATATTTTCTACTTTTTATTTTTTTTACACGGGGAAGTTTTATTGACAGGGAAGGAAGAGTCAGGCCCCAGGTCTTCCAAATTGTAGGAGACACTTGAAAAAGAAAAATCACCTGTAATTACCAGATTATTAATTACAGCATTCCCATGAGGTAGCTAAAGTACTTTTATGAGAGCCTGAGTATTTTGATTAGTCTGCACTCCAAAGAAAGATATATGTATTCCCCTTTCTGCTAAAGAAAAACAAACAAAAAAACATTCCTTTACAGATGGTGTGAAGAAAACCTTCGTGTTAAACCAATTAGACTGTCAGATTATGAAAGAGTGAAGTCTGAGAGGTATTTTCTTTGAAAACAGAATTATAAAACTGGAAAAATGACTTACCCAATATTTCTAGTGTTAAATAAAGAAGAGAGCTCTGAGTGTTTTCAGCATAGTTTTCCAGTTCCTGGATATTACGATATGGTTTGTCATCCAAATTTTTTTCCTATAGTCAAACAAAATGCAAATAAAGTTTGATGAATTATCAATATTTTATAAAGAAAAGCACCATTTTTTTGCCCTGAAGAATTAATAAAGAATAAAAATAATTAGTATATATTGTTTAGTACACGATAAGATTAAAATAAAATTAAAATATTAAAGTCCTACACATTCAGTAATTACAAATCACCCCTCAAAATAATACCTTGGGAATAATCTCAATGCACAAATCACCCCAGACATGGGGTTAGCTTAATTTTTAATTCCTTCAAAAGCCCAAGGAATCATGAGACACTGACTTAACTGAGCTCTGACTTAAGCACTTTAGACATTATCTTTTTAATCCTAGAAACCTCCCCCCCCCCCAAAAAATAAAGAATTAATGCTTTTTCCATGTTGCAGATGAGGAAATGGAGCCACAGGTCACATAGCTAGTAAATGGTGGGGATAGGATTCAAATCTATACATCTTAACTGTTAAGCCCATGTTTTTAATAAAGAAAAGGTGCGTAGAAAAGGAAAGGAGATCATAACCAGGACCTACCCCAAAGAAACCAAGCTCCATAAAGTAACGGGGGTGATTACTTTACCTGATCACACTATATTCCAGAAACCGAAAAATGTAAATCTCAGGCGAAGAACATCTAGCCACTTTTATAATAATACATCCACAAAGACCCTACTGCCAAGGAAATATACCCCTTCCTCTTTATTTTTTAATCAGAAGAAAATGGCACTAGCAATGATCCCAGGGGAAAAAATTATGTCCAATCTTTTACATTTTTTAAAAATTGAGTCATAATTCACATACTGTAAAATGTACCCTTTTAAAATGTACAATTCAGTGGTTTTCAGTATATTCACAAAGTTGTACAACCATCACCACTATCTAATCTCATACTGTTTTCCCGCCTCAAAGAGAAACCCTGTATCCATTAAGCAGTCACTTCCCACTTCTTCCTTCTCTCATCCCCCAACAAACCACTCACCTACTTTCTGTCTCCATGGATTTGTTTGCTCAGGACATTTTATAAAAATGCAGTGATACAATATGTAGTTTTTTGTATCTGGCTTCTTTCAGTTAGCACATTTTTAAGGGTCATCCATGTTGGAGCACATATCAGTACCTGATTCTTTTTAACTGGAGAAAGTATTAATAATATTCCATTGTATGGATATACCACACTATGTTTTTATTCACTCACTGGTAGACTATGGGTTGTTCCCACTTTTGGACTACTATGAATAATGCTGCTGTGAACATTTGTTACAGATTTTGTGCAGACACATGTTTTCATTTCTTGGGTATAAATATAGGAGTGATACTGCTGGGTCTTTGGTAACTCTATGTTTAACTTTCTGAAGAACTGCCAAATTTTTTCCAAAGCAGCTATACCATTTCACATTCCCATCAGCAACGTATGAAAGTTTCTAATTTATCTATATCCTCACCAACACTCATTATTGTTCATATTTTTATTATAGCCATCCTGATGAGTGTAAAGGAGTAATTTATTCTGGTTTTGATTCACATTTCCATAATGAAAAGATGTTGAGCATCCTTTTAGGTGCTTACTGGTCATAGGTAGATCTCCCTTGCAGAAATGTTTACTCAAATCCTTTCCCCATTTTTAAATTGGGTGATCTGTCTTTTTATTGTTGAGTTTTAAGAGTTTTACATATTCTAGGTACTTATTCCTTATCAAATATATATATATATATATATATATATATATATATATATATATATATATATATATATAACTTGCAAATACTTTCTCCAATTCCATGGACTGCCTTCTCACTTTCTTGAAATTTTTAATTTTGTTTAAGTCCAATTACCTGCTTTTTCTTTTATTGCTTATCCTTTTGATATTGTATCTAAGAAATCACTGCCTAACCTGAAGTCACAAAGATTTATATCTATGTTTTCTCCTAAGTGTTTTATAGTTTTAACTCTTACATTTAGGTGTTACATTAGGTGTTTGACCTATTTTGAGTTAGTTTTTTCATATGGTGTTAGATAGGAATCCAAATTCATTCTTTGCATGCAGATATCTAGTCGTCCTGATGTTATTTGTTGAAAAGGCTATTCTTTACCCATTGGATTATCTTCACACCCCTATCAAAAAAATCAACTATAAATTTATGGGTTTATTTCTGGACTTTCAATTCTGTTCCATTGATCTATATGCCTATGCTGTGCCAATAATCCACAGTTTGATTACTATAACTTTGGAGCTTTCTTCTTTAGCAGGATTGCTTTAGCGATTCTGGGTCTCTGGTGTTTCCATATGGATTTCAGGATCAGCTTGTTAATTTTTGCAACAAGGCAGCTGGAGTTTTTATAGGAATTGCACTAAATCTAAAGATCAATGTGGGAGACTTGAGCCTAGTCTTTTACTCTTAAATATCCTTCCCTACAAATGCCAAATGTTATTTTCCATTAAACCAAAAAGTTATCTCTGCCTTGATTTTTCTAATTGTCTTTACCTCATAAAAACAGAAAACACCTGAAAAATAGATCTTCTTAGTGCTAATTAACTCTGCAGGCCAACAACTATTTCTTTTATTTATTTATTTTTAAAGGCTTTATCTATTTTTGAGAGAGACAGAGTATGAGCAGGGGAGGGCCAGAGAGAGAGAGGGAGACAGAATCCACAAAGCAGGCTCCAGGCTCTGAGCTGTCAGCACAGAGCCTGATGTGGGGCTTGAACCTGTGAACCACGAGATTATGACCTGAGCCACAGTCGGACACTTAACTGACTGAGCCACCCAGGTGCCCCAACAACTATTTCTTTTAAATGCTCAAGTCGTTATCTCCTGTTTTGGTTTGTAATTACTATAGCCTATGATTATTAATAGTCTGTATCCAAATAAACTAAGTGAACTCACATTTTCATGACAACAGTATGTGATAAATATCAGGCCAATGAGGACACTGAGCCAACCATGTGTCAGAAAGATTACATAAATTAGCCCAGGCCAGAGAGTAATTTGTATGCTTGGTTGGAAGTAGAACTCAGTTCTTAGAACATAGTATAGCATTCCATTCACTAGAATAGAACCATCAGACTTTCCTATTCCCTCAACTATCTGGACAGAGATCCAAATATTGCGTGTACATAAAGGTATGTGTATGACTACTCAAGTTTTGATGATATTAAGGAATTATCTGTAATTTTTTTAAGGTATGATCATTTATTGTGGGTATGTTTTCTAAAAGCATTTTTAAAAATCTTTTCAAGATATAATATATATTTGCAAGATAATAATATGCTGGTTTATTTTAAAATAATCCAGTGGCAAAAAAATAATAATAAAATAAAATAATCCAGTGGCATTTAATGAGAAGAGTTGGTAGAATATAGATGAAACAAGATTGGATATGTATTTATAACTAATTAAAGCTGGGTAACAAATACATGAAAGTATATTACACTATTCTCTCTACTTTTGTATAAGTCCAAACATTTCCATTTAAAAACCAAACAAAATAGTAGAGTGAGGGTAGGGTGCGCATACCCGTCTCTGCCTAGGTACCTGTGTTTGCCTGTCTGACTCAAGGTGCAGGGGCAGGGGGCTGAAATGAGCGCATGTAATGATAGAGAATGGATACAATGACAGTTCTCTAAAATCTCCTTCCTCCAGAATGTAACACACATATTAAAACATTTCCTCCCTGAGGAATTAGCTTACAGATAAAAAGGAAGAAAACACTTACGACTTGAGCAATTTCAACTTACTCTTTCATCAATGATTTTCATAAGCCATCTTTTAGTCAGATTGTGTCTTTTGACAGCCTGAAAAAAACAAGAGTGTTGTAAATTTTTAGAAAGTACTAGAAATGACTTCAGCAGACTGAAAATGAACAAACCAAATACAAAACTGGGTAAGGAAACTTGTAATAACTATCACCAGATAGCTATGTTAAAGTATCAGGGGAAAAGAAAATGTCCCTAGAAAACATTTCAAAACATTTCCAAGTATAGATAATACATCCAAAACATTTCCACTAGACTTTTTTTCTTATGCTATTAGTAATTTAACAATTCCACTTTAAAAATAAAAACAAAACAAGAATTAAATAACAAGCTTCTGTTATGTGATTCATCTTGACTTCTATGCTTATTTATTATACACAAACTTTTTTCCATAGGACAAAAATTTTACTTAGTGAAAATAACCACTTCTCCAAACACGAAAAGAGTAACTAAAAGTTCAAAGAAAATAATCTGTAGGGTACAGTTTTATCTTAGCAAATAGAGATTCCAGTAGGAAAAAGCACACCTAGTGCCCAGATCTTGGTCTCCAGTTCCACTCCCCCCGAAGGAAACGGGACTCTGGAGAAACAGAGGCAGGGGAGATTCAAGGTGATCCTAGAATATTTTACTGTGCCAGAAAATACAAAGTGTCCCAAAAAGTGATGAGGATGCATGTCATAAGGACATAGGACCCAGTTTGATAAGACTCCCACTATCCAAGTCTGGGACAACTTGAACATCAAAATAATCATATATAGTAATGAATTATAAAATACTGGAAAACAACAGGAATTCATGAGTTCATAGCAATAATCAATAAACAAATACAAGAGATTGAGAGCTCTTCCTTATATTAGAATGCCAAGTGCCAACCAGTAATGTTGACCGAGTGCTAGAGTCTGGAAATTACCTTTTTGCAATCATAACAAATAAAGACTGAACCAGACAAGAACCATCAATGAATGCTAAGTTTAGGAAGAAACTGACATGGAGCAGGATATGTGCATAGTCTTAAAGTTGATTAATTTATGAGAGGAATTATAATTACAGACTGGGAACCCAAGCAACATCTTGACCAGGTGATGAAAACAGTGCCAACAAAGAACAGATGGACAAAGTGTGCCAACAGATGTGATACCCTAAGAAGAACACATCACCTTTGCAGTATTCTGGCCAAACATGCATAAACTGAATTAGTCATGAGAAAACATCAGACAATTCCCAAATGAGGAATGTTCTAAAAAAGCAGGGGAAGGAGGCTATACTCTTCAAAACTGTCAGTGACAGGGCACCTGGGTGGCTCAATTGGTTAAATGTCCGATTCTTTTTTTTTTTTTTTTTTTTTGATAATTAAAAAAAAATTTTTTTTAATGTTTATTCTTGAGAGGGAGAGAGGCAGACAGAGCATGATCGGGGGAGGGTAGAGAGAGAGGGAGACACAGAATCCAAAGTAGGCTCCAGGCTCTGAGCTGTCAGCACAGAGCCTGATGCGGGGCTCAAACTCACGAATGGTGAGATCATGACCTGAGGTGAAGTCGGACACTTAATTGACTGAGCCACCCAGACACTGCAAGTGTCTGACTCTTGATTTTGGCTCAGGTTATAATCTCACAGTTCATGAGTTCCAGCACTGCATCACACTCTGCACTGAAAGCGTGGAGCCTGGTTGGGATTCTGTCTCCTTCTCTCTCTCTGTCCCTCCCCCGCTTGCTCTCTGTATCTTTCTCAAAATAAATAAAAATGAACTTTTAAAAAAAAAGTCAATCAATGTCATAGAAGATAGAAGCTACAGAAATGTTCCAGATTAAAGCAGGAGAAAAAGACGTGACAACTAATACATGATCCTAGACTGGATCCTATACTCGAGGGGAAAATACTATTGTGGACATTACTGGGGAAACTGACAAAAGTGGAATATAAATGGAAAATTATATAAAAATGTTACATCAAACTTAAATTTACAAAAGTTAGTAGCTATTCAGATAACATAAGAGAATATCCCTATTCTTAGGAAATACTTAAAGTATTCAGGGATGAAGGGCCATGAAGTATAGAACTTATACTCAAGTGATTCAGATAAAAATTATGAGTGTGAAAATGCACACACACACAGAGCACACATGAACTTGTATGTGGGCACTGCACAAATCATTAACAGGATAAAAATGTTAACAACAGGTGAATCTGGATGTAGATTATGCAAGTGTTCTTTTTTTTTTTTATTTTTTTTATTTTTTTTTTTTTTCAACGTTTTTTATTTATTTTTGGGACAGAGAGAGACAGAGCATGAACGGGGGAGGGGCAGAGAGAGAGGGAGACACAGAATCGGAAACAGGCTCCAGGCTCCGAGCCATCAGCCCAGAGCCTGACGCGGGGCTCGAACTCACGGACCGCGAGATCGTGACCTGGCTGAAGTCGGACGCTTAACCGACTGCGCCACCCAGGCGCCCCTATGCAAGTGTTCTTTGTACCGTTTTAAATTTTGCAACCTTTCTGAAAGTTTGAAATTATTTCCAAATAAGTTTTAAAAACATTGTTTTCTTGCCAAGTCAACAATAAGTAAGATATATTTTCATAAAAAATAAATATGGCAGGGGCACCTGGATGGCTCAGTCAGTTAAGTGTCCAACTCTTGATTTCAGCTCAGATCATGATCTCACAGTTCAGGAGTTTGAGCCAGCATGAGGCTCTGCACGCTTGGGATTCTCTCTCCCTCTCTCTCTGCCCCTCCCCTGCCCTCTCTCTCTCTCTCTCTCAAAATACATAAATTTTTTAAAAAGGGAAGAAAAAATAAATATGGTAGTGAAACAAAGTCTCAGGAATATCCTATACTCCATCTAAGACTCTAAGACATCATTGGTACTAATGACTAATGATACTAACTGGAAGCACAGAGAACAGAGCCCATTCTGCCTTCCAGGAACTAACAGAAGCTAAAGGAGCTGCACAGTGTTGATTGCAAAGCTCTCTCAGCACTGTTGCTATTACATGGCAGGACTCCCTGCAGGCCTCTCCCCAGTCCCAGGAATCAGGTTGGGATTCCTCAGTCATTACAGAGTCCTGATCTTGTTCTATTTTGTACATGTCTGAGTGGGGCACAAGGCATGTTTGATCTTTGTAACCACCATCAAGTACCATTCCTGGCACATAAAAGTACTAAATACATATTTAACCATAGAAAGTCAGATTTTTGTTTACTCAAGGCTGAAGCCATAACAGCTATAGTTCCTTGACCATAAAATATAATTCTTCTGTCTGATTCTGAAGGAAATCAGAGATCAAGGTAAAAAAAAAAAAAAAACACAAGGATTTAATAAGCAGCTGAAAATCTGCTGAATAAAGTATCAACAATTTTTAAAACAGAAGCCAAACAGAATAAAAACCTTGGCTATAAACATAAGTTCAAGCTTGCAACTAACATTAATACACAGAGAAATGGAGAAAACCATATGAAATACACATGTAATTATAGATATGCAATTATCTTGCATCCTAAAAGCACTAATGAATCACTGTGGCAGAAGAGTTCTCCCTGCACAATACACTGTCACTCTTTCCCCACTTAATCTTCTAAAAGAACCTGATGCTCTCTAAAGAACCAATGAAAAGTTTTACTGGACAGTGTGCAAAAAGCATGTGCTCCAACAGAGTGTGGAAGGGTAAACATGCAATCAAGACATCTGCTATGACCACCACCTGCTTCTTTCAAATATTCATATTAACCTTCAACACTGGTCATATCAGAAAGCTGGTCAACAGCAATCATCAACATTTAAAGAGCTATTAAAATCGGATCAATTGGCACATGTGTAAACATTCTACAATTCAGATGGGTCTTCTGTTTTTTTTTTTGAGAGAGGCCAAGACAAGATAAATTTGTCTTGAAGCAATCTCTAAGGATGCAAGCCTTAGCATAAACCCCCACTGCGGGGATGTCTGAGTGTAAAAGAATAGTTTTTCTAGATTTTAGAGAAAATTTTTCTCTAAATGGAGTCCCCAAGGTTGAGGTTCTTAAAGTGAGGTAAACAGAGATAAACAACTAATCTAATACTCACAGCTTCCCATCCACTTTTTCTTCTCAGTCCCAGACTTGGGGGGGCCTGGCTTTTTCCATCCTTACTGGGGCTCTGTGAAGTCAGTCGGGGGCCCAGGAACGGGGCCTGCCTCTGCTGGTACACAGACCTGAGAAGAGGGGCACCCCTGTCAGGCCTGTCCGTGGCTCCATTACAGAACCTGTCTTTTAGCACTCATCACACTACAGTAGGGACACAGATCAGTGACAAAACGCACCTAATTCCCTTCCTCCAGTCATGGTGCAGCACATTTCAGAACTCTGCGTGGCTGTTTATGAATGAGGGATCCATATAACTGCTTTAATGTGAAACTATTCACTGTATACATCTAGCTGTCCGAATAATTCTCCAGCCCATAAGTTTCCATTCTCTAATACTTAAAATTCATCAATGAATATGCAACAAGGCAGTTTTACATTTGTGTCTGGACAATGGTGATCGCAAGTCTCCCTTCACAAAAGATCAGTATGCGTTTTTCTACAGCCCACAGAATGGATTGGAGCACTAGAATAAGGAGCTGCTGGGCAAATAGAACAATTAACCTGCCACTGCTTCAAAATGTATGGGGTTTGGGGTGCCTGGGTGGATCAGTAGTTGAACATCTAACTTCAGCTCTGGTCATGATCTCACAGTTCATGGATTTGAGCCCCACATCAGGCTCTGTCCTGACAGCTCAGAGCCTGCCTTGGATCTTCTGCCCCCCAACCCCCATCCCTTCCCCATTCGTGCTCTCTCTCTTAAAAATAAATAAAACATTTTCTAAAATGTATGGTGTTTAATTTCTACAACCAAATATGTGGAAAACAAATAAGTAGTTGGTAACACAAAGGGACCAGATTCTTTTTTTTTTTTCCTTTAATAAAGAAATTCAGCAAAGATCTGTGCAGGTTATTAGCAGATGATTTAAAATTCCTATCAAAACTAACAGCTTTGAACATTACATGAGCCTAAGATTTTTTCAGGATAGATTCCCCATAGCCACTAGCCAAATTGTATGCATCAAAAAGTATGCTCAAGGGGTGCCTGGGTGGCTCAGTCGGTTAAACGTCTGACTTCGGCTCAGGTCATGATCTCACTGCTCATGAGTTCAAGCCCCACATTGGGCTCTGTGCTGACAGCTTGCAGCTCAGATCCTGGAGCCTACTTCAGATTCTGTCTCATCTCTCTGCCCCTTCCCCAAACATGCTCTCTCTCTCAAATATAAATAAACATTAAAAATAATTTTTTTTAAAGTATGCTCAAATAACACAAATTAAAGGTAGCATTTTGTGGGGCTCCTGGGTGGCTCAGTCGGTTAAGTGTCTGACTTCATCTCAGGTCATGATCTCATGGTCCGGGAGTTCGAGCCCCACATCGGGTTCTGTGCTGACAGCACAGAGCCTGGAGCCTGCTTCAGATTTTGTGTCTCCCTCTCTCTCTCTGCTCCTCCCACACTCACACTCTGTCTCTGTCTCTCAAAAAATGAATATACGTTAAGAATTCTTTTAAAGTAGCATTTTGCTTTTACCTTCCACAGCTCGATGGCCACAGGCTGCTGGGGTGGGTTGTCACTGTATATGTCATCCACGGTTTTTCTCCAAAACTCCATTCGCATCAGTCCAATTGTTTTCTCAGAGACTGAGTCCTTAACCTGTAAACAGCATTCAAAAACCTTAATAAATGCACTCTTCCTTCACAGTCTCAAAATCAGTATTTGTGACTGCATAACCACATGATTCAGCCAAAAACGAAGTTTAACTCTGTATATTTGTTTTAATTTTTCCTTGAAGCTATATATCAATCAAATTCTTGTCATTAAGAGGTTCCTAAATAAAACTGCAAATTACTTCCAATATTTTCAAGGTCTGCATTCAAAAATAGGAGATCGTCTTCTAGAAATAAATTGCCAAGAAAAAGAGTGGGGGCAGACAATTAGATTAAAAGAAATTTGATAGATCAACCAGTTGCAGTATGTGGACTTTATCTGAATCCTGATTTGAAGAGAAAGAGAAAACTAGGAAAAATCTGAACACTAGATGTTTAATGATACTAAGGAATTATTAAATTTTTAATGTTGGACAATGGTTTTGTAGTTATTTTTTAAATGAGTTATCTTTTAGAGATACATATGGCAATATTTACAGATGGAAAAATTTATCTGAGACTTACTTCAAAATAACTTGGAGGTGAGGATGGGGTAGGTGGGGAGAGAGATGAAAAATCAAGATTGGCCATGAGCTAGTAACAGGTGGAGCTGGGTGATGGGTTTATGGAAGTTTACTATACTACATTCTCCAATTCTATATATATTCAAAAATTTTCCATAATAAAAACGTTTTTAAAAGTAAGCATAAGAGAAGAAAAACAATCTTCATTAGATTAGTGATGGTAAAATTATGTGTAAGTCTGGAGATGAACCTAGGAAATAGAGCCAGGGGCTTTCTAGAGGAAGCAGTGAAGGAAGTAACGTTTACCAAATGTCTACGAGTGCCAGGCCCTTTGCTAGGTACTGTCCCAGAGATTATCTGATCTCAGTCCTCACTACATACCCACAGGGTCATTACCAATATACCCATTTACAAATAGAGAAATTATGGCTCAAAAAAGTGGTAGTTTAGGGGCACCTGGCTGGCTCAGTCAGCTGAGCGTCTGATTCTTGATTTTGGCTCAGGTCATGATCCCAGGATCAAGCCCCACATTGGGCTCCATGCTGAGCGTGGAGCCTGCTTATGTATTCTCTCTCTCTCTCCCTCTCTCTCTCCCTCTACACCCCTCCCTCATCTGATCCCTCTCCCTCACTCACAAACTCTAAAAAAGAAAAAAAAGGAGTAGTGTATCTTATGCTGTGCACACTCACAACTCATAACGGAACCAGAAGGACTTGCAAAAGATTATGGGGGAGGGGAGTGGTTGACTACAAAGGGGCACGTGAGGGAATTTTTTGGGTTGATGGAATTGTTCTTTTTCCATGACCACAATGGTGAACGCATGACTCTACGCACGTTTCAAAACCTATAGAACTGAACACCACAAAAAGTGACTTTTACTGTATGTCCATTTAAATAAATTTATTCATTCACAAAGTAATTTTTAAAAAGAAAATTATTATACCATCTCCCCACTACTGATTAAGAATGGTCTTGTTAGATTCAGACAGGAGTAACCAATGCATGCTAAATCTAGGAGGTAAGGTTTTTTTCAAGACAGAATTGACATATACTAGTTTCAGGTGTACAACATAACTTGATATCTGTATGAATTGTGAATGATCACCACAGTAAGTCTCCATTAGCATATGCAGTTACTAATCCTTTTCTTCTTGTGATGAGACCTTTAAGATCTACTCTCTTAGCAACTTTCAAATATATAATATAGTCACCATGCTATATATTACAGCCTCATAACTTACTTATAACTGGAAGTTTATACTTTTTGATCACCTTCACCCATTTCTCTTACACCCACGCCCTATCTCTGCAACCACCAGTCTAATCTATGAATTTTGGGAATTTTTTGGTTTTTTAGATTCCACATGAGTAAGATCATATATTTGTCTGACTTATTTAGCATAATGCCCTCAAAGTCCATCCAACTTGTCACAGATGGCAAGATTTCCTTCTTTTTTATGGCTGAAAAATGTTCTAATGTATATTTACACATTTTCTTTATCCATTCACCTATCAACAGATACTTAGGTTGCTTCTGTATCTTGGCTACTGTAAATAATGCTGCAGCGAACAAGGGGGTGCAGATATCTTTTCAAGTCAGTGTTTTCATTTTCTTCAGATAAATATCCAGAAGTGGAATTGCTGGGTCATAGGGTAGTTCTATTTTTTTTTTTTAATTTTTTTTTTTTAACGTTTTTATTTATTTTTGAGACAGAGAGAGACAGAGCATGAACGGGGGAGGGGCAGAGAGAGAGGGAGACACAGAATCGGAAGCAGGCTCCAGGCTCTGAGCCATCAGCCCAGAGCCCGACGCGGGGCTCGAACTCACGGACTCACGGACCGTGAGATCGTGACCTGAGCTGAAGTCGGACGCTCAACTGACTGAGCCACCCAGGCGCCCCGGGTAGTTCTATTTTTAATTTTTTGAAGAATCTCCTTACTATTTTCCATGGTGACTGCACCAGCTCACATTCTTACCAACAGTGTACAAGGGTCCCCTTTTCTCCACATCCTTGCCAACGCTTGTTATTTCTTGTGTTTTTGATTCCAGTCATTCTAACATGTGTGAGGTGATATCTTGCTGTGGTTTTGATTTGCATTTCCCTGATGTTAGTTGTATTGAGCAACTTTTCATGTACCTGTTGCCCATCTAGGAGGTAAATTCTGATGAGGATCATGGTCTTAAAATGTCTACTCACATTTAACAAGGAAAAAATATTAATATTTTGACTGTGACCAAAATTAGTATCACCAATAAGAGACAGATGGATATTTCATACCTCCTTATGATTTGCTGAAAAGGACATACATCACTTAGTAGTATTAGACTAGGAATGCATAATATGACAAAAAACAAAACAACTCCAAATGAGAAACATTCTAATTTTTAAAAGTATTTTAAAAATAAAAAATAAAAGGAAAAGTATTGTTTTAAAAATGTCAATGTCATAAAAGACAAAGGCTGTGAAAATGTTCCAAATTAAAGGTTAGAGATATGAAAATTAACGCAATACATGATCCTAGATTGGCTCCTGTACAGAAGGGGAAAAAATGCCATAAAGGACATTGGATCATTTGACAAAATTGGAAACCAGACAGATTAAACATTGTATAAACACCAAATTTACTCAAATTGATTACTGTGGTTACATAAGAGAATATTCTCACTTGTGAAATACATACTCAAGATTAAAGGGATAAGGGCCATGGGTAGTGAAGATACTCTAAAATGATTCATAGAATGAAATATATAGACAAAACGACAAAGCATGTGTGGCAGAATACTAACGAAAGGGTCTATGGGTATTTTTTGTACTATTCTTACCTTTGTGTGTGTGCAATTATTTCCACATGAAAAGTTATTTTTGTTAATGGTCTTGGTGGTGGGTGGGTCTCTTAGTAATGTTTAGTATTCAGATCCCGGTGGTATATGGTCTATTCTCAATAAATATCAAGAGTAATCTTTTAAAAATGTGACCAAGCTTTGATGTCCTTTTCTGCTCAGAACCTTCCAATGGTTTCCCATCTCCGAGTAAAAGCCAAAGTGACTGCACTGGTCTCCAAGACCTTGCCTTTCGGGCCCAGATACCTCTAACCTAACCTCCCATGCCCTTCCTCCCTCATCTGCTATACCACACTGGCCTTTTATCAGGTACATTTGCACCTCAGAGCCTTTGTACTTCCTGTTCCTTCTGTGTAGAATACTCTTTGCTCACATACCTTACTCCCTTGCCTCCTTCAAATCTTTGCTCGAATGCTACCTTCTCAGGTTTTTCCTGACCACTGTAAAATCAGAACCCCTGCAACACCAAGCCTTCCCCATCCCCCTTAATTTTTTTTTCCATAGTACTTGCTTCTATCTGATACATTACACAGTACTTGTTTTGTTCCTTGAGTACATGGGCTTTATATGTTTTATTCAGTGTTATACTCCAGGATCTAAAACAGTACCTAGCATATCTGAGATAATCAAATACTTATTGAATGAATGAATGAATGAATGAACAAGACTGTGTGTGTAAAGCAGCAGCAAAACACTCCTACAAGGTGACAGACAATTCAGGGAGAACCCTAATGGTTTGTTCATTAAAAATGGAATTGTAATCACTGTAAAGCGATAATGGAAGATCACAATGGGGACTCTTTACTGCTACACTGTGCTGAAGATGCAGATGTTCAGTTTATGCCTGAAAAAGGATAAGGTAAAAAAAAAAAAAAAAAATGGACTCGTGACATCTAGAAAGACACCAACAAAAATACAGCCAGAATCTATCAGACTGTCTGCAGATTCAGTGTCTCACCTCAGTTGTGCCTCAGTGCTCTACTCACATCCTTTCACTCCTTCCTAGCTCACTTCCTATCCTATCCTATCCACTGGAGAAGCCCTGCCAAAATTTGCACTTTCTTTGAGATTTCAAACCCTCCCCTGCTCCCTCACTCTTAATGTCTGAGCCCTCCATCTAATTTACTGAGAAGACCAAAGCCACACCACTTCAACTCCCACATTTCCATCCTCCAATTCATGTTACGTCAGCCCATGATCTTTCATTCTAAGAAAAAGAAGGCTCTTTCCTTCCTTTGTAATTTTTTAGACAAAAGCGAGTTAGTATGATCTAAGACCTGGGTTTGCTATAATTACTTCTATTGCCTACTTCACGTTAAAGCTAAAACGTCATTTAAAAAGTGCTTTGAAAACTGCTATAAACAGTGAGACTGTGATTAACCTACTCAACTAACAAACATAAATGTTAATTGCATAGTTTTATAATAACCTTAGATAAAAGAAATTAAAATTCCAGAATGGTAGTTCCAGAATCGTTAAGTTTGTTAGCTAGTTTATTTTTGGAATTTAATTGATAAGCCTAACTAGAAGAAGGACAAAGAAATCACCAGCGGAGACCTTAAACACATCCAGCATATAAATTATAACTATATTTCTTTATTGTTCAGCATTAAATATTTTCACTATTTTTGCAAATAATTTTTGAAGGTATTTAATACCAGCCTGAGCCAGTTCCACATTGAAGGCCCTCAGTGCAAAGGCAGAGCTTCTGGAGTCTGCAGGGAGCAGCAGGGAGCACAAATAGCCTTCGTAGTCTCGTTTCCTACAACAAATAGGCAAAAAAAAAAGACCCTTACTTTTCACGTTCTAAACTGTACACACAAAAAAAACGCTGACCAGAATTAGTCCGGCTTCAGCTCAGGTCACGATCTCACAGTTTGTGAGTTCGAGCCCCATATCGGGCTCTATGCTGACCGCTCTGACCCTGGAGCCTGTTTCAGATTCTGTGTCTCCCTCTCTCTCTGACCCTCACCCGTTCATGCTCTGTCTCTCTCTATCTCAAAAATAAATAAAAACGTTAAAAAAATTTAAAAAAAGAGGCCTGAAATTTCTTACTTATTTCTTTATAATTACAAAAATGTATCTGCCCCCAATCCCAGACCAGTTAAAAAGAAATAATCTCTATTATTTTTACTTATGTAGTACTTATAATTTTTTTTAAATTTTAATGTGTTATTTATTTTTGAAAGAGAGTGAGAGAGACAGAGCACGAGTGGGAGAGGAGCAGAGAGAGAAGGAGACACATAATCTGAAACAGGTTCCAGGCTCTGAGCTGTCAGCACAGAGACTGACACGGGGCTCAAACTCACAAACTGGGAGATCATGACCTGAGCTGAAGCCAGATGCCCAACCAACTGAGCTACCCAGGTGCCCCTATAGTACTTATAATTTTAATTGTCTCCAAGTCACTTTGGTTTTGGTAAGAATTCAAATGAGCTACTGAGGTGGACTACTCAAGAAAGTAATCCCAGCTAGTAATGGTATGAACTCACAGTTTGTTTGTTTATTTGTTTTAAGTTTATTTATTTATTTTGAGAGAAAGAGTGCACACATGCAGGGGAGGGGCAGAGAGAGGGAGAGAGAGAATACCAAGCAGGCTCCACATGGGCAGGACAGAGCCCAAAAAGGGGCTCAGTTTCACAAACCATGAGATCATGACCTGAGCCAAAATCAAGAGTCAGACACTTAACCAACTGAACGACCCAGGCACCTCTTTAATACATAGATAAAGACACAGATAAGACACAAAAACAGAAAATAATATAGGAGTGTGGGTGTGTGTGTATATTTATGTTTCCTAGCAGCATCTGCTGAGAGAACATGGAAGCAATGATGTCTCCTAAGCCCCCAGTATCAGCGAACACACCTAACACCTAGACCTTTGGTTTCTAAATACCATTCTCTACTGAAAGAAACGAGGGCTCATTGGAGGAATGACTAAGTCCAGGGCCGGGGCAGGAAAAATACCAGATAGGCCAGAGACATCTTGAGCAGAAAGTAATGAAACGTTCAGAGTAGAGGGACTTATCAAAACAACAAAGAAACTGGCCTGACAGGGGCACCTGTGTGGCTCAGTCGGTTGAGCGTCCAACTCTTGATTTTGGCTCATGTTATAATCCCAGGGTCACAGGATCAAGCCCTGCATCCATCCGGCTCTGCAGTAAACATGGGGCCTACTTGAGATTCTGTCTCCCTCTGCCCCTCTCCCCCATCCCGCTCATGGTCTCTCTCTCTCTCTCTCTCTCAAAAATTAAAAAAAAAAAATGTTTTAATTAATTTTAAAAATAATTAGAAAGAAAAAGAAACTGGCCTGACAAAGTTCCCATTCGCCAAGTCTGAGTCAATCTGAGCATCAAAAAAATAATGATAGTAACATTGTAATAGAACACCATAAGCCCATACCAATATAAATAAATGTATGAATGAATAGGAAGGGAAGGGAAAAACCTGACAACCATACAATGCCAACTGATAAGTCTAGAAGACATGATGAAATATTTTTTAAGTCATCATTTGATAACAAAGTAATTGAGTCAGACAAAAATCATCAATAAAGGTCTTAAAATGTTAAATGGGTAAAAGTTTGATAGAATATTTACATATGCTGTGAAGTATCTCCTCACAAAACACGTATTACTAATTAACATTCTTTTCCTTTGTGTACACATTTAGTTGTATTGTAACAAAGCAACTTGTACACTTTTACCTTTTAAAACTGAACATCATCATTCCTTTCCAGTGAAACAAAAAGAAAATTTAAAAGTAAACAGGAACAAAATGACAATAGAGAATGTCAATTCCAATAAGATCTTACAGGTTCTGCTGATTCTCCCATCGAGTGGCAGGGCTCAAGGCATCATTAGGAGAGAATTTTATTTTAAAAGTGTCTTCAGGGGCACCTGGGTGGCTCAGTCAGTTAAGCATCCGACTTCGGCTCAGGTCATGACCTCACAGTCTGTGAGTTTGAGCCCCGTGTCAGCTCTGTGTTGACAGCTCAGAGCCTGGAGCCTGCTTTGGCTTCTGTGTCTCCCTCTCTCTCTGCCCCTCTCCCATTTGTGCTCTGTCTCTCTCTGTCTCTCAAAAAGAAATAAATCTTAAAAAGAAAATAAAAAATAAAAAGTGTCTTCAACTGCAAGGATGTTAAACATCCTAGTTAAACATGCCAAAGGAGAAGCCATGTTGCCAAAATGCCCACTTAAACCCACCCAAAATCTCAAACCCTTTGCTGACCTTCTATAACCCCATTTTTAAAGTTTTTTTTCTTTCTTTATTATTTTTTTTAATGTTTATTGATTTTTTGAGAGACAGAGTACGAGTGGGGGAGGAGCAGACAGAGAGGGAGACACAGGATCCGAAGCAGGCTCCAGGCTCTGAGCTGTCAGCACAGAGCCCAATGCGGGGCTCCAACCCATGAATCACAAGATCATGACCTGAGCCGAAGTCCAACGCCTCACCGACTGAGCCACCCAGTTGCCCCTTTTTTTTCCTTTTTTCCCCTTTTTTTTAAACAAGAGAAAGTAGACAGATACATGTAGGTAAATGCTAACTATCCATATTCACACAGAGACACAGTGTAATCTCCGAGCCCAATATACACTAATATTCTCATTAACTAAATTTACAAGGGAGAAACCCAGAAGATACCTTCTCAACCAAGTAATAAAAGGTTCGCACCACAGAAATAGGGTAATCAACATCATGTGCTTCCTGAAATGATAGTGAGAAAAGCACAGCATATTCCTGTAATATTCCTGCCAAAAAGGTATAAATCATAAGGAAACATTAAATAAACCCAAACTGAGAGAGATTCTACACAGTAACTGGCCTGCTCTCTTCAAAAAAATGTCACACTCATGAAAAATAAGGAAAGACTGAGAAATTGTTTCAGCCTAGAAAAGAGTAAAGAGATTTGACAACTAAATGTAGCATATGATCCTAGATACATGAAAGACATAATTGAATAATCAGCAAAATTTGAATGGAGTCTGTGGATTTGACAGTAAATTGGATCAATTTTAATATCCTGATTTTGTTGATTGTACTATAGTTATATGGGAGAGGAACCCTGGGTTAAGAAATACACACTAGGGGCACCTGTGTGGCTCAGTCGGTTAAGCATCTGGTTAAGCATTTTATGGGCTCAGGTCATGATCTCACAGTTCGTCAGTTTGAGCCCCACGTCAAGCTCTGTGCTAACAGAGCAGAACCTGCTTGGGATTCTCTCTCTCCCTCTCTCTCTGCCCCTCCCCCATTCATGCTCTGGCTCTCTCTCTCTCTCTCAAAATAAATAAACTTAAAAAAAGAAAGAAAGAAAAAGAAAGGAAGGGAGGGAGGGAAGAAGGAAGGAAGGAAGGAAGGAAGACACATATTAAGGGGAGGTAATGGGACATCATGTCCACACCTTATTCTGAAATGTTCAGAATGTTAACAATGAGGTAATTTGGATGAACAGTATACTGGATCTCTGTGTACTATTTCTGTAATTTCTATGTCAATTTGAAATTACTTCAGGGGCGCCTGGGTGGCTCCCATCAGTTGAGTGTCTGACTCTTGATTTCAGCTCAGGTCACGCTCTTGCCCTCATGGGATCAAGCTCAGAGAGGGATGGTGCTCTGCGCTGACAGCACGGGACTTGCTTGGGATTCTCTCTCTCCCTCTCTCTGCCCCTCCCCCACTCTCTCTCCCTCTTTCTCAAAATAAATAAATTTTTTAAAAAAGTAATGAAATTACTTCAAAATAAAAAGTTTAAAACAGCATAGTCCTTATTATATATACATCATAGGATGACTGCCTATTGACAAGGCTACTTTCACTATAATACATTGGAACTTTATTATAACATTATTTCCTATAAAACAGTAAACTAAATAAAGTTAGGTCCAACTTGATTCCATGGAGTTTAGATGCTGAAATTTAGACTACTCCCAGATTTCAACTGGTTCACTTTTTGTTATCTTCCTAACAGAATTTAAACCTCTTCTAGCCACACCCTTCACAATTTCCTCCAACTTCCACGTAAACAAAAGGAAGGGATCACAAGTGACCCTGCTATCACAAAACAGCTCTACTAAAAAATCTCACCATGAGTGGTTTCAGCTACAAAATGGACAGTGTGGGCAAAACAGCTCTCTAATTTATACTTTAATTTTTTTTAATGTTTTATTTATTTTTGAAAGAGAGGGCACAAGTGGGGTAGGGACAGAGAGAGGTGGGGACAGAAGATCCAAAGCAGGCTAAGCACTGAGAGTAGCAAGCCTGATGCGGAGCTTGAACTCACAAACTGCAAGATCATGACCTGAGCTGAAGTTGGACACTCGACTGACTGAGCCACCCAGGCGCCCCGAATTTATACTTTTAAATACATATAGATATGTTTTAAAATTAAATTTTAATATTAAAAGTCTCTGAACGTCAAAAGTGTTTAAAACACTCAGAAATTAATATGAAACAGAGAGAAAACACTGAATAGCAATCAAGATTACAATCTTAATTTCTATCCAATTAGCTGACAGAAGTGATATCCGCTACATCTATTTCCTAATTTCCAAAATGAGGCTTGATAACCTACCTGTTTCATATCTCCTAAAAATAACCAATATGTGAAGTACATCAGGTTTCTTACAGGGAAATGAAAAATGAAGATATACTAGTATGGTAACAACCTTTGGGAAATAAGATACTCTACACAAATAAGGGTTTCTCTGTAAAGTTGTTGTGTTCTGTGTTGTGTGTGTGTGTGTGTGTGTGTGTGTTTAATTTTGGTTGGAAATTTTTCTAACAATATTACCAACTTCTTTATATTGAGTAAGATATACTGATTACTTAACCATTTTTTCATCACTCAGGATCAGTGTTATAAATACTGATTACTGGTATACAAGGATATCTTAAGTAGCCAACCAAGGTCTAATTATTGAACTCTTTCAGATAGAAATGCCACACTATGACGGTTTTATACAGCAATAGGGCATTTCATTCATTCACTAATTACAACATTTATTCAGGGCCTGCTATGCGCCAGCACTGTCTAGACACTGAAGATAGGTATAGACCTCAGTCTGGTAGGGAGAGACAGACATATGATAAATAAGCATATCTGCTGTCAGGACTGCTGTGCTATTTCCATGGACCTGTGCCACTGAAGCACAAAAAAGTGGTTCTCCAATGAGGTAGAGGGAGGATGGAAAACAGGTGCACTGTCAGACATCTTCACTAACATCTCCTTACCCCTTTATATAATTCCAAAGCCTGAGGCAGGCTTGGGGTTCCTCAAAACAAGCCCCAAGATGCCTATGTAAATTAGGTTTGAGATATTCCCAGGAACCTAGATTCCTAGCAGAGCTCTGGATGGCTAACCCGAATTTCTGGCCTGGTATCTTTTCCAATATTTGGAAGCCTTGCATAAGATACATGTCCAAAACGACCTCGCATGAATAATTTCAGAGGCCAAATTTTTCAAAGATTAATGGACAATCTGAAGCCAGAAAGTGCAGTCTTCCTTTCAAGTTTCATTTTGTTTTTGAATGAAACTACTATTGTGCGTTTGTTATGTACAGCATTTTTACATACATCATCGCATTTAACCCTCATAACCAGGCTATAACGTAGGAGTAGAAATTTACAAAAGAGCAAATAGCTGAATTTTAATGCAACTTTCCCAAATGATGAACCTAGGATTAATAAATGCAGATGAAGTATGCCTGTGAAATCCAGGCTTTTTAATAAATCACTAGTCAGAAGGCTCCATTCCACTCAAATATCTACATAGACACACTAAGTATCTGCCCATTTGTGAATACATATTTGAGAAAACTGTCATGTGATACCCATAAACTATTACTAAAAGAATAGTATAATAACTATATATACATATACTATAACATAGTGATGATACTATTACTTCAATATAGTAATACATAAGAAATTAGGAAGAGTGATTATTCACCTCTGGATAGATTAGTTAGGACGCTCCTGGTGTCAAAAATTGCCCTGAACAAGTAAGTGGATATGGGCGGTATACATTTTGATAACTTGTGTTTATCAAAAAATTATACTTTAAAATATATAAAAATGTGTGTAACTTTTTAGGAATTTTGGCTTATTGCTCTGATTTCCACTATTGTTATCTTGTTTCCCCTGTAAGTAATCCACAAATAGGGCAGAAACATTATTTTAAAAAGTGATTAAAAACAAAACAAAATGCTGAAATGCATGAGAATTCTGTTGTTATGCTACATTTTGCTAAAATTGAATATAAAAAATTTGGATTTACTAGTCCAGTCAAATCCAAGGTAGCTTAATTATCCTAGCATTTCCCAGAAGTTCTTCAGACCAGGTACTTTTTTGAGCCTTTCACCAAGGTTATAAGTCAAAGGCGGCAGAAGGGCACCAGAGGCTAAGCCATTGATCTTTGCAGTCAGGCATAATTCGAAAACTGGCCCCTGCCCAGACTCACTAGGTCACCTGGTGACCTGATTCTTCTAATGATTCCGCGCATGATTAACAGCGACTGCCATGCGCCAAGTCCTTCCGGTGTTATCAAGGCTGAACAAAATTGTCATTAGGCCCTAACTTCATGATACTATTCTACTCAACCTCTGGTAAATTCCCTTATCTCTCTAAACCTTCGTATCTTCATCCATTAAAAAAGATAATAATGGCTTATACTGTACTAACTGTGCCCTTGCTTTGTGCCAGGCACTGTTCTAAACGCGTTAATCCTCATAACCCTAAACGGTAGGTCTACATTTGTGCATCACAATCTGTAAAGAAGATTAAGTAAACTACTTGTACTTTGCATAGTGCCTGACACAGAAGAACTCACTTAGGTAAAAATTACCAGTCGTCCGTCAAACTTTTACAAAGCTGTGCATGCAGTAGGTTTAGGTAAAAATTAAGGTTCAGTCAAGGTGACAGACGAGAAGTTTTGCCACGATTTCGTGGCCTGCGCGAAAGTTCCGGTGGCCTCAGTCCCCGCCAACCGGCTCGCCCCGGCCAGCCCCGAGTCCCGCCGCGCCCACCCGGGTCCCTCCGGGCCACTCCCGGACCACCTGCCAGCGCAGGCCGGGCTCGCTCACCGCAGCAGCTCCATGCAATAGCGGTCGGTGCCCGAGGCGCCCGATCCGCTGGCCGCGGCCACGCTCCGCCCGGACCCCGCGAGCCCCGGGAGCCGCCGCGCACGAGCCCACAGGCCCCGGGGCGGCCGGCGGCGGCACAGGCCAGTAACGCCGAGCCGCAGCGGGCCGCAGGTGGAACCCAGCACGGAGGCCGCCATGACACCGACGCCGCGTGCCCTCCGACCCCGCCACGCCTCCTCAGGTCCACCCGCCCACTTCTCAGCGGCGGGCTGACGGCCTGGGGACGCCGCTCGGAAGGGAGCCAGGTGTCGCTGTGCTCCTCTGCATCTGGGTCGTCGCCGCCGCGCTCTTCTGCTTTGTGGGTTCCAGAAAAGCCCCGCCGAAATCGGCGGACCCCACGCTGTCTCTCCTCCTTCCTTCCGGGTCCTTCTGAAGATGTATTTATCAAGGTAGGAGGATAGAGAATATTTTATTTGACAGTTTACTACCTTAATTTATAACTTTTCAGTATTCACATAGTATGTGAGCCTCCTTTGGTACTCTTACCCGCAGTCTATCAAATATTAAAGCTGGGTCTAGTTGCCATGACCTGACCTGGTCCAAGCCATCCATCTCTGCCTACCTCTGGATCCCAGTGATACCTCCTGCCTCCCAGATTTGCCCGGTCTATTCATGCAGTAGCCAGGCTGGTTCTTTCTAAAGTGTACATCCGGGGGTGCCTGGGTGACTCAGTCCGTTGAGCGACCGACTTCAGCTGAGATCATGATCTCACCGCCCTGAGTTCGAGCCTCAACGTTGGGCTCTGTGCTGACAGCTAAGAGCCTGGAGCCTGCTTCGGATTTTTGTCTCCCTCTCTCTGCCCCTCCCCTGCTCTCACTCTATCTCGCTCTCTCAAAAATAAATAAACATAACATAAAAAAAAAAAAAAGTGTACATCCGATCATGATCCTTGCTTGCTTGACAGCCTTTACTACTCATTGGATAAAGCCCTTCCATGATATATGCCCTCTATTTACTTTTCAGCCTCAACCCTATTTGCATTTGTGACTCCAGTTTAATGTTTCTCCTTAAACCCAAAGGAGTGTATGCATGGTCCTACCAACTCTCTCCAATTAACCCTGCTTTGGTTTTATTGCCAAGACTGCCTCTGCAGCCTATGCAGGACCTCAGTCCCTCCTTCATAATGTTCTCTTCTCTCTCTTTAGCTCTGACAGACACACACTATTAGTGTTTTTGATACCACAACTTAAGCCTGATATGTAAAAGAAAAAAAAAATCATGCATCTACATCTCTAGTTCTTTATTTTTAAAAATTTTTTTCAATGTTTTTTATTTATTTTTGGGACAGAGAGAGACAGAGCATGAACGGGGGAGGGGCAGAGAGAGAGGGAGACACAGAATCGGAAACAGGCTCTAGCCTCCGAGCCATCAGCCCAGAGCCTGACGCGGGGCTCGAACTCACAGACCGCGAGATCGTGACCTGGCTGAAGTCGGACGTTTAACCGACTGCGCCACCCAGGCGCCCCTACATCTCTAGTTCTGATCTCCTGCCCAGCTGGAATTTTCCATCTGGACATCTTGCCATGACTTCAAAGTCTAACTCCCCCTTTTTAGTTTCTTTATTTAACTGGACAGTAATTCCCTTCTCACAACCAGGGGAAGTACTGTGGAGTCATCCTTCTGTCTTCCCTCTTCTATATCTAATGTAATGTGACTGATCAGGTCCATCAATTTCTTTTCCTTTACATGCTCACATACTTGGTTTTGTAGCTGATAACAAAACCTGGATTCAGATCCTGGTCCCACTTCCTACTATCTCTGCGACCTTTGGTGACAGATTTACCTTTTCTTGTGCCTCAGATACTTGCCCTACGAAATGGAAATAATAATAAAACCTACTTCATAAGGTTCTTGTACAAACTAAATGAGCTGATGTATTTAAGGCACCTAGGCAGTGTCTCGCCCGTAAATAGCACTCAACACAAGTCAGCTATGTACGGAAAACATTAAGAAAGACTTTTTAGGGGCACCTGGGTGACTCAGCTGGTTGAGTGGCCAATTCTTGATTTCATCTCAGGTCATGATCCCAGGGTCGTGGGATCGAACCCTGCATCAGACTCCATGCTGAGCTTGGAGCCTGCTTGGGATTTTCTCTCCCTCTGCCCCTTTCCCCAGCTCCCACACACTCTCTCTCTCTCTCTAAAATATAATTTAAAAATTAAAAAACAAAAGAGTTTAAAAGGAGCAAAACGATTGTGTCCCAATGGTAAACTAGACATTGTTCAGGTTATTTGAGTCTAAGAATTCTTGGTGCCTTTCATCATCTTTGAGCTATTTTACATTTCTCTAAGTTACAGAATATTGACAACAGTGCACATTATTCTTGTCCATAAACATACAAATTATGTTCATAGGAGTTTCAGTTGATTATTATTCTATGGATATTGACCAGTTTCGTATGTGTTAAGCAGATTTACTTAAGCATTCCTGACTGCCCATATAGTCTGGTACTTTGATTATTTCTTTGAATTGATTGCAACGTCTTACTGGTTCCCACACTAACTAATGAGTTAAATGAAAAATTTTTTTAATATTTTATTTGTTAAGTAATCTCTACACCCAACATAGGGCTCAAACTTAACAACCCCAAGATCAAGAGGCACTCTTTAAATGAAATTTTTGACATGTCTTCATTTTATAGCTGTATGAGAGTCATGTTTCTACAGTTTTGTTAAAAACTATTCTTTAACAGCTACCATTAGCTTTTATTAACTTATCTTCTATTTTATTTCCTTTACCCAGTTTCATATCTGTCTGATGGACATATTTAGTTTTCTCACTTCCAGGCCAATCAATCTGTATTGAAAAATACCATTTCTAGTAATCACAAATTAATGCAAATCAAAGTCATGCATACTAAAAGTGTTATGAGCCTATAGATACATAAACTTTAAGGCAGAATTCCAATTAATGGAAGTAGAGGAAAAATTAAGGACTTTTAAAATTATGCTGTGGATAACACACTGTCACCAACTAACATTTATAAGAACATCTATTATTTGCTAATCTTGAAATTAATGTTTTTTTAAGTTTATTTCTTTTGAGAGAGAGAGAGAGAGAGCAAGCAGGAGAGGGGCAGAGAGAGAGGGAGACAGAAAATCTCAAGCAGGCTCTGCGCTGTCAGAGTAGAGCCCAATGGAGGGTTCAAACCCACAAACCCATGAGATCATGACCTAAGCCAAAACCAAGAGTCAGACGCTCAACCAACTGAGCCACCCAGGTGCCCGTTGAAATTAATTTTTTAGAGTTATGAGCACATAAAATATTTACTTAGTCTAATTACTTGATATCAAAACGAATATATTTGAAATAGGCATACACTTTCATTCAGTCAAGGTTGCAATCAAGGCAAAATCTCAGTACTTAACTCCAAAATTGACTTTTATAAGTAAATAACCACAGAGGCACAATTTGTTAACTTGGCCTTTAGCTGTGACAGTTGCTCACTATATCCTTTCTGAATATATGACTCTCCATGGTGAGATGTTCCATCTGTGTAATTATGGATGAAATATAATAACATTTCTTTCCAAGCTTTAGCTCAATAAAGATTGTCCTGTGGTTGATTGCTATATTTTAAAGAGCTATGCCTTATTGTCCCATAATATTTCTCCCCCTCTCATTTTTTTCATGGCCTCTGCCAAGAAGTGAGTTTCATTCCTTCTGTTAAAAGTCAGTCTGGCATTTTGGCTTTTACATGACACCTTGAGCATCTAAATGGTCTGGGAAGGTCTACACCAGACCACAGCTGGTTAAATCTCCCAGGATAAAAATACTCCACACACTTTCTCCTCCTTCTCCAAGGCCCTCAGGGATCAACTGACTTCTTGGTCCATTTTGTTTTGTTACATGTTTTTCGTTTTATATATATATGTATATATATATATATATATATATATATATATATATATATATATCTCCACACACACACTATATATATATATTTATGTATATATATATATAATATATATATAGTATATATATACATACATACATACACACATTTGCCTATATATTTTAGACTTCTTTTAATGATATATATGTATATACTTTATATTCTTTAATTATACACACACACATATTCTTTAATGCTATACATATATATGATTAAAGGAAATATGGAAAATATAGGCAAATGTAGGGGGAAAAGTCATGCTAAAACCAATAATTCAAACAGTTACTGTTTACATTTTGGTATTAGATCTAACCTTTTCTCTGTGCATAGGCTTTTTGCTTGTTTTTATATATTGCCTCTATAATATTATTTGAATAGCCAAACATGGTCATAAACATTTATTATGTTATTATTTCATTCATTCTAAAGCATTTATTGAAAGTCTATTATGTTCCTACACTGTACCAGGAACCAGGATTCTAGGGTAAGCAAATAGACATGGTCCATGTCCTCAAAGAGCTTTATTCTTTTTTTTTTTTTTAATTTTTTTTTTAACGTTTATTTTTGAGACAGAGAGAGACAGAGCATGAACGGGGGAGGGTCAGAGAGAGAGGGAGACACAGAATCTGAAACAGGCTCCAGGCTCTGAGCTGTCAGCACAGAGCCCGACGCGGGGCTTGAACTCACGGACCGCAAGATCATGACCTGAGCCGAAGTCGGACGCCCAACCGACTGAGCCACCCAGGTGCCCTGAGCTTTATTCTTTAGTAGTAAAGACATTTACACAAAAAGTCATCACAAATAAATATATAATTACAAAATGTGATAACTGCTATTGTGTTAATGAGGTTATGAGTTCAGCTGCTCAAATTAAGACACAAAATAACAGTGCTGCAGACAAAGTAGACATTGAGTCCTCTGGCAGTTTGGGTGCAAGCAGTCTCAGGTTGCCTGGAGATTCCAAGATCACTGAGCCCCAGGCTCTTGCAGCCTGCTCATTCTACCATCTGAGGAGTGGAGCCTTCACCTGTACGTCCAGGATGGCCCACTGCTAGTTCCACATGGCAGCCAGCAGCAAGAGTGAAAGCAGAAGGGGCAAGATGCCCTTCTCTTTAAGAGAGTAGTCATTTGGTTTGGCAGGGGAGGCGGGGGGGGGGGGGGGGGGGGGCGGCGGCTCAGTTGGTTGAGCATCTGACTCTTGATTTCAGCTCAGGTTGTGGGGTCAAACCCCATGCCAGGCCCCGTGCTGAGTGTGGAACCTGCCTAAGATTTTCTCTCTCTCTCTTTCCCTCTCCCTCTGAGAGGGAGTGTTTGCTGTCTCTCTCTCAAATTAAATAAATTAAATAAATAAGAAGTCATTTCTGGGGCGCCCGGGTGGCTCAGTTGGTTAGGTGACTGACTTCGGCTCAGGTCATGATCTCACAGATCGTGAGTTCGAGCCCCGCGTCGGGCTCTGTGCTGACAGCTCAGAGCCTGGAGCCTACTTTAGATTCTGTGTCTCCCCCCTGTCTCTACCCCTCCCCTGCTCACTCTCTCTGTCTCTCAATAATAAATAAATGTTAAAATAAATTTTTTTAAAGAAGTCATTTCTTTGCCATGGCATATAGCAATGCATGTGCTTCATTAAGCATTAACTAATAAGAGTTGCAGTGAGTCTAATTTCAAATTTCATAGTGGTGATGAACATGATATATTAGATATTTACAAAACTATTATGTGATATGAAAACATCTGTGATTTCATTTGGTGACAAGATCATAGTTACTGCTAATACTTTTATGCTTCATTGCCTGTATTCCTAATTGAAGCAAATGCTAAATTTCCATTAGCCATTCATGAAAACACAGATGTAATTTTTTTCCCATTCCAGTTCACCGACTCCATGAATTCCGTGCACAACTTCCTTGGGTTAAGAATCTCCTGCTTTAAGGGTACAAGCCAGAATCTGCATGTGTCACATCTGCTCATATCGCATTACAGAATTTAGTTTTCTACAAGGGAAGCTGGGAAGTAGTTTTTATTCCAGGCAGCCATGTGCCCAGTTAGAAATCACGGGTCCTATTATTACTGAAAATGAGGAGAATGGATATTGGGGTACCACTAACAAAAAAAAATGAACTTTATACTATGAAAAAATTTAATAGCGAGTCCTAATCCAGATTATGGAGTCAGGAAAAGTATCTCTGAGAAAGTGCAGTTAAACAGAGATATGAAATATGATAAATAATAATAATAATAGTGCCAAACCTGTTACTTATTGAGTGCTTACCACGTGCTGGGCATTCTTCTAGTGTGCTGCCCATATTAATTCCGTCTCACAACAACCATGCTCAGTTCAGGGGGACTGTTCAGGTTTTAGCCCTGAAAGTCCTGTATCCCGGGAAACCCCTCGGTCTAGGGAAGACTGGATGGCTGCCACTGTGTTGGTGCTATTGTTGTCATCCCCATTTTATGGAAAAGGAAACCAAAACATGAAAATGTTAAGTAAGTTGCCCAAAATTACACAGCTAGTATTTGGCAGAGTCAGGATTTACATCTGGGAAGGTTGCTCCAGTCTACCTGCTTACCTGCTGTGTTAGTTTGCTAGGGCAGCTGTAATGAAGTACCATAGACCAGGTGGCTTAAACAACAGAAGTTTATTTTCTTACAATTCTAGAGGCTAGAAGTCCAAGATCAAAGTGTCAGCAGGGTTGATTTCTTCTGAGGCTTCTCTCCTTGACTTGTAGATGGTCACTTTCTCCCTGTGTTTTCACATGCTCTTTCCTCTATATCTGTGTCCTCATATTATCTTTTATAAGGACACCAGTCATTGGATTAGGGCCCACCCTAATGACCTTATTTTACTTTAATTGTGTCTTTGGAAACTTTATCTCTAAATAACAGTTACATTCTGAGGTACTGGAGGTTCGTTAGGACTTCAACATATGAATTTGGGGGAAACACAATTCAAGCCCATAACAACTACGGCATTCTGCTACCAGGCGAAGAGTGTGTGTGTGCGTGGAGGTGGGGCTAGTGTTCCACAAAAGAAAACTGCATGTGCACAAGCCCCGAATCAGTAAAGGGTCCGGTGCATTCAAAGAGTGAAAGCCTTGCAGCTGGCATTTACCGAATGTGCAGGAGGGTGGACCACGTGAAAATGGAGAGGTAAGCAGGAACCTTGGTGCTGTGATCTTTTGTAGGCCAAGTTGAGAATTGAGGATTTTAAGTGCACAAGGAAGGCCCTGGAGGGATTAAAGCAGGGGTTTGGCCTAATCCAAAAACTCAGATTTTAGAAGACAGCTCTGGTGCGTATTTGGAGAATAGACTGGAAGCAGGAGGACTGGTTAGGAGCTTCTGCTTGGAGCCTGGGCCAGTGTTGTTGGGGACGTGGACAGGTGTGGCAGTGGAGATGGAGAAAAGTGGGTGAATATCATGTGGTGAAGGTAGCACCAGCGGAACTTGCTGATGCACAGAAGGGGTCAGAGAAAGGATGCTTCCTGCTTCCTCCACCTGGCAGAACCCTTTTTGTACATGTATTCCCCTTCCTCCCTTAGAAGAGCCAGGTACCATCCTCAGCCCACAGACGTACATCTTACAAAGGAACCTAAGCGTGGTATTTCCACTCCCATCACCAGTGATTGGTCCAGGCCAGTGCATGTTTCCCTGCTCTGGTCAATGACACTGAAGAAAAAGTCTACTGTGGGGCTTCTGAGAAATTTGCCTCAGTAATAAAGGTACAATGTACAATTTCACTTATGAAATATTATTGCCAAAAAGGTTTAACAGAAGTCTAATTAAGCTTCTAAATATAATTTTGAAGTTCACAAGAAATATAAAGATAAGAGGAACAAGATAAATGGCATCATGAGGAAATATATCAGAATAATTCAAAAGAAAAACACAATGTCATGAGAAATGAATTGGGGGAATGTTCTAAATTTTAAAAGACCAAAGAAATATCACGGCACCTGGGCAGCTCAGTCAGTTAAGTGTCCGACTTCAGCTCAGGCCATGATCTCACTGTTTGTGGGTTCGAGCCCCGCATCGAACTCTGTGCTGACAGCTGAGAGCCTGGAGCCTGCTTCAGATTCTGTGTCTCCCCCTCTCTCTGCCCCTCACCTGCTTGCACTCTGTCTCTCTCTCTCTCTCTCTCTCTCAAAAATAAATAAACTTAAAAAAAAAAAAAAAGACCAAAGAAATATAAAACCAAATGCAGTGTATGCAACTTGATTGGATTCTGGTTTGAAAAAGATAAGCTATAAAATATATTTTAGGGACTAATGAGGAAATTTGAACATAGACTGTATATTAAGTGATATTAGGGAGTTACTGTTAATTTGTCTTAGGTATGCTGTTGTTGTGGATCTTTAGGAGACATATATATTCTTAGGAAATACAGGCTGAATCATGTAGGTGTACAGTGTCATGATGTCTGCAACTTACTGTCAAATGATACAGGAAAAAGAGTGAAGGTGGGAGGCTAAGCAATTGTGCCGTGTGGCAAATGTCATCAGTTGTTGAATCTAGGTAGAATGTATATGGGTCGCCATTGTACCACTCCCAACTTTTCTGTACATTTAAAATTTTTCAAAATGAAGAGATGAGGGGTCAGAGAGACACAAGGAAGACACATACCTCTTCTTCCTCTGGATGTTGTCAGTTTTGAATGTGATGCTCGTGACTGAAGCAGCCATCATGCAGCCATGAGGGAAACTAGCGTGGAGCATCTAGCTGAAATGCTGACCTGGCCCTGGAGCCCTGCTGACATTAGCAGTAGATGCATTTTCGGCCATTGGAGCTGCCTTCCTCCTAACTTTCTGTTATGTGAAAGAATCCATATTCCTTACTATTTAAGCATTTTGAGTTGAGCCATTATCTCTAGTGGAGACAGGAAAAAATACTAAAAATAGAGTAGTCAGGGAGGCAGCAGGGAAGCCAGGAGACAATGGTGGTAGAGATATAAATCATAAGTTGTATACAGTTTTGCTCTCTGCTTATCACAGTATAACATGAATTTTCCCATATCATTAAGATTTACTTATGAACATTTTTATTCTTTTGGAATAAGTAATATATTCCTGTGTTAAATATGGCCACAGATTTTTTTGCAGCTACTCTCATCAGAGGTGGTCTATTCCCCACCCCCTTGAAGCTGAGCTGGTTGGGTTTTGTTTTTGGTGTTTTTTTTTAAGCACAGTTAACATACAGTGTTATATTAGTTCAGTTCTACAATACAGTGATTCAACAACCCTGTACATTACTCAGTGCCCAGCACGGTAAGTATAGTCGTCATCTGTCACCATACAACGTTATTACAATATTACTGATTATATTTCCTGTGCTGTACTTTTCATCTCTATATTAATTTATTTTATACAGAAGTTTGTACCTCTTAATCCCCTTTATATATTTCACCCATTACCCCCACCAACCTCTCCTCTGGCAACCACCAGTTTGTTCTCTGTATTAAAGCATCTGTTTAGTTTTGGGGCACCTGGGTGGCTCAGTAGGTTAAGCGTCCGACTTTGGCTCAGGGCATGATCTCGAAGTTTGTGAGTTCAAGCCCAGTGACGGGTTCTGTGCTGACAGTGTGGAGCCTGGAGCCTGTAACCTGCTTCAGATTCTGTGTGTGTGTGTGTCTCTCTCTCTGCCCCTCCCCCACTCATGCGCGCTGTCTTTCTCTCTCTCAAAAATTAAACATTAAAAAAAGAAAATTAAAAGTGGATGTTCCAGCCCCTTCGGATGTACTGCAACCCTGACAACTTCACTGCAACTGCATGAGAGACCCTGTGCCACAGCTCCCCAGAGCCACCCGGCAAAGCGGCTTCCCAATCCTTGGCCCTCAGAAACCCTGAGGTATTAAATATCAGTTGTTTTAGCCCATTAAGGTTTAGGATAATTCATTATATGGCCATGAATACTAATACAGTCATTTCCTTTATTTACATACATATATACAAATATGAACATAGATTCTACTCTCTCCCCACCTTTTCATATAAAAGATAGTATATTGTTCACATTATGACATTAGCATAATTTCTCTTATAGGTATTTCCATAGAAGGCCATAGTGAGTTTCACCAATTTTTTATAGGTACATACTGATTAATTTAACCGGTCTTCTAGTGGGAAACACTTGTTTTTTTTCTATTCATTTCCTGTGACAACTGGCACTGAAATTATTAGCTTTGTACATTACTTTTGTATGCTAATGTATAAATAAATTCCCAGAAGTACAATTTCTGGGTCAAAATTGTGTTTTTGATAGATGCTGCTAAGTTCCCTTGATAAGGTTTATGGCATTTTGCACTCCTACTAGATGTGAGAGAACCCAGTTCTCTCAAAAGTTTTGACATTTTTGCCAATTGGATAAGTTAAAAAGTAGTATTTCAGTATAATTTTAATTTACATTTCTATTATTCAGAGGGAAGATGAGCATTTTTTCATAGTTTTAGAATTACTCTTATATCATTTCCTGTAGACTGTCTTTTCATAAGCTTTGCTCACTTTTCTATAGGTTACAGGCCTTCTGTATTGCTTTGTAGGAGCTCTGTGTACATGAGGGAGATTAGTCCTATGTCTGGGACATAGATCACAACTTTTTTCCCAGTTTGTTGTGGCTTTGACTTTTCCTGTAAAATCTTCCCATGTAGAAATTTTGTAATATATTTGTATTTAGTCAGACTTTATCAATACTTACTTTCAATGCTTCTGGATTTTGAATCATCATTATAAAGACCTTCCCATTAAATTTTTTTTAATTATTGTTTGTTTTCTTCTAGTACTTCTATACTTTTAACTTCTGGGTTTTTTTCTTTCTTGGCTTTTTGTTTGTTTGTTTTGGAGGAAATAAATGTTGCAAAGCATGGATCCAACTTTTTTCTTTCTATCTAGTTCATCATTTATTCATCAGTCCACCTTTTCCCCCTTTGACTTGAGATGCTTCCTCTTTCATGGAATGAACTAATGTATGTGTTTTCTGTGTATACTGTTCCATTTGTCTATTAGTATTCTAGCACTGTACTCTCTTACCTATTGCAAGTTTAAAATATGTTTTCATATGTATCTGGTAATACTGGTTCTTTCTCATTGCTTTTTTTCCCTTGCCAGTATTTTCCTGGCCATTCTTATTTATTTTTCCATTTGAATTTTAGGATCAGTTTTTCTATTAAAAAAATTCTAAAGTTATTTTTTTAGTTATGTTAAATTTATATCTAACTTACAAAAATAGGTATTTTGATTATATTGAGCCTTCATAAACATTTTTGATGACAATGTTATTACTTATCTTACTGATAACACCATTGACTTAACTGTGCTCTTGTTATTTGATCCTTATGTTTTCCCCAATTTTTGATTTTATAAATAATTCTTAGGTGAACCACTGTAGTTGAATCTCTGTGCATATCTGTGATTATTACCTTGTGATAAATTCCTAGAAGTAAAATCACTAGTCAAATGCTGTGAACTTTTGAGACGTCTGACATTGTCACGATTCTTACCAAAGAAATTATGTCTTCCCACAAAATGTGGATGAAAGTCATAGATTTATTAATTCTTTTTAAGAACTTTAATACAGAGCTGTGAACTTTATTTTATTTAATTTGTTTATTTTTATTTGTTTTTGAGAGAGAGAGACAGGGGAGGGGCACAGGGGAGAGTGGGGACAGAGGATCCCAAGTGGGGTCTGCACTGACAGCACTTGAGCCAGATGCAGAACTTGAACTCATGAACCATGAGATCGTGATCTGAATTGAAGTCGGACGCTCAACCAACTGAGCCACCCAAGTGCCCCAGATCTATTAAATTTTTTAACACTCTTCCTATGTTAACATGTCAAAGTGATATCTCACTTTTATTTTTCATTTATTTAATCATCAGTGAAATAGGACATTTTTTGTTTACTACGTATTTATATTTGATTTCTAGTGATTTATTGTCAACATCCTTACTCATTGTTTTTTTTGTTAAAAACCTAGTAGTTTATTTCAAAGTATAATTTTTTTTTCCTTACCCATTTTAATGCTGATGGTCTTAATGTTTTTCTTTTTGATCTGTATGAGCTTTTATATATTAAGGCTCTCAAATCTATTAAGTCTTATATTTGTGTCAACTACGTTAACACTTTATTTTTTGTTGTTTATAATATGGTTTTTTGTGTCAATTTTTTTTTTTTTTTATTTTAAAACACATACTCACTGAGGGGTGTCTGGGTGGCTCAGTCGGTTGAGCGTCCAGCTTCTGCTCAGGTCATGATCTCGCCATTCATGGGTTTGAGCCCCGCGTTGGACTCTGTGCTGACAGCTCAGAGCCTGGAGCCTACTTCAGATTCTGTCTCCCTCTCTTCCTGCCCCTTCCCTGCTCGCACTGTCTCTCTCTCTCTCTCAAAATGAATAAACGTTAAAAAAAAAGAAGTTTTAAAATACATACTCACTGAATGAATTAAATAATACAGAAATAATATAGTAAGTATAGTAATAAGTGATAATATAGTAAAAAGTAAATTTTTTCTTTGCCCCAACCCTCTCACTTCTGCTTTGTGTGGTGATGTTTTTTAACATTCAAGATTTTAAGCTTTCTTTGTTGTCAAATATATATAATTCTTACTTTCTTAATTTCTTCCATTAGTTTATGCTCAGAAAGACGTTCCCATACTGAAATCAGAGGTAGAGGGGAGCCAAAGTGAGTATAGAAAAACCAGTAGGTGGGATATTGAGGTTGTCTGGGCAAGAGATTATTGTGGCTTGGACTGGGATGATGGTAGAGGACATAAAAAGAAATGGACAGATCAATATATAATTTGGAGATTGACTTGCTGACAGACTGATGGGGAAAAGTAGTGGAGAGGAGAGAAATAAATGATGGTTCCTGTAGTTTTGGCATATACAACTGTTGGAATGGGGTTATCTTTTTCACATTCCTAAGCTGAAGAATGTGAAGTCTTTATGATACTTTCTCAGTGATATTCATTGACAAGTGATCCCCTTTTGCAGGGTCCTTAAATACAGGCCAACATATCCTTGGTCTGGTTATTATTTTTTTTTAACATGCCATATTTTAATGTGCCTGGCTACTTAGTAGGAATGTTCTTTTGTTTACAAAGTGTTTTTGAGTTTGTCTCTTGTTCTCATTGATGACTCTTACCTAGGTACTAATATGGGCTAAGGTTTTCCATTCCCTAGTCAGTGAGAGCCTCAGAAAGAATGTTTGGAGCACTGGAGGATCGAAAACATGGGCGGGGAGGTATTTCTCAGTGCTCTCTGCTGTTATCAGATTGTTGCAATGAGGGCTCTCAGGCAGTTCCTGAGGGCTGGTGCTGCAAAACTCACCACCTCCTTTTATTTCAACACAGGGGTCATCAAAGGAGAACCTAGTTTATGAGTGTGTGGCCTGGAATAGCTAGTTTGGAACTAATCAGTAAAAACACAGTCAGCAGGTTTGTTGTTGATATCCTTATTGTGCAGAACAGTGCTCAGTGAAGCTTCTAGTCCTCCTTGAACTCCACAAACAGGTTCAGGGGACACTGTCGTTTTAGTACATCACAGCAACATCAGAGTCCCTACCATAGGGGAAGAAATAAAGGTGATGGCCTCTGATGCCCCCACCCTATACAATCAGTCTGATGACTGCATATGACCACTCTCCCTTAATGACCCAGAGAAGCCCTCTCTAACTTCCTGCCAGAAGGACACACACCTAGTTGTTTTTCTGAGAGTCACAGTGGCTTCTGTGGAGCTATGCTCTACACATGCTTCCTCCTGATTCTTCTAGCAACCAGTAGCACAGGCCAACAGGGGGAAAGGTTCATTAGAGTTAGAAATGTAGTCTGTGGTCTTAGAACAGCTTTTCTGGGCAAAAGTAACTGATCCTTCTAGGGAAATGAGCAGTCTACGTCTTTGAAAAATTACATTCTAGCTGATCCACAATTCTATTGCATAATCATGGGTCACACCTGCAGCCAAATTAAATATGTTTGTCACTAGGATATTTCCATCTGGCAAACAAAATACTGTGGTATTATACTGCTCCCTCTTCCTGGAATGTCCTTGTGTGCTATATCTTCAAGGAGGCCATTTGGCCATGTTCCCAAATCCCTGGCCTTTGACCAGCCACCTCCTGCCTCTGCAGACTCCCAAGAGAACTATGTGGAGGGACAGTCCTGGCAAATGAACATTGTTTTTTACACTGTTTATACAAGCCTCACTGCTAAGCTTGTCTGGATCACTTCAGTAACAAAAAGAGACATAGACAAACCCAACATAAATGGTGGGACCCAAAATCTAGGTCAAAGTGATAAAGCTGCAGCCCTGTGCTTTCCTGAGAAAGCAGGGGTGCAGGAAGAGACTCTCAATCTTATCCTTGTCATCAGTGTCCTAATGCTCTTTTCCCACCTCATGAACGTCTACTCATTCTATGAACCCCAATGCAGAAGCCTCTTCCTTTCTGAGTTTTCCATGACCACAGCCCCATCCAAGAAGAATGAGTGGTTCCTTCATTTGTGATCCTGTTTATGTTTCTCCTTGATCACTGTACTAGGTCTTATTGTGGTGATCTGTTTATTTGGCCCTCTTCCCAGACACCAAAGGTAGACTCTGTCTTACTCCCCCTTTTATTTCCAGTGCCTGGCCAAGTGCCCGGCCTTGGGAGGTGTTTGGTGTAGTGTGCTGAAAGCCATGTCTTTTGGCACTGGAAACAAGGCACCTGGTTGTACAAAGTGTGCAGTGCACAAACATGCTGGGCCAAGGTGGTGAGTGGGGCTGGTGTGGGCTGCTTTGGGGCTGTCTCTGCGGAAAGGGAGCCTAGTTTTTCACACAGAGGCACTAGCTGGCAGGGCTGTCTGAGCCCAGAAGGGGTACTTCCTAATTTGCACCAAGACACTACATAGGCTTGCAGTCTTCCCGATTGCAGACCCAGGCAAACCAGACCCAGCAGAATGGCAGAATATGAAGAAATTCAAGCTTGAAAGGAGTAGTTTCCCTTGTGAAAAGTTTCCACTACTCATTTAATAGGCAAGCCTTACAGTTACCTGATTTTGGAGAACTTATTGTCAATTATGAATAAGAAGAATTTGAATGTATTATGCTTTTCAGTGTAGTGTATTTAGTTCTTTCTCTTCAATTACAATTTTTAAAATGTATAAAATTATACAATTTTAGGCCTGAAAGTTATCTATTGATTTTTTTTTTGAGCTTTTAATACTGTCTCTATGCTCAGTATGGACTAGGCACCAAAAACTGTAATAAAAATTGACCAGTGTCAAATAACTATTTGGTGGCAGGTTTTTCATTTGCTAAAAGGGCATTTACCATACAATTCTATCAGAAACAAGAGGCAAAGTGGTCACTATGTTAATGCAATTGGAATTTTATCCATCTCACTCTTTGGTTTCCACTGTGGTCTTATATTGTCAATTTTTCAATGCAGAAGCTGTCATTTCTTTAGTCCATCCCCCTTTTATCTGTTCACACCTACCTACTAAAAATAGACTATCAATCATTTGGGGGATATCATTACTAGATTGGGAGAACCTTGAGGAAAGGAAGTAAGTCTCAATCTTATTTGTTTTTATCTAGTTGTTCAATAAATCTTTTTATTTTATTTATTTTATTTTTTAAAATGTTTATTTTTGAGAGAGAGAGTGAGAGTGGAAGAGGTGCCGGGGGTGGGTGGACAGAGGATCCAAAGCAGGCTCCACGCTGACAGCAGCAAGCCCGATGTGGGACTTGAACTCACAAACTATAGTGAGACTATGAGCTGAAGTCAGATGCTCAACCATCTGGGCCACCCAGACCCTCAATAAATCTTTTTAAAATGAAAGTAATGAATGGCGGCATTAATGAATGAATGAGTAGGAGGTAATGAGAAGTGACAAGAAGGCTTACACTCTTATCTGTGATATTTTATTTAACAAATGTCACAATATTAAATTATTTAAATTTTTTTTGACATTTATTCATTTTTGAGAGACAGAGAGAGACAGAGTGCAAGAGGGAGAGGAGCAGAGAGAGAGGGAAACACAGAATGTGAAGCAGGCTCCAGGCTCCGAGCCACCAGCACAGAGCCCAACACGGGGCTCGAACCCACCAACCGCAAGATCATGACCTGAGCCGAAGTCGGACACCCAGCCAACTGAGCCACCCAGACGCCCCAAAATATTAACATTTTCTAAATCAGGGTGGTGGATATATGGATACACATTATCTTTTTCTCCATGGTGTTTTTCATATTTCAAAATTTCTAGATTTTTAAAAACCAAGATGAGTAATAGAGGTGATAGCAGTATGACAAAAGTGCCTTTCTTTAAGGATCTCATTACTTAATTAGGGAGTTGTTCCAAGTATGTATAATTGGACTGTACATTTTTGGGAGTTGACTGGGGAGGGGGGATAAAGCAGCAAATAACTCTGAAACTAGAAAAGCAGGAATTGACACAACTTGTCTAGTTGTCAGGGTATCCCATGAATCAGCAGATAGGCACTTTGGCATATTTTAATACATATCCAGCATCTATGAATTATGAAATATGGTCAAGAAGAACGGGATCAATCTAGGTAGCACAATACCAGCTAAATACCTGGAGGTTGGTAGAAATCCTGTAGAGACTTCTGGCAAAATATCTTTTGACCTTTCCAGTCAGATCTGTTCTTTCTCCTCTCCATCCTGCTCTCTTCCTGGAATGTTGACCTGTATGGACTACATCAGTGGATGCTCATGACTTCTGCCTTCTACATCTAACAGCGGACGCCAGTTATTTTTGCATGTACAGCTTCCTTTCCCCATTCCTTAGGTTAGAGAACCAGGGACCACCATGTATGCTCTCTCAGGGATTGTACGCTGCAGTGAGTCCCATTCATACAGACTCGAACAGGAATAAGAGTTCTGAAGCTGTACAACTTTGTGGCCCTGACGTAACTCTTTCTTTTGGTAAATGTACCTCATCTACCTAGATAGTACAATCTGTGAGTCTGCTTCCTTGCCACAGAAGTGGACATGTGATTTAGGCTAGTCAGAGAACTATCTCTAGAAACCACCACTGATTATTGTAGGACAAGGCTCATGACCCAAGGAAGCTAACGACACTCTTTGAGGGGTTGTTTGAATGGTAGGAGAGAAAGAATCTCTCCTGAGATTTCTAATACTAAGAAGCATGAAAGTCTAGAGCCTCTAGCGGTTCTTTTGCCACATAATAATAAAAGCCTACCTGCAAATAAAGTCAACACAGAGGAAAGGAGAATTGAAAGAAGTAGAAAAGGAGACAGATTGTTGATGATACAGGTTTTATCCACAGCTCTGCCTAAATTACTCATGAGCTTTTTGGTTATATGAGCTAATAACTTCCCTCCATTGCTTAGGAGAGTTTGAGTTGATTCTGTGTCACTTGCAACCCCAGGAGTCCTGGCTAAAACAGATGCATAAGCGAAACCATAAATCAGGAACTTGGAATTTGTTTTCTCCTTAACAGAAAACTCAATGTGCTGCTTTTGACAATGATGATGGCATTTTTCTGCCCACAGCCCTCTAACGGCTTCTCTTCTTTCCCAGGGAAGAAGACGACTGTCCACACATGGCCAGTTGGTCCCTATGTGGTCTGACCTTATCTCTAACCGCCCCCTTTCCTTCCCTTTGCTCACAATGCATCAGGAAACCTGACCTTGGTGATCCTTACACTTGCCACTCATGTGCTCCCACCAGAGAGTATTTGCACCTGTTCTTCCCTCTGTCTGGTCTATGCTTCTCCCAGTTATCTTCTTGACTGTATTCTGTTCTCTTTTCATATGGAAACTTCCCTCATCACCCCATCTAAAATCTGAATATCCCTCTTGGTATTAGTGTCCTAGGGCAGTCATAACAAAATACAATCTAAAAGTTTTATACAATAGAAATTTATTGTGTCACAGTTCTGGAAGCTAGAAGTCTGAGTTTAAAGTGTTGATAGAGTCAGTTCTTTTTTTTTAAATTTTTTAAAAATGTTTATTTATTTTTTAGAGAGAGAGAGAGAGAGACAGAGCATGAACCAGGGAGGGGCAGAGAGAAAGGGAGACACAAAATCCGAAGCAGGCTCCAGGCTCTGAGCTGTCAACACAGAGCCTGACATGGGGCTCGAACTCATGGACTGCAAGATCATGACCTGTGCTAAAGTCAGTCACTTACCTGACTGAGCCACCCAGGTACCCCAGAGTCAGTTTCTTCTGAAGACCCTGAGGGAGAACCTATTCCATGTCCCACTCCTAGCTTCTGGTGGTTTGCTGGCAATCTTTGATGTTCCTTGGCTTGTAGAAGCATAATCCAGATCTGTGCCTTCATCTTCATGCCGTGTTCCCCCTGTGTACATGTCTCTCTGTGTGAAATTTCCCCTTTCATAAGGACGCTTGTTATTGGATTAGGGCCCGCACTAATGGCCTTATCATGACTTGATCATCCGCAAAGATCCGATTTGCAAATAAGGTCACATTCACAGGTACTGCGAGATCAGCATATTTTGGGGGGACACAGTTCAACTCATACCACTCTTCTTATCTTGTCTTATTCTTCTTTATAGTATGTATCACCATCGACATAAACTTATGTTACCATTTTTTTTTTAATTTTTTTTAACGTTTATTTATTTTTGAGACAGAGAGAGACAGAGCATGAACGCGGGAGGGTCAGAGAGAGAGGGAGACACAGAATCTGAAACAGGCTCCAGGCTCTAAGCAGTCAGCACAGAGCCCAACGCGGGGCTCGAACTCACGGACCGCGAGATCGTGACCTGAGACAAAGTCGGACGCTTAACCGACTGAGCCACCCAGGCGCCCCTATGTTACCATTTTTTAAGTTTATTTATTGATTTTGAAAGAGAGTGAGGGAGGGACAGAGAGAAGGAGAGACAAAATCCTAAGCAGGCTCTATGCTGTCAGTGCAGAGCCCAACACAGGGCTCAATCCCACGAACCATGAGACCATGACCCGAGCTGAGATCAAGAGTCAGACACTTAACCAACTGAGCCACCCAGGTGCCCCTGTTTTTATCATTTAATGTCTCTCTCTCACCCAACTAAGATGTAAATTCCATGAACATGTGGATATAATGTTACATCCAAACTATTTAAAACAGTGCCTAAGCATATAGAAGGTATGCAATCTAATATTTGGTAAACAAGTGAATACTAAACAAGAAAATAGAGGGGCGCAGTCGGTTAAGCGTCCGACTTCAGCCAGGTCACGATCTCGCGGTCCGTGAGTTCGAGCCCCGCGTCAGGCTCTGGGCTGATGGCTGGGAGCCTGGAGCCTGTTTCCGATTCTGTGTCTCCCTCTCTCTCTGCCCCTCCCCCGTTCATGCTCTGTCTCTCTCTGTCCCAAAAATAAATAAAAAACGTTGAAAAAAAAACAAAAAACAAGAAAATAGATTCTCCAATTTAAAAATATTAAAGTCTGAGACTTCTCTTTGCAAAGTCAAGTATTTGAAGACACTAAGGCTTCTCCAGTTTCTTTGATGTGCATATTCAGAGTCTAAGACTCACTGGAGATCTATCCAAAATCTCTATCACAAACTAACAAATACCATTACTTTGAAAATAGAAGACTGGCTAGAAACACTTGGAGGAAGAATGGAATTTGGGGGTGGCAGGTTGAGAGAGGACATGTGAGAAGTGGTAGAAGTTGAATGAGGTTAAAAGTGGTCAAGTTCTTGCAAAATCTTAAAGTAGTGATCTTTATGCCTGACTTCATGACAAAAGTATGCCAGTGGCCATCGATGGAGTTACCTTGTGTTCATTACACATTAAAAAGCATTTTTTTAACATGAAAACAAGTTTTGCCTACTGAAGATATTAGGAGTGCCCCCTGTGGCATTTATTGTGATGTATTATCTGTATATAACTTTATCAAGTGGTCTTATTATTATCCATCTTTCATCTGATGCCCCCTTTGGACTGTGAGCTGAGGGGCAGGAGGTTCTGTCTTTGCTAGCCCATAGACAGTCAAAAGACAAGTGGTAAAAGAAAATATTTGTCGCATACTACACAAAAGAGAGTTAAGAGCCCTTAGTTACATAAGGCTTTTATAAATCAGTAAGAAGACAAATGAGCCAGTGGACCAAAGGAAGTGCAGGTGCCATAGAGACATTACAAGCTGCTCCATCCTGGGGGATCCCGGGGGGCTCATTCGGTTGGGCCTCTGATTCTTGATTTCAGCTCAGGTCATGATCTCACGGCTCATGGTTTAAACCCCACATCAGGCTCTGTGCTGGCAGTGCAGAACTTGCCTAGGATTCTCTCTCTTTCTCTCTCTCTCTCTCTCTCTCTCTCTCTCTCAATAAATAGACTTTTTAAAAAGTTGCTCACTATTACCAGTAGCCAGGGAAATGCAAATCAAAATAATAACAAAATTGAATTTGCCCATCTGCTTGGCAAAAGTTGAAAAGATTGATAACTTCCAGGCTGGTGAGGGTGTAGATAATCAGGAACTTTCATACTTCTGGGTGTGGGGCAGTATATGGAACTGTATGTTCAGATTTGAAATATATTGACCTTCTGTCCTAAAAATCCCATGTTTAAGAATCTATCCTATAAAAGAATCCCTCAAAATGATACATATCAATAAAACTCCCAAATTTCAATACAGGAAAGACACAGGGGTGCCCATTTGGTTTTTAAAAAATCACGAATATGCTATTTCTTGTACTTTTGAATTTATGGAGTAAAATTCCTGTTCTCTACAGAATTAATTAAATAGCACAATCAACATTTATCAAATGGCAAGTAGAGGCAAGGGATGTAGTCAGATTCCTCAAAATGCTGTTTTAGGGATTTAGTTGTGAATATTTAAGAAAATGATTCTTCAGCTTCTACCACTCCTACCCTAAATCAGTCTCTGGTGTAGGTAAACCATTAAACCCCAAAGCTGAGAAGGCAAGAAGTCAGAAGGGCGGGGAGTGTATCCAGGGCAGTAAACCTGTCAGCTTTTGCTCCCAAATGTCACTCTCTGTTTTTGCCATCCTTAGTTGTTTGTGTTTATAATAAGAAGGAGAGGGAAAAAAAAAATGTCATTAAAAAAAAAAAAAAGGGGCGCCTGGGTGGCGCAGTCGGTTAAGCGTCCGACTTCAGCCAGGTCACGATCTCGCGGTCCGTGAGTTCGAGCCCCGCGTCAGGCTCTGGGCTGATGGCTCGGAGCCTGGAGCCTGTTTCCGATTCTGTGTCTCCCTCTCTCTCTGCCCCTCCCCCGTTCATGCTCTGTCTCTCTCTGTCCCAAAAATAAATAAAAAACGTTGAAAAAAAAATGTCATTAGAAGGAGAGGGGCACCTTGGTGGCTCAGTCAGTTAAGTATCCAACTTCAGCTCATGTCATGATCTCGTGGTTTGTGGGTTCAAGCCCCGCATCGGGCTCTGTGCTGACAGCTCCGAGCCTGGAGCCTGCTTCAGATTCTGTGTCTCCCTCTTGCTCTGCCCCTCCCGCCCCCCTTGTGCTCTGTCTCTTTCTGTCTCTCAAGAATAAATAACTGGTAAAAATAATAATAATAGAAGAAGGACAAAATCCTGGGGTGCTTGGGTGGCTCAGTCAGTTGAGCATCTGACTTTGGCTCAGGTCATGATCTCACAATTTGTGAGTTGAAGTCCCGCATTGGGCTCTGTGCTGACAGCTCAGAGCCTGGAGCCTGTTTCGGATTCTCTGTCTCCCTCCCTCCCTGCCCCTCCCCTGCCTCTCTCTCAAAAACAAACATTTAAAAAAAATAAAGGAGAAAGTCCTATTTAGAGCAAGAATTTGCCACAACCACTTTCTCATATTAAGGGAGCAGCTTTATATTTCATATTTATAGCCAGGGGAAAGACCAGGTAGTAGGTAGACTCTTTGAATATAAAAGTTGACTCCTCTCACCAGGAAAGAAGAATTATTTTTATCGTACTAACTGCTCTGTGGATAAAAATGTGAGAAGAGTGGCGCCTGGGCGGCTAAGTCGGTTGAGCATCCAACTTCAGGTCAGGTCGTGATCTCATGGTTTGTGGGTTTGAGCCCTGCGTGGGGCTCTGTGCTGACAGCTCGGGAGCCTGCAGCCTGCTTTAGATTCTGTGTGTGTCTCTCTTTCTGCCCTTCTCCCACAAGCTCTTTGTCCCTCGAATAAACATTAAACAAAAATTTTTTAAAAAGTGAGAAGAAACTAGACTTCTAGGGTAAGGGAGAAGATGCTGGTCAGGGAAATGGGTGAGATTTGAGGGGTTTGAGAGTGAGGAGAGGCTCACCCAGCACAGGGCACTGGTATCCCTCTCTACCCCCGCCTCCCCACCAGCTGGGAGCAGCATAGGTTGACTGATAGCCTCCAGCTTATACCTCCTTCAGGATCTGCTGTAGGTTTTTTTGTTCTTTTGGTGTTTTTGGTTTTTGTTTTTGGAGGAGGGTATGGAGGGGTTCTGCTCTTCCCAGGGAAGTCCCCAGCAATGCCTGAGGCAAGCCCTGTACAAGAGCTAGATCTTTTCGCCAGATAAAGGGCTCTTTACCATGTAAGCTGTGCTTTGAGCATCTCTGATTTTGGCAAAGCCTTTGTCAAGTTGGCCTGGGTTGGAGGGCTCCCCCTGCCCAAGCTGGCTTGCCTCCCCTTTGTCTTCACCTTTTACTCCTCCAGAAGCCTTTTCCACCCCTTCCCCATCTCAGCACCTGCTCCCTGGAGAGCCCACTTGGCACAGCTAAAGACCCTCATTTGCAACTATAGGTGGACTCACACCAGTGGGGGTTTTTAAGACACTTAATGGAACTTTTTCTCATTTTAATTTCCAGTTCAGAATTTAAAACCAAGTAATTGCCAATCTGTTCTCTACCACACAATCACTGTGTAACCTTGAATGATGGCTGATTTTGTCTGAGCAAACAGTCGCAGATTCCCTCAGGAGCATATTCCTTTTCATTTTTTTGTTGTCAAAGAGAAATGAAAGAAATTCTAGGGGGAAATTACCTACAAATATTGCTACAAAACTTTCTAAATTTTATGAAAGTAGAATCCTAGTTTTAGAATAAGAAAAGATCTTAAACTGTGTTCCAATTAAAGTCCCTCACTTTACATTGGAGCATTTATCCATAGAGCCCTTGAAAATTATAATCTAGATCTCCAGTTACGAAAACAAACAAACAACACAAAACAACTTGGCAGCCATCTTAGTTAAAACAGTTGATGTTCCAAATAATTATACCTGTGTTTGCATTATTCAGGATTACTGTCATTCTAGGTGGTAACACCCACCTAGAGAAACTAACATTTATTAAAGGAGAACAAGAAGTTCAATCATTAGGGTCTCTTTTTTCTAATGGATATATTTTCCTTTTCATTGTTTTCAACTTACCAATTGTATTTCCTTTTTTTAAGTTTATTTATTTATTTTGAAAGAGAAAGTGTGAGTGGGGGAGGGGCAGAGAAAGAGAGAATCCCAAGTAGGCTCTGAGCTGTCAGCATAGATAGAGCCTGATATGGGGCTCGAACCCACAAACCCTGAGATCGTGACCTGAACCGAAGCTGGACTCTTAACTGACTGAGCCACCCAGACCCCCCCCCCAATTGTATTTCTTTTTTTTTTTTTTTTTTTTTTTTAATTTTTTTTCAACGTTTTTTATTTATTTTTGGGACAGAGAGAGACAGAGCATGAACGGGGGAGGTGCAGAGAGAGGGAGACACAGAATCGGAAACAGGCTCCAGGCTCCGAGCCATCAGCCCAGAGCCTGACGCGGGGCTCGAACTCACAGACCGCGAGATCGTGACCTGGCTGAAGTCGGACGCTTAACCGACTGCGCCACCCAGGCGCCCCCCCAATTGTATTTCTTAAAAAGACAATTCCAGGGGCGCCTGGTGGCTCAGTCAGTTAAGTGTCCCAACTTCAGTTCAGGTCATGATCTCACAGTCCGTGAGTTCGAGCCCCGTATTTGGCTCTCTGCTAACAACTCAGAGCTTAGAGCCTGCTTTGGATTCTGTGTCTCCCTCTCTCACCGCCCCTCCCCTGGTCTTTCTCTCCCCCTCTCTCCCTTTCTCTCTCTCAGAAAGAAATAAACATTAAAAACAAAAACAGGACAATTCTGTTTTCTTTTTCAGAAAAGCAATGCATAAGACCACTTCGCCTTTCTGGTCTATTCTATGTGCTGGGGAATTTGCAGTCATATTAATGCAATACAGTGTGTTTTGTGGGGAGAAGCATTCTTTGTTAAGAAGAAAAATTACTTTAAAAATGCATAAAATGTTTTAAAATAACATTAGTAAATAGTTATTACTTGTTTAATAAGCTTTTACATATGTTTAAGGGGAAGTTGACACTCAAAATGATTTTTCTGGGTGTGTAATAGAGAAATAATACATATCAATTCCTTTTATTCTCTAAACACTCCGTTCTCTACCCTGTTGTGTGATCTCTGCTGAAATTACATCTCCACTTGGCTCTTTCTCCTTTACAAAAAGGAGAAGCTCAACTTCAGACCCAGGCTGCTTGACCTTCATTTATCCACTTTCTGCCCCAGCTGGCCTGGAGCAGATGAGGTTACAGTGAGATTTCTTAGCCTCTTAGGATGACTCTGGTCCCTAGACCTTTCTCTGCTGCTGCTTTGAGGGTCTCTCCTGCACTACCCACCCTCTCTCTCCCATGCCACACTGACCCAGTAGTTCCCTGGACAAGATGGCTAAGGATCTAAGTCCAACTATACCTGGTTTCTATAGTTTTCCAACTATACCATGAAACAGCCAACTCATCTACAGGAAAGGGTAATTTCAGCTACAAATTACACACAGATGGTTGAGTGTCTTTCCTATGCTACTAAAATTGAGACAGAGTGTTTCCAAATCAAAGGCAGTCATTTGAGTGAACAGTATTTACTTATGTGTCCTTGTATGTGTATGTATTATATGTTGGCTAACAGTGATGGCGTCTGTGTTCACAAGCACAGAGTTCAGAATATTTCCACATTTATAATATGTATGTGTAAGTGTTAGTGAGCCCATATCATAAATGGACAATTGTTTAAATCTTAAACAGTTGAGTGGTGCCTGGGTGGCTCAGTCAGTTAAGTGGCCAACTCTTGATCTCAGCTCAAGTCATGATCTCCCAGTTCATGAGATGGAGCCCTGAATCAGGCTCTGGGCTGACAGTGCAGAGCCTGCTTGGGATTCTCTCTCTGCCTCCCTCCAGCTCTCTTGCACGTGTGACTGCTCTCTTTCTCTCTCCCAAAATAAATAAAAATAAACTTTAAAAAAAATCTTGAACAGTTTAAATGGGAACTACCCAATAACATTAATTACCGTTTTTAGTAACAGCTCAGGATAAATAGAGTTCCTTGTAAGGAGCTTGTGATCTAAACAAGATTTATCAAACCAATACTATAAAAGTTAGCTAAGAAAAGCCTAAGCTTTGGGTACCTGGGTGGCTCACCCAGTTAAACATCTGACTTTGGCTCAAGTCCTGATCTCACAGTTTGTGAGTTCAAGGCCCGCATCGGGTGAACACGCGCCCTGCTTCGGGTGAGCCCCACTTCTCTCTCCCTCTCTCTCTCTGCCCCTTGTGGGATTCTCTCTCTCTACCCACCTCCCCCACCCCACCGCCCTCACTCACTTGCTCCCCCTCTCTCTCAATAAAAGAAAGAAAGAAAGAAAGAAAGAAAGAAAGAAAGAAAGAAAGAAAGGCCTAGGCTTCAGCATCTGGGGGAGAAACTGGTCTTAGAATTTGCCCTTTGTTACACTTCCCAAGCTAGGATTATTCAAGGTTTTTCTTTACACAACTGGTAATGGATAAGACCTGATGATCATCATCTTTAATTCGCTATGTATTACTAAATAATAATGTACTTTCCCCATTATTGATTAAATATTCTCAGTTTATGGTGAGAGAAAGGAAGAGGAGAAGAAGCAGGCACAGAGCTGGAAAGCTATCTGGCCCAGTCCTTACATTTATAAAGGGGCTTGCATTTAGGCTTTTGACATTACCTCCAAAAGAGATTACACAAAAATATGCTGATGGGATTGAAATAAGACAGCCTCATCCAAATTTAAAATTGAGATCCCTGACTAAACTATATCACCTTTAGTGTACTATAGATTTTAAAAAGTAAATCTTGGGGTGCCTGCGTGTCTCAGTCAGTTAAGCATCTGATTCTTGATTTCAGCTCAGGTCATGATCTCATGGTTCATGAGATCAAGCCCTGAATTGGCCTGGACCCTGCTTGGGATTCTCTCTCTCTACTCTCTTAGCCCCTCATGTGCTTGCTCTCTCTCTCTCAAAAACAAACAAACAAACAAACAAACAAACAAACTTAATAAAGTAGCTTCTAAAAATTAAATCTTTAAATTTTCTTCTGACTAGCACAACTGTTTTGTATTGTAATTTTTTTGTGTTAAAGGCATTGATTATTAAAAATGTAAACATTCAAAACACAGTAATTTTCAAACCTCATTTAAAAAAATGCACTATACTAGGAACCTCAAAAATAATGGAGGCAACGGATCTTCAGCCTTTGAAAAGTTCTGAAATTATTTGGTTAGAATGCAAATATTTCCATGAGGTAGCAAGAGTATTTTCTTTTTTTTTTTTTTTAAGCAAGAGTATTTTCATATAAACCTAAGAAACTATAGACTAAGAAATCCAGAAAAGGAGGTTACAGGAAAGAATGAATTGTATGCTTCAAATGAAAACTCATTGCAACATTTTTTTATTGGGTTTTTTTTTTTTTTGCCTCTATATTGGATTGTGTGAATTTTAAGGGGCATTTCAATCTTACTATTTCCACATGTTAATACATATTTCAGATACATAATATCTGCACCTTAAAGCATACTTTCTCTGCATGAAGTCACTAACTTGCTTTGGTAAACTTACAGAAATAGCACGTGTGTGAAGCTGTGAATATTCAACCAGAGTAGCCTGCATGATGAACCAGTGTTCTTGGACACCTGAGGCTTGGAATGCTGAAATAAAACTTGACAGATAGAGGTGCTTTGAAAGACAGGTCTTACAGAGATGTCTTAAAGGAGAAAGGAGTGACAACTAGAATGATAAGAAAGTCAACTGTCATGACTTAGAAGGGAAGGTTAATCCTGGGCAGCAGGTCAACAGAGGTCATTATCTGAATTACAAATATTCTGAAAGGGAACTTCTTGTTTGCCCAATCCCCATAACTGCATTGTCTCCTGGGGAAGCATTTATGCTTCTTTCAGCAAATTCAGTACAGAGTAATAGAAACAACCATTTTGAGACCTCTTAATAGACTAAAATATGAAGGCAGCTGTCCAGTTGGGAAATTATATCTTTGAGACCCATAGCATTGGTTTGACCAAGGGAATTCAGAGAAGAATAGAGGAGAAAAAGATGTAAAGGGCACCAAAGGTGAAAGGAAGGTTTGAGTCTGAATTCCATCTCTGCTACAGAGTTAATGTATTCCCACTGGTGTTAACACAAGTGCCTAAGGTAAAAGCACAATAAAAGGAGGAAGGCTCATAGTGTCAGCCCCACTCTGAAGAGCCCAGAGTTCTGAGAGCTAAAATGCAAGCTACTGAGGAACAATGGCACAAGCTGTAACTTTCTAGGATTCCACAGCAGGCAGGTTGAGGAAGATTTTAAAATCTGCAGTGGTATTCCAGGAAGGAGCATAACAGCCACAACTAATGGTTTGTTTCATGGTGACCTGAAATATACTTCAAGAGAAACCCTCTGAATGTCCCTGATGTCTTTGGGTCTCTGTGTCACACCTCAAGATGTCTAGCTTGGTGAGGGTCTCACTCAGGGTGGGTGTATGCTCTGAATATATAATCTCAAGTATTCCTCATAGCAGCTCTATGAGTTGGAGAGTTTTACTCGCATTTTACAAAGTAGGAAACTGACCTCAAAAAGAGATGTCAAGTCATTTGCCCAAGGTTGGGTGGGAAAATTGGGCTTTAGATCCATCTGACCCTAAAAATGATTCTATTTCCACAGTATCTTTCTGTGTCATTCTTACTGTTACTTTACTGCTTGTAAGTTGACTTGATTTCCCCTTTCTTTAAGGGAAATCACACAGGCTTAAACCTTTGTTGACCCTTCCAAACAATCATTCCACCACTATTTATTGAGCATGTACTAAGAGCTAGGCATTGGGGTTAAAGAATGAATGAAATACAATTCCTGGCTCCAGAGAGCATGCAGTTCATACATGGAATCAGTTACTAAACTGTATAGGATTCATTTATCATATACCTCTCCCCATATTTCTCTTCTGAGTATCTGGTACGGGCCCTCACTGCCTGGACAGTAGTCTTTTAACTGGTCTTTCTGTGTTATTAGGCAGGTCACGGGAGATCTACTCACAGAGTTGTGGACAAGGTAAAGAATTCTTTTAAGCAATACGGAGACATCCAGAAACTAGTAGCAGTGGGAAACTACAACCATGCCTAGGGCCAAAATATTCCAGAGCTGCCTGCCCCTTAGGAGCTACAACCATGAAAGGAAGCAGCTGGGAAACGTCTCTCTTCTTCTGCCATTGTGATCTATTGGAGCCATGCTCTGCTCCAACTCAGAAGCCAGACGGCCAAACAGAATCAGGTCTGCAATCTGCAAGGGTCAGCCTCCCTGTACAGAGAAGTAGGGAATGGATTGGGTAAAGGCAAATGAAGAATAAGCAGCTCTCTATCTATTCATTTGCTCAGCAAATACGTACTGAATGTGTGTAGTCCATGACAGGCACAGTGCCTACAGTAGTGAACAGAACAGGTCTTTTCTTCATGGAGCTGACAGTTTGGTGAAGGCCACTGAGAATGAGCCTAATTCAAACAGAAGGAAAAGCGGTGAAGAAAAGGAACACAGGTCAATAAGAGAGTATAATAAAGGAAACTGAACCAACTTTGAGAGCCAGGGAAGGTTTCCCAGAGAAAAGGACAGGAGCTGAGAGATCAAGGAGATTAGAAAGAGGAGAGAAAGGGCTGGAGAGAGCATTTAAACACAGAAGATGGAAGGGTGAAGTGCCAGTGGTGGGAGGGAGCCAGGCTCCTCCAGAAACAAAGAGAAGCACAGGAAGGGGAATTGTGGCCTGCGTGGAGCTAGGGAGGGCAGCCAGGGCAGATCATGGGAGGCTTCATGGGCCAGGTTAAGGATTTTGGTTTATATCCTAACAGCAAGTGGGAAGCCAACAAAGCATTTTAATTCAGGAAGGGAATGAGGATGGGTGGATACAGTCAGATGCCAGAACTGGTTTGGAAGATCACTCTGGCTACAACATAGAGATTGAATTGGAGGGTGGGTAGAAACCACTTCTAGGCTATTGTGGAAGTCCAGGTGAGAGAGAATGAGAGCACGACCTATCATGGTGGCAATGGAGATGGAGGGCAGTGAAGATATGAAGAGTGACTTAGGAGCCATAACAGAACTTGGCAGTGCATTGGACATGGTGGGGCAGGGGGGGAAGGAGAGTGAAGTGCCAGGATGACTCCTAGGTTTCTGACTTGAACAAATGATTAAGGTATTCACTGAGCTAGGAAAACATGGTAGGCCAGGTTTGGGGATTGTTATCGGTTGAACTGTATCCTCTCAGAAAAGGTATGTTAAAATCTTAACTGCCAGTATCTCAGCATGTGACCTTATTTGGAAATAGGGTCTTTACAGAGGTAACCAAGTTAACATTAGTGTGGGTCCTAATCCAAAATGACTGCTGTCCTTACTAAAAGGAGAATTTGGGGAGCGCCTAGGTGGCTCAGTTAAGCGTCCAACTCTTGATTTTGGCTCAGGTCACAATCTCATGGTCTTGAGATCAAGCCCTGTGTCAGGCTCTACACAGAGCACAGAGCCTGCTTGGGATTCTCTCTGTCTCCCTCTCTTCCTGTTCCTCCCCTGCTCGCTCTCTCTCTCTCTCTCTCTCTCTCTCTCTCTCTCTCTCAAAATAAATAACCTTTTGAAAGGGGGGAGTGGATTTTGGAAAGAGACAAGCACAGAGAGAAGACCATGTGAGACACAGGGAGAACACCATCTATAGTTCAAGGCATACCTATGCTACCAGAGGCCAGGAGAGAGGCATGACACAGAATATTCCTCATTGCCCTCAGCAGGAGCCAGCCCTGCCAACACCTAGACCTCAGACTTGTAGCCTGCAAAACTGGGAGACAACAAATCTCTGTTTTTTTAAGCCACCCAGTTGGTGGTACTTTGTGATAGTAGCTCTAGGAAACTAATACAGGAAGGAAAATCAGAAATTTGACCCTGGACGAGCTGAGTTTAAGGGGCTATTTGAGAAACAGCATCACAAAGTAGTTAAGCATGGACTATGAAGCCATCTGCCTGGGTTTGAAGCTAGGCTGTGCTCCTTACCAGCTACGGGAGCACACTCACATTAATGTAAATCTGTTAGCCACAGCCCCCTCACCTGTAACTAGGAATAATATGACCTTTCTCATACGGTTGTCATGAGGAGAAAATGAGCTGAACCTAAAGCACTTAAAATGGTACCTGGCACATAGTAAGCACTACAAAAGTTTATTTACACATAGACAACACATAAAGCATCCCAATATTGAATAGAGTTGATAATAGAAGTCTGGAATTCAGAAGAGAGGAGTTGTTGTTGTTGTTGTTGTTGTTGTTGTTGTTGTTGTTGTTGTTCTTCTTCTTCTTCTTCTTCTTCTTCTTCTTCTTCTTCTTCTTCTTCTTCTTCTTCTTCTCCTTCTCCTTCTCCTTCTCCTTCTCCTTCTCCTTCTCCTTCTCCTTCTTCTTCTTCTTCTTCATTTTAGAGAGAGAGAGAGACCACACCAGTGGTGGGGAGGGGCAGAGAGAGAGAGAGAGAGAGAATCTCAACCAGGCTCCCTGCTCAGTGTAGAAATGAATGTAGGGGCTCAATCCCAAGACCCTGGGATCATGACTTGAGCCAAAATTGAGTCAGATGCTCAACACACTGAGCCACACAGGCGCCCCTCCATTTTAAAATTAGGACTCATTGGCATGTAACTGAAATCATAGGGGAAAACAAAATGGCCTAGAGAGAGAGTATGGGATGAGAAGAGGAGAGGGCTTCTGGACAAGTCTTGACAAGTCTTGACACCTACAACATTAAAACGAGATTCATCAAAGAAGTTGAATCATCAAAGGAGATAAAAAAAAAATGTCTAGAGAAAACCACAATGAAATATTATTACCTCACACCTATTACGATGACTGTTAGGGACTGATTTGTGTTTCCCCACCCAAATTGTATGTTGGAGCCCTAACCCCCAATGTTACAGTATTTGGAGATGGGGCCTGTAAGGAGGTAATTCAAGTTAAATGAAGTACTAAGAGTGAGGCCCTAATCCAATAGCAGTGATGTCCTTATAAGAAGAGAAAGGGACACCTTCTCTCTACTTGCATATGCACAGAAAAAAAGCCATGTGAGGGCACAGTGAGAAGTTGCTGTCTGCAAGCCAGGAAGAGAGACCTAATCAGAAACCAACCCTACTGGCATCTTGATCTTGGACCTCTAGCCTTGAGAACTGCGAGAAAAGAAATGTATGTTGTTTAAGGCACCTATATGTGGCATTCTGTTATGGCAGACTGAGCAAACTAATATAATGACTATAATTTATAGAATGTAAAATAATGTGTTGGTGAGGATGTGGAGAAATTGGACCCCTCACATATTGCTGGTGGGATCAGAAAATGGCATAGCCACTGTGGAATACAGTATGGGGTTTCCTCAAAAAGCTAAACATATAATTACCATATGACCCAGCAATTTCACTCTTAGGTATATGTCCAAATTAATTGAAAACAAGGACTCAAACAGATACTTGTATGCCAATGTTCATTGTAGCATTATTTACAAAAGCCAAAAGGTGTATCAGCAGATGTAGTATACCTATACTGGAATGTTATTCAGTCATAAAAAGAAAGGAAGTTCTTACATGCTAAAAATGGATGAGCCTTGGAAACATTATAGGTGAAATAAGCCAAACACAAAAGGACAAATTATATGATTCCACTTACATGAGGTATCTATTTTTTTTAATTTTTTCTAACGTTTTATTTATTTTTGAGACAGGGAGAGACAGAGCATGAACAGGGGAGGGTCAGAGAGAGGGAGACACAGAATCTGAAACAGGCTCCAGGCTCTGAGCTGTCAGCACAGAGCCCAACGCGGGGCTCGAACTCACGGACTGCGAGATCATGACCTGAGCCGAAGTCGGCCGCTTAACCGACTGAGCCACCCAGACGCCCCTACATGAGGCATCTAAAATAGGCGAGTTCATAGGAGCTAGCAGGGTTTGGGGAAGGGAGAGACGGGAAGCTATGTATTAATGGGAACAGAGTTTCTGTTCAGGGTGATAGTTTTGGAAAGAGATAGTGGTGATGGTTGCACAACAAGGTGAATGTTGTTAATGACACGGAATTGTATATTTAAAAATGGTTAAAAACACAAGTTTTATGTTATGTATGTTTTACCACAAAAAAATAATAATGACTAGAGAGTTTGGAAGATAGCAAGAGAGTGTGGCCTCATGGAGTCAAGGAAAAGAAAGTTTATCAAAGGAGAAAGTAGTTAATTAAGAATGTTAAAGGTGAATAAGTGAACTGATCACCTTAGCAAGAACTGATCAATGGAAATATGGTAGTAGAAGTCAGACAGGGTGGGTTGAGGAGTAAGTAAAAGAGGAGGAAATGTGGGTGGTTGTAGCTAAGTCCGTCAAGAAGTTTGATTAAGATGAGAGAATTGAATATGTTTGATGTTGATGGGGAAGATACCGATTGAAAAGAGGGGTCACAGAAGAATGAAGGGATCGTCTAAGGGCAACTTGCTTGAGGCAGAGCAGCAGAGTCCAAAGCATGGGTGCAGTGGCTGGGCTGAGACAGGAAGAGGAACTGCCCCTAAAAAGCAAAAGGAAGAGAAGGAGAGATGAGGGCAATTGGGGATTCAGTTCTCTTGTGAAGTAGAAGGTGAGATCCACCAGCTGGGGGCAGCAGGGGGGTGAGACTGAAGGAGAGAAGTTGGAAAGCGTGGAGAAGGTTTGAAGTCAGCATGTGGGAAAGGGAATGAGGAGTGAAGGTGGTTTGTCTTGCAGTGCTAAGGGCTGGTCATGGGTGCCTTTCTCCAGCACTGCTCAGCTACCAGAGTCAGGTTTGGAGAGAGCATGGAAGGAGGGGCCTGCTCTGAGTTAGGGTTTCCCCAGATGGTACAAAATTGAAGGTGCAGGAGAGTTGAAGGCTGAAGAGGCAGAAGCCATGGGGAGTTACCAGGGGGCCCAGGGCTCTGAAGGTGGGGGAGGAGTGGCCAGCAGGGTGAGGGGTTAGGAAGTGGAGAGCATTACCGTATGCCACCCACACTTATCAGGGGAGCATTTTTGAAGTACAATTTCAATCACGTCCCTCCCTTTGAATCCACCAACTTAAGTAAAGACTGAGCTCGCATTAAAAGCCTTTCCCAGTGGGGTCCAAATGTGTCCCACTTCAGACATATTCCCAAAACCTTCCCCATCATCTTCTGTCCCTTCTGTTCCTCTTGGTAGACCTACCCAATAGTGAACCAAATTGGACTATAAGGTCTCCATTGCTTTCTTACCTCTGTCTACTGCTTATGTATTTTACTCCCTCAGGAATGTCCTCTCCATGACATAAATCACACTCCTTTATCAGCATTCTTATGGCACTTAATGCACATGTCTATTACAGCCCTTGCCACATTTTATTCTAACTTTTTTGTTTACATTTATCGAGGGTATCTGCTGTACTCATCTACCCAATATCCCTTCTACCATGGCCCCTCACTTTTTTTGGCAACAGATCCACCATGCAGTTAGATAATTGCCCTTCCTTCACTCATCTGGATCTGGCATGAATCCCAGTGCGGCTCCAGGACCATCAGGCTATAGTTATGGGCACATGACCCAAACCAGGCCAATCAGCATCTTTTCTCAGGATCATATATGTGGAAAGTGAAAAGATCTCTCTCTCTTAGGTCTACTAGCTGAGATGATGTCATCCAGAAGTTGTCTGTGGCCAGTTTCCACACCTTGACTTCTAACCACTTCCACATAAAGGAAGCCAATTGAAATGGGGAGCCGGCGGGGACGGAAACCCAGGCAGGGATCACATTATTTGACTAATGCCACCTGATGTCACCTTCTTTCCTGGAACTCACAATTGTACCAGCCATTCAAGTGCCTTTTTTGCTTAAGCCTGCATGAGCTGGTTTTGTTTACTTGCTCCCAAAAGAGTCTCAATGAGTATATATGTTGTCTCCTCTGCTAGACTCTAAGTCCTCAGCTAGACATAGACTTTGAATCCCAGCACCTTGCATAAAGGGTGACCAATAATGTGAAAGAAACATTGAAATCCTAACAATCATTCCAGGCCCAATTCAATTTCATATCCATCTATAAAAATTTTACTAAACCTTCAGACCAAATAGGATCCTTCTCAGAACTCTGTGACTCCTAGTGGCCTGTTATAGACTTTGCTTCTTATTTTGGCTGTTTGCATTCTTGGCCATCTCTCCCTACCAGATAATAAATACACTGGATGCAGGGCTTAAGTCTGTGTAGTAAGTGCTCAATGAAAGTTAAGTCTTCTTCGTTGCTCTCCCATGTGCACAGAGGGAAAAAGAAAGACAGTGAGACTCAGTTTCTGCTCTGAGGCGCTCGCAGCACATGTTCAACAAATAATGGGAATTGCCTTGGCCTGAATAGAAAATGAATAGAGAAGAAAGAAAGTAACATATATCCTTCCGGAGAAACAAAGCTCTAGACTGAGAGCAAAAGATATTTTTATCAGGAAGTGTTAGAAGAATGCAGAACAGGCTCAGAAACATTTTATAAGTAGATCAGGAACCAAATATACTGGAAATATAAAACCACTCACAAATAAAGTCAAACACGGCATTTCCACAAATATACACTAGCAACCATAGGAGTCAGTAAATCCTCTTTTCACTGTCTCCAAATTTCTTTCCAATTAAATACAAGTAAGTTAATCTGATTCCCCGTGTATGTGTAACCCTAGATAAACACAATTGCTATAAAATGCCCTGCTTCAAAATACAAATCAAAGCCACACGGAGATGCCACCTCACACCAGTCAGAGTGGCTAAAATTAACAACTCAGGAAACAACAGATGCTGGCGAGGATGTAGAGAAACGGGAACCCTCTTGCACTGTTGGTGGGAATGCAAACTGGTGCAGCTGCTCTGGAAAACAGTGTGGAGGTTCCTCAAGAGATTAAAAATAGAACTACCCTATGACCCAACAATAGCACTACTAGGAATTTACCCAAGGGATACAGGAGTGCTGATTCACAGGGGCACATGTACCCCAATATTTATAGCAACACTTTCAACAATAACCAAATTATGGAAAGAGCCTAAATGTCCATCAATTGATGAATAGATAAAGATGAGGTTTATATATACAATGGAATACTACTTGGCAATGAGAAAGAATGAAATCATGCCATTTGCAGCAACATGGATGGAACTGAAAGGTATTATGCTGAGTGAAATAAGTCCGTCAGAAAAGGACACATATCATGTTTTCACTCATATGTGGATCTTGAGAAACTTAACAGAAGACCATGGGGGAAGGGAAGGGGAAAACATAGTTACAAACAGAGAGGGAGGAAGGCAAACCACAAGAGACTCATAAATACAGAGAACAAACTGAGGGTGGATGGGGGAGTGGGGGAGAGGGGAAAATGGGTGATGGGCATTGAGAGGGCACTTGTTGGGATGAGCACTGGGTGTTGTATGTAAGCCAATTTGACAATAAATTATATTTTAAAAAATTAAATAACTTAATTGATTAATTTAATTTAATGCCCTGCTTCTCCAGAGAACACTGATGAAGTTTACATTGTTCCAACTATTCCGGCTCTATCTTAAATATGCTGGCAGAACTTCATTCAACTCTGTGGCCCCCATGCACCACCACCCTGAAGCTTTCAATCTGCAGACACTCTGGGAAGGAAATATCTGTTGGATGAATGGTGAGCAACTTAAATCAAACCTTCTCCCTCAGGTGTGATCATATCCAACTTCCTCACAGTTTTCTCTTCAGCTCCTTCAGAGGTTTAAGAGTCCAGCTGGACAGCCAAATTGAAGCAGAAGTCTATGCCAGAATCTTGGAATCTTAGTCTAATCTCTGGATAGCCTTGGGAGAATCAGGCAAAAGGCATCTGACAAATATGCCCAAAGTGATTATGTCACCTCAGCAGTAAGAACATTGTTCAGTGTCCTCAGTCACCTGAAAGCTCTCCGTGTTGCAGTTAAGATCTGGAGAGACCAGCCGGCTGGCTGCTCAGCAGGGTGTCATCACAAAGTGGCATTACCAGGGTGAAGCACCAGAGGCTCAGGGCCTCAACTTTTCTGCATTTGATCAGAAATTTGATTGGACCTATTGTTCAAGATAGGCGTATTAGTCAAGAGTTCTCCAGAGAAACGGAACCAGGAATGCCTTGTGCAGTAGGATGTTAGGAGGATATTTATCCTAGGAATTGGTTCCTGTGATTATGGAGCCTGATCTGCAAGCTGGAGAGCCAGGAAAGCTGGCAATATAGTTCTGTCTGAGTCCAAAGGCCTGAGAATGGGGGCTGGGGAAAGGGGGGAATGATGGTGTTGGTCCCTGGTGAGGCAGAAATCCAACAACCAGGAGCATCAATATCTGAGGGGCAGGAAGAGAAATGTCTCAGCTCAAGTTGAGAGAGCAAATTTATTCTTTCTCTGCCTTATTCCATTCTTATTCCTCTATACCCTCAGTGTAGACTGGAGGATCCCCACCTCATTGGCAAGGGTGACCTTCTTTACTCAGTCTACTGATTCAAATGCTAATCTCTTCCAGAGACACCCTCACAGGCACACTCAGAAATAATGTTTTACCAGCTGTCTGGGTCTCCCTTAGCCAAATCAAGTTGATAAAATTAACCATCATAGAAGGGTGATCAAACTCTGGGAAACTAAGTCACACTCCCCCAAAACAGTTCCCAATGGGTCAGAGATTCAACCAACCGGAAATTTAGTCCTTCTACCCTAGTGAAATAAATACAGAAACTTTATGCACAAAAAGGTCAGAGGATTTTTTTTTCTTTTTAAAAAAAAATTTTAAGTTTATTTATCTATTTTGAGAGAGAGAGAGCAAACAGGGTAGGGAGAGAGAGACAGGGGAGAGAGAATCCCAAGCAGTCTCTGCACTGTCAGCGCAGAACCTGATGTGGGGCTTAAACTCATGAACCCTGAGATCAAAATCAAGAGCCTGATGCTTAACTAACTGAGTCACCCAGGCACCCCAAGAATGTACAATTATTAAAGCACTGTAAATTTTGAAACAGCCAAACTGAACAATTCAGGTCAGAATATACATGGAAAGACTGAATTATCTGAATTGTGCACCCTACTCCCTGTCATCAGATGATTATATGATTTTGCTTTACTTTGTGCTCTGTAGACACAAGCTTGCTCTTTAGAAGAAGCTTCTTGGGCACTTTGTGAAGGAAGAGCTTAGTGCTTTGAATGGTTTGTTGGGACTCCATCATCCCTTTGGTGCATTTACTTATATTTACTGAAAAATTTACTTATATCTAAATAAAAAGAAAAATGAACACATATTAGCATTTAGTATAAAACACCAAACCTGAGTTATAAACCACATTCTACATCATGTCATATTTTTCTTTTTTTATAGGTTCTATTGTGAAAATTTCCCACCATACACAAAAGTCAAGTATAATAATCCTCCATGGGCACCTGAGTGGCTCAGTTAAGCCTCTGATTCTTGATTTCAGCTCAGGTCATGATCTTACTTTTGCGGCTTTGAGCCCCCGCTTCAGGCTCTGCGCTGACAGCCTGCTTGAGATTCTCTCTCTCTCTGTCTCTGCCCCTCCCCTGCTTGTACTCCATCTCTCTCAAAATAAATAAATAACCCCCCCAAAAAAATCCCCCATGAATCTTTCACCTAACTCCAATAAGCATCATACTTTGCCGTCTTGTTTCCTATCTCCCTCTTGGTTTGCCTAGGATATTTTAAAGTGAATCCTAGACATTAAATGTCATTTCACCCCAAAATACTTCATTATACATCTCAAAATATGACATTTTATAGTCACAGTGGCAATATCACACCTAAGGATTTTTTTTTCTTGTAAGAAGAAGGGATTAACTATTCCAACTATTACATAGTTGGAATTTTTCTTTATAATAGGCATGTTTTACTGTTACACTAAAATGCACATTTTTAAGTTATTGTAGCACATAATTCATCTGTGAGACCAAATTTTGGTTCTGTGAGGGTAGAGACCATGTTATTTTGCCTTGACCCTGTACCTCTAGCACATAGCACAATGTCTAAGATGCTGTAGGTGCCAAATAAATTTCCAAATAAGCTTCTTTACTCTTGTCATTCTATTCTAATTTAAAAAGTGTTCACAGTCATATAAATTAGGGAAAGGCTGTTTAGTCAACAATCAGAGTCTTTAGACACTATAGTCCATAGTTTCCCAACTTGCAGATAGTGTCTATTAGTGGTTTGTGAAATTAGTGCAGTGAATCACAGCTGGCATTAAAAAAAAAAAAAAAGAATAGAATTCAGTAGGAAAAAAAAACAGTACATTTAATGAGGATATTGTTTCATGAAATTTTGTTTCTGTTTTGCACATGCTGTGTGGTGATGTAAAATGTATTTCTTAACTCTGGGTTGCAGTCAAAAAGTTGGAGAGCCACTGGTCTGGTCTCATTTATACACACACCCTGCTCCCCAGCCATAACAAACCACTTTCAGTTCCCTAAAATGTCATGCCAGTTTCTGCTCTAGAGGACCTGGTACTTCTTGTTTCCTTTACCTGAAACGTACTTGCCCTCCTTGTCTACCTGTGGGCCCCTGGCTTTCTCTTCAAGATGCAGCTGAAGCCTCTCCCCTGTGAACCCCTGTGATCCTTCTGAGCAGAGCCAGACTCCCTACCAGGTGTTTCCCCCTCCCCTTCCACCTGATTCATCACAGTGCTGCTCACTAGACAGGTAGTCACCTCTTCTACTAGTGTGGGTTCCTGAGAATGGGGACTTCATGGTCCTTACCTCATATGCCAGGGCCCCACACAATGGCTGTAGCACTCAGTACATGACTGTCAAATAATTACAGGGCAAAGCCTTTATAAAGAACAAAGCAGTTCTTTATGTAATAAAATAGAATAACATCGGGGCGCCTGGGTGGCTCAGTCGGTTAAGCGTCCGACTTCAGCTCAGGTCACGATCTCACGGTCCGTGAGTTTGAGCCCCGCGTCAGGCTCTGGGCTGATGGCTCGGAGCCCGGAGCCTGTTTCCGATTCTGTGTCTCCCTCTCTCTCTGCCCCTCCCCCGTTCATGCTCTGTCTCTCTCTGTCTCAAAAATAAAATAAACGTTAAAAAAAAATTAAAAAAAAAATAGAATAACATCCAAACTGGAGCATCCAAATTTTTCAGCAGAAAGTGAAAAAGCAAGATGCCATACAGTGTGGATAACGTGCTGCCAGTGTGTGTGTGTGTGTGTGTGTGTGTGTGTGTGTGTGTGTGTGTGTGTTTGTGTATTTGGTGGCAGAGAGTAGCTTTGGAAGAATACAAAGGAAACTAAGTAACAGTGGTTGCCACCTGGGGACAGGCATAGAAAGGACACTATTTCACTCTCTGCCTCTTGATTTTTGTGCCGTGTGCATGGGTTACCTGTCATGAAAATTAATTAATAAATATTCCCCCAAAATACTTTTATAAGCAGTGAATATAATAAAGACAAGATTAAAAAAAAAAGACAAGATTCATGGCTTCCAAATATCCCACATGTAGAAAGGCATAATTATTTTTTCTCGACTGATTTAAAAAAAAAAAAAAAAAAAGCCTGTATCGTCTGTGACACTTAAAGATAAACCTAGACTTTTTCTGATTTACAGCAAAAAGGAGAAGTTGCCTCTCCGTCTAACCAGGACAGCCTGGGTGTAAGGGGGAGACTGGGGTGGATGGAATTGCAGTTGCCCAGAAATAAGCAAACCTCCAACCGTTATGGAAAACCACAGGTCCTTAGGAAAGCCTGACTAATGAACACTCAGCAATTGTCAAAGAAGGCAATGGTAACAAAGGAGAATCTAAGCTAATTTTGTAAGCATTTGGAGAATAGGGTTCTTCTTCCTGCATTCCTCTGATGGGGCTCTCCAAATTCTTCACCTCATTAAAATATTCCTTTATGTAAGGCTAATTATGAGAATTAAAAGAGCTGCTTATTACAGATCTGGGTTTCTATGACAACAGTAAAATAAATGCCCAAGTGTCTGAAGCATTGAGAAAAATAATATACACTAATAATAGGTAACCCTGTGAATCCTTTTAATAAAACAACTAATTGAGAGCCAGCTACTCTACGTGTTATAACAAGAACGACTGTGGAGATCTGCATACTTCTTAAAACCTAGCAAAACATCCTCTGTTAAAGTCACTGAAAGGATTCTGAGTCAAAATACATCCTATTTTAGGAGTATCATTGAGGTGTTCCAAGCATACCTGTTGTGGAAGGAAAGATAGTTTTCCCTTTTACATTACATTACAAACCTGTCCTTTCCATTTCCTCCCTCCCTCCCTCTCTCTTTCTGTTTTGTTGAAGTGCCTGCTGAAATCCTGGCAGGGGTGACCCTGGCCCCAGGTCAGAGCCTGCCCCAGAGCTGTGTGCAAAAGCAGCAGGGAACTTGCTCCCTCGTGCAGCATCTGGTTCCTCTCCTCAGCATGGAGGATGGACTCCACATGGGGAGCCCTGAGATGGGCCTTTTCGGATTAATGTTCTCAAACGCACATTCTTTTCTGAAACAAGTTATCTTCCAGACTTATTGCAAAGCAAATGGCATGATCCTCTATATTCATTTGCTATGGCTTCCATAACAAAGTACCCCAGACCAGGTGGCTTACACAACGGATGTTTATTTGCTCACAGCTCTGCAGCCAGCAGTCCAAGATCAGGGTGTCAGTGGGCTTGGCTTCTTCCAAAGCCCCTCTCTTTGGTGTGTGGGTGGCCATATTTTCCTACCTGTGTTTCCCATCATCTTCCCTTTGTGTGTGCCAGTGTCCTAACCTCCTTCCCTTATAAGGACACCAGTCATATTAGATTAGGGCCCACCCTGAAAACCTCATTTTAACTTAATTACCCCTTTAAAGACCCTGTCTCCAAATACAGTTACATCCTGAGGTTCTGGGGGTTAGGATTTCAACATACGAATTTGGGGGAGCACAGCAGGATCAGTTCATACCAACTAGCACGCTCCTTTCCAAGGTCATTTTGCTGTCCTTTCCAGTAAGGTGAGCACCACCCAATATAATTGTTGTCTTTGTAAGAGGAGGGGATTAGGACACAGATACACATAGAAGGACAAATGCCATGTGAACATGAAGACAGCCATCTACAAGCCAAGGAGAGGGGCCTCAGAAGAAACCAACCCTTGATCTTGGACTTCTGGCCTCCAGAACTGTGAGAAAATAAATTTCTGTTTAAGCCCCCTGATCTGTGGTATTTTGTTACAGTAGGTCCAGCAGACTAGTGCACTTAGACCAGAAGAATTGTTGCGGCTATAGCTTATCCGACAATCTGCCACACCCTCCAAGATCTTATGTTCCTTGTGGTCTGGAATTCTGTTGTTCTTGTGCATCATTGGCATTAAATAAATATTACGTGTTATTAAGCCTGTTTTTCAAGGCAAGAGAAGAAAGAGAAGCCAGAGAAAATGGTAAAGGATCAGAGAAATATGAGGGAACTAGAAGGATGTTTGTGTCACAGAAGCCAAAGAAAAAGAGAATCTTGGCAAGAGATCTTTGGAAATCTCAAGAAGGATGAGGGCTGAGAAATGGCCATCGGATTTGAAAATTGGTAACTGACACACCAAATAGTTTGCAGCATGAGAGGGGCTGAGATGGGTGGCAGGGAAGAAATTCACCAAGGAGAATTTTACATTTTTACCATATATTTCTACTGCTTGATATGTTTTACATTAAGGATATATCTACATGTAAATTTTTTCTTAACATATAATCATTTTAATTTTTTTTTTTATTTTTTTTCGAGAGAGAGTGCACATGCAGGCACATGAGCTAGGGAGGGGTAGAGGGAGAGAGAGAAAGAGAGAGAGAGAGAATCTTAAGCTGACTCCACACCAAGTGTAGAGCCTGAATATTTAACTGAGCAACCCAGGCGCCCCTCTCCCATATAATTTTTAAAGAAAGAAAATGAAGTCCTCTCTGGGCCCTCTACCCCTACCTTTTGGAAGTACAGACTTCCAGGAGTTTAGTGCACATTCTTATACGTTGCTGGGGAGTGCAAAATGGAAGAACCCCATTGGAGGGCGATTTGGCAATAAAAGAAAAACCAAAATTATAAATGCAGTTAACTACACTTTAATAAAATTGTTTAAAAAACATTACAAATGCATAAATCCTTTACACACACACATACAAAATGGCACTATGTACAAGGATATTCACTACAGCTTTATGATAGGAAGTCGGAAATAATCCAAGTGTCTTCCAATAAGGGACAGTTAAATAAACTGTGCTACAGACACACAATGGAATCTTATCCTGCTGTTTAAAAAAAAAAATGAGGAAGCTCTTCTTGTACTGATATGGAAAGATTTCCAAGATAGATTAAATGAAAAAAATAAGATACAGAACAGTTGTATGCTCCTTTTATGTAAGTAGGCAAAAGAAGAATAAATTTATAAGTATACAAATAATATATGTATTTTTAAATTTGCTTATATTTGCATAAACTCCAAAGGGATAAGAAGCAAATAGAATTGGTTACCTGGAGAGGAGGGTGTAGATATGGACAGAGGATCATCCTAGATTATTTTCCCATTTATATACAATGTTATTAGATCCTTATAACAAATCTGAGGCAAGTATTATTATCCCCATTTTACAGATGAAGATTAGAAAAACTAAGTCACTTGCCTTGTTTATCAGTTTAGGCAGCTGGTAAACAAGGAGCCTGATTCCAGTCTAGCTCTGCCTGGCTCCAAAGTCCATGCTGTAACATCGTTCAAACTGTTCCCCAAATAAACACAGGCCCCTGGTCTTCAGATTTATGATCTAAAATAAATGACATCAAAGGCAGAATAATCAAAAGTAATAGCCAAACATATTTTAACATGTTTATGCAAATACAAGGGGCTAGAGATTGGGAGATGTTTTTTTATTAGAGGGGCTGGTTTTACTGGTGGTTTGTGTTTGTTTATTTGTTCCTTTGTTGGCTTCCTGGCTTTTTAGATGTCTGGTTTGGAAGCAATAATGGAGGAGGGGATGGAAAGATGATCTACTTTATGTGGTATATACGGTTCCCTTAGGCAAATAATTTTTTTGAAGCTTTTGAAGTTTTGCATTTGTGCTGTTTAGCTCCTGTACATGTGGTCCAAGAAAGTCTGGAGATAAAGGAAGGGAAATAAAAGGTGAAGAAAAGTCCCTTCCTGGTTAAGACTTCTGCTATCACTGCTACAAGTCTTCTGGGTAGAAAGGACTTACTGTCTGAGCATAAATGGAAAAGTCTGGAGTTCATCCAATGACAAGAAGGTTTTGGCTCCCAGTTAAGTTATACTGAGTGTTCTAGATCTTTTCTTAACTAATTGTGTCCTTTTTTCCATGTCATAAGGAAATCTCTCTTAGGCCAGAATCCTTTTCTAAATGGAAATATCCAAGCCTTGAATGAAGTAGCTCTTACTCTGAGTAGTTCACGTCCTGAAGTCCATTGGTTACATATTCATGGTTGTTATTTATGTGTAAGACCTGAGTGGTCCTTCAGAGGGGTTCTAATTAGAACTCTCTGAATGGCAAGGGTTTTTTTTTCAAGTTTAGTGAGAAAGAGGGGAACCTTCAGAACCATAGTAGAAAGTGGAGGGTTCTCCATGTCTCAGTTCTCTGATAAAGATGGAATAATAGAGTAGTCGCTTCTTCCTGAGGTGACTCCTGTCCCCACTGCAGTGACTTACAATGCAAGGACCACACAAAATTGTTGCCCTAGTTCCAAACTACCTTATGAATACTTTGCCTTTGTCTTGCAGCAAAGCTGACATCCGGGCTTGACCCACGGGCCTTTGGTACTCCCAGCATGACTAGACCACACCTTGTGGTGCTTTTGTTCTGGAGACCAGCCTCTCCTTGGCTCATGACAACTAATAGAAGATGAAGCAATCTTAGCTATGACACTGCTAAAGTCAATGTAGGGTAAAACTTTCCTTCTTTGTGGTCTTAAGGGGAAATAAGAACCACTGTGATCTGCAACACTTGAAAGAGACTTAGCACTCCCTTGGTAATGGATTAAGTATGACACCCAGATCCGCCCCCTGCCCCCCCCCCATCCACTGTCAGCATCAAAGCAAAAATCTGAATGTGTTGGCTGGTGAAATGGTTTATTGGCTGGGCAGTGTCTCACTGTTTTCATTCAGGGACCCTCGGTTCATTAATTTCATTACTTACTCATTCATTGCTCATTTTCTCATTCATTCGTATGTATTGAGCCAGACGTCGTATTAAGCACTGCGCTTGCAACAGAACAAGACAGAGAAGCAATCCCTGACCTCAAGGAGCTTATTGTCCAGCTGTAGTTCTTTCCCTCACCACTCCCAAACTTCAAACTGCTCCCTCTCACCTGATCTTCAGGCTTCAGAGCCAGAGCTCTGTCTCTCAATCTGCACGAGTGCCAGTTGTCACTGGAGAGCCCTTAGCCTATCAGCTTCCAGCTGAAGGAAGTAGTGAAGTCTAAAAATAATCAGCATTATATAGTTTGAAATACCTTTCTTATTTGGAAAACAACTCATTTGAGCCTCACCACATATTTGAGCTGGGTGGAAATTTTCTTTCTTTCTTTCTTTCTTTCTTTCTTTCTTTCTTTCTTTCTTTCTTTCTTTCTTTCTTTCTTTTTCTTCCTTCCTTCCTTCCTTCCTTCCTTCCTTCCTTCCTTCCTTCCTTCCTTCCTTCCTTCCTTTCTTTAAATAACAGCCTTATTGAGACATAATTCACATACCATACAACTTAACATTTAAAGCATGCAATTCAGTGGCTTTTATTTTTGTAATGTTTATTTATTTTTGAGAGAGAGAGAGAGAACAAGCTGGGGAGGGGCAGAGAGAGAGAGGGAGAAGCAGGCTCTGTGCTGAAAGCAGAAACCCCTATGCAGGGCTCAAATCTGAATTGTGAGATTATGACCTGAGCCCAAGTTGGACACTTTAACCAACTGAGCCACCCAGGCGCCTCATCATTAGCCATTTTAAAGTGTGCATTTAGTACACTTTAAAGTCAATAACATTTAGGGGTGCCTGGGTGGCTCAGTCGGTTAAGCGTCCGACTTCAGCTCAGGTCATGATCTCACAGTCTGTGAGTTCAAGCCCCGCGTCAGGCTCTGTGCTGACAGCTCAGAGCCTGGAGCCTGCTTCAGATTCTGTGTCTCCCTCTCTCTCTGCCCCTTCCCTGCTCATGCTCTGTCTCTCTCAAAAATAAATAAAAACATTTAAAAAAATAATAAAGTCAGTAACATTTGGGGTTTTCACAGTATTGTATAAACAACACCTCTCTGTAGTTTCAAAACTTTCATTATTCCAGAACTCCTGTACCCATTAAATAATCACACCCCATTTCCTCCTGTCCTTAACCCCTTGCAACCTCTAATCTGCTTCCTATCTGTATGGATTTGTCTATTCTACATATTCTTAAAAAGGAATCATAAAATATGACCTTTTGTGTCTTGCTTCTCTCACCTAGCATCATGTTTTCATGGCCCATGCGTGTTGTAGCATGTGTCAGTACTTTATTCCCTTTTATGGCTGAATGATATTCCATTATGTTGATATTTCATATTTTATTTATCCATTAATTAATAGATGGTGTATTTCACTTCATTTTATACTTTGGAGTATTTCATTTTATATGTGAAGAAACTAATGCAGATAATTGGCTGGATCGTTCAAAGCCAGGTTTCCTGGCTCCCAATCCAGTGCTCATCCCAGAAAATCCACTAGGTCCCATAACTTAAAAGTACACGTTCATTTCTATCTAAAACATTTATCAATCAGATTGTGCAATAGGGAATGAAGCTAAGAAATGCAACATAGAGGGGCGCCTGGGTGGCGCAGTTGGTTAAGCGTCCGACTTCAGCCAGGTCACGATCTCGCGGCCCGTGAGTTCGAGCCCCGCGTCAGGCTCTGGGCTGATGGCTCGGAGCCTGGAGCCTGTTTCCGATTCTGTGTCTCCCTCTCTCTCTGCCCTTCCCCCGTTCATGCTCTGTCTCTCTCTGTCCCAAAAATAAATAAAAAATGTTGAAAAAAAAAAAATTTAAAAAAAAAGAAATGCAACATAGATTCTAGGACCATCACCTCAGCAGCCTCCTCACTATTTGCTATTGCCTTTTACAGGTTTTTCCCAATTTCCAGGGAAAAAAGAAAAGTCAATAAAAAAATGGTCCTTTGCCGAACATAGTTCTCACTCTTGCCCCTGTCCCTTTCTCTGATTCTGTCTCTCTTTTATGTTGTTGTCTGTGAACAAGCCATAGGTCATTAGAATGGGCCCGTGAGAGCTAAGACTGAGAAAAAAAAGTTCCTGATTAAAAAGAAGTACATCAGAGGTCAACAGCCATCATCATTCAACTTCAGTTGCCAAGGCACAGGCTCCAGAATCCACAGGCCACATACGCAAATGTTAAGAAATTCATCCCAATTACTCTTGTCTACCCAATAGTTTTATACACTTAGATGAGGCACTTGGTGGGGAGATATTGTAGTGGAGGCTACTACATTATAATAATTATTTCTGTATATGGAGATTTTATTCAATTTTAAAAGAAAACAACTTGAGACCCTATAACAAAGCAAATCTGTCCAGCTTTAGATCAAATTCCAAGAGTAGCCAACTTCTGTTTTTCAGTAGCTGGCCAGAGCATCTGGCCTTAATGAGCTCCACTGACATTTCTTCATCCCATATAGTGTAAAACAAAACCAATCCAGACTCCTTGATAAGCTTTACATGAGTTTTACAAATGGTTTCTCTAATGGTAAGCCAAAATCATTTTTTGTATTCTCTCCAGATAACTTTACTGTAACATATAGTAATGTGGTGAGTCTTGTGTAAACTGTCAACCAACGCTCTATGATATAAAAATCAATATACTGTATATGCAAGTGAAATAGTGCATAGATTCTAACCTGGACCTACTAGGAAAACAGTCTCAATACATTAATCACAACACTGTGAAAATCTGTTCAGGCTGCTATAAAGAACATCATAGACTGGGTGGTTTATAAACAACAGAAATTTCTCACTGTTCTGGAGTCAGAGAAGTCCAAGATCAAGGTGCTGACAGATTCAGCATCTGGTGAGGACTCACTCCCTGGTTCGTAGATGGCCATCTTATCACTGTGTCCTCAGACAGCAGATGATAGGGCAAGAGAGCTCTCTGGGGTCTCTTTTGTAAGGGCACTGATCCCATTCGTGAGGGTTTCATCTTCATGACCTAATCACATTCCAAAGGCACCATCTCCAAAAGCCATCATATTAGGGATTAGGATTTCAACATATGAATTTGGGGGGGACACAAATATCCAGTCTATAGCATATAGCAAGGCTAATAACATTGAATAAATTAACTCAGAAACATCACAATTAAATACCAGCGTAGTAAGCCAGGCTAAGAGAAGGAGGCTGATATAAACAAGAAAATGTCAGAATTTACTGTGCAGAATACCAAATTGATGTTTCAACCCCAGTGAGTTTTTTGCAGTTCATCTCTCATTTCCCCTCTGTCCAGCTTTCGTCTCTTTGGGGTTTCCTATTCCAGGACTCAGTTAGCTAGCCAGCTTAAATCTGGGTACATCTGCCAGCCGGGAACTATTCCAGTCAATAGTGACTGCTGTTCCTCTTATGAATATTTGTGTGCTAAGAACTAATTCTAAACATATTCTAATGCCAGTGCACCTCCTATTCTAATGGTTTGCTCTGTCCTGGCGTGGCTGGAGACATAACGAGTCCCACAAATCAGCACTCTTGGACAGCAGACCTCCTTCAGGGCAGGAAACTCCAAGGGAGAGGAGTGAGTGTATGTCTAAAATGAAAAACCTGGTCTTTCCCTCCTGTTGTGGGAGGGGGGAAACCCTCAGTTCAGTCTGTCTCCTGAGTGTTTCTTTTACTACTCACACAAAACACTTCACTTCTGACACTTCTGGTCACCAAATGTGTGGGGGGAGGGGTTCCCCCACAACAACAAGCAAGTCTCCAGCACCAGCTGGATGTCTTACAATTTGACTCAATCCTGACACTATCTGGCCAGAAACACACCCTCATTTCAGATGCCAGTTGTTAAGCCCAGGTTATTACCTGTGCTTCTGAACTACTGACTATTGATAGGAGGTTCCAGTGACCCCCTCCTTGGGGTTGGTTAATTTGCTAGAGCAGCTCACAGAACTCAGGGAAACACTTACATTTACCAGTTTATTGAGGAATATGATAAAGTATACAGATGAACAGCCAGATAAAGAGATACATAAGGCAAGATCTGGGAGGATCCTGTGCACAGGAACTTTTGTCTCCATGGAGTTGTGGTACAAAATCATCCTCCCAGGATGGATGTGTTCACCAGCCTGGAACCTCTCTGAACCCCACCCCCACCCCCAGTACTATTGGGATTTTTTTGGAGGCTTCATCACCGTAGGCATGATGAGTCATTAACTCTGTTTTCAGCCCTTCTCCCTTTTCAAAAGAATGGGGGAGGGGAGCAGAGCTGAAAATTCCAAACTTCTAATCATGGCTCCGTGTTTCTGGTGACCAGCCCTCAACCTGGAGGCACCCAGGGTTGCCTTCTTAGAATAAAAGACACTCCTATCACCCAGGAAATTACAAGGATTTCAGGAGCCCTGTGTCAGGAACCAAGAGCAGAGATCAGTGTATAGTTTTTATTATCTCACAATGTCCTACCATAATTTCTGAAAGAGACTAGGAGCAAAACATCAAGGCATATTAATACAGTACTAGGAAGAATGCATCTCTGATTTGCTTGTTCATCTGTAAGGGCGAACAAACCGAGAATAACCAGTACAAGTTGAAGAATACTGCATATAGTATGATTACATTGGCTTAAAATTTCAAAACTATATGTCCCCAGGGATATATCCAAATTTAGAAATACAGTAAAGAAATACATCAGAATGTAAACACCATCCTGGATAGTTGTTACCCCTAGGTGACAAAGAAGCAGTGCTTTCAGGGAAAGGCAAAGGAACTCAATGGTATCAGGAGTTTAATTTCTGAAGCTGAGTGATGGGTACAGGAGTGTTAGGAGCACCATCTGTTCACAATGGAGTTCCTTTTTTTTTTTTAGTTTGTCAGCTTTAACGATTAACAAAGTAAATGTTGAGAGACACCACCACATAAATGAGAGCTCTTTCCAGTCCTCAATTTGTCTGTTTCATGTGCCCAGTTAGTCTTTTTTTTTGTTTTTTGAGAGAGAGAGTGTGCATGCATGCAAGCAGAAGGGCAAAGAGAGAGGCCAAGACAAAATCCCAAGCAGACTTCTTTCTGTCAGCATAGAGCTTGGCACGGGGCTTGATCCCATGAACCTGAGCCAGATGCTTAACCAACTAAGCCACCAGGCGCCCCCAGCATCTTTTCTTAATTGTGGTAAAATATACATAAGATTTACCATTTTAACCACACAGGTGTTCTTTTAATGATACTGGCTCACATGTGACAGGTGAATATCAACATGACACAGAAATGCAGTTGGTTCATACACAACTTTTCCAGTATGTTAGTATTTTGAAATGATCAGGGCAGACCTTCTCACAAAGAGGAAGTGTTCATCATATTTGAGGACCCCAAGGAAAGAGCTGAAAATCCCACATCAGTGCCTTCCTTGAGTGGATATAGGGGCTGGTTTTGTGGCTTCAAGAACCTCTGCATTTTCCACTACCTGAAGCCGTCTGGGGAAGTTGGCAGTGCAGATGGCAAATTATGAAGACCCTTCTTATGTTTAAATAAAGTGATTCAAGAAAGTTAGATTGTATTTTTTTTTTAATTTTTTTTCAACGTTTTTTTATTTATTTTTGGGACAGAGAGAGACAGAGCATGAACGGGGGAGGGGCAGAGAGAGAGGGAGACACAGAATCGGAAACAGGTTCCAGGCTCCGAGCCATCGGCCCAGAGCCTGACGCGGGGCTCGAACTCACGGACCGCGAGATCGTGACCTGGCTGAAGTCGGACGCTTAACCGACTGCGCCACCCAGGCGCCCCAGATTGTATTTTTTATAAGTTTTTAAATTTATTTTGAGAGAGAGAGAGAGAGCAAGCAAGCAGAGGAGGAACAGAGAGAGGGGGAGAGAGAATCCCCAGCAGGTTCTGTGCAGTCAGCGCAGAGCCCAGCACGGGCCTTGAACCCACAAACCCCAACATCTTGACCTGAGCTGAAATCAAGAGTTGGACGCCTGACCAATTGAGCCCCAAGAAAACTAGATTGTATTTTTAATTATGGTGATGAGCATCTGTTTTGGAAGCAAATGCCTTTAAGGACCCTCATCTCTAAGGAGGAAACAGGGGTGCCAGGATACAGGCTGCAAAGAAAGGCCATGTGTTTGGTTGCAAATGCGAATGGAGAGTGAAGTGTGCCAGGATATTTATTAGGATGGTTATTTTTATTAGGGCTCTGCTTACAAACTTCGTAAGATTTTGAGTGCCTGTTCTTAACTCTGTTCTTCCCATAAGCCCTTTTATTTGTCATGCATGATTTGGCTTGGTACGAGGTTTTTCAAAACTACAGAAGAATTGTTCTTGCTGTCTACATATACTCGTATATTCTAAACAAATCTTAAAAGTAAGAAAAGGCTGTAATAAGGAGAAATAATCTAAGTAGGAGAGTGACTTCTTTTCTGTCTTCCGGGCTGATGTTAACTCAGGGGCGAAGCAAATCAAAATGGCTTAAACAATAAGGAAAATATATTATTTCATACAACATAGAGTTCCAAACATAGGGTGGCACATGTAGAGTAACATAATGATGTATTTGAGGTCTGAGTCACTTTCCATCTTCCTCCTCTGCCATCCTTACCACCTTGGCGTTCATCCTGAACTTGTGCCTTCTGGACACAAGATGTCTGCCATAGCTTTAAAACTCAGTGTCATGTAACTGTGTTCAAAGGCAAAAAGAAGTTTTTGCTTTAGAGTCTTTTTTTTTTATTAGGGAGAAAACTCTTTCCAGAAGTCCACCTGCAGATTTCCTTTCAGGTTTCTTTTGCCAGAGTTGGATCACGTGGCCATCCCCTAGCTGCAAGAGAGGCTGTTTAATTTTTAGCCTTTAGAGAGGGAGGCAGCTCTACCAGCAAGGAAAACACGATGGGAATGGCTCTTGGGTTGGCAACCAGCACTGTCAGCCAAGATAGTAGGTGACCAGTCAGGTCTGTCAGCAGACATAACCAATGCTTTACTCCATGATGTCACCTTTAAGATTATTCCAGTTCTTAAATGGTCTTTTCATCACAAAGTCTGTAATGTACCACACCCTCAAATTCACCCTATGCCTTTCTGCCTCCCATCTTTTGCACATTCAGTTCCCTCAGCCTGGGCTTCTGTCTCCTTCCCCATCTGCTTTTAGACATAGAGTCCACTCTTGAAGATGCCACTCAAACACCACTGTCTCAGTAAAGCCTTCCAAATAATTGGTCATTCTTTGCAACTCTTTCCTCTGGTCTCCCATAGCATGGGGAAATTCCCCAACACAAGGTCTAGCACAGGGTCTACAAAGGCTCAACAATTCTGGCGGATTGAATTGAACTGTTTTGCCCTCTGAGCTGAAGAAGGAAATTTAATAGAAAACAAGTTTCTCTTCATATTATAGTATTTGAGGGGATTTGAGTGAAGTGATATTGCACAAAGGAGCCACCCTAAAAGCTTAACATTGTCTTTTTCTGTTTTACACTGTGCTTTAACTATAAAAATATTTCTTGCCCAAATTATTTAGGAAGTTGACCTAAAAGCAGTTGTTTTCCTCTCCCAAATTATTGGAGTGACTGTTTTCACCCTTTCAAATTCTTTAACTTATAAGCACTGGTCTTTATCGATTTTTAACCTGCTTCTCAAAATTAGTAACATGTTAATAGTTGTTGAAGTTGGATGATGTTGCATGGGAATTCATTACACTACTCTACATTTGTGTATGTTTAGAATTTCCATACAATTAAAAACTAATTGGTTCTCCATGTTTCAGAACCTTTGAAGCTTATGGTTATGTATTTAGTAGAAAGTATAGTAGATATTCAAATATTACACATGGGAAATTAGTTTCCATTCAATTCAGACACAAAATCTGCAGTCTTTTTGGTAGGGTTTTCTTCTTTCCTTCCCCAGATTCAATGAGTCATGAAGCTTTATTCTTCCATTTACTTTTGGGAAAAAAGTGCCAATGCAGAGTATGAACATGTGCCAGCTCGTCAATGATGTTAAAGTTCTTCACTGTTGAGGGGCACTTGGGTGGCTCAGTCAGTTAAGTGTCCGACTTCAGCTCAGGTCATGATCGCATGGTTTGTAAGATCGAGCCCCATGTCAGGCTCTGTGCTGACAGCGAGGAGTCTGCTTGGGATTCTCTCTCCCTCTCTCCCTCTCTCTCTCTCTCTGCCCCTCCCCTGCTCATCCTCCCTGTCTTGCATGCTCTCTCTCTCAAAATAAACATTTTTAAAATGTTCTTTATTGTTGATATGTACTTTTTTCTTTTGATTAGATACTTCTGTGGCTGTGTTGGGTCTTTGTCAGGTGGGTTCCAAGTGCGATGGTTTCACATTTGCTTAAGTAAGCTAGAGAGCTTTCATATAAGGGAAGGGAAGAGGAGAAGGGAGAAAGAAAGAAAGAAAGAAAGAAAGAAAGAAAGAAAGAAAGAAAGAAAGAAAGAAAGAAAGAAGAAAGAAGAAAGAAAAGGGAGAGAAAGAAGGAAAGAAAAGAAAAGGAAAAGAAAAGAAAAGAAAAGAAAAAAGAAAAGAAAAAAAGAAAAGACCTTTGACTCAGCTGACACCAAATTTTGGCAACAATAGTTAACCAAAGGCAAAATTAACCAAAATTCTTTTAGGTGAGATAACAACTTTACTCTTTATGTGATCTCAGTAAATGTGTCTTTCAGTTCATATAAAAGGAACTACAGAGGTTGCATTTTATCACATTTTTTTGTAGAAGATATACACAGCAGAGCTTCCTCCCTTGTTCCCTTTTTACAAAGTTCTGTCTGTTCTCCACGGCTTAGTTTAAATTCTGCCTCCTCTGTGAAACCCAAGATTGAGGTCTCTATTGTAATAAAAATAATTATTACAATCTTAGCCAACTTGTATTGAACTCTTACTATACCAGAGGCCACAAGTTGAAGAGCAATTATCTACCTACTCACCAAATTCATTTGGGAAGAATAGCAAGAATAGAGTCCCAAGTCCTTCCTCTAGAGAGCCTAATTTGGTAGCTCTGAGGTGAGCCATGGAATTTCCACTTTAATAAGAACCTTCTGGTGATTCTTCAGCCCAGCTAAGTTCAGGGAACCAGGTGGAATGAATAAACCCTGCGCCCTGGACACCCTTTGGATGCAGACTGCCTGGCCTGCAGACTATGAAGATTCATTAGCTTCCTGTAAAATCCGCTGCTAAGTAGCTTTTATTGTGCTCAAGCTTCATGTATATTCTTCTACTTAGTTCTTGCAACAACCCCATGAGAAAATTATTATCTCCACTTTATAGTAGGAGAAGACAGAGGCTTCAAAACAGAAGCTGAGGGAGATGGTGACCTGCCCAAGATTATACTGAAAGCAGTGCCAGGAAATCCAGGTGTGCTGTGTCCCGGAGCCGACTAGTGTTGTCAGAACCACAATACTGAATGTTCACACTCTGCCTTTATGAATCTTCTCTTTATGTGAATGAGCCTGTTAAAGTTAGAGATATAATGAGTCTTAAGTTGGTTGGCTCCTCTGTATTACTGTGGGTCACCGGTGAGTTGGGACTCTTCTCAGCTTTGCAGCCAGAATCTCAAGGTTTCCAGTTTATGCAAACTCTAGCAACTACTTGCTTAACCAAATTCATAGGAGGCTGACCAAGCACATGTAATGCTAGTATGTTCATGGACAACGGGAGGGTACCTACCTGAATATCAACCCAGTCAAGGGACTAAATCACAGGTCGGAAGATAGTTGGGTAAATCTGGAATCAGAAATAGGAGTGGGATGCCATGCGGCAATATTTTCATCATGCTAGGTTAAGCAAACAAATGACTGTTTCTGCATGGGAGGGATACATCTGTCCAACCAATAGGGGTGGAGGTCAAGAAACAGAGCTCTTATCAACTCTCTTAAGAAAGCACTGAATAAAAGGTAACAATTCTTATTTTCTAGTCTTCCTTTTAAAACAAATCTCCATAGGGGTGTCTGGGTGGCTCAGTCGGTTAAACGTCTGACTTCAGCTCAGGTCATGATCTCATGGTCCATGAGTTCGAGCCCTGCGTCGGGCTCTGTGCTGACAGCTCAGAGGCTGGAGCCTGTTTCGGATTCTGTGTCTCCCTCTCTTTCTGACCCTCCCCCGTTCATGCTCGGTCTCTCACTGTCTCAAAAATAAATAAATGTTAAAAAAAAATTTTAAACAAATCTCCATAAGCACAGTTTGTAAAACTATCTTGATTATAAGCATCTAAGAGCCCAACTCACCTGGCTTACTGAAAATCTAAGTTGCAGAAGACCTGGCCTCACCATGGCCAGAATGGGGTTCAAGTGGTTTGCTGCTTTCCATGTACTGTGTAATTCTCAGGCTCCACGTGGAAGCAAGATGGCTACAGCTACAGTTGCTGCAGCCACAAGGTCCAAGTACAACATGAAAAAAAAGGAGCCTCTTTACAGTGGCTTCAATTTAACTCGCTTAAATTACTTGCTCACCTTTGAACCAATCATGAGGCAAGAGGAATGTGAAATGCTGATTGGCGTGGGCTTAGATCATGTGCTATTCCTCTTGAGGCAAAGGTGGAGCCCCAGACACTTCATGGGCTATGGAAGGATGGATGCCCAAACCAATAAAAGGCACTCTTGCTGAAAAAAATGGGAATAGAGGTAAACAAAGATCAACTAAACTATGGCTTCATGCCCAATACAGTTAAGGTATCAGGTGACAATGTTAGTTTTCTTCTGACAATAACCACAGGCACACCTTCCTCAGGTACCCCAGTCAGCTTCTTTGAGCTTGGGTATCTCTCACAAACCATTTCTTAACATGGGCAATTTCTGCAGTGGACTAAACTCCTTCAACATGAGTAGTTCAACTTCCCCAGCATTATAAAATAAATATAAATATAAATATAAATATAAATATAAATATAAATATAAATATAAATATAAATATATGTATATTTATATTTATATTCATATATGTATTTCATCCCAGTCTGTTTTCCATGAATAAAGTTTGGTTTTTGTCACTGCCTTGTTTTACATTATTGTCATCCTCCTACACATATTTCTACTTTTCTCCTTAGCATTATATCATGAACATCTTTCCAGATTATTACATAGACTTTATGAGTGTAATAACTTTTTATAAAAATATTTTAAGGAGCACCTTTTTATAAAAATATTTTAAGGAGCACCTAATATTTTAAGGTGGCTCGGTCGGTTGAGTGTCCAACTCTTGATTTTGGCTCAGGTCATGATCTCACAGTTCATGGGATCGAGCCCCATGTTGGGCTCTGAGCTGACAGCAGCAGGGCCTGCTCGGGACTCTCTCTCTCTCCCTCTCTCTCTGCCCCCCACCCCCATGCTTGCCCAAGCTCTCTCCCTCTCTCTTTCTCAAAATACGTAAATAAATATTTTAAAAATATATTTCAAAAGATTATTACAAAAGTAATATGTTTGTGGGGGGAAAATTCAAATAACACAGAAGTGTGTAAAGTTAAAAAGTAAAATCATCAGGTTTTAAGAATGTGACCTAAACTCATGCTGAAATCTCTACCTCCTTATAAGACCTTGAGAAGAAATTTTAAAGATACGAAAAGGAAGGAAGGAACGGAGGGAGAAAAGTAAAAACAATATAGCCACTCCTGGAAGTAAGAAAGGCCCCTCTCCATAATGGCTTCCTTAAGGAAGGGGAGATGGGAAACCATGTGAGGAGCTGAGGCCCCCCCATCCCAGAACCTCCACATGGGCATTAACATAGCCAGACCACAGCGGACTCAGGGTGGAGGCAGAGATACAGTCCAGGTAGCAGGTGAGCTCACCCAGCCTCTGAAAAAGGCCAGCACCATCCAAAAGAGACAGAAACCTCCACAAAAGGAGGACCTTGCACCTGAGAAAACACAGATACCAGAACAATGAGGATGTGACAATTAGGGATTTCAGATCCTCAGAGACACAATTCTCAGTCTCCATTCTGGAATAGCCCGGGAGCTTTTGCAGATCAAGATACCTACTGCTCCCCAGACCACATTTAACTGCTCCCTAGACCCCCAGTTAAGTCAGAATTTCTTGGGGCTCAAGCATCAGTATTTTTAAAGTTTCCAGGTGAATCCAGTGTGCAGGAAAGGTTGATTTCAGTTATCCAGTAGGGAATCACATTCATTAAATGAAAACAGAAGGCTTAGGGCGCCTGGATGGCTCAGTCGGTTAAGCGTCCAACTTGGGCGCAGGTCATGATCTCGTGGTTTGTGAGTTCAAGCCCCTCATTGGGCTGTCTGTTCTCAGCACAGAGCCCGCTTTAGATCCTCTGTCTCCCTCTCTCTCAGCCCCTCCCCCACTTGTGTTCTATCTCTCTCTCTCTCTCTCTCTCTCTCTCAAAATTCAACATTAAAAAAAGAAAACAGAAGGCTATAAAACAACAACACATGATCCTAAGAAAGAATCAGCTAATGATGCTGAAAATAAAATAAAATAAAATTGTAGACAAAAAAAAATTAATAACCTGAATATCTGACTGGAAATGACCTGAAGGCAGTCCCTTCAGATGAGCCATGTCCCAGCATTCGTTCTGCCTCTTTCCTCCCCCAAGCCCTCCCTCCCTCTCTTTCTCTATTCCCAATCTTAGATCCTGTAAATACAGTCAAAAGAGCACCATATAAAAGTCTAGCAAACACAAGCAACAAAAAAGTTTCTGGGAGACCAGCAGCTGCAGGTCACAGGAATTCTGTGAAAGTGTGCTCTTTCTAACTGCCTTGGCTCCCCTTTGCCTGAGCCTTGGTGGGATTCAAACTCAGGGCCTGGGAGGCACACCTGGAACTTTCAGTGAGGGTACAAATGGGGAAGCCTTGAACGAAGGAATAGTTCAGTAGACATCTCACTGTGCCTTCATCTACTCTTTTCTCCTCCCACACCTCCCTCCTAGGAAGATAAAATCTGGCAAAAATGATCAATTAGGACAGCTTTAACGGGGAAAATAGACTCAAGAAAGCCACCTGCAGCATGTGGATGAAAGGGGACCCTCCATCCCACCCATCCCCCCTCTCTGTCTCTGCTGGCCCCAGCAGCATCAGGGCAGGCAGAGAAAGGCTTGCTCTATCCTACGGACAATTTAGTATTTGCATGACACAGGTGGGGCTGGCAAGCACCCCACACAGTAAATTTGGAAGGCCAGAAAGACAGCAGTGAGGAGCTAGAGTTTTGGAAACAAACCTGGGTTTGACTTCCTGGCTGCCACTTACTCGTTTGGGACCTTGAATGCCTTGGGTTTCAATTTCAGGTCAATGCTTGAGGCAAATGTCTTCACTGAGGCATTCAGAGACTCAGTACCTGTTCCGGTGATAATATCGCCCACCTCCTAGCATAGGGCTAGAGATTAAACTGGATAATGTAAAGCCCCTAGCACAGGGGAGGTACTCAACAGATGGTCAGTCATTCTGCCCTTCTGAAGGAATCCCTACAACCAAGTCTCAGTTACTAACTGGAAGCTGTTCTCTCTCTAGGACCTGAGAGCTGAAACACACAGGTGAGATCTATAATATTCTCCAAACTATTTATAAGCATGTGCTCTTGCTATGCACATATGTTTCACATAGTTATAATGCCTTATGGATATCTATTTTTAGGAGTGTAAAAATATCTGGATTTATACAACTTTCTCCAGATGTTTTTATATACACTGGATTTCATTTTATCCACAATAAAGGGAGTGAATTTAGTTTGGGAGGGACCATTAGCACTTTCAGTCTACAAAGACCCTCTGAAAAAGATAGTTCCATCCACCGATAAACTTGCCTCTGAAGGATCTTGGGCTGGGATCTTGCTGATAAAATATTAATCTGCATGAGACTTCTATTTGGAAGTATATCAAGACACTCCTTGCAAAGATTTTTTAATTAAACTTTTTATTTTGAGATAACTGTAGATTCATATGCAATTATAAGAAGTAATACAGAGAGATCTCCGGTATCCTTTACCGGTTTCCCCCAATGGTATAGCACTTTCAAAATTCTAGTACAGGATCAGAACTGGGATATTGACTTTGAAAGAGTCAAGATACAGAACATTTTCATTGCTGCAAGGATCCCTCTTGCTGCTTTTTTCATAGCCACACCCACCCCAGCAGAGGACCCCCAGCAACCTCTAATGTGTTCTTCTTGTCCATAATTTCATTCTTGTCATTTCAAGAATGTATAAATGGAATGATACAGTATGTAACTTTGGGAGTTAGCTTTTTTTCACTCAGCATAATTCTCTGGGGATTCATCCAGGTCATTGATTCTATTTATTTTCTTAATTTTTCTAAGTGCTTATTTTTGAGAGAGAAAAAGAGAGCAGGAGAGAGTGGAGGGGCAGAGAGAAAAGGAGACAGAGGATCCGAAGCAGGTTCTGTGCTGACAGCAGAGAGCCCGATGCAGAGTTCAAACTCACAAACCATGAGATCGTGACCTGAGCTGAATGAAGTTGGACGCTTAACTCACTGAGCCACCCAGGTGCCCCAGGTCATTGCTTTTATCAATAGTTTGTTCCCTTTTGCCACTGAGTAGTTTTCCATGCACCATAGTTTGTTTAAACATTCACACATTGAAAGACGTCTGGGCTATTACAAATAAAGCTCCTGTAAACATTCATGTGTGGGTTTCTGTGTGAATATGAGTCTTCATTTCTCTAAATGCTTGGGAGTGCAATTGCTGAGTCATGTGATAGTTACATGTTTAGTTTTAAAAGAAATGGCCAAACTAGTTTTCAGAGTCATTGTGCCATTTTACATTCCTACCAGCAATGTATGAGTGGCCCAGTTTCTCTGCATCCTCATCAGAATTTGTTATTGTCACTATTTTTGTTTGTTTGTTTAGCCGTTCTGATAGGTGTACATAATATTTCACTGGGTTTTTTTTTTAATTTTTTTTAATGCTTATTTATTTTTGAGAAAGAGAGACAAAGCACAAGCAGGGGAGGGACAGAGAGAGGGAGACACAGAATCCAAAGCAAGCTCCAGGCTCTGAGCTGTCAGCACAGAGCCCGATGCGGGGCTCAAACCCACGAACTGCAAGATCATGACCTGAGCCGAAGTTGGATGTTTAACCCACTGAGCCACCCAGGTGCCCCAATATTTCACTGTGGCTTTAATTTGCATTTCCATAATGGCTAATGATGGTGAACATCTTTTCATGTGTTTCTTTGCCATCTGTATTCCTCTTTGGTGAAGTGTTTCTTCATTTTACCCATTTTATAATACGATTTACTTTTTATTGTTGAGTCTTGAGAGTTCTTTTATATTCTAGATACTGGTCCTTTGTGGAATATGTGATTTGCAAATATTTGCTCCTGGTTTGTAGCTTCTCTTTTTATTCTTTTAACAGGGTCTTTCTCAGAGCAAGTTTGTAATTTTGATGAAGTTTGGTTTAACCATTTTTCCCTTTACAGATTATACTTTTGGTGCAAGTCAGAGAATCCTAGATTCTGAGATTTTTCTCCTTATGTTCTTTTCTAAAAGTGTTGTAGTTTCACATTTAAGTCCATGAGTTAATTTTTGTGTAAGGTGTGAGACATAGGCCAAGATTTGGGGGTTTCTTTTTTGGTTTTGGTCTGTGATTTCTAATTGTTCTAGCAACATTTGTTGAAAAGGTTATCTGGGCCACGAGGCATGGGAGGAAGGGTGTGCCTTCCTTGCAGCACAGCACAGCCATCCCTCTGAGGGGATGCCACCACTTGGGGCTCTGCAGGGGCATGCTAGCTCATAGGGCTCCTCCAGGAAATGTCTTCCTGCACCCACATTCCTCACTCACCTCCACCTCTCCAGGGACACTCAGCATCACCTGTCACTTCACTGGGCTTAGGCTTTCCTTAAAGAATGGAAGAGCTACTGGGTTCAGGCGCCCATGAACTTCCCAGCCCGCAAGAATCCCTCAAGCCACAGGCATGAGCGAGCCTGGCTCCCTGCTTGAAAGGGGGAGAGAAGGATGCCTAGAGAAAGAGGAAACATAAATGAATACTCCAATATTTTGTCACAGAACTATTTTACATGCTAGTTTTTACTTCTGATGATTGCCTTATTAACAAGTGATAGCAAGAAAAAATCAGCAGTTACTTTTATTTTATTAATATTTTTGTTTAACAAGAAACATATATAGCAGGTATCATATACCAGGTGCTGCTCAGAGCTGTTTATGAATACTAATCCACTTGGGGCACCTGGGTGGCTCAGTCGGTTGAGGACCCAACTCTTGATTTCAGCTCAGGTGATGATCTCATAGTTTGTGAGATCAAGCCCCATATCAGACTCGGTGCTGAAAGCCTGGAGCCTGTTTGGGATTCTCCCTCTTCCTCTCCCTCTTGTGTGAGTGCACACTCTTTTTCTCTCTCACAAAATAAATAAATAAACATTAAAAAAAAATCAATGCTAACCCATTTAGTTCTCATAGCAACTTTATAAGGTAGGTCCTATAATTGTCCCCATTTCACAGAAGAGGAAAAAATGATGACACAGAGAAATTAAGTAGCTTGCTCAATCAAGGTCACACAGCTAGTAGTGGCAAAGCCAGAATTTGAACCCAGTTTGTCTTTAAACGGTGCAATCCTAATTACAATGGCAATTCCTGAGAATTCCTCTTGAGAATTGAATTTTTTAAATGTACTTATTTTTGTAATTAGAAGCTCATTTTCCTTTAGCTTGACCTTTATGACCAATTTTAAAGATCACATCTCTGTTCTCTAAATCTGTCTTGCATGCTATTGACTAAAAATCACTTAATCATTTTGAAAAATAACCTCTTTCATCTTTTCAGAAAACAGCTTTCCAGGAGAGCTTTCTCCCTGATGCTATCAGAGCCACTATTTTTCTTATTTAGCATTTGTCAAATGGCTGCAATTTGATACGTGAGGGAAGCAAGGTTGAGGTGACACTTGCCAGAAAATAAATAATAGCTGGTTGGTTTCACAACTAACAACACCATTCTTCAATTTTCAGGTGAGTCAGAATTTTTAAAAACATATGTGAAATACACATAAAGGACTAGAGAAATAGAAGTTATGGCTGTCTGTGTTCTTTATCCACGAGAACCCCGAAAACAGAAGCATTCCCACCAGCCTGACCCTGACATCACAGCAAGAACCTCCAAAGCCAGTCTTTGCCAAATCAGTAGGATAGAGAAGCAACTGCAGAGGAAAGGAAAGGACAACAATGACCCATATGTTATTGCCCAAGTGCTTTTAAGCAAAGGCCTGTGGAGGCAAGGTTGCGCCAAACCTGTTGTTACAGGAAATTAGATAACACGTATTGTTTGGAAGCTTCAGCTCTATCCTCCAATTCCATTAGCTATTCCTTGACTCTCAGTCCTTTGGGGGTCAGGGCCACCTCAACTCCAGCGCTGGGGGCTCCAAGAAGAACTCAACTGACAGCTACAACTGCCCACCCAGCACCCGATCACTTGGACCCTAGGGCTGCAGGTCTAGGCAGGGCCCCCGAAGGCCCAGCTGTGTGGCTGGTGTTCACTTGGTGGCTCATTTTTGCTCTGATATTTTGGGATCCCAATTAATGTTCATACCTTTTGAGACTTTATTATTTACTCCCAAAGAACAGTTTGTTTGTTTTTTAAGTTTTAGTTAGATGCAGACTCCTCAAGGGCAGAAATTTCTGAATTATCTTTGTAATCCCAGGACTTGACACGTGGAAGCCAGCACAGAGGACAACAAAGAAAGAAAGGTAGCCAGTCTTCCCGAGAGACCTGGAGGGAACATTTTGATAGGTCTCCTTCCTTCTATAAATGTTTTTCCCAGGGGTGAGAATATAAAGTATGTACAATTTGCAATCCTACTTTTTGCTTTCAATTAATGTGATACAGGCATTTTCCTGTGTGCTATCATCTGAATAATTGGGCCTCCCACCCCAGATTTACGTGTTGAAAACTTGATGCTCTAGGTGGTAGTATTAGGAGGTGGGGCCTTTGGTCAGTAGGCCATGAGGGTGGAGCCTTCATAAACGGGATTAGTGTTCTTATAAAAGAATCCTCAGACAGCTTGCTTCCCTCTTTTACAATGTGAAGATATCACAAGTGTGCGACCTGAAGAGGACCCTTACCCGACCATGCTGGCACCCTGATCTTGGACTTCCAGGCTCCAGAACTGTGAGAAATAAATTTCCATTGTTTATAAACAACCTAGTCTTGGGGCGCCTGGGTGGCTCAGTCAGTTATGCGTCCAACTTGCATCCAGCTTTGGCTCAGGTCATGATCTTGCGGTTCGATTCGTGAGTTCGAGCCCCACATCAGGTTCTGTGCTGACAGCTCAGAGCCTGGAGCCTGCTTCAGATTCTGTGTCTCCCTCTCTCTCTCTGCCCCTCCCTTGCTCATGCTCTGTCTCTCTCTCTCTCAAAAATAAATAAACGTTAAAAAATTTTTTTAAACAACCTAGTCTCTGGTATTTTCTTACAGCAACTGAAATGCACTAAGATACTGTGTTACCATAAATTCTTCCCACTTTTTGTGTGTGTGTGCATGTGGTGTGCATGTGATTAATACTAACATTTGTGTGAATGTACCAAAATTTTCTAAGCCATTTTTTTGGTGTTTAGCATTTGGATTATCTCCTCTTTCTGTTGTAAATAAAACTGTGGCCAGCTCTTTCATCTGCAGTGTGGCTTAGTTTCTTAGGATTCTCTAAACTGGAATTGCCGGGTTAAAGGGAATAAACAGCTTTTGCTAATTTGATAGTTTGAAACACGTCATCTTGTGGTTTCAGTCTGTATTTCTTTCCTTGCTAATGGTGCCAGACATTTTTCTCTATCTTTGTTTACTAGCTATAGTTCCTCCTTTGTGAATTGTCTGTTTGTGTCCTTTGTCCATTTGCCTGTTAGGGTCTTAATGTTCTTCTTATCGATTTGCATGAGTTTTTTTCCATTTAAAAACATTTTTTTAAGTTTATTAGTTTATTTTAAGAGACACAGAGACAGAGAGAACACGAATGGCGGGGGAGGGGCAGAGAGAGAAGAAGAGAGAGAATCCCAAGCAGGCTCAGTGCCAGCAGCACAAAGCCTGATGTAGTACTCGATCTCATGAACCGTGAGATCATGACCTGAGCCGAAATCAAGAGCTGGCCACTCAACCGCCTGAACCACCCAGGTGCCCCAAGTTTTTTTTCCATTTTAAAGATTCTAAACCTTATCATATTTTCTGAAAACAATTTCCCTCTTTCTGTGGCCTGGGTTTTAATGCTATAGTGTTTGTTTATTGATATAGAGATTTTCTACTTTGTATAACTTAATAAGTGCTTTTCCCCTGTACTTCTATTGTTTCTCACATTGAAATTCTTGAAAGAGGGTCATATGGGTGGCTCTGTCAGATGAGCATCAAACTTGATTTTGGCTCAGGTCATGATCTCATGGTTCATGGGTTTGAGCCCCATGTCGGGCTCCATGCTAACAGTGCAGAACCTGGTTGGGATTCTCTCCCTCCCCCTCTTTCTGTCCCTCCCCCGCTCTATCTATCTCTATCTCAATATACATAAATAAACTTTTAAAAAAGAAGAAATTCTTGAAAGAGAAGCTCATACCCAGGTTGCTTTTTTAAACTCCACTATTTTCCAAAATTCACCATCATCCAGCTGTTGAGTCTAGGACTCTTTACAAGGTGTTCTCTGTAAACTCACCAATGATCTTCTACGACCTTGGAAATCTTATGGCCCCCACGTGACCTGGAAGCATCTGGAAGGTGGAGAGCACCTCTCCCCGTGACCTCCAAGGTGGACCCTGTTGATTTTACCTCCCTAGCATCATCTGCTGTTTCTCATGGGCTGCTCCTTCTCAGTCCCCTTCACCAGACCTTCCTTATCTTCCTAATCCTCCTAATCCTCCCATTTCCAAAGGTTCTGAGAGATGTCTCCTCTTGTTCATTAAGTCTTATTCCCCAGGTGATTAATCTCATTTAGTCCTTGGCTATAAATGCCAACTCCATGCTGGTGACTCCCAAATTGCCATTGCCGACCGGGACCTCACCCCTCAACTCCATACTCCCAACTTCCTCTGCACCATCTCTACTAGGACATATAACAGGCATCTCAAACTTCACACGTGGCCACAAGACCAAAGTCAAATCTTTGATTTACTCTCCTAGACTTCTCCTCCCTATCTCAGCAAAAGGCAACTTCAACCTTATAGATACACTAAAAACTTTGGAGTTATCTTTGACTCCACTCTGTCATACCCTAAATCTCCAGTCTATTAGAAAATCTTATCAAATGTATCTGGAATCCAATCACTTTTCACTTCCACCCAATCCAAGATCTGTCACCTGGGCTACTGCAGTAGAATCTCAACTGGTCTTCCTGCTTTCCCTCTTGGTCCTTTCACCATCTGTTCCCCATACCACAGCCTTTTAAAAGGTGTCACACCACGGCTTGGAACCTTCCAATAAAGTCTTTACCACGTCCCGTAAGTCAGCACGTAATCTGTCTCCCACCTCACCTTTTTGATTATTTTCTCCCTTGCTTACTCTGCTCCAGCCAAGTTGGTTGTATGATTCAGTCAAGATAACCAAGCATGCTCCTGTCTCAGGAGGTTTGCACCTGTTCTGCACTCTACCTGAAATGCTCTTCCACAGATTCCCTTGCTGCCTCGTCTGCTTCAGTCTCTACTCAAATGTCATCTCATGAAAGAGGCCTTCCTTTACTCTGCTTTATTTTTCTCCATAGCACTTGTTGTCACTTACATATGATGTATATATTGTTTATTGTCTCTCTCCACTGACTAGAATATAGCTCTATGGTAGAAACCTTAAAGTGGTTTCCCATGATCCTGACCTCCCAGTATTCCTGCCCTTAGATAATCCCCTCCCCTTGAGTGTGAGCTGAACTTAGTGACTTATTTCAAAACAAACAGAATGTGGAAAAAGTGATTGGACATCACTTCTAAGATTAAGTTACAAAAGACTAACTGCTATCCTGCTTCTTACTTGACCTCTAGCCCATTGGAAAGGCCCGCATTGCAATGAGTTGATGTCTCTGGCCAACAGCCAGGAAGACATGAAGCTAACAACTACATTGAGTGAGCTGGGAAATAGATCCTCTTCTAGCAGACCTTGAGATGACTACGGCCTTATGTGAGACTTCAAGTCAGAGGCACCCAGAGTCCCCAAGTCATGCCCAAATTCCTGATCCACAGAAACATAATAATAATAAATATTATTATTTATATAATAATAATAAATGTTTGTTTTAAGCCCTGGGTTTTGGAGAAATGTGTCACACAGCAGTAGCTGACTAAACAAGGTCCAACGGAGCAGGATTACTATTTGTTTTATTCACATTATCCCCGACATCTAGAAAAGGCACACAGTAGTTACTTAGGATTTTTCTGAATGAATGAATGAGTTTCAGTTGTGCTGGGAAGAGGGTCTGTTTTGCTCAGGACAGTGAGGTATGCCTATGTGAGTACCAGAAACTACTTCAGCCATTTAATTACCATTTGTTAAGCCATCCTGAATGCAAAGCCAATACAGAGGGGGCAGAGCCAAGAAAATACATTCGCAGAGTCAGAGACCCAGGGAACACACCTGGCCTACCTGGGAAATTTTTTGGTTACTTGAGCAAAGTTTAAACTAGCTTGGGCTGAGTTCTCAATTCTTTGAAATGAAAAGCATCCTAACTATTACAGTTTTTATAGCATCATTTTCTCCCCTGCCCCAAATATTCTTTATTTTTTTCTTTCCTCTGCCTACCCCCTTAATGGCAGAGATTACAGTTGTGTATGCAGTTTCCATTCTCCCTTCTTCTGTATCAAGAGAACGTGATTTGGTTAAAAGAATAAGGGGCCTAGCTAAAGAACTACATTTCCCAGCCTCCTTTGAAGATAGGGCATGTGACTGAGTTCTGGCTAGTGTAAGCAAAAATTACGGGGTGGGTCTTCTGGAAAGACATTCTTTTTTTTTTTTTTTTTTTTCCAATATATGAAATTTATTGTCAAATTGGTTTCCATACAACACCCAGTGCTCATCCCAAAAGGTGCCCTCCTCAATACCCATCCCCCACCCTCCCCTCCCTCCCACCCCCCATCAACCCTCAGTTTGTTCTCAGTTTTTAACAGTCTCTTATGCTTTGGCTCTCTCCCACTCTAACCTCTTTTTTTTTTTCCTTCTCCTCCCCCATGGGTTTCTGTTAAGTTTCTCAGGATCCACATAAGAGTGAAACCATATGGTATCTGTCTTTCTCTGTATGGCTTATTTCACTTAGCATCACACTCTCCAGTTCCATCCACGTTGCTACAAAAGGCCGTATTTCATTCTTTCGCATTGCCACATAGTATTCCATTGTGTATATAAACCACAATTTCTTTATCCATTCATCAGTTGATGGACATTTAGGCTCTTGGAAAGACATTCTTAAAAGAGGCTCACTTGGCTGTCCTCTTCTGCTCTCCTGCTGCCTGAAATGTGATGGTGGGATCTGATGTGGCCATTTTATGATTGAAGCAAATTTGAGGATGAAACACACACACACTAAATATGGTGGAAGAAAAGACAGGGCCTATGTCTCTAATGAAGCCAACATACTAACCCTGAGAACCCCACCTCAGAACTTCTGTGATGAGAGAAATACAAATCCTAATCTTGTTTTTTCTGTTCTCTATAGCATAGCTGGCATAACCCTTAAATATGAACTTCCCCAGAATGTGTCCTTGTCTTCTCTTTTCATGCACACACCTTTCCTAGCTGACCTCATCTGCTCCCATGACTTCAAGAATCTCCATGACTTCTATGTAATAAAGACTCCCAAACTGATGCCTGTGCCTCCTGCCAGTTTTCCAGACTCCAGACCCAGAGTCACAAGTGACTCCTGATATCGCAACTGGATAGCACTTTAGAAGCATTGGGGGGATCGCATGGATTGTGGTTCAGGTAGATATCTTTTCCAATCCTGACTCCACAACTCGGAGTAACCTGGTGTGAGCAACGGCATCTCTGAGCCTTAGCTTTCTTACCTGTGAAATGAACATAGTAATACTACTTCATAGGGTTTTTTTGAAACAAATATATGTAAAACAGTGCTTGTCATATAACCAGCCCTAAATACCTTTAATTCTCTCCTTCCTGTCACCCATCTCCAACCCCTACCCATGTCCATTCTCTTCTTCTTACCTTCAGGTACATGTCTTCACCAACTACCCAGTCTCCCAAGATAGAAATCTCATAATCTTCTTCAGCTTCTGTCAGTCCCCATCCTTCCCTCATAGCCAATCAGTGACCAGATTCTGTTGATTTTATCCTACAACTGTGATCGTGCTCTTCTATCTCCAGTGTTACTCTTACCAGCCCTTACCTAGCTTCTTTCTTTTCTTTTTTTTTTTTTTTTAATTTTTTTAACGTTTATTTATTTTTTTGAGACAGAGAGAGACAGAGCATGAACGGGGGGAGGGTCAGAGAGAAGGAGACACAGAATCTGAAACAGGCTTCAGGCTCTGAGCTGTCAGCACAGAGCCCGACGCAGGGCTCGAACTCATGGACCGCGAGATCATGACCTGAGCCGAAGTCGGCTGCCCAACTGACTGAGCCACCCAGGTGCCCCTACCTGGCTTCTTTCTATGGCCAACCATAGGCTCTTCACAACGTAATCTTCCACCTTTCTATCAGAGTTGTCCCTTTGGGAAACAAAACACAAAACAAAACAGGATCTTGTCTCTGCATAGCTTATGGACCTTTCCTGAATTTTGTTGCCTACAGAATAAAATCCAGATTCAAGAAACGGTCATCCGAGGCTGTCCCATCGCATCCCATTCAGCTTCTTGCTCCTCTCTCCCCAGGAACTCACCATTCTCCAGACATATTAGGCCATTTCCTGACTCTGTCTTCACAGCTTTTGGGATGTGTATGTTCCACCCTTGATCCTTTAAACCACACGGTCACCATCAATAGGTGGCCCAATAACAGTTCAAAAGTTTAAAACGTTACTCCCTGCACTTCCCCCTTTTCCTCCACCCATTCTAAAAGAATCTGTTCTTAGTCTCAGGGGAGGTTAGGCAGGTGGAAAGCAGAGTTGGCCTGGAGACACTGCCCTCCTGGCTTGCATTTCCCAAGCCCTAAGCCCACTGAGCTGAATAGGTGAGAGTGTGCCCCTGGAGGAAGCAGGGCCAGAGGGAGGTATTTCCCTAAAACCAAGATGAGATGCCTGGGCCTGGGGAGAGGAAAGAGGTCTCTGGGACCCACCAGCATCAGGGAACCTGTGCCCTGCTTTCTAGATGCACCAAAAGGTATAGCAGGCACTTGGTGGGATTACCCATGATACACCAAGGAGAAGAGATTCTACAGCCAGGGTTTTGTGTCATTGAGAAAGTGGTGCAGGGGACTGCACAGCCCTGCAGGCTGAATAGCACACCAGGATTTTAGCACAGCCGTGGGTGTGGGGGGAAGCCCCAGGAAGGACTAAGATTAATTTCATACAAGCCTAATAAGATAGGGCCTGGGGCTGAAATGAAGCTGAATGATAAGAAATGAAATGGGGTATTTAGTGCTCAGAATTTCTTACTTCCTTGAGAAGCAAGCCTTGACCCATCTTCTTGGGCTCCTGCCCTGCCCCTCCCCACTTGCCCTGTGATCTCTTGCTCTTGTCTTTCTGCCCCAGATTTCTGGCTCCCTAGACCTGCTGTCAGGGGGTTTTGCCAACCCTCACAACTTCCCTCCTGGTTCTTTGGACTTTGAGCTTCCTGCAGAGCTATTGACTCTGCCAGCAGCTTGTTCCAGCATGCCCCCACCCAGCTAGGCCAGCCTCTGGCCCTGAAGGATAGGGGTGAGAAGGGACACAAGCCCAGAAAGCTTTTTTTTTTTTTATCTGTATCTTTTTTTTTTTTCGATATATGAAATTTATTGTCAAATTGGTTTCCATACAACACCCAGTGCTCATCCCAAAAGGTGCCCTCCTCAATACCCATCCCCCACCCTTCCCTCCCTCCCACCCCCCATCAACCCTCAGTTTGGTCTCAGTTTTTAAGAGTCTCTTATGCTTTGTAGAAAGCTTTTTTTCTCTTCTCTACCTGGCAGAACTTTACTTATCCTTCAGGGCTTTGCTCAAATGTCACCTCCTGGGAGCCTCCCCTGACCTCCCTAGGCAGGGTTCCTTCTCTGGGTTTCACAGCATCTTGCTCATACCTCTGTGCTTGTCACAATGTATTATTATTCATGTATTTACCCTGTGGCTTTTTCACCTGGAGTATGAACACTTTGGGGATAGGAACCACGTGTCATTCACCTGGCACAGTGTCAGCTGAAGAACAAGGCCTCACAAATGCTTGTTAAACATCATTTCTCATGCGGTCCCCTAGACTCTCATGCACCATTCTATCCTGTTCCTCTGTATTGGGTAGGGATGCATCTGGCTGCAAGTAACAGAGAACCTGACTACAGTGGCCTAAATAGAGATTTATTTTTCTCACACAGAAACAAGTCTATAGGTAAGCAACTCAGAACTGTCAGACACAAAGCTTCTTCATATCTTTCTATCCTGCTGGGGGTTTTTTTTTTTTAAGTTTATTTATTTATTTTGAAAGAGAGAGAGAGAGCAGGGGAGGGGCAGAGAGAGGGAGAGAGAGAATCTCAAGAAGGCTCAGTGTTCTCAGCACAGAGCACAGAGCCTGACTCGGGGCTCAAATTCACAAACTGTGACATCATGACCTGAGCCGAAATCAAGAGTCAGACGCTTAACTGACTGAGCCACCCAGCATCCCTATCCTGCTGGTTTAATGTGTTGGTCCTAAGATGACTACTGTACCTCTGAGCATCACATATCAGTTCTAAGGAGGAAGAATTAGGAAGGGTGAAGAGCCAAGTATAACCCTTCACATCAGGAAAACACAGGTTTTCTCAGAAAACTTCTGCTTATATCTTATTGTCCAGAACTATGTCACATGACCACCCCAAGCTGCAAGGAAAGCTGAGAAGGGAGGGGTAGGCAAGGGAGAAAGTGGAGGAGCAGGGGTGTGAATGAGAACATCCTTGGGCCCAACCCCAGGCCTATGGAATCACAAATGCTGGAGGTGGAGTCCAGCATTCTGTGCTGTAATGAGCCTCTGAATGATTCTGATTCAGCTGAAGTTGGAGAACCCTAGTCCTATATTATGGCCAGTTGTATGGTAAGGAAACAGTCCTAGACTGGAATTGAAATCGCCCTTTTTTTCTTTTTAATGTTTATTTATTTTAGAGAGAGAGCAAGCGAGCAGGGGAGGGGCAAAGACAGAGGGACAGAGGATCCAAAGACGAAGGCTCCATGCTGACAGCAGAGAGCTTGATTTGGAGCTGAAACTCACAAACTGTCAGATCATGACCTGAGCCGAAGTCAGACATTTAACGACTGAGCCACCCAGGTGCCTCACCCATTTTTTAAATATAATTTTTGCTACAGGCCAGCCAGGAGACCACAGTTTTCTGATCTATAAAATGGGAATAATAAAGGTTGTCCCAACTTTATTCACTGAATTGTTGTGAAGACCAATTTAAATATTGCAGATGAGGGGCACCTGGGTGGTTCTGTCAGTTAAACATCTGATTCTTGATTTTGACTCAGGTCATGATCTCATGGTCTGTGAGCTGGAGCCCGGCATCAGGCTCTGCACTGATGGTACAGAACCTGTTTGAGATTCTCTCTCTCCCTCTCTCTCTCTGCCCCTCCCCTGCTCGTGCCCCTCCCCTCTCTCTCTCTCTCTCTCTCTCAAAAAAAAAAAAAAAAAAAAAAACTTTAAAAAATAAAATAAATATTGCAGATGAAAACATACTGAAAAATTAAGTCATGGGACAATGGTACTGATTTTGGAAATTTAGAAGTTCTGAGTTCAGTTTATGTAACTGATGTATTCAGCAGAGTAGAAAAGCCTGGGAAAAGCAAAACTATCTGTACAAAGTATGAAGAGATAAAAAAAATTAGACAGTAAAGGACGAAAATAGAAATTGAAACCACAGACGTTCAAAATACACTGTTATCAAAAACAAATGTTTGCATCAGCCCCAGTTGTTGCTGCTACAGGTGGTTTCCATGAGAGGAAAGAGGACATTCGTGGTTTCAAAACAAACACTTTGGAGGATAATGAGATGGAGTATTTAAGGGAAAGGGTTGGTAAGAAGATATGAGACAAATGTAAGGGATTTGGTGTTCTACCATTTGGATTAAAAATACTGAGATGCCGGGGCGCCTGGGTGGCTCAGTCGGTTGGGCGTCCGACTTCGGCTCAGGTCATGATCTCACGGTCTGTGAGTTCAAGCCCCATGTCGGGCTCTGTGCTGACAGCTCAGAGCCTGGAGCTTGTTTCGGATTCTGTGTCTCCCTCTCTCTGACCCTCCCCTGTTCATGCTCTGTCTCTCTCTGTCTCAAAAATAAATAAACGTTAAAAAAATAAAAATAAATAAATAAATAAAAAATACTGAGATGCCATTGAGCACCAAGTAGATTGTCCATCCCTCACTGTAGGAAAACCTGCTCATTCAGTTCCATGTTTATTCATTCCACAACAGTCGCCCATGCAACCAACACTGTATTTCATCGGTGAATTGGGATGGTTCATCAGCTGCTCACCAGGCCCCAGGGAAGTCACAGAGTGACATTTGCCTTCAGGTAAACTCCTTAGGTTGGGTTATTGCTGTGACTGAAATAGCAGAGCCATCCCAACAGCGGGAGATTGACCTGTCCGCTGAAGTGAAAACCACAGTGTCAAGAATGAAGTGTTGACAAAACAAAAAACATACACTGAAAGACAAGGACTTGTACACTACAAATGGGTGGATTCTGTAACAGGTGAGTTGTAGCTCAATAAAGAAGAAAAGAAAGAAAGAAAGAAAGAAAGAAGAAAGAAAAGGAAAGGAAGAAAGAAAAAAAAGAAAGAGAAAGGAAAGGAAGGAAGGAAGGAAGGAAGGAAGGAAGGAAGGAAGGAAGGAAGGAAGGAAGGAAGCAGGGAGGGAAGGTAGCAAAAGAGAATGAAGTGTTTACAGGCGGAGATCCCTGTGACTGGGAGGCTATGCAGCCGCTAAGAGACACTGTGTGGTGTGTGTGTGTGTGTATGTGTGTGTGTATGTGTTAAATTTGTCCGTACAAAATGTGAGGCCAAGGTTTATTTACTGATTGATTTGTTTAACATCTGGGCTCCAGCATGCAAGTGCTATGATAAGAGAGTTTGTAGAAGCAAAATCACAAAGCCACATGCTTCTTGGCTCTGGTGAAAGAGGGTAGCAATCTGCATACGGAAAGCTGATGATGTAACTGTCTGAAACTGGTGGTGACCTGAAGCCAAGCTTAGTTCAGATAAATAGGCCAATTCCAGGGCACAGATCAGAAATATTCAACCACTTTGGGGACTGGACTTCCTGAGGGTGTTTTCTTTCATCAATCAGTCAAATAGAGCCTCACCCGTTTCTCCTCCTTCCCCTTCTGTGAACCCCTCACAACCTCCCTCACCCCTGCAAGTGGTAATAGGTGGCCAGGACAGCTATAATTCCATATGTGAACACGTTTCCTTTGTTGTGTTACTCTCCTTCCTTCCTAGGGGATTGTTCTGGTTATTGCTGCTCCCAAGAACAGGTATTGAAATGTAGTCAGTGGGACAGTATGTTTTGGGGTTAAGATCCTTGGGATCAGGTGCAAGCCCTACCCTTCACAAGTTAGTGACCTGGATAAGTCATTTAACACCTTTTGATCCCATCCCTTCTCTGGTATTCAAGAACTTTATTCTGAAATAACCCCCTCTCTCCTGCAGCTACAGTCTCAGATTCTCTATCGTGCCGTTCTCACCAGCAATACCAGCGACTGGAACTTCTCCCGTAGTAAAAATCCAAAATAAATACAAAACCTCCCTGTCTCCCCATTTGGAGAGAATGTCTTTAGTTCCACCTTAATCCTTTGTTCTGTTCTCCTTCACAACAAAATTCCTAAAAAAGAATTGCTTAGGGGCACCTGGGTGGCTCGGTTGGTTGACTGTCTGACTCTTGATTTTGGCTCAGGTCATGATCCCGAGAGTGGTGGGACCCAGCCCTGGATCAGGCTCCGTGTGAGAGTCCAGCCTGATTAAGATTCTCTCTCTCTCTCTCTCTCTCTCTCTCTCTCTCAGGGCAGCTGGGTGGCTCAGTCCCTTAAGTGTCCCACTCTTAATTTCGGCTCAGGTCATGAAGTGGTTCATGAGACTGAGCCCCACGTCAGGCTCTGTGCTCACAGCACGGAGCCTACTTGGGATTCTTTCTCTCCCTCTCTCTCCCTCCCTCTCTCCTTCTCTCTCTCTCAAATAAACTTTAAAAAAAAGATTCTCTCTCCCTCTGCCTCCCTACCCTGCTCACTCTATTATATAAAAGAATTAAAAAAAAAAAAGAATTGCTTAGTGTACAGGCTGAATTGTGTGTGACCCCCCACCCAGCCCCAAAATTAATATGTGGAAGCCCTAGCCCTCAGCACCTCAGAAGGTGATTATATTTGTATACAAGGCCTTTAAAGAGGTTTAGGTTAAACCAAGACAGTCTGATTGGGACCAATCCCAATCTGCCATATTTACCAGAAGAAACTAGGACGCAGACAACACAGAAGGAAGTCCATGCAAGGACACAGGGAGAAGGCAGCCATCTGCAAGTCACGGAAAGAGGCCTCAGGAGAAACCAATCCTTCAACACCTTGATCTTGGACTTCCAGCTTCCAGAACCGTGAGAAAATAAATGCCTGGTGTTTAAGTCACCCTTCTGCAGCACTCTGTTATGGTAGCCATAGCAAACTGATACTCTTAGCACCACTGACCACCATCTTGCTGGAGCCAGAGACCATTTGACTGTCCTTAATCATATTTGACTTCTCCACACTCAGTCCCAATTTCCTTTCTAAAGGCATTTTTGGCATTTAGATTCCAGGTTACCTCACTCTAATTTTTCTCTCACCTAATCAGCTGCTACTTCTCAGTCTTCTCTGCTAATATTCCTTATCCTTCTTTCTTCTAAATATCAGAGCCCTAGGCCCAGGCCTCAGCCCTCTTCTCTGTTTAGATCCTCTCTCTGGTCATTCCATCCAATTCTGTGGCTTTAAATATTATTTAAAAGCTGGTAAGTCACACATTTATGTTACCAGCCCCTACCTGTGCCTTTAGCTCTGCACTCAAATATGCAATTGCCCACAAGATTTCCCCCTAGATTTCCAAAGAGCATCTCAAACTCAACATGTCTGAAACTCTAATGGCCCATCACATTTAGAATGAAATCCAAACTTCTCATCCCTGCTTGCACATTTCCTCATGACCTTTCTGACCTCATCTTCCACTGCCCTCCTCCCTCACCACCCTCCAGCCACACTGCTGGCCCTCTATGCACACACTTACTGTTCCTTCTGCCTCTACTACTAGTCACTGGATAGAGCCTCACAGAGCTTACTTACTCCTTTACATCATTCAGGGCTTGGCTCAAAATTCACCTTCTCGACCCACTGTCTCACATATCACTCTCCTAAAGGTTGTAGAACTCAGTACTCTCAGGTTACCCTTATAACATTTTAATAACCTCATACTATAGTGTCAAGCATTATATTAAATGCTGTATATGCATGATCTCATTTAATCCTCAGGACCACCTGGTAGAGACAATCTTATCTCCACTTGCAAATGAAAAACTAAGGCTAAGAGAGGTCAAATCCAAGGTCATAGAGCTTGCACTAAGGTCTGATTCCAAAACTAGTACTCTTAACCATTAGAAACAGCTGCTTCTCACTTTAAATGCTATTCTTAATTATGGACGGTATGGCCTCCAGGCTTGATTGGTTTCAGTTGCACTTGTGTTTGAGCAGGTAAAGTAACTCAGGGGTATCGGTGTGTGTTGGGGAAGGGCTTATTTTCCAAACTGTGGCTTTAAACGTTCAGATAATACGAAATGCAGGTTAAGTAGGGACAAATTCAAACATGGGTCTAGACCTCTGTGGCTTGCTTGTATAGACTTATTAAAGATGATGAGAGCATTTTGTCCTTAACCTTGTTGGGTTTTTTTAGGCTCAAGTTCTGAGAAGCTATTAAAGCTTTTAAGCTTTAGATTTTTCCTTTAAAAAAAAATCCTATTTCCACAAGGTGATTAGAAACAAAACCCTTACAATAAAGTCCTTAGGAAAAGGTCTGTGTGCTGGTGAAAACAAATATTTATCAAACACCTAATGTCCCAGACACTTTACTGATTTCATTGTCTCTCCAAGTTGGTATTATTTTCCTGCTCTTCCAGTTGAGGACACTGAGGGACTCAGAAGGTAAGTAATGTCCCCATACGGAGCAGGAACCCCCCAGTTTCCTCCTCTTGCTTACCACATGCTCCAAAGTGGTTTTGCCTTCCCAGCATGCAATGTAATTGATTACCTAAGGCCCATTCCATGACTCCTGTTCTCCAGGCTCTGAAATTTAGTTCCATGCTATGGTAAACATGAAAAGTTACTTCCTAGGGACCTATGTGCCTTTCTGGAAGTGTTGCAGAAACCCAAAAGACTGCAAAGGAATTTAAAGTTCTCATAGATCTGTGGGTCTGCTCAGGTAACCAACAGATACCAGATCACACCCAATTCTCAGTTGACACTGTTTCGTTCAAGAACAGTGCTATTCCTCGAGCACAAAAACTCTTCTGCCTCCAGCCTTTGCAGTGACTCTTCTGGCTGCCTAGGCTACCCTTTCCCCTCATGTCTGCCCTCCTGTTCTGGCTGCTCAAGTGCTACCTCATCAAAGACGCCTGCCTGACCATCCTATGTCCCCACCAGCCTCTCTAACCTTTTACCCAGCTTTGTTTTTCTTTGCAGCACTCATTGCATTATATATTTACTTGCTTATTGTTTCTCTTCCACTAGGTGGAAACTTCTTGATGGCTGAGAGTTTGTTTTGTTCACTACTGAGTCTCTGGTGCCTGGCATAAACTAGGTGCTCATTAAATAATTATTGGAGGCATGAATGGATTCTGTGAATACAATAGACCTGAATGAATGGGTGGATGGGGCTTAACCACTACAGGTCTATATATTTATGTGTTCCCTCTTCCTGAGCTACAAAGGGAAAGAAATGGCTACTCCTACCAAAGAGGACTAAAGCAGAAGAGGCCCCAAAAGAACAGAAACCAAAAACCCTCCTGCCTCAGATTATCAACATGCTTAGGTCTTTTGCCAAAGCCATGAACAATCTGGACATTTAAGAACGTAAATTAATCTTGCAAAATGTAGTAGATATTTAAGGTAGTTAATTCCAGCAAAAAGAATAACCCAAAAACAAGTTTCCTTAAATAGGAAGACCATGTAAGTGGTGTACAGCTTATGTAAGTACCAATCATATTATCTGCATCATCCTTTTAAGAAGAGCAGAAAGACACATTCTACTCAAGCTGTCCCCATAATAGAGCAATTCATGGCTACAGACCCCACCTGGGGCTGCCTCTGGCACATGGCAACAGTTGGGCAGTGACCCAGAAGTAGGCATGTGAGTGAAGAGTTAGCTTTGGCAGCAGGAGTTGTAGAAGACCTGACCTGCACTCACACAGGTAGCCACTGCAACTGCCCTTTCACCCGGTTGGGTCTACCCCACGTAACTGGTCCCTAGGGCTTTGCGGCTCCCTAGGGCTGGGATGGTGTATAGAGGGACATTCTGTATCATGTATCCAGGCCATATGTATTAAGGATGTGATTAAGGATAATCATCATAAGGGTGATTCCCTTTCTGCTCTGCAGCTAAGTTTTAATACAGTTTAAAATAATTGAGTACTTATTTGTGCATTCACCTAAAAACTAAGAAGCCTTTAAATTCAGGACTTTAAAGGAACTGGAGAGAGCACTGTGTGTCTGGGAGACTGTCATCGATCTCTCATAATCCAGCCTATGCCACCACAGCCCCAAGGGCTCTTCTCCCCAAATACTGGCTGCTGAATGGGCTAGGCCCACCTCCCTTCTCCTTTCTGGTGCCTCAGCCAGAACACAGGCTCTTTTCATTTTGAGGATTTTGTTTCTAATCACCATGTGAACATAGGTAGGATATAGGGTTAAAAAAAAAAAAAACGAATATGCAAGAGTTATAAGGTTCCAGGGGCTTGGAAAGCTGTTAACACCTATGGCCCTGGTATCATTTCTGACTTCTTCCTGAGATGGTAAGGGCATCCCAGTTAGATTTGTTTTCTGTTTTTTTATTTCAGAAAGTAGAGCACCAAACCTCTGGCTTCCTTCTGTTTCAGGCTTTCTGGAGACCATGAGAGACCCTTTCTTTTCTTCTCTTAGAACAGATTTCACTGGAATTCCAAGTGATTGCTCTTCTAAAATGCAATTAAACAAAAACTCTTCTGTCTTTCCCAGACACTTGACAGCATGCTGGATGGACGATACAAGCCCAACAGGCTGCATTTGCTGATGGACCGATTGTAAATTGCCTGAGCGGACTTCACTTTCAGACCCTCCTCAGTATAGACTGGGCGACTTGTTGCTTTATTGTTCTGAGCTTGCCCTGAGTAGCCACCCAGTGGGGTTCTCCATCTGTGGCTTGATAGGAAGCAACATTCTTTAGCAGCCTTGAAGCAACTGGCAGGGCAATGGCCACAGCCTGCCTTTGTAAGCAGGAGGCAGGGGCATTAACTGTATTGTTTCTGGATGTTGGCATAAATGTGGCCCTGCCCTGTGGTCCTTCACAACAAAACTTGAGGTTGAATCCCTTTTGTTAGGGTAGATAAGGGAGTGTATTGAGCTCCATGGAAAACAGACAGGAGGACTCTGACAGATGGGGAAAGGGTCACCCCCACAGCAGGGAGTCAGCCTGGACGTGGGTACTATAGCAACCTGCTGAGAATTATCCTGCCTATTAAAGGATGGTTGGATTCACTGGGTCTGCCCAGGCAGGGAACCTGGCTGGGTCTTTGTCAGCAGACAGACGAGAAGCTGGTGTGCAGCTGTGTGATTTGACAGTTTGGTTGTATTCAGACAGCTCTATGTTGTGGAGATGACATTACTCCTGGGTCTGACCGCATGCATCTATGTAAACCAGTGGCATACCCGAGGAGGGAGTCAGTGGGAGCAATCCACTCCCGGTGCAGACAGTAAGCAGAAAATTTCTGTGTGTGTGCTTGTCTGTAGAAAAATTTCAAACAATAATAAAACTAAGTAAAAGTCAGTTTGCTTTTTATTATTTTCATGCTCCAACAGTTCCAAACAATGCACAGGGATAGAATACTCCCTCATAGGGGCAGACTTCTCCCACACCCCCTCTCTCACCCCCTTGGTACGCTACTGGGATAAATAAGCACCGGGTGGGGAGATTACAAATCAGTGAGAGGGTAAACAGAAAGCAAATGACCCCTGAGATAAGAAGTTTTTTTTTATCCCCCAAATTCTACTTTGTGGAGTTTAGAGAAGGTTGATCTGTCTGCCAGAGGCCTTCCTATTGTTTAGCTTTGCGTTTTGGTTATCTATTGCTGCTTGTAAAACCATGCCAACATTTAGTGCCTTAAAACAGTCATTTATTTGTTTGTGATTCTGCAGTTTGACAGGGCTCAGTGAGGATGGCTCATCGTTGTTCCCTGTGGCGTCTGCTGGAGTTGGAACTTCCTAGAGGGCTTTTTCACCCCTATGTCTGGTATCTCAGGTACCATGAGCTAAATAATCTAGGGGCTGGCCAGGCATGTCTCTCTTTCCATGTGGCCTCTCCACATAACTATATGCTTGGGTTTCCTTGCAGCATGGTGTTCTCTTCTTATGCGGTAGCAGGCTTTCCCCAGAATGCAAAGCAGAGGTTGTCAGGTTTGCTTAGTGTCTGGTCTTAGACATGCTAGAAACATTATGTCTGCCACATTCTATTGGTCAAGGCAGTCACAGATCCAGCCCAGATTCAAGGGGAAGAAAAACAGTCTCCACTTCATGATGCAAGAAATATTATTGTGACCCTCTTTGGAAGCATCATCTACCTCACATTGTTTTCTCCATCATAACAAAGTATTGTATGCTTTCACATTTTGCCTTTAACAGTGATAAACCTTATCAGATTGGAAAAGGTAGGTCTCAAATTACGAATTAGACCTTTAGAATTATCGTGCCTTTATTCTGAATGGGAAGATGGTCTCTTCATGGATTCCTAAGAAGGAGCAAGAGTTTATGGAGCTCCAAAGATAGCAATGATATTAGAAAATATCGGGGTGAGCCTGATTTGCCAAAACCTAAAATCTAAAAAGCACACTCAATTCCATGAGATTGTCCAATCCAAGTTACAGCCTCAGTCTACCTCCTGAGGAAAGTTCAAATGGCCACCTTATTTTTGTTATTACTTCTGGGTATCAGAAAATCCCCTGAACTTTGAGTTACATCCTTTAAAACCAGGATTCTTGTGAGAGTCAGAATGGTGAGAGCCCTTCAGACACTGTATGATTATATCTGTGAGCAGTTGCTATAAATTTCGCCCTGGGTCAGAGAATTGCATCTCAGTCCAAACAGGAACCAGGAGAGAAGAGATGCATCAACATGACTCCCTTGTCTCTGCCAGACACAGTTAATCCATCCATCTGCATACAGAACTTTGATTTGGAAAGCATCTGTTGGCTCACCCTTTCATTCTCTTCTCACTATAAATAACCGGTGAGCAGGTAGGCCCCATGTGAATGCCAACGGTATGCAGGTATGACAACAGTAAGAGGTCAGAGCTTCCGTGGGTCACTCTCGAGCTTGGATGCAGAGCCTAGGGAAGAAGCAGCTCTCCACGCTCTCCTCCCTCCAGGGTTCTTCAAGTCTGCTGGAGCAGAAGCCCGGCCAGATCACTGACCTCACTGCCTTCAGGTTTGGTCTCATGGCCTCTTCTGCTCTGCCTGCCTGCAGGTTGAATCCTGAGCCTGCAGACAAGTTCGGTCAGCTCCCAGTGTCAGTCACCACAGGATGCTGGGGCCTGGCTCAAAAAGGAGGCTAAGGAGGCCAGCATCCCCTGTACCTAGAACCAGACTTTCCTTCCCAAGAAGGCCAAGAAGCAGGCCTGGAGCTGCCTTTACAGAGCCATGTCTAAGGCTTTACCCCTATATTGGCCTGAACAGGCCTCTTGGGGTCTCTGGCCTCCATCACTCTCAACGCCTTTTTTTTTTCTTTTTTTTTTTCTGCTCACAGCAAAAACTGCTGTGTCCCTCAGTGCCCCAACCCCTTGGCCCCTGCCCCCTTACTGGGGCAGACGGGCCACTGGGCTCCGGCTCTTCCTCTCACCTTTCCCGTTCTCCTCACACTCCCGCGGGTTCCCATTTCTGTTCGCCCCCAGGCCCGCCTGGCCTCCCCTCCCCTCCCAGTGGCCCCAGGGCCGGCACCCACCCCCTCACACCCTTCTCGCCCCCCCTTCCGCTCGCCCCTCTTCTCGCCCCTCGGCTTTTGTTGCCCGGGCTTGTTTCTAACTTGAGAGCGTCGCCCGGCTCGGCGCCAGGTCACGTGCGTTAGTGACAACCTCTCGCAGGGCGGCCCCGGGCCCCTCGCGCCGCCGATTGGTGGGATCGGGCCTGGCGCGGCCCCGGGGCGGGGCGGCCGGGCGGGCGGGCCCGACGGGCGGGCGCAGCGGCCGATCAGCTGTTCCGAGCGCTGCACAACAACAAAAGGAGCGAGACGGGCGGCCGGCGGCCAGCCGCTCAGCACCACGACCGCCGGACCTGCCCCGCGCCCCGCGCTGCGCGCTCTGCGCCCGCCGGCCGGGGAGCCGCAGCTACCTCAGCAGAGCCCCGCGCCCGTGCGCGCCGGTCCCCTCCGAGCGGCGCGCCCGCTTCCCTCGCCGCCGGTCCCCGCTGCCGGTGGGGCCCACGTAAGTGCAGGCGGGGCCGGCGCCCCGGGCCGCTCTCTCCCGCCGTCCCGCGGGCCTCGGGCCGGGCACCCTCCGCGCCTCCCGCCTCCTCCCCTGGCGGCGGCCGGCCCGAGGCCCCGGGTGCGGGCGGAGGCGGACGAGCCCGGCGCTGGGCGGCGGGTGGGTGTTCAGTTTCTGTCTCCTCCCGCGAGCTTGGCCTGTTTTCTTGGCCGCGGCGGGACCTCCTCCTCCCCTTACTCCTCCTCCTCCTCCTCCTCCTCCTGCTCCAGCACTCGGCCGTTGGACTGGCGTCGGGGGCTGCGGGAGGAGCGACCTCGGCGCCCCGCTCCGCCGGCCCGGCGGCCCTGCGCTCCTCGCCTCCTCCGCCAGCCCTCGCGACACCGGCTCGCTCCCGGTAGCACCAAGGGTCCTGCGGCGCCGGGGAACCCCCCTTTCTTGCCCGGCGACCAGCGCCTGAGTGTCCCAGGTGTCCGCCTGTCCGCCGCATGTCCCCTGACCCTGCCTGATCTTACACATCACTATATGAGATTGCACCTGTGGGAAGGACACTGTACTTGCCCGTCAGGAGTAAAATCCTAATCGTTTTGGTCGCTGACGCCGATTGGGACCTTACTCTGTGCCAGATACGACATCGAGGGCTTTACGTGCATTATCTCCGTTGCTCCTCGCAGAGACCCTCTGAAGTAGGCTTTATTATCTTGTGGATAGGAAACCCGAGGCCCAGAGAGATTAAGTTATTTTACTCGAGGCCACACAGCCAATTAAAAGGAAACGGTGTTTTCTCTTTCAAAGTTGCAGATGAATTTATATGTGGGCATGCCTCATTTTGTATTGTATTTCGCAATTGCCTCTTTCGTCATCTTCTGTGCCAATTCCAAATTAGAGTGGGTTAAGGAAGAGCCCCTTTCCATCTGTAACTTCCAAGAACTTGGGCATTTGTTGCTAAAAGAGCCTTTTCTGAATGCAGAGTAGTTTCCGAAAAGGGGAGGAGAAAGTGACCCATAGGGTCATTGAACAGTCGTAATAATGAGGTACCCCCAGATCCTGAAATCATTTGAGTGGTAATTGAAATACATTTTTCATTGTAGATGTGAAAATCCCGGGGAAGCTTTTGATTTTTAAGTCACAGCCACTATCATTCTGAATGTGAAGCATAATTTTTAAGAGCTCCTATCTGGAACCAAGACCTCATTAATTTAAATGACCAAGGTCTCTTTTGTTTTTTCATCCCATCTTTTGTTCTTTTCTGTGAATGCTTGCTTGCTCACTCAATTGTTCCCTCCTGTTTCTCTTGGGAATGGTCCTACTTTCAAAATTTGAGGTTAACAGGCTAGGAGTTACCGCTTATTGCTGTCTTTGTCCACTGGCATTCAGCCTTCAGGGCAGACGGTGGTGGGTCCCTGAGAGGAAAAGCTCCCCATGACCAGTTGAATAGGCAGAGTACGAGTGGAGCAAGCAAGGGCAGCTTTCCTGGCTTGGTTTTTCTGCAGTTTAAAATCAATTTTAAATTGAATGAGCATATTTATTTTTCTAAAATAGGGAGGGTGGGATATAAAGAGAAAAATCATTTTGAGGCCGCTTTTCAGTGAAGACGTGTTAGTTCAGCCACCTGATATTTCGAAACTGTCAAGAAGCCACAACTGTACACATAGTTCGAAGTTAGATCATCAAAGTTGTGGGTTGGTTTTTGTTTTTTTTTTTTTTTAATTTAAAAATGTTGTTTTTGGAGCCGCCTACTGGCAGCCAAAACCAACTGAAAAGCACTGTTCTCTGAAATTCATAGAGCCCGAGTTGAGGCTGGAAGGAGCCTGAGCAAAATGATGTGCAGGGAAAAGCAAGACACTTGGAACCACACAGACTTATGCTCTATTGCTGGCTCCACACCTGACCAGCTCTATCACTCTCAAGCAAGTTACTTAATTTCTGAGCCTAGTTTCCTTATTAGTAAAATGTGACAAATAAGTACCTCAACTCACTGTTATATATCACAAGTATTCAGTAGATTGTAGCTGTAATTATTATATAAACATTTTGTAGATAAAGGCATTCTGACCCAAAGGTGCTAAATGGCTTACAGTCACACAGCTGGCGTGGAATGGAGTTAAATATTCCAACTTATATTTCATATTCTGAGTTAATACTTACTGGCTGCCTGCTATGTGGCAGGCTCTATTCTAAGGGATACACACTTAATCCTCACATTGGCACTATCTTCTCCATTTTAGGGATGAAAAAACTGAGGCACCAAAAGGTTACTAAATATCTTAACTTCATACAAGTTGCAAGTAGCGTAGCCAAGATTTCATACACAGCAGGGTAACTCCAGAGCCACACTACCTGTTGGTTGTTTGCCTGTCTCAAAAATAAGATAAATTATACTAACAAGCTCTTCTAGACTAGCAACGCCTTTTCTGAGTTCTCGAACTAGAATGCTCTTCCTCTTAAGTATTAAACTTAAAGGTATTAAACCACCTTTCTGCCCACTGAGCATTTCTAACTCATGTAATAATATGAAAAACATTAATGATAAAATGTTAAGTAACAAAGCAGGAAACAGCATTGTGCCTTCACTAGACTTTATGGTAAAAAGAAACCTTATGTGTAGAAGAAGCTAGAAGGAAATGCATAATACACCAACAGTGATTGTAACAAGGCAGTGGAATAATTGTTTTCCTTATTTATTTTCCAAACTTCCTATAATGTAGTTAATTTTATAAGGAAAAAGACGTGTGTGTGTGAGAGAGAGAGAGAGAGAGAAAGTGAGTGAGTGAGACAGGGACAAAGCTGCCTTCTTAAAATGCTGGTGCCCAGATACTTTGTTTCTTTTCTCCACTGGGATGAAACTGCCCTGGCAGGTTGGCTGAGGTTGGTTAGTTATCGTGTGGAAAGCTTGCACATGCCTCAAACAGCAGTACTACCTTACCAGTCTTCTTTGCCCCTCCCTCTTTGCTGAATTCCAGAATTTTATTTGTAAATTTGTCCTCTTAGGACAACTTCTTTCTCTGGAATTTTCATTTTAGTTTTATCCATTGCCCTAGAGTTGTAAATATCAACAAGTCCACAACAGGGGTGACTGGCTGGCTCAGTCCAGTAGAGCATCCAACTGGATCTCAGGATGAGTTTGAGCCCCATGTTGGGGGTTTACCTTTTAAAAACTTAAAATTTTTTAAAAAGTCTGTGACATGTAGTGAGGAGTGAAGTCTGAAGTTCTGCTTTGACTTACGGCTTCACATAGAACCATCAAGAGCCTCCATTCCTGGGCAGGAGCCAAGGTGAAGAATAGCAGTGACTGGAGAGGGACGGTCCCTGGGTCGTCAGCAGGATAGGCTCTCAAGATTCTGGAGAGATTTTTCTAGAACTGCATTGTCCAGTATAATATGTAATGTGAATTACATGTATGTTTAAATTTTTTAAAATATTTCTTTATTTTGAGAGTAGAGGGAGGGGGAGGGGCAGAGAGAGTGGGGGAAAGAGAGAATCCCAAGCAGGCTCCATGCTATCTGTGCAGAGCCTATGTGGGGCTTCAACTCACAAACTGTGAGAACCTGAGTCAAAAAACAAGAGTTGGCTGAGCCACCTAGGCACCCTGTTTAAATTATTGAGCTATCTTACATTCTTTTTGAGGGGGTATTAAGTCTTTAAAATATACTCTGGTAGGGGCGCCTGGGTGGCTCAGTCAGTTGAGTGTCCAACTTCAGCTCAGGTCATGATCTCATGGTCCGTGAGTTCGAGCCCCGCATCGGGCTCTGTGCTGACAGCTCAGAGCCTGGAGCCTGCTTCTGATTCTGTGTTTCCCTCTCTCTCTGCTCCTCCCCTGCTCACACTCTGTCTCTCTCTCAAAAATAAAGATTAAAAAAAAATTTAAATATACTCGGGTATATATTTTAACCTATATCACATCTTAATTCACATGTAAAAATTTCATTGGACATGCTTAATCAATTGTTCTGAACATACTTGAAATTTTTCCAAGAATAGCTCAATTGTCAACTTCCAAATTTGAATTTTAAATGGGTTAAAATTAAATAAAATTTGAAATTCAGTTTTTTGGTCATACAAGTCATATTTCAAGTGTTCATCCACCCAGGGTGCCTTGCAGCCACCTCATGAACCGTTCTAGCATGTTGGGGTCTCTCCCGACAGCTCCTTTTCCTTTGTGACACCTACAGAAAGCAGGGTAAAGGAACTTTGCATAGTTAGCCCAACCCCACTTCTTCATTGTGCTAGAGGTCTGTGGAGAGAGTAAAGATGTGATCCATTTTTCCAGTGGTAAGACTGAGGCTCAGGAGGGCTAAATTGTTTAGTCTGAGCCACCTGTGGTAGAGGGAAAGCCAGAACCCCCTACTGCTGGGGCCCAGGCCAGCACTCCTTCCCTAAGACGACTCTGTGTCCTGCCCGCAGGCTTCAAAAGGTGTGTCATGTAAATACCAGCTCTGACTCAGGACAGATGAGAATGAGCTCTTCCCTTGCCTGGCTGGGCTCCTGAATACTCTGCCCACCCACGGATGGTTGCTCTTGCAGGAAATAGGAGATATCTTAAGGCAGCCACTGACTTCAGGAAACCAAAAGAAGATTGACTTGTGCTGCCCTGTGGAAAGTTCCTCCAGAGACACCTTTCCTGTGGCAGAATTGTATATGTTCCAGGCGTAAGCTGGCTTCCATCACATGGGTTTGGAGCTAGAGGAGCGCAGTTTGCAGTCAGGAACCTGCAGCTAGCTGCCCGACCACCGTGGCCCCAGCATTGTTCTCTGCCTTCTCGCTGCCACCTAACTGGCCTGGGCCCTGTTAGGTTACCCTGATGTGACATCGCTCTTGGGGGACACGGTGCTCACTCAGGATGAGCAGGGGTTTTCTTGTGAGGTGCTCTGCTTCCTGCCCAGCAGCTCTACCTTCCTAGCTGATGCAGGGCCTGCAGTCAGCCCTGTACTCTGGAGAATTGGGATTATTCTCTCAACTATTTCAGCAGACACAGAATTGTACTTGGGACCAACGTATGCCTTTGTAATTTAAGATAAGGGGGGATTTTTTAAGTATCTTTTTTTCCCTCCTCACTTACGTCCTCAAAACCTTTACTTATGTCAGAACTTGTGGTAGCTCATCACCTACACCACAGTAGTAGGTCCAGCAAACTACACAAGCCCACTTTTCTCCTAATTTCTTTTACATGGAACATAAAGCTGAATTTGAATTCTGTACTAGAGCTCCAGCCTTCATGGTTTGGCCCTGCTGCTTTCCAGAAGGCTTTCAGGAAGACTGGTTATGCAAGTAACATTTCCTGTTGACTCTCTTTTAATAATTAATGGCTGATGATGATGGATTGTGACCACAACAGTGCTCAGATGTCATTTATTTGAACACACACTCGTAGGATTACACATTCGTAGTAGCATGCCAAACAGTTGTAGCACTCCCATTTGCACATAAAGAATTCAACCAAGAATCTCATCAAATACAGATTGTAACTACATGTACTGCTAAAAATGATGATTGTTTGAAAGTGAAGAAGGGTCGTGGCGCCTGGGTGGCTCCTTTGCTTGAGCATCCAGCTTTTGATTTTGGCTCAGGTCATGATTTCAGAGTCGTGATATCAAGCCCCGCATCAGGCTCTGTACTGAGAGTGGAGCCTGCTTAAGATTCTGTCTCCTTGCTCTCTGCCCCTCCCCCACTCATGTGCATACACATGCTTGCGTGTGTGCTCGCCTTCTGTCTCTCTCTCTCTCAAAATAAATAAATAAATAAAAGAAAGTGAAATGTCAAGAGTCTGAAGTTAGATTCAAGGCTGATGCTGGTGAGAAAGAGTATCATTTAGGAAGATGCTTTTCACTATCCCTGGATGGTCTCATCTACTCATGGTTTCTGTCACTCCCTTTTGTTGACAACTCCTAAATCAGTGCCCCCAGCTGAGACCATGCCCTTGAACTCCAGAGCCCTATATCTAGCAGTCTACTAGACATCTCCAGGTTCATGACTTGCAGATTCCCAAATTCAGCTTGTCCAAGATGCCCAGCCTATGCCTTCTGCAGTATGCCTCTTCCACTAAATGGTCCCGCCATCTCCCCAGTTGGCCAAGCCATAAACCTGGGTCATCCTTGACTTTTCATTTCTGGCTTACATGGTCCTACAGGATCTGTTTCCTGCTTAGCACCCCTAGCGCGCTCTCACACCTGTCCATCTGGATCTTCAGCCATACAGAAGCTGCCACATTCTCACTCATCTGCAGGTTTCCGGTGTTCCTTCTCCCCCTTCCTCCATTCTTGATCTTCTCAACCACTCCAGATCAAAGTAATTTACTGTAGGAATCCTTCCTGACATCTACCTGTGTAGATCTGAGGAACACTCAGTACTTTTTCCATGGCATTCATCACATTACCTGTCTTCCCCTGTGCTTAGCACTCTGCTTGATGCATGATACGTACTCAGTAAATATTTGTAGAATAATAGTTGACACTGACTGAGAATTTGTGCCAAGTGCCTTGCTAAGTAGGTTGCCTGCATTATCTCATTTCACAAGAGTGGGGTCAGGGAGACCATCTAGGAGGTGGTGATTGGCAAAGTCCAAAGGGACACCAGATTGGTTTCAACTAGGATAAAAGTGGTGGCAAGAAGTGGGCAGATTTGAGGCACGTGCTCAGCTAGAGTCAACAGGACTTGGTGAGAATTTGGTTGAGGGGTTGGGTAGGGAGTGGAAGGAGTCAAGGGTAACCACTGGGTGCTGCTGCTTCTCCTTGCTGAGAAGAGAAAGAAGGACAGGTAAGTTTGTGGGGAAATAATTAAAAGTTCTCTTTGGTATGTGTTAGGATTGATATGCCTATCAAGTAACCAGGGAGAAACGGATATATAAATCTGGATTTCTGGAATAAGATCAGACAAGCCTGGAGTTCCTCGTTTAGAACTCACAGAACTCCATGAGGTAGAACTATTGCCAGCTGAAGTAGTGTAACTTCCTAACTCGCGCAGAGCAAAAGCAGCAGAGACGGCATTTGAACCCAGGCACACTGACTACAACACCTTCCTGCTTGCCACCACGTGGTGAATGGTTTCCAGTTCTAGTTGCTGTCGTCCTCAGTTTTCTATGGCATAAATTTCCCTGTGCCAGCTGTAGAAATTGTTTTGAAGGCCAAATCATGCTGTACCTACTGATTTTAAATGGAATTGGGTCTGCTTGCAGCCCTGTAGAAGAACAGAACAGAAGAGAAAATGAGCCAGGGAAACATGGCAGACATCTGGCCCTGCTGCAGCCTTCCTTTGGCAGCTTTGGGGCAGTTGAATATCATATAGCAAGACCATTAGTATCTAGTTTTTCTCTTCTTACAGGAAAGGAGTATGTCACCTTGAAATACATAATTCAGATTGATCCCTTATAAAAGCACAGATGTGGAAAAGAGCCTTTCATTTCACATGTAAGATGTTCACAGGTTGCATTGAGAACTCAGTTCATAATGGTTTATAGATGAAAGGTACTGCATTTCTTGTGTTTGATGCCTGCTGGAAGGGAACAGCTGTGACTGTAGACTAAGGCATGAGCTTTCTTCTAGAGGGGTGTGCACATGTGTGTGTGGGCACATGCTTTTAAAACCACACACACATATTATATAAATATATACTGATTTGAAATAACCTTCTTTTCCTGTTTTATTTTAGGGATAATGATTCTTCTTGCTTCCCACCTAAGTTGAATAAGCACCTCGTGCACTTTAATCTCCTGTCGTGCCATCAGGCTGACTGAAGACAGTGTTTTGAAATCTCAGCTATAAAGACATCCCGCCAAAGTCTCAATCTTGCCTTAACAATGTTCCAGAGACTGAATAAAATGTTTGTGGGCGAAGTCAATACTTCTTCCAATCAAGAACCAGAATTTAGTGAGAAAGAAGATGATGAATGGATTCTTGTTGACTTCATAGGTAAGGTATTCTCAGCAGTTAATCATCACAGCAAAAATGGAAACTCTTGCATCTTAGTTTTTGCAGAAGTAAACCAGTAACTCTGAAGGTTTTTAAGCCTTTAAAGTAAATAAGCAAGAATTTGTCTAAAATAATTGCAGGAAACATCCTGTGCCAGATAATCAGTCAGTGAAATTGATTGACGTCAGATCTTCCAGTTTTGCAACTCTCATACCCTGCTCAGATCAGATGCACTTTAATAGGAAATCCTTGTAACCCACATTGCTCATCATGTTTACTTTAGCAGGATAGAAAAATCGTCTCCTGCAAAGCCACCATAATACATCTGATGCAGTGATACACCACACATACACACACACTAGGTGCTCAGAAGTTCTTTTATAATCATTGAGTGAATGTAGATGCTTTTGTGTCTGACCTAAATGAAAGGAGAAATGTGAACATCAGCTAACAGTATCATCTCTTCTTTTTCTGTGCTCTCAATCTGCTGTCATTGTGATGCCCGTCCTCCCGTGGGACTTCACCAACGTATGTGGACTGTGATGTAGACACTTGCACTGGTTTCTCAGCAGCAGAAGATGAAGAAGAAGACATCAGTGAAGAGTCACCTACTGAGCACCCTTCAGTCTTTTCCTGTTTACCTGCATCTCTTGAGTGCTTGGCTGATACAAGCGATTCCTGCTTCCTCCAATTTGAGTCCTGTCCAATGGAGGAGAGCTGGTTTATCACCCCTCCCCCATGTTTTACTGCAGGTGGATTAACCACTCTCAAGGTGGAAACCAGTCCTATGGAAAACCTTCTCATCGAACATCCCAGCATGTCTGTCTATGCTGTGCATAACTCCTGCCCTGCTGTCAGTGAGGCCAGCTGTGGGGCTGATGAATTTCATAACCCAAGTAGCCCCAGGTACGTTGTAAGTGCAGCTGACCCTTGTACAACGTGGGTTTGAACCGCATGGGTGTACTTATACACAGAGTTGTTTTTCTTTTTTTCTTTTTTCTTTTTTTTTTTTTTATGAACACAGTACAGTACTGTAAATGTATTTTCTGTTCCTTATGGTTTTCTTAACATTTTCTTTTCTCTGGCTTACTTTATTGTAAGCACACAGCAGGTAATACATATAACATGCAAAATATGTGTTAATTGGCCATTAATGTTATTGGTAAGCTTCCCAGTCAGCAGTAGGCTATTCGCAGTTAAGTTTTTGGGGAGTCCAAAGTTGTACATAGATTTTGAACTGCACAGGGGCTGGTGCCCCTAACCCCTGAGTTGCTCAGGGGCCAATTGTATTTTATTCTGTCCATGGGCAGTCTGTTCGGCATGCATTTTATTTGTTTCTACTACAACTTGAAGCTAATTTTTTAGAAGATGCAGAGTAATATTAGAGATTTATGAAGGCATGTCTATAGTGCACAAGGTAGTAGATGGTATAAAAAAAAGTGTTCATTTTACATTTTCAAAAAAATTCATTAGAATACAGCCCCAATTATATAATGCAGAACTGTTGCATTTATAGTACTCTGCTGGTTGGGGCGGCTGGGTGGCTCAGTCGGTTAAGTGGCCGGCCGACTTCGGCTCAGGTCATGATCTCACAGTCTGTGAGTTCGAGCCCCGTGTCGGGCTCTGTGCTGACAGCTCAGAGCCTGGAGCCTCCTTCAGATTCTGTGTCTCCTTCTCTCTCTGCCCCCACCCCTCCACTCTCTGTCTCTGTCTCTCAAAAATAAATAAACATTATACACACACACACACACACACACACAACACACACCCGTACTCTGCTGGTGACCAGAAAGAAAAGACTAGCATTTCTGCTAAGTGTCTTAGAATATAACTCTGGCACTTTATACACTGAGTTATTTGGTGTATCAAATTCAACAAGAATAGTATAGCTTAAAATAAAACTCTTATTTTCTTCCAAGTGGTCTTAACTGGGTTGCATCAAATGTCACTTAACCTCAAAAACCTGGCAGATCTCAAGTATGAGTTTTCTGTCTTACGGAGGAAAGGCTTCATACCCAAACAATACTTTTTTGTTGTGTGGAGTTCAAGGGGTCTGAAAGGCTCTGTTTGAATGGCAGATGGGTTGAGGGCTTGGAAAGGTTCAGGGAGAGAGTACCTTGTCAATAAAGATTGACATGTTCCCAAGCAAACTTACAGAAATACTGTCACCTTTATCCAGCGAGCATTTTCAAGATTGCTCCCACCTGCTAAAATAAAGTCTATGGCCTTGTTAATCAGCTCGAATTCTGGCTAGTCATGATGCATGGTAGTGAGCTGTGCCTGTGGTATTACGATGTTTTGGTGATGTTGGTACCGACTTAATTCTCTAAATACCTGTCAAGGCTACAGGTGAATTGGAATCTTTGGAGCAGCTCAGAATGTTCCTGTAGTTAGTCCTGTAGTCCAAAGGGCCTCTTTTTAGATTGTCCAGGCTCTACCTTGACTAACTGGATCATTGTATATATCTTCTAGTTCCTGTTTGCCAGATAATAAACAAAACCCAGGCAGCTCATTAATTTAACTTTACCAGAGTTTGCTGCACTCATAAGTCTTAATATTGTAGATAATCTCGTCATCTTCTATGAGGATAAACATATCCTTTACCAAATTGAAAAATAATTTGCTTATATAGTTACCCAGGCTTTGTACTGGGTAAGATCTTTGATGGGAAATGTTACTCTAACTGGCACTTTGTTCAATGCTGTAAGTTTATCAAGAGATCAGTGTCTCAGGCATTTCAACAAAAATTTAAAATGAGATTTTTTAGACATGGTATTGATTAAATTGCCATATAGTCTATTCAAATTAATTTCTTCACTTCTTAGAAATCCTTCCCACCTGGTTCTGATCTCACCTCTGTGGAATTGGACTCAAGAGTTTCCCATGATTAATAGTCACTATAAACTTACTGGGATTTGTGTACTTACTTCTCAGTGTTTAAAGCGTGTGTGTATGTATATACAGCACTTTATAACATTATTACAGAAGCAGTACATATGCATTGCAGGAAGTTAGAAAATGCAAATATGTAAAAATTAAAAAATTTAAAAAGACACTTGTACTACCTAGAGATGGATGCTGTTAACACCCTAGAGTGTATCCTTCCAGGTGGTTTTTTCTCTATATGCCCACAAGTTTGTACACGCGTGCGCACACACACACACACACACACACACACACACACACACATTTTTAACCTAAAGGGATCAAGTTGTATATACTTGTATATAGTTGTGTAATCTGCTTCTTTAGGCAATGGTCTCCACCTTTTTTTTTCCCAGTAAAATTTCATTTCATCTACTACCCAAACTATACTCTGTTTTCTGCACCAGAGCCCAGAATATTTCACCTAGTTTTGCCCAGACAAGCATCCAGTCCAAGACCATGCGCTGCATCTGGTTATGTGTTTGAGGTTTTGATGCAGTCATTATGCTCATTGTCTGTATCTTGTTTGTTTTTATATCTTGTTATATGTTTTGGTATAACATGTAAGAAAGTTAAACAAATACGTGCTTTTCCATATATATAGGATCAAAAGAATACCCTTAACTTCATATGAATTCTTTCTGAACATAGGAAAGTACTGCAAACTATCTTAGTTTTATAAAAACTAAATGTTTTTAACATCTTTATTTCTGGATTTCAAATTCTTATTTACAAAAGCCCACTAAATCAAGATAGATCAGGTGTTACCAACATTAGGATGGCTATGTAGTAAATATCTGTATTTTCTGAGCAGGAAACAAATCATGTCTTTCAGAAGTTAGATTGCTTCCATCCTGTCTATCCTTGGGAATATTACCATAAAGCATTACATAAAGCATGTAAGAATAAGGTGCTTCATAATTACTGTAGATGGGCTTCAGAGTGTGTGTTTTATTGCATTTTGACCTTTATAAGTATTGTTTATGAAGGTTTATGTGCTATCATAATCTCAAGTAATACATGTGCCTTTAATGACCCATAGTAAGCCAGTTTTAATATAGAAAATGCACCATGTCCTAACAGTAAAATTAAGTAGCATTTTAAATCTTACTAGTGATTTAATAGTTCACCATTTAACATTTGTAGGGCCAGGAAAAGCTGCTTATAAGACTCACTGGCACAGAGTAAGTATATTCCCTTTGAGACTGTGTGATATGTGTTATCAGTCTGAACAGGAAGGTTAAGAACTCAAAATGTCCACCTTTTAAAAACTGCTCTCTTTGTATTAACTTCTTTCTATTAGTTTCTTAATGTGATTCCCTTTAATTCTACTATTTTTTTTAAAAATCTTTAAAAAATAATAGCATTTTCCTCTAGTGATTATAGCCACAATTTATAACTGCCCATGTTGTGTAAAATAACCCTAAAACTCTTAAAACTCTTCATGTTATGTGTTAATTTAGTTTACATCTATCCTATTAAATTAGCTTTTAATATATAAGACAGATAATAACCACATGGTTTGTAGCCGGATTTTAAGATATGTTCTCCTCAGGTCTTTGTAACATTTCTATGCAAATGCCATTCCAAACTGTGCCCTGTTGTGATATAAATTTTATAGTAAGCAGGTAGCTTTTTATCTATAAAAATGTTAAATGAGTAGAATTTTCTATGCATGTTTCTATTACGTAGAGACCTGCAGCTTATTTCCTGGAACCGTTACTTAGAGACAGAAAACGTGTGAAGGTGCAGTTAGCATAGTTCACCAGTGTCAGCCTGCTTCATAACAGTCTTTGGAGTAAGACCTGTATTAGAATCTTGGTTGTATGAGGTAGTAGTTGTGACTTTATCGTTGTTGAGCCTCAGCTTCCTGATCAGTAAAATTTGAGAATTAATATGTTTTCCTTTTAAGATTATATCAAGAATTAAATACATTATATTTGCAAATACAGATATGCAGTAAATGTTAGTTCCCCTCACAGAAAAACTTATCTAATGCTGCATAATTGAAATTCATTCAAAATGTAAAGCACTTTTTAAAAGACAGTGTACTTAATCCCCCCCAACCCCCGCTGTGGATTATATGGCATATTTCTGTGAAAAGGTGGTTTCTCCTTTCTAACATTATCAGTCATTGTGGTTACAAAATATAAACTTGTCTGTCAGCCATCAGACAGTAAGATCTCTTTCAACCACAAATCAGTGTGGCAAATTGAATCACTAAGTAACTTCTTCAAGTTCATGAATAACGTACTCTGTTACTGAATGCATCCTCGTGTTTTTCTGTTTCAGAGTGGAAGCTCAGGATGAGATGGGGCAGCACATTCACTGCTATGTTGCAGCTCTTGCTGCTCATACAGCTTTTCTGGAACAACCCAAGAGCTTTCGCCCTTCCCAGTGGATAAAAGAACATAGTGAAAGACAGTCTTTAAACAGAAATAGCCTTCGTCGCCAAAATCTTACCAGGGACTGCCACTCTAGGCAAGTCAAGCACAGTGGCTGGGCCGTCCATCAGCCCTGCCCACGTCAGTACAATTACTAAGAATTTCAAGGTTGATTGGTTTCTCTTGGTTTGTGCATATGTGTGTGGATGTATGTGTACGGACAATGAAGATGCTGTTTCAGCCAACTGATGACCAATCACATAGTTTTATCAATGTGTTTAGACACTATCTTGAAAACCAGATTTACATGCTGTGTATCACATAATGCCTTGCTTTTAACATTTACTTTTTTGTAAATTTTTTCAGAATATTTTTGGAAACATATCAATACAGTTACAGTGTTTGGTGTTTTGGGATGTCTTTAAATCTATTAAGGTGTATATGAGTTAGCATTCTAAAGACATTTCTTCCCAAGTATGAGGATAGGCATCTTTCAATTTCATTTTATTTTGTATTAATCAATATTTCGAGTAAGCAAAAATTTATTCTCAGGGTCAGCCATACACTTTATTGACCAGTACTTGATAATCTTTTCTGTATATAGCGAATACATTTTTACACACTAACATGAGCATTAACAGGTGATAGTTGCCATGGATATAATGGAATTATGGCTGAACTTTCTCTTGAAAGAAAACTTGATATATTTCTGTGTGTACAGGTTTTTTGTTTTTTTTTTTCCAGATTAGCCATACAGTTCATTTTGGAATTCAGGTACATTAAGTGTTAGTGAACAGTGCTTTCAGTAATTCCGATGTGACTGTGTGACGTGGTACAGAGACATTACAAGGATCGTGGGACAGAAGCGCTGTCTCACATGCAGAGGGGATCTGTCAGATCTGTGAAATTGTGTTTGGGAAAATGTATGTCTCCACCTACCCCATTAGTCCACCATTTGACTTGTGTGGATTCTTTCCTGCCGGCTCTGCCCACTTGGCACTTCACATCAGCTGTAAATTCAGAAGTACCTGTCCAGGCACTTTAGTGACTTCTTATTTATAACTGTCCAAGGAAAAAGAGGTAGGCTTTGTATTTCTGATATGGTGACGGATCATCTGCCGTGGAGCCTGCCCTGCTGAGTGGCAAGCAAGGCTGAGAAGGAATTCCTGGTGACAACTTTTCCTAGCATCTAGATGAAGAGTGCCGGGTTGGCTTCCTTGAGTTCTCTTTTTTTTTTTTTTTCCCTAACTCGGGCTTCAGGCAGAATCTTTAACCACTTTGGCCTCTGTTTCCTCCACCTATGGGGGAGTAGTAGTATTTACCTCCCTCACGGTCGTTGTGCGCACTGTGTACTGATGGAAGTGGGCTGTCCAGGACTGAACCTTGTGTGAAATCCCAGGGGCCTCTCTACTGAATCTGATGGTGGGGGTGGGGCCACAACTGTTCTTCAGAGTGTTGGTGCTAATGAGGCCAGGGTTCAGGGCTCGAGTCACATGGAGGCCAGTTATTTATCATTTAGAGAAAATCTATCTTACCTCTAGCCGGTCACTTTATTTTTTTAGCGATTGTGATGGGTTTTGCTGAGCCATCCACATTCACCAATTTCCTCTCAAACTAAACTAAACATAGACAATCCAAAGCACATTCTACTGACAAACAGTAGTATCACCTTTGTGGTCAAAGAGCTTATTTTTCCAATGCCTCTGCAACCCTAATTAAGTAAATACATGTCTATACAAGGTTTTCAAGGGAAAAAGCAGCATATAGTTATGTGAAGTATTATATTTTCTAATAACCCTGTAGCAGCTGGATGCAGGGAACTATGGGAGACTTTTTCAAGTGAAGAGCTGAGCTCTTTTCTGACCAGGGCTGGGAAGTTTGGAGGCGGAAGACGTCACACAGCATCGTCAGATGGTGGCGGTAGGTGGTTCTTCCACTGGCTGTGACGAAGTGCCAGGAATGTCTCTTTAGAACAAGAGTCTAGACCCCCTGCTTTCCTTATTCCCTTTCCATTTGAACCACCCCTTTATTTATTTGTTTTCTAACTAGGGGCCAAGTCTGTAAAGTTTTGTCAAACTGAGCTAGAAGTTATTTTGTTACTATTTGTGTTTACGAGAGTTGAGAGGTGAGGTAGAGTTTTCATGAAGGTGTGTATGTTTTACATCGTGTCTGTCTCTAGGGCCATATGTTGGTAACTTGAAAATATACCAGCTAAATGTTTTCTGGATGTAAGCCTCTAACTATATGGGGGTCTCTTTTTTCATATATTACATGCAAGTTGTTAGTACCTCACAAGCTACAGAAGTTCAGCCATGAGAATTTGTTTGGCAGCATGAACAGATTTGTGTATAACATAGCTAGGATCTTTTCTTTCTTTTTTTTTTTTTTTTTTACTATTATTTTTCAAATTTCCCGATACCTGAAATACATCTACATCTCTGTCAGTTATTGACTTTTTTTCTGGCCTTCTCTGGACCTAGTTTTTTATGGTTTATACCTGGAAAACAAATACTTTCAGGCTTGGGATTTTTTTTAGGGTTATCATGCCATCTGTCATATCATACTGTGGTTTTTGTATCAGTATCTAAGTTTTCTGTCTTAAATTGGCACATGTTAGAATGGAAGAAAGTGGTTACATAATTCATTTGAAGTTCTTGGTCATTAGGGGTTTGTTTGGCATCTACTACGTGTGGTACCAGGATGATGTTGACCTGTTAAGTATTCCTTGAAACATGGCCAAAATGCAATTTATTATAAGTTATTATTTTTGCTCTTGTAAATATTAGTGGTTTACATAAATGTGCTTCAGTGCATATTTCTTAAAAATTCAAGCAGTGAGAAATAAGACCCCTCCGAATTTAGTGCTCTACTTCTAAACTGATAATATATAGAACGTTACTTGGAAAAAGTCTGGAATGGGTGGTGCACAAGCAGTGCTTCATGGATGAGTCCCTTAGTTTTTATAACGCACCGTGTTTCTCAAAGTTTGTGTTTTCATTAATAAAACATTTTATAATGTGTATTCTATGTTTGTTACTTTTTCTTTCTCTACTAATTATGTATTGCACTGTGAGCTGAAGATTAACCCTGCATTATTTATCTTCTGTGGCAATGCATTTATATGGCCGGGCAGGTGGGGGATTTTTTTTACAGAAAGGTTCACAGTGATTGGATGTTTGACTTTCTACTCCAGCGAGCTGTTTCTACATTAATTTCCTGTACATTTTCCCAGTTCCCATGCAGGCTGTTCCTGTTTACATACCTTCTCTGTTTTATCAGTGCTTTGATTCTAGTGAGAACACAGTTTACTGAAAACTTGAGAGGGCGCTCAGCATCGCCTGTTGTTTTTCCTTCTCAAATCTGTGTAGTACAGTGGTTTGTTATCTTTACATCTTCATTGAATGTAAGTGTTTTTGCTATCCTCTTCTTCAAGGAAATATATTGTCTTTCTATATCTTGAGAAAAAAAGAACAAAAAAGAGTGTCTTTCTTATCCTGTTTTTCTTTGAATTGTAAACAAACAAACGAAAAAATGAAGGACTCCAACTAGAAGATAAACATTGAAGTTTAAATAGGTTAGTGGAGAAAGTTTAAGAGTTTCCAAGTGTCTTTGTTTTTAGAATCAGTTAAGAGACTGCTCCTTGTACTGGAGACACTAGCATGTTTGTAATGTTACCTTAAAACTATCTTCATTTTATAAGGCCCATTCATGCTGGCTAAATTCTTTTAAAAGTTGGGCTGTTCTCATGGATGGCTTCACTGTCAGCCATGTTGATGCATTATCAATGGCATCCTTATCTACTTATTTTAATGCTGAAAATTTTATATGAAATGCTTTATTTAGGAAACCTACCTAATTCAGTGGTGTCAGCCTTGCCACGTACCAATTTCACTTGAAATACGACACCAGTTAACAGTGGTTTGGGGTGGAGAAAGAGGGACCGGAAAGCATACAGATAAGGATATTTCTTTCTCTTTGCAACAGTATCCTTTATGGGGGAGGAGAGGTTACTATTCAAAGGAAGGCAGCTTCAGTGGATGTTTTATATATCGTTTAGAATTTTCCTTACAACATATTTTTTTAATTGTATAATTGTTAAATGCCCCATTTTGCTCTGTATTTGCCTGAAGTTTTAGTATTTGTTTTCTAGATGGACTTCTAAAAACCAAATCAGTACTTGGGGAGCTAGATGTGTGTGTATCTAAGCTTGATGTGTATGAGTGGTTTTTGCTTGCTTTTTGGTTGCATTTTCCTCCAGAAGTTTGGAATTTTAATCAATAATTGTGTGTTGTTATTACTTTTTTGAGTGGCTTGGTTTTTTTGTCTCAAGTAAAATTGTGAACACATTTGCTTTTCAAAGACAGGGCATCAGTTATAGAGACTGAAGAGTATTGTAGATTGTACTATGTGCCTTCTTGATGTATTCCTAAACACAGATTTTTTTCAACTTGAAAACTCAAAAGGGACATTTGGTTAGATTATATACTGTACATCATCTATGCATAAATGGCAGCTTGTTTTCTTGAGCCACTGTCTAAATTTGTTTTTATAGAATTTTTTATACTGATTGGTTCATAGATGGTCAGTTTTATACACAGACTAAACAATACAGCACTTTGCCAAAAATAAGTGTAGCATTGCTTAAACATTGTGTATTAACACCAGTTCTTTGTAATTGAGTTCAGTGGTGCGTTTTGCACTACTTGGAGTTGTGGTTTTTAATCTGTCAGTAAATAAAATGTTCTTTAACTTCACATTCATCTGATTCTCTTATTTTATCTTTATGGTCATCAGCCTTAAAACTAGATACAACTGAATGAAATTACTTGCTGTTTAGTTTTACTTGCCCAGAATATATGTTTACTATTCACTTTAAATACTGTTTTTGAAACTTGTATAAAATTAGTATGTTAAAATTTTTCACCTGAAATGCATGAACATTTAAGTGAACATGAATTTGAGAATGACTTCCAGCCAGTACCTTTCCTTCCGACCAATCTGTGTTTAAAAAAAAAACAGATTAAAAAAAAATTTTTTTTTAATGTTCATTTATTTTGAGAGAGACAGAGCATGAGCAGAGGAGGGGCAGAGAGCGAGCGAGACACAGAATCCAAAGCAGGCTCCAGGCTCCAAACTGTCAGCATAGAGCCCCACACGGGGCTCAAACCCACAAACCGTGAGATCATGACCTGAGCTGGAGTCAGATGTTCAACTGACTGAGCCACACAGGTGTCCCCAAATAGAGAATTTAATACAGAATTTAATACACTAGTTCTTAGCCTTTGTAAAGCTAGGTTGGCGAATTCTCAATGGCTCTTTCCCAGTTAAATACAGACATAAGCTTATGCAAACATTTTAGGGCAATATGAACGTTCCTGGTGTCCATTAATACCCTTATTGTGGAGCTCTAGTTTAATTAGGCCAGTAAACATTCAGACAACCCAAAGAATATCTCCCATGTTAATGAATCCTTGGGGAAGCTCTTCATTCTAGAACTAGCCTATGTCAAGACAGATTTTTATCATTTATGAGACTCTGAGCTGAGAGGTAAAGATTGCGACTGGGAATGAAGAGGGGTCACCCCAAAAGTGGAAAGAGCATCTTGAAATGAAAGACCCAACCCTGGAACAGCAGGTGAGTAGTCATTGCTGAGAAGTGTTTGCCAGGCCTACTTAACAAGGTAAAGGAGTGACTGAGGTATCTAGCAGCTCCATCACATCTCAAAGGCAGTGACTACATGGAGTCTGTAAGGTAAGTTAGAAGTGAAGGTGTTTTGTGGGGATGGGCATGTCAAAGTTTCAGTTTGACATGTGGCTTAAGATTATCTAGCTCCTGGGGTGCCTGGATGGTTCAGTCGTTTAAGCATCTGACTCTTGATTTTGGCTCAGGTCACGATCATGAGATGGAGCCCCAAGTCGGGCTCTATGCTGACAGCGCAGAGCCTGCTTGGGATTTTCTCTCTCCTTCTCTGCCTCTCCCCCTCCCTTTCTCTCTCTCTCTCTCTTTCTCTCTCTCTCAAAATAAACATTAAAAAGTAAAAAATATTATCTAGTTCCTTTGTACTTACCAGAAGGTTATTCATTTCAGCATTGTCTGTGAATGCAGCATCTCAAAAACCACCTAAATCCTTATACAGGGGAGAATGATTGAAAATATTATGGCATACCAAAAATCATCAACACCTAGGAATAAACCTAACCAAAGAGGTAAAAGGTCTGTACACTGAAAACTATAGAAATCTTATGAAAGAAATTGAAGAAGACACAAAGAAATGGAAAAATATTCCATGTTCATGGATTGGAAGAAAAAATATTGTTACAATGTCAATACTATCCAAACCAATCTACACATTCAATGCAATCCCTATCAAAAAAAAAAACACTAGCATTCTTCATGGAGCTAGAACAAACAATCCTAAAAATTGTATGGAAACACAAAGGACCCCAAATAGCCAAAGTAATGCTGAAAAAGAAAACCAAAGCTGGAAGCATCACAATCCTGTACTTTAATCTGTATTATAAAGCTGTAATCAGAACATTGTGATACTGGCACCAAAATAGACACAAAGATCAATGGAATAGAATAGAGAACCCAGAAATGGACCCACAAATATATGGCCAACTATCTTCAACAAAGCAAGAAAGAATATCCAATGGAAAAAGGTCTCTTTAGCAAATGGTTCTGAGAGAACTGGACAGCAGCATGCAGAAGAATGAAACTGGACCGCTTTCTTACATCATACACAAAAATAAATTCAAAATGGAAGAAAAGACCTAAATGTGAGGCAGGAAACCATGAAAATCCTAGAGGAGAAAACAGGCAGCAACCTCTTACCTGACATGTCTCCAGAGGCAAAGGAAATGAAAGCAAAAATGAGCTATTGGGACCTCATCAAGACAAAAAGAGCAGAAAAGGAAACAATCAACAAAACTAAAAGGCAACCGACAGAATGGGAGAAGATATTCATAAATGACCTATCAGATAAAGGGTTAGTATCCAAAATCTATAAAGAACTTACCAAGCTCAACACCCCAAAACAAATAATCTAGTGGAGAAATGAGCAAAAGACATGAATAGACACTTTTCCCAAGAAGACATCCAGATGGCAAACAGACAATAAAAAGATGCTCAACATCACTCATCAGGGAAATACAAATCAAAACGACAATGAGCTACCACCTCACAACAGTCAGAATGGCTAAAATTAACTCAGGAAACAACAGATGTTGGAGAGGATGTGGAGAAAGGGGAACCCTTTTGCACTATTGGTGGGAATGCAAACTGGTGCAGCCACTCTGGAAAACAGTATGGAGGTTCCTCAAAAAATTAAAAATAGAACTACCCTATGACTCAGCAATTGCGCTACGAGGAATTTATCCAAAGGATACAAAAATGCTGATTCGAAGGGGCACATGTACCTCAATGTTTATAGCAGCACTATCAACAATAGCCAAATTATGGAAAGAGCCCAAATGTCCATCAACTGATGAATGGATTAAGAAGATGCGACACATATATGCAATGGAATACTACCTGGCAATGAAAAAGAATGAAATCTTGCCATTTACAACACGTGGATGGAATTGGGTATTATGCTAAGCAAAATAAGTCAGAGAAAGACAGTTATCTATGATTCCACTTGTATGTGGAATTTGAGAAACTCAACAGATAAATATAGGGGAAGGAATGGAAAAATAAGACAAAAACAGAGACGGGGCAAATCATAAGAGACTCTTAAATACAGGGAACAGACTGAGGGGTTGGTGGAGGGGAGGTGTGTGGAGGGATGGGTTAAATGAATGATGGGCATTAAGGAGTGCACTTTTCAGGATGAGCACTGGGTATCGTATGTAAGAGATGAATCACTGGGTTCTACTCCTGAAGTCAAGACTACACTGTATATTAACTAACTTGTACATAGATAGATAGATAAATAAATAAATAAATAAATAAATAAATAAATAAATATCAAGTGCTAAAAATAGAAGGAAAAATTATGACACATCCACACAATGGAGGTCTATGCATATCAATCCAAAAAAAATGAGGATAACCTCTACGAACTGATTTGGATTGATTTCTGAGACTTTTAAATGAAAAAATAAAAAAGCAAAGTACAAAAGAATATAGTAAGTTACCCTTCATGTAAGAAAGAATGTTGGAAAACACACACATATCTATTTGTGCGGAATATTGGAAGAATAAGCCAGAAGCTAAAGAGACTGGTCACCTACAGAGGATGGGTAAAAAAAGAGTTGGACACAAGGGAAGAGGTGGATCAGGTCTCTGAGGATGAGGGAGTGCCTCATTTCTCTGAGCATCCCCGTTTGTACAACTTCAGCTTTTAGAACCATAGAAATGCAAAAAAAAAAAAAAAAAAAAAAAAAAAAAACCATAGAAATGCTTCCAATACCTCCCAATAAAAAATGAAAATCAACCAGGATGTTTGGAGGAGAGGAAGAACCCCAAAGGTGAAGCAAGGGCAATTGAACCTATTAGAAATGAGTACATAACCACACTGAAAGGAAAGGGGCGGGGGAGAACTAAGCAACAGGAAGTCAGTATTTTGACCAGGTATGCAAAGCTGGGACAAAACTGCACAAATAACCTGCTCTAATTAGTAGATCTATTTCTCACAGACATAGCAGTGAGACATAGCAATTATGTCATTATTTGATGTGTATACCAGGACTGAACAGTGAATGTGTGATAGAAAATGAGAGCCGGGTTTCTCACAGTCTTTGGTGGACACCCACCTAAGACGACCTGTGTAAGTTACAGCTTCTACAACCAATCCCTTCCCTTTCAGTGAGGGCTGAACCTGTTGCTTCCCACCAATAGAATATGACAAAGGGGATGTTGCTCCTAGATTAGGTTACATTCTATGGCAATGGTAGGGATTTTGCAGATGTAATCACAGCCTTAATCAGTGGACTTCAAGATCAAAAAAGAGATTCTCCTCGATGGGACTGACCAATCAGGCAAACTCTTTGAAAGAGACTCTAGGGGTCACGGACTTGAAGCAGTTTGCTGCTGGTTTTGAAAGAGACAGCTGCTATGAATTCTACAGCCACAAAGAAAGCCAACTGCCAGTGACCCAGAGAACATGGGGGCAGATCCTTCGTCAGTCAACCCAGTACCACTACTCCTCCATGTAGCTGTTTCTCCCACTTTACTTGCTTCAAGTTACTAGAAATATTCAGGCTCCCACCCACTTTCTCTGTGGCCACCATCCCCCCCATTCAGTCTACACCTCTGCACCATTTGGCCATTCCCACAACTACATGCTCAACTGAATCTCTTATCTTTCCAACATGACTTCATGTCATGACTTCATGACATGACTTCATGTCAACCTCAGTCTAGGACTTTGTTCCTATGATCAAGCTGCTCAAGAGCTACTGTACAAAATCACACAATTGTGGGGAGCAGGACCATGGGATACTTAGGGTATACAAGCTCAAGTGCCATTCTTTGGCCATTCTGCATGCCTCTGATCAACTCTATGCACTTCCCTTTCTCTACTCTCTTCGAGCCCCCAAGTCCAACGCTATCAAACTTTAATGTGCAAACGAACCATCTGGGCAATCTTAGTAAGGATGCAGGTTCAGATCCAGTAGGTCTAGGGTGGGGCCAGAGATGCTGCATTTCTTTCTTTTTTTTTTTTAATGCTTATTTATTTTTGAGAGAGAGACAAAGCCTGAACGAGAGAGAGCCAGAGAGAGAGACACACACAATCAGAAGCAGGCTTCAAACTCTGAGCTGTCAGCACAGAGTCAGATGTGGGGCTGGAACTCATGAACAATGAGATCTTGACCAGAGCCAAAGTCAGACACCTAACTGAGCCACCCAAGCGCCCAGAGATGCTGCATTTCTAATAAGATCCCAAGTGATGTCCATGCTGTGAGTTCATGGGCCACATTTTGAGTAGCAAAGCTCTAACCAAACAGTTCTGAAATTTGAGTGAGCATCAGAATTACAGGAGGGCTCTTCAGACACTCTGGAAAACAGTATAAAGGCTCCTCAAAAAATTAAAAATAGGGGCGCCTGGGTGGCTCAGTCGGTTGAGCGTCCGACTTCGGCTCAGGTCATGATCTCACGGTCTGTGAGTTTGAGCCCCGAGTCGGGCTCTGTGCTGACAGCTCAGAGCCTGGAGCCTGCTTCGGATTCTGTGTCTCCCTCTCTCTCTGCCCCTCGACCGTTCATGCTCTGTCTCTCTCTGTCTCAAAAATAAATAAACATTAAAAAAATATTAAAAATAGAACTACCCTATGATCCAGCAATTGCACTACTAGGTATTTACCCAAAGGATACAAAAATACGAATTTGAAGGGATACATGCACCTCTGTGTTTATAGTAGCATTATCTACAATAGCCAAATTATGGAAACAGCCCCAGTGTCCATGGACTGATGAATGGATAAAGAAGATGTGGTATATATATACAATGGAATATTACTCAGCCATAAAAAGGAATGAAATCTTGCCATTTGCAACAATGTGGTGGAGCGAGAGCGTCTAATGATAGGCAAAATAAGTCAGTCAAGAGAAAGACAAATACCATATGATTTCACTCACGTGTGAAATTTAAGAAACAAAAGAAACGAACATGGTGGGGGTAAAGAGTGGAAAACCGAAAAAGACTTAACTATAGAAAACAAAGTGATGGTTACCCGAGGGGAGGTAGGGGCAGGGGATGAGCTAAATAAGTGGTGGGTGGAGATTAAGGAGTGTGCTTGCTGTGATGAGCACCAGGTGTTATATATAAGGGGTGAATCACTAAATTCTACACCTGACAGGCACCTAGCTGGCTCAGTCGGAAGAGCATGCGTCGTGAGTGCGAGCCCGATGTTGAGTGTAGAGATTAAATAAACTTAAAAAATTATTTTAAAAAATTCTACAGGGGCGCCTGGGTGGCTCAGTCGGTTGGGCGTCCGACTTCGGCTCAGGTCATGATCTCACGGTCTGTGAGTTCGAGCCCCATGTCGGGCTCTGTGCTGACAGCTCAGAGCCTGGAGCTTGTTTCGGATTCTGTGTCTCCCTCTCTCTGACCCTCCCCCGTTCATGCTCTGTCTCTCCCTGTATCAAAAATAAAAATAAAACGTTAAAAAAAAATAATAAAAAATAAATTTAAAAAATTAAAAAAAATCTACACCTGAAACTAATACTACACTGTATGTTAACTGGAATTTAAATAAAAACTTGGAGGGGCGCCTGGGTGGCGCAGTCGGTTAAGCGTCTGACTTCAGCCAGGTCACGATCTCGCGGTCCGTGAGTTCGAGCCCCGCGTCAGGCTCTGGGCTGATGGCTCGGAGCCTGGAGCCTGTTTCCGATTCTGTGTCTCCCTCTCTCTCTGCCCCTCCCCCGTTCATGCTCTGTCTCTCTCTGTCCCAAAAATAAATAAAAAACGTTGAAAAAAAAATAAATATAAATAAATAAAAACTTGGAGGGAAAAAAAGATGACCTAGAGAGCTCGTTCAAACACAGATCACGGGGTCCCACCTCCAAAGTGTGTAATCAGTAATTCTGGGTTGGGGCCCCAGTATGTGTATTTCTAGCAAGTTCCTAGGTGTGGCTGCTGCTGTGGGTCCGGGGAACACACTTTGAGAGACCACTCAAACCCAAAGCTGTCCTGATCTCTCAGCAGATGATTGTGTCTTCTCTCTGACAAAGGCAAGGGAGAAGCCTGCGTGGGCTCCTGTGGCACCCTTCCCTTACTGCAGCCACCATCACACCACTGGAGGATGTTATCAAGAGGAAGAATATGTCTACTAGGGAAAACATCGAGTGAAGCAGAGATGGGTTGTTTTGTGGAAATTCTCAACCATTTTCCTTCTGATGGTAGCATCCCTATTTTCAGCTAGGGATCCTCTATTCTCCTGCCATGATCCACATTAGTTACAGATGGCCTGAACGTTCCCAGATCTGGGAGTAAGTGTATGAATGAGGCCTGGCCTGGCAGAAATGCACTCCCCTTGGCCACAGCGGTGAGCCCATGGATAGGATTGTGAGCTACCCAAAGCTAATGAGATGCATTTGAGATTCTTTCTGGGCCTGCAGAGAGAGAGAGTCTGAGGCCCATTTCCACCTGACTTCAGTCAAGGAACACCTGAACCTAGAACTACAACCATGCTCTCAGCCCAGAAACAGGGAGGCTCTTGGGGGCAGAGCCCGTGTGGAGGAAGTGAAGAAGGGAAGGAGAGACGGCCCTGCTTGGTAATATACCCTACTGCCTTGGTCAAGCTCTACCTTTGGACTATTGTGTAGGTGAGTAAGATTTCTCTTTTTGCTTAAACTGATTTGGGTTGGGTTCTCTTTATGCCCTCTTGGCTCCTAGTAAAGCAATCAAAGAGCTTTTAGTTCAGCCTCACTGACCAGGGTTAAGCTGGGTATGCCCTAGAGAATGGGTAGAGGTGAGTGCTGGGAGCCCAGGAGCGTGGCTGAGACCATGAGCAGAGACAGGAGTGAAAGACCTTTGTTTATGGAGGTTCAGCCCCCTGCTGAGTGTGGTACCCCACATGGGGGGTTGCTGTGGGTTGCTGGCAGAGGCTGTTCAGTGTAAAACCCAGCCCTTGAGACAACAGCTCTCTGAGGGCAAGGGGCTGAGAGCTGGGAGGCAGAGCTCTGGAAGGGCACTGGAGCTCCTGCAACGTGGGGCTGCCTGGCAGTGACGGCAGCCACAGTGGGACCCAGCTCCAGCTGCCCCCACCTTTTATTGTACCATCTGCTGGCATTCTTGCCTGATCCTGGGAGAGGGACACAAGGGGCTCTCTCGCAAGCCAGTAGAAGGGGTGCTTGGAGCTCACTAAATTTGACTTGCAATGTCCTAACATCTGGTGTTATGTGGTCCAAAATTTTTATCTGCTGCTCTTGTTTAAATCTGCTTCTCCTGGGGCGCCTGCATGGCTCGGTTGGCTAAGCGTCCGACTCTTGATTCCATCTCAGGTCCTGATTTCATGGTTCGTGACTTTGAGCCCTGAGTCAGGCTCTGCCCTAACAGGGAGCCTGCTTAGGAGTTTCTCTCTCCCTCTCTCTCTCCCCCTCCTCTGCTCCCTCTCTCTCATTCTCAAAATAAACATTAAAAAAAAAAGAGTTTTTTAAAAATCTGTTTTTCGGGGCGCCTGGGTGGCTCAGTCGGTTAAGCGTCCGACTTCAGCTCAGGTCACGATCTCGCGGTCCGTGAGTTCGAGCCCCGCGTCCGGCTCTGTGCTGACAGCTCAGAGCCTGGAGCCTGTTTCAGATTCTGTGTCTCCCTCTCTCTCTGCCCCTCCCCTGTTCATGCTCTGTCTCTCTCTGTCTCAAAAATAAATAAATGTTAAAAAAAATTTTTTTTAAAAATCTGTTTTTCCTGCTAGGTATTCTATTCCCTCTGAATCGTCTACATTTCTTTCCTTCCATTCCCCTTGTTGTGGAAACTTCCATGTTCCACCACTTTTAAGATGCACATTGATTCTCACTTTAACACCTGTGATATCCACATGTGTCCCACAGTCAGTGGCATGCCATAGCACAAGTGACTGTTTGTTCTTTCTTAGTGACACATAAAACGGGCTTTCTTACAATTCGTGGTATCTTAGATGCAATGAGACCCGATGCAATGAGGCCCTTCTCTGGGCAGCACGCTGATCTCTCCGAACACATGTAATCCTGCTTCACTTAGGGGTTCTTGGAGCTTGGCCACAGGTGGTGGTCACTCACTGGAGCATTGCCAGTGTCTTGCACTTAGCAGATCCTCAACATGACCTTAACTCACGTTTTCATTTGAAACTGGGACTATTAAGATTCATCCTTCTTGCTTGGCTACCTCCTCTAAACTTGGAGTGTGACCTGCCAAAGTGAGTAAGGCTATAAGAAATTGTATATTAAAAAAATATCTATCTATATATCTATCATCTCCATGGATACTTCCTGAATCAGCTCCATTTTATTTAGAAATTTTGGTCCTAATATATTGCTCCAAGTGTAGATTTCTGAATGTTTCTCTACTATATTTTATTTTTAAATTCACCGCTGTATTTTAGACTTTGTTGCTAACTTGACTGGTTTATAATGTTGATTGTGGATAATGAACTCAGATAATACAAACCATCTGGAACTCAGGATGTCTGCAGAAGCAGAACACTGGCCTGTGGGAGACCTAGTACTGTTCCGCACCGGTCGGGGGGCCTGGTGGATTGGGAAGAGGGGACATCACTCTTGAAAGGTCTTACAGGATCCTCTCTGCCGCTGGGATGGACTAAGTATAGACAAAAGCAGTGGGTGGACTCAAAGATATGAATGCCTGGTCTCTCTGAAAATGATAGAGCAAATCATGGCGACTACACCAAACAAATGACATTCCCAAGTACTTGATTTCTTACTTGAGAATAAGTAACAATCAGTAATTATGGGGTACATTTGATAAGGAGGAAAGTGATGGGTATTTTTAAATGCTTTTATTCAAATGATTATGCTGGTGCATCTAGTGGGGTGATATTTTATTTTCAAGTTCTATAAGCTAAAAACTACGTATTCAAAGGGATAGGAACCAAAGGGATTCCTACAAGAAGTGAGGGGTTTGTTTCCTATAAGAGGAATAAAACTTTGAACGTTTTTTTGTTGTTGTTGTTTTTTTTTTTTTTGATGTCGAATGATTTACCTGAAGAGAATATGTCCTAAAGTTGCTTCAATACACCCTGGCCTGGTGGTTTTGCATAAAATTTAATGTTTAACTAAATTAAAATTAATCTCCTATCCAAATACAAGGAATGAAAAGGGAGATGGATGTTATCAGTTGCTCGGCATTTACTGAACACCTCCCTGGGGCAAAATGTGGAGTCTGCGTTGGAGAGGAGGGTGTTGGGGGTCCTGTGAGGACAGAACTATGTGTAATAGAGGTGGGGGTGAAGAGGATAGGAAAAGGAGGCTTTTTAATTCGGGCAGGCCTGGGACAGAAAAAGGATACACTCTACCAACCTCCATGTGGGGTGCTCTGAACAATGAATTACAGGAATAAAATTATTCGTGTCAAAGAAACATTCGAAAACTATGTTCAAGAGTAAATCATCATACAGAAATCAATGAAGTGATATTTTATACAGCTATCTCATAGGCTAAAAATAGCCTCTAGAGAAGTTTACAAAGGTGAAAAATGGATTGGTAATTAAAGAGCTGACCAGGCTTTATCTGTGATAAACAAAGCCTCTAAAATAACACTAATAGAGTCTGTTGTGGTGGCTTCCCCGGACAACTTCTTTCTCAGCCAGCCTCCCAGGACCTACCCTGTCACCACTGCCTCGGAAATCCTGGGAGGCCCAGGCCAGGGTTACCTGCTTCAAACCAAGCCTGGGCCCCAGGGAGCACGAAGAAGAGTGGCTTCTCCCAGATGAGCCTGGATCCTGTTGATGGCAGTGATCAGGAGGGGAGTCCAACATGCTTAGAAGTTCTTGAGTTTTACAGGTCAGGCAATATTTTTTCGGTGGGGGGGGGGGGGGGGGAAGAAAGATTACAGATATTTATCCAGTAATCCAGAGCGAGTTAGAAAGCCTTGCAACTAAAAAACAACTGAAAAGAAACAAAGAGACAGCTTTGCTGATCCTAAAACATTTGACAAAGAAAGCGTTTGGCAACAACATGTGCTAGAGAATGTCCATTTGCAGCCCCAGAGTGCTGCAGAAATTCTCAGGGGTAAGGGGATTGCTATTAGCACACAGAGGCTGCAATTGATACCTTGTACCTAAGTAGCAAACATGAGAACAAGATTGATGTATATTCTTTTTTTTTTTTTTTTTTAATATTTATCTATGTTTGAGAGAGAGAGAGAAACAGGGTGCAAGGGGGGGAGGAACAGAGAGGGAGACACCTGAAGCAGACACCTGAGCTTTCAGCACAGAGCCTGACACAGGGCTCGAACTCAAGGAACTGAGACATCATGACCCGAGCCGAAATCGGACGCCTAACCGACTGAGCCACCCAGGCACCCCAAAATTGATGTATATTCTTAAAGGAAAGTGAATAAACTTAAGAATTATTTCTTATACCCTTGCTATAAAATTGGATTGGTAAACCATTAACACATGAGGTTATAAAATTTAGGGGAAGATTTGGCAGAGTGGATGACCTACTTTTATGTTGCAACTGAATTTTTGCCCTACTTTTTAAGTAGAATTTTTACACTTATTGATGTTTTCTAAAATCTCTATAGTGTTGGGGTGCCTGGGTGGCGCAGTCGGTTAAGCGTCCGACTTCAGCCAGGTCACGATCTCGCGGTCCGTGAGTTCGAGCCCCGCGTCAGGCTCTGGGCTGATGGCTCGGAGCCTGGAGCCTGTTTCCGGTTCTGTGTCTCCCTCTCTCTCTGCCCCTCCCCCGTTCATGCTCTGTCTCTCTCTGTCCCAAAAATAAATAAAAAACGTTGAAAAAACAATTAAAAAAAATCTCTATAGTGTTGATACATTAAATTTTTTCTTAGAGATTCTTTGTGGTTGCATTTTCTTTTCCTTTACTTATTTATTTACTTTTTTTTGGATTTTCTTTTCCTTTTTATCCTTGCATTTTCTTTTTTCTTATTACTTTTCAGAGAGAGAGAGAGAGAGAGGGAGAGAGAGAGGGAGAGAGAGAGCGCATGAGCAGGGAGAGGGGCAGAGAGAGAATCCCAAGCAGGCCCCACACCCAGTGTGAAGCCTGATGCAGGGCTCGATACCATGACCCTGGGATCATGACCAGAGCTGAAGTCAAGAATCAGACACTCAGCCAACTGAGCTACCCAGACAACCCTTTTGCATTTTCTATTTTAGAGCCAGTTTGGGGGCGGGGTGCCATTGTCAATATACTTATAATTTGACCATCTTGTCATTACACAAAAATAATCCATTTCAGACCGAAAGTGTTATACATTTCATTGTCAAATTTTGACAGAGCTTACTTTTACTTCTCTCAGTTGTTATATTGGAGGAAAATACACTAATCTGGAAACTGGGAGATGTGGGTTCCTGTTGTATACCATAGCAACTCCTCTGCTGTAGCTGAAGTTCCAGGAAGGGTGTTCCAGGAAGGGTGTTAAAGTACCAGAGGATGTGCGGCTAATGCAAAGATGTTAGTAAATGCCTCTGCCGCTCTCATACGGGATACTCTGGAAAAGGTAGGCACCAGAGGATTGCAATCCTTAGATTATTGTAGTGGGGTTAAGTTTTACCACAGGAATTTATAAGCTGATACTACACTGTCCAGTGATCTGTCTTCTGCGTCCATTCTTTGTGGCTGTTCTTGTTTAATAGGTAGAGTAAGATGAAATTGGGCCTATTCTGTAGTAATTCTTTTACATGTAAATACTAAGTAAAACCTAAGTGGCCGACAGGATGACAGTGGGATAGAAAAGGGACTGGGCCATTTATGAGGCAGGGCACTGGCCCTCCCCTTGGGCGGGTGGACTAGTGGACAATGGTTCTATTAAGGAAGTTTCTAGTTGTTGAGTGGTACTGATCTCACGGGACAAGGGTCTGGCTTGCCTCTGTGTTGTTTGTTGTGTTAGGACCACCTCAGATTCAGTGTTGAATTGCTATTGAGAAATCACAGAGAGAAAAGCATTGCATCAGGCTCTAAGAAATTGCACAAGGCTTTATTTCTGCTCTTTTTTTATACCGATCTTGCTACTTCCCTCTGCTATTTTGTGACCTTCAGACCAGCCACACTTTCATGCCTTACTGCCTAAGTTATATACCCCATTTCTGCTTACATTGCACTAACTCAAATTCAGTCAGTGGCCTCCCCTCGCTGCAAGGCAGAATGGGAAACTGTCTTTATTGCAGCTGAATTAGATGTATTACTGACAGGTGTCAGGGGAGGGGGATCCCCCACATCCCTGTTATCCTACAAGGTCTACTACTGGCGTCACTTCCAACAGGTCTTCCCTGCTTCTTCTGGGCAAACTCTTCATCACTCACTGCTCTCAAGTCCCCCTTTTTATCTCTACTTGCTTTTTGCCCTATGATGACATGATCTGGGTTCTATTCAGGTCTCATTCTAAATTGTAAGTCCTGAACCATGGACACCTATGACTCACCTTTGTATGTGTGAGTTCTCATGTTACTCACTTTTGTACTTTTAAGGGCCATACATTTCTTTCCTTTTTTTTTTTTTTAATGTTTATTTATTTTCAGAGAGAGATCTATCTATCTATCTAGAAAGAGAGAGTAGGGGAGGGGCTGATAGAGACGGCGAGAAGGAATCCCAAGCAGGCTCCATGCCACCAGCACAGAGCTCGATGGGGGACTCGATCCCATGAACCATAAGATCATGATCTGAGCTGAAATCAAGAGTCAGACACTTAACTGACTGAGCCACCCAGGCACCAGTAAGGGCCATACATTTATTTCTGAGTGCAGAGCCTGACACACATGTGGAAGTTTGCAGCCTAACACCCTCGGACTTCCGGCAAGATTAGTAAAAAGGAATGTGTGTTATGTTCAATATATATATATATATATTTTAAATTTTTTTTCAATGTTTTTTATTTATTTTTGGGACAGAGAGAGACAGAGCATGAACGGGGGAGGGGCAGAGAGAGAGGGAGACACAGAATCGGAAACAGGCTCCAGGCTCCGAGCCATCAGCCCAGAGCCCGACGCGGGGCTCGAACTCACGGACTGAGAGATCGTGACCGGGCTGAAGTCGGACGCTTAACCGACTGCGCCACCCAGGCGCCCCATGTTCAATATATATTTAAACTATAATACAGGGGCACCTGGGTGGCTCAGTCGGTTAAGCATCCAACTTTGGCTCAGGTCATGATCTCACGGTTCGTGAGTGCGAGCCCTGCGTTGGGCTCTGTGCTGACAGCTCAGAGCCTGGAGCTGCTTCGGATTCTGTGTCTCCCTCTGTCTCTACCCCTCCCCCACTCACACTCTGTCTGTCTCTCAAAAATAAATAAACATTAAAAAAAATTTAAACTACAATATAAAGCCAATATATTTTCTGTATAACCTGAGTTGGTATGCCAGTCAAAATGTTTCTTCCTATAAATGACAACCTTTCAGTGTGATTAGGCTGGTTATCCACAGCAGTCAGAACCTTTGACCATTATGTATACATTGTTCCAAGACTAAAGGGGTCTCTGGTTAAAAAAATTAGGAGTACCTGTCCTCAGTGCTCAGGAAGCATTTCTTAATATACCAGGAAACTGATATTTCTTCCACTGCATAAAAAATTCTCTGCAAAAAAATTAGGCCCCCAATTCCTTATCTGAAATTCTGATCTGAAAAGCCCTTAAAACCAAAAGTTATCCCATAAGTTTGGCACCAAAACTTATTTTGCAGCAAAACAGGCTTGAACTGACCAAAGACTCAGCTGTCACAACATCCCTCTCAAAATATCTGCTGAGTGCTGGTATTCTGTTGCCTTTTTTTTGTTGTTGTTCTTTGGTAACCATGAAACATCAGAGTCAAAGACACCTTTCTGGTAATAGTGAGAAGACAAAAAGAAGAAAAGAAGCACCTCCCATTCACAATAGCACAGAGAGTGAAGTTATTACAGAAGCTTGATCCTGATGTGTTTGTGAGGTATTTTACTAAAGATTATGGACTAGAGTCATTACTACAGATGAGCTGAAGAAACAGAAGCTAAGTTTTATACTGATGGATGAACAAGAATCAATAAAAATAAGAAAACATTGCATAGGACAAAAATCTAAGATTTTTTAAAAGTAATCTCTACCCCCAATGTGGGGCTCAAACTCACAACCCCGAGATCAAGAGCCACATGCTCTAACGAGTGAGCCAGCCAGCTGCCCCCCCCCCCCCAGAATTTAAGATCTTGACCACGTTTTGCTTGAGTGAAAGTGAATATGTAACTAGAATACAGCTAGAACATATCCTGAGGAACTGCACCTTGAAGGTGCATCTGAACATTCATCAAGGTAGCTACAGAACTCGAAGAGGCATCGTTGTGTAAAATCTGCAAATCAGCTGGGAGAAGCTTCTAATGATCAGGAAGCATCGGAAAATTATATTAATGAATCTGATAAAATCCTATCTGAGTGAAACATTTTTCTTGAGAAAACGGACAATGCTGATGAAACAGCTCTTTCCCGAAGCTGCATTCCTGGAAAAACCTCAATAACACTGGTGGGTGACCAGTGAATGAGAAAGAGCAACAGGCAAAATATTCAAAAGGTGTATGTAATTTCCCTGGGTTTTTCTATGCAAACAAAACACGGTAACCAGAGAAATCCTCCCACTGGTCAATAATGACTGTGTGGCAGGAGTGGGACTTCCTGAAGGCAGGCTGGTCAGGAAGGCCTGTGAGGTTTTACTGTTCCTACAGAGGTACTCCCCACAACCGCCATAACTTCTCGTGATGCCGATGTGCAATCGTATCCTCTGTGATGAAGCAAAAGCACCTAAAACATTAAAACTGTCTTAGGTGCTTGCTTGCTGCAGTTAATAAGGGCCTCGGAGTCAAAGACTTCTTGGAAGGGGTGCCTGGCTGGCTAGTGGGTGGAGGCGTGTGACTCTTAATCTTGGGGTTGTGAGTTCAAGCCCCATGTTGGGTGTAGAGATTACCTAAAAATAAAATCTTGAAAAAAGAAATAAAAAGACTTCCTGGGGCTGGGGCATTCCTGCCTTCGGGATGCCATTAATACAGTTAACTAAAGCTTGGAATGATGTTGATAAATTACTATTAAAAATGCTAGGGGCACCTGGGTGGCTCAGTCAGTTAGGCATCCGTCTTTGGCTCAGGTCATGATCTTGTTATTCCCAAGTTCAAGCTTGGTGTCAGACTCTGTGCTGACAGCTCAGACCCTGAAGCCTGTTTCAGATTCTGCATCTCCCTCACTCTCTCTGCCCCTCCCCCACTCACGCTCTGTCTCTCTCTCTCTTGCTCAAAAATAAACAGTAAAAAAAAAAATAATTTTTTTTTTTAAATGCTTGGAATTGATGGGGCTCCTGGGTGGCTGAGTCAGTTGGGCATCTGACTTTGTCTCAGGTCATGATCTCGCAGTTCGTGAGTTTGAGCCCTATGTCTGGCTCTATGCTGACACCTAGTAGCCTGGAGCCCGCTTCGGATTTTGTGTCTCCCTCTCTCTCTGCCCCTCGCCCACTCACACTCTGTCTCTCTCAAAAATAAATATCAAAAAAAATTCTTTTAATGCTTGGCATTGATGTGATGCATAACCACACACTAATTATGAGAAACATAAAAACAGACAGACTCAAATCGAGGGACATTTTATAAAATATGTGACCAGCACTCCTCAAAAGTTTCAAGGTTGTGGAAAACAAGGATAGACTGAGAAAGTGCCATAGACTTGATGAGGCAAAGGAGACACGATGATTAAAATGTAGTGAAATGTCCTGGACGGGATCCCAGAACAGGGAAAAAAAAAAAAAAAAAGCCATTAGCAGAAAACTGGTGAAATCTGATAAAATGTGGACGTTAGTAAATTGTACTGTGCCATTATTAATTTCTTAGCTTTTTAAAAAATGTTAACTAGTGAATCTGAGTAAACTTTATTTTTATTTTTTTTAAAATATTTTATTTTTAAGTACACCCAATATGGGGCTCAAACTCACAACACCGAACTTAAGAGTGGCAAGCTCTTCTGACAGAGCTAGCCAGGCACCCCTAATTTCTTAGTTTGACAAATGTGCCATGGTTATTTAATGTTAGCAGAAGATGGGTGCCAAACACACGGACTCTGTGCTGTGTTTGCAACTTGTCTGTAAATCTAAGATTACTTCAAAAATAGAAATTTATTTTTGAAAATGCTTGGCATGGACTTTGGCTTAGGGTGATGTTTGAAACCAAATCTATAAAAACTTTGAAGGATTTCATATCACTAATGAGAAGACCACCTTATGCCAAAAGTTTGTCAGCTCAGCTAAAAGTATTAGGCTGACATCAAAGAATGTTCCTCATTGCGAACGGTCCTCCTGTTGTACGTCTTGAGTGAGAAAATTGCTGAAGTGTTTTTGAAGATTTTGTGTGCACAAAGGTTTTTATAATTGTGGCAAAATACACATAAAATTGGAGTGCCTGGGTGGCTCAGTCTGTTGAGTGTCCGACTTCAGCTCAGGTCATGATCTCACAGTTTGGGAGTTCAAGTCCCACATCGAGCTCTCTGCTGTCCGTGCAGAGCCTGCTTTGGATCTTCTGTCCCTTTCTCTTTTCCCTTCCCCTGCTCACACTCTCTCAAAAAGTAAAGAAAACATTAAAAAAATGCATGTAATATTTACCATCTTAACCATTTCTGAGTGCACAGTTCATTGGTATTAAATATGTTCACATTGTTGTGCAACCTTTGCCACTAAGCTTCCCCATTACTCTTTTCATCTTATAAAACAGAAACTCTACACCTAGAAACAGTAACTCCCTATTCTTCCCCCCCCACCCCCCACCCCCAGCAACCACTATTAAAATTTCTGTTTTTTATTTTGACTACTTGAAGTACCTTCTATAAGCGGAATCATACAGTATTTATCTTTATTGTGACTAGCCTGTTTCACTTTGCATAGTGTCCCCAAGGCTCATCCATGTGGTAGCATATTGCAGGACTTCCTTCTTTTTTAAGGCTAATTAACATTCCATTGTATGTTCTACGATTTCGCTTATCCATTCGTCAGTGGACACTTGGGTTGCTTCCATATTTAAGATATTGTGAATAATGCTGCTACGAAAATGGGTGCATATATATCCGAGACCCTGCTTTCAATTCTTCTGAGTACCCAGAAATCTGACTGTATGGAACTGTTGACTATGTGGTGATTCTGTCTTCTGAGAAAATGTCATCCTATTTTCCACAGTGACTACATCATTTTAACATTCCCACCAACAGTGCACAAGGGCTCGGATTTCTCTACATCGTCACCAATACCTGTTTTTTTAATGGTAGCCAACCTAATGGGTGTGTGAAACGGTTTTAAATGTAGATGATCATGGGCACCTGGGTGGCTTAGTCGGTAAACCGTCAGACTTTGGCTCGGGTCATGATCGCGGGGATCGTGAGTTTGAGCCCCACATTGGGCTCACTGCTGTCAGTGCAGAGCCCGCTTCAGATCCTCTGTCCCCCTCTCTCTCTGCTCCTCCCCTGCTTGCATTCTCTCTCTCAAAAATAAACACTAAAAAAATGTTAAATACAGGTAATCATGAAGATAATGGTGATGATGAACATGAAACTGTAAACAGGTGGGAAAAAATACCTAAATGATATGGTGAAAATGTGTGGTGTGTCAGTAGTTGGCCTTGAACCATGCACATTTATCAATGAACGTGAGTTTATGCTGGTTTTTGTAATTAATGAGGAATTGCTTAAATGGAAATCTAAATTAATTAATCATCTGACATGGGGAGAAGTCTTTAAAGAAGCCCCTATTAGAGTGCTTCCCTTGATCCAGCTCCTGATGTCATCGGTAACCCAGCTCCTTTTAGACTGCTGCCAGCAATAGGCACTGAGGTTCCTCTCCTCTGGATGCTCAGGCAACCAGAGGTAATAGATGTTCATGGTTTGCACATTTACAGGCATATTTAGCTGAATCTGAACTGGCATATTTAAAAGACTTATAAAATGTTTTCTTAGAAATAAGAGTATTAGGAGCGCTTGAGTGGCTCAGTCGGTTAAGCACCCAACTTCAGCTCAGGTCACAATCTTGCGGTTCGTGAGTTTCAGCCCCACGTCGGGCTCTGTGCTGACAGCTCAGAGCCTGGAGCCTGCTTTGGATTCTGTGTGCTCTGTTTCTCCTCCACTTATGCTCAGTCTCTCGCTCTCTCTAAAAAATGAATAGACATTAAACAATTAAAAAAAATAACATTAGAGTATTTACAATCTATTTTTATCCCACTGTTTCATTTAGTGGTTTATTATTTAAATAAACTACATACTATTTGTCCTAATGGATGTTTCACTGTAGAAGTATTAGTATGTTTGATTATGATTTGCTGAGTTAAACCCTGCTGGGGCTATTATATAACATACAATGTTATATACATGCTACCTTTCAAGAGATCTGAAAAATTTTGAGTTCCAAAACCCCCCAGGTCCCAAGGATTTTGGATTATAGATTGTGGACCTTATTTTAGCAAAAAAGCAAATAACTCATTTGTAGGAAATCATTCCATTATTCCAGGTCAATATCCTTTTTGAACAATCTCTAATGCCTCTCTTGCCTCTCTCTAATGTCACTCTTGACTATGCAGCTTTCTATCTTGCCCTCACAGTATAAAGACCTCTGTTATATTCTGTCACTAATAGGAAACCAAAACTTACTTTTTATTTTATTTTTTTACATTTATTTATTTTTGAGAGACAGGGAGAGACAGAGCACAAGTGGGTTCCAGGCTCTGAGTTGTCAGCACAGAGACCGATGTGGGGCTCGAACCCACAAACCATGAGATCATGACCTGAGCTGAAGTCGGACACTCAACCAACTGAGCCACCCAGACACCCCCAAAACTTACCTTTTAAGCAGCAAAGCTGAAAAAGTTTAATCATCTCTGGTGGTAATACTTCTGGACTGCATTACACTCTAATTAGGGCATTTATAAGATCATATAAAGGATGAGGAGCGCCTGGCTGGCTCAGCAGGAAGAGCATGCAACTCTTGATCACTGGGTCATGAGTTTGAGCCCCATGGTGGGTATAGAGATTATTTAAGTAAATGAAGAATTTTAAAAATATTATGTTAAGCATGAATTAATTTCTCCCTAATAATTCAGCATCACCACCATGAAGATAAGTTATGCATTGTGAAAACAGGGCCTGGCTCCAGACCATCCAGCTTGCACAGTCCTTGTATCTTCCAGGCACCCCTGGGCTCAGACCAGCTGTCCCTCCTGGCTGCTGTCAGGGTGCTGCCTGTCTTAGTGTCCTCACTAATGTGTTAGGGCCGGAAAAGCTTATTGGGGTTGTCTAAAATAAGAATAAATGATCCAGTAAGAGCTTGAACTTTAGAACATCTGTTTTGGCTATTCAGAGGCCTTCACCCCTTCCTACTTCTCACCTGGGTTACTGACTGAGGTTCCAGGTAAATAACCCCCAGAGGGCCAAGGCAACATCATACATTACTCTTATTTTGTTTCTGTAAGGATTAAGGAGGGAAAGAGAGATTATCACCTGGATATTTTTTCCCAGAGAAGCACTAATCCACCTCTTTGGTAAGCCCATGTAAAGTTGAGAACATTGGGATAATACAGCCTGGTAACATTGCCAACACATTTTATGTGTGTTCTAATATTCTACTCCAAACTGCTCGTGTAGAAGGAAAAAGAAACAGAAGGATTACAATGTGAGACATGCTTTGTATACGTCCTTTAATCAAACACACTGAGGTAGATATTATTCCCTTTTTACAGATGAGGACTGAGGTTAGGTAATTGACCAAACCTCTCACAAGTAGTAAGGGATAGACAGATGGGTTATAATCTAGTTTCTATCTCTCAAATTCATTCTCTCACATTTTTTCACTTTATTTAAAAAAAAAAATCACAGTATCAATGCATGTTTGTTGTAACAAGTCTAGCTGAGATGGTATCCTGTCACTTCTTTCTCCATACTCATGTAATCACGTAGACACACGTATGAAGATTTATTTTCCCCAAAATGTAAGACCATTTCATTAATATTAGTCTGCAACTATTACTATACTCACATGATAACACAGCTTTCTTAGTCCACACAAGGAAGCCTAATTCCGTTTTTAAAAAATAATTGCACGACATATTCTGTACTACAGATAAACCACACTTCCTGACAGAAATTCAAATTGTGTTTAGGCTTTTGCCATTATAAATAATGCTGTGGTAAACTTTCTTGAACACATGACCTTACAAACTGGAACATTGATTTCCACAGGATGAATGAACAAAAATAACACTGCTGAATGTAATCTCTGTATTTTTTTTTAATAGATAGTAAGCTGCATTCCCAAAAGATACAGCAATTCATGTTTACAGCAGCAATATCTGAGTGTTCATTTTCTCACCCTCTTGCCAGCACAAAATATTATCTTTTTTTTTTTTTTTTTTTTGGCCTATTGGATGGTTGAAAAATGGCATTTCATTGCATTTCTCTGATTACTGATAAGATTGAGGCTTGTGCTCTTGTTTGTCAGGTTCTCACTCATAAAGAGTGACGTACAAGGCCAATCAATGGAATTATCTTCTCTAAGGCCTGGTAAACTCACTCCTACTGGACAGAGGCAAGATTCCATTAGATTCCAGGCAACGCAAACCCTCAGTATGCAGGGTCTACAGCAGAGGGCATCAGAGAAAGAAAGAAAAACAAAACTAGGTTCTGAGTTGTGAACAGTTCAAAGCCAGTAAATAAATGGAGAGTGAAATGAGGTTACTTTTACTAACTCTCGGCAACCTTTATCAAAACCAGGGGAGGGAGCAGGGAACCTTGGCTAGATGCCTCTTCCACAATTCTCACCCTTCACCTGCAAGGTAATTAAGAAAGAAGGAAAAAGAAATGACAGAAAGAGGGAGACAGAAGAACCTTCAGCCAGGGCCACACTCCTGTCAGAGCTGGAGGCTTCCAGAGGGGCTGGAGTTCCAGAGGCTTCCAGGGGCTCTGATGCAGGGAAGCAGAGGGCAGCTTGGCCTCCTGCAAGCTCCATCCATTCTCTCCAGCTGAGAGTGAAACCTGAGGACAAACCAGAGGCAGTAAGGGGAGGAGCCAGCTAAGGTGTAATTCCTTCTTCAGCTGGAGGTGTCCCTTTGGATACATCACAGGACCTCTCTGAATCTTACTTTCCTACTTTGAAAAATGAGGGAGGAGTTCGGAAATGTTGATGTACAAGGCCACTTCCATTTCCAAGATTCTACAGTTCCAATTATAAAACGTTGTTTTCTATTACCCTTGTCTCACCTTCTATTGGTCTCCATGAAAAAGCAGAACGATCAGAAAACCTGGAGTCAAGTCTTGGGTTCAGTTCCAACCTGCAAGCTGTGCCATCTTAGACAATCCCTTTGATTCCTCTGAGCCTTTTTGCTCATCTGTAAAACTTACCAAATAAAGCTTCAAGGACTGTTGCAAGACTCAAATGAAGGGGTATTTATGAGAGCATTTGTAAACTCTAACACTGTTCAGACAAATGTAGTATAGTGTTCTTACTAAATCTGAGCCACTCACTTCCGTTTCTTTGCTCAATTTAAGCTTCACTCAACAAATACTTAAATCATTCATTCCAAATCATTCATTCCATAAATACTGACAGACTGTTTGGGGCACTAGAGTTACCTTAGTGAATCAGATACTGGAATTCACTGACATCACGGGACTTGGATGTGAAAATTCTTTTAACATCTGGATCAGATAAGACAATCTGTGTACATAAATATTTCAGCAAGGTACATAAAAGGTAAAAAAGCTGTATCCAGTATATAGCCAGTAAATGTCTCCAGTAGAGAGACAAATTCAACAGAGTTCCTCCTATGGCCCCATAGTGATCAGACACTGTTTCAGGTATTGGGAGACTGAACACTGAACAACACAGACCAAGTCCCTGGCCTTTTGGAGTTTACATTCTATCAGAAGGTTTAACTGGTCAGACTATACTAACCACATATGGAAGATACAGCCAAAGAAAGGTATGAGGCCAATTGTGAGAGGTAGGAAACCTAGTTCTGGACCCAGAGCTTCCAGCCTCTTGGCAACATTCAGTTTTCCCTTATCAGAACTGAAGGCATTACGAACTCTGACTTACACTTCTCTTGTGCCTCATTTCTAATTCCAAGTATTCAGTTTGGACAAGTTAACAGTCTTTACCAAGTAGTGAGATATTGGGGATAGGGAATAATCACAGCTATTTTCAGCCATGGTCAGTTGTCACAGCTTAATTAGATTTTTAAACAGCATTCATCCATACATTCTGCAAATGTATGATTCAGCTTTCCCCTTTTTTCAGGTTCCTCTGGATCTACCCCATGGCTCACTTAACATGAAGACTCCCATAGCTAATAACAGACCACCAGCTTCTATGTCACCTCTAAAGTATTGATCATTATGCATTCAGCTGGATATTCTACAACTGGAGATTCTTTTGTATGAGGCACTGTGCCAGGTCCTTGCTTCTTGGCATTTATAATATTTGAAAATTTAAAAGAAAAATGCAAATAACTCTGGTATAAGCACTGGATTAAATGAGATAAAGGAGGGAGATATCACTTCCGACTCAAGGAATTAGGGGCAAGAAGGATGCAGCTTTGATGAGAGCTTGCTCACACATCAGTGCTGCACACAGTGCTGGACATTTTACATGGATTCTCTCACTTGATGTGGAAGGCTCCACAAATGACTTGGACTCTAAGACTTTGAGTGATGGGAGGAATTAAGAAAGGCAGAAATGTAATTTCAGTTGAATATCTATTGACTGCCAAATGCTGGCCAGGCACAATGCTAGGTACTGGGCACCCAATGGTGAACAAGTGTGGGTCCTGTAATAAAGGGCTTACAGTGGGGGATACGGACAAATACAATAACCATGCAATTATAATTACTAAACAGTGTGTTGTGTGTTAAAATAGGTAAAAGCACCAGGATGATAGGAAACAAAGGTGCTTTCAGTTGCACGTGATAAAACTGACTCAGTTTCTTATGCTAACCTGTAATAGACTGTAATAGACTGGTTTATGTTATTAGGAACCTCAGAGTGGATCCAGGACTTAAGGAAACTCTCTCTCTCTGCTCTACTGTCACCACAGCCTTTCATACTGCCGATGGGGTGTTCCTCCAAATGAACACTGCTTGATACAGTGACCTTGGAGCAAGAGACTCTTCGAGCAAGAGATCAGCTGGCTCTCAGGGAAGGAAAATTCAGGGAGGGACTCTGGCCCTGCTTGGACCATTCAACTCTCCCTGAAACAACTGTTGCCCACGGAAGGGACACCATGATTAATAAGCTCGTATTGTACACCTATCCCTGTTGGTGGACGGTGGGTAGGTTCTGATAGCAGAAGAAAGGGAGAGGGAGAAATGCATGCTGGCTGAGTCACCAAACAACAGCTACCATACAGAGGCCCCTGAAGGGAACACTGCAGCCATGGAAAAAGCAGGAACACAGAGAAAGAAATTTGCACGATGAGTTCCCGGGATGGTAGGTAGACCAGTTTGGCTGGAGCAGTGGTCACACCAGAGAGCTGGGAGGACAACCAGACTGTGGAGGGCTCTGAATGCTTGCCCATCGGCTCCAGAACAGCCTGACAGGGGCATGTTGACAGCTTTGTTCAGAGTCTTTGCAATTCTCCTGAAAACCATTCAGCAACAAGCATGAAGGTGTGAAACTCCTCTACAAACTTACATCTTCAGAGAAATGAGGAAATGAGAAAGGTCCCAAACTTCATATTGTGTGTGGCGTCACCCCTGAACCAGCAGAGTGAACTACAATGTGTGGTTTGCCAGCTGCCACAGGGAAGACCAGAAACCGCATGGAGGCCCGGGTGGTGCAGGTCCCAGCAATCCACAGTGAAAATTCAACCCCAGGAAGAGAGGACCCAGTCTGGCTGGGAACTGCCATGAACAGGACAAGGAAAGAGGAGGAAGAAAAAAATCAAGTGCCTGGAGGGCTCACAGGTGCAAGTTAGGAAAGAGTGAGAAGCGTGCTGGCAGGAAGGGCAGGGCCCTCGTTGTCAGGGGCTCCATCAGGGGAAGGAGCCGGTCGTAGGAGGCCTCCTGAGCCAGGCTGGGATCCTAAATAAAGAGGAAGCCCAGCTACAGAGGCACCATGTAGTAAAGAAAGTGGACATCTCTGTGGGAACACCGGAGGGAGCCCTTGAGCTGAGAAACGAAGACAGCCTGTGGAGGAAGGCTTCCTCACTCGAGGCCCCAGCATTCTCTTGCAAATCGCTGGTTTTGAAAAATCCAACGCATGTAAAAATAAATGATAAAAAGTTGTAACTCAACATCCAGTCAGAGGCACCGTAAGAAAAAAACATCTGTACAAAGGTACTGTCAGAAAAAAATCTGAAAGGGAGTAGCAAAACTTTCCCGCAGACTATGAAAACTCATCAGAAAAATGTTGCCAAAAAGCAGAAGAAAAATTTAACCAATATCCTATTATAACATTTAAAACATGTAACCAGGCTGTGGCCATGCAAGAAGCTGAGGGGCAGAAATAACTCAAGGAAGGGATGGTCGGGCAGTAGAGGGCCACAGACAACAGGAAGACTTGAAACAGGAACTGGTAGATTTAGAAAATAAGAAAAACACAACGTTTCAGAAACCACATTACAAGAAACACAAGAGAGAAGAGGCATCACGCTAAAGGACACTGTGGAAAACAAGAAAAGTGAAGAAGATAAAATAGAAATAAATAAAATCATTAGAGAAGGCATGACAGAGAAGACAAAGGAAATCGCACAAATGTAAACTGAGAGTCACTGAAGAAAAAAAAAAACCCGAATGGAACAAAACATTTTAAGATACAGCTCAATTTTGGGGCGCCTGGGTGGCGCAGTCAGTTAAGCGTCCGACTTCAGCCAGGTCACGATCTCGCGGTCCGTGAGTTCGAGCCCCGCGTCGGGCTCTGGGCTGATGGCTCGGAGCCTGGAGCCTGTTTCCGATTCTGTGTCTCCCTCTCTCTCTGCGCCTCCCCCGTTCATGCTCTGTCTCTCTCTGTCCCCAAAAAATAAAAAATAAAAAACGTTTAAAAAAAAAAAAAAAAAAAAAGATACAGCTCAATTTTAAGAGGGTTTGTACTTGGGGTTGGGTGGAGAGCTTGGGCCAGATCACAGAACTAAGTTTAGGAAGTAGGTCGGAAGGAAGGGCTGGAAGTCATCTGGAGGCTGCAGTAGCAGGCAGGTCAGGGGCGGCCTCCGCCAGGACCTGCCCCGCTGGGGCCTCCTGGGGCCCCTCCAGCACCATGCTGCCACCAGAGGGGGCTCAGAAGCTGAGTGAGCAGCTCCTGTTTCCTGAATCCTGATTCTGCCCAATCTTAACTAGTACAGAGGTACAGGCCAGGGGTGAAGGAGTAAATGAGATAAATACTTCAGGAGAAGCTCCTTAGACAAAGTTAGAAATCAGAGAACCAGAAAGTATGATATGATCCCGTTCATCTTCCTGCCCCATCCCAAGGTACTATTACCTTTGGATAGTAAAAATCAATGATTATTTTTGCAAAATATGCTTTTATGCGGGGCGCCTGGGTGGCGCAGTCGGTTAAGCGGCCTTCAGCCAGGTCACGATCTCGCGGTCCGTGAGTTCGAGCCCCGCGTCGGGCTCTGTGCTGACAGCTCGGAGCCTGGAGCCTGTTTCCGATTCTGTGTCTCCCTCTCTCTCTGCCCCTCCCCCGTTCATGCTCTGTCTCTCTCTGTCCCAAAAATAAATAAAAAACGTTGAAAAAAAATTTTTTTTTTAAATGCTTTTATGCTATTCTAAGTATGTACCAATAACTATATGTGATATTTGTTTCACATGCTTTTGAACTTTATATAAATGGTATCATACCGAATGTTACAATTTACTTTTTTCCCAAACATTATATTTTTGAAACTTATCCATTGTTGATACATGTGGTTCTACTTCATTTTAACTACAACACAGTATTCCATAATAGGACTATACCACAATGTATTTACCCATTCTTTTGTAGATGGACCTTTCAAAAAAGGTCTGACAGGTTTCGTTTTTGTTTTTTTCAAGTTTTTATTTAAATTCCAGCTAGTTAACATACTGTGTAATATTTCAGGTGTAGAATTGATTCAACAGTTACATACAACACCAGTGCTCATCACAAATTGGTTATTTTATTTATTTTATATTTTATTTCGAGAGAAAGCACAAGCAGAGGAGAGGGGCAGAGGGAGAGAAAGAGAATCTTAAGCATGGGACTTGATCCCATGACACTGGGATCATGACCTGAGCCGAAATCAAGAGTCAGATGCTTAACCGAGTCACTCAGGCACCCCGTTATTTTTGTTTTTTAAATAAAACTAAAATATATACCTACTCTATGACCCCAAAATTCCAATCTTAGGTATATACCCAAAAGGAATGAATATGTCCACAAAAAAGTGTTCACAACAAGAATGTTCACAGCACCTTTATTTGTAACAGCCAAAAAATAAAAAATAAACTGGTGTATAGATACAGTGGAATACTACTCAGCAATAAAAAGAAAGTAATGATATATGCAGTAGCATGGATGAAAGTCAAAAACGTGTTAAATGAAAGGAGTCACACAAGAATATATATGTGTGTTGGGAATGCAAGCTAGTGCAGCCACTCTGGAAAACAATATGGAGGTTCCTCAAAAAACTAAAAATAGAGCTACCCTACGAGCCAGTAATTGCACTACTAGGCATTTACCCAAGGGATACAGATGTGCTTTTTCCAAGGGACACATGCACCCCCATGTTTATAGCAGCACTATCAACAATAGCCAAAGTATGGAAAGAGCCCAAATGTCCATCGATGGATGAATGGATAAAGAAGACGTGGTACATACATGCAATGGACTATTAGTCAGCAATCAAAAAGAATGAAATCTTGCCATTTACAACTACATGGATGGAACTGGAGGGTATTATGCTAAGTGAAATTAGAGAAAGACAAAAATCATATGACTTCACTCATATGAGGACTTTATTAAGAGACAAAACAGATGAGCATAAGGGAAGGAAAACAAAAATAATATAACGGGGACAAAACAGAAGAGACTCATAAATATGGAGAACAAACTGAGGGTTGCTGGAGGGGTTGTGGGAGGGGGGATGGGCTAAATGGGTAAGGGGAACTAAGGAATCTACTCCTGAAGTCATTGTTGTACTATATGCTAACTAATTTGGATGTAAATTTAAAAAAAAATTAATATATATGTGTGATTCCATATGTGTATTTATACACATATAATACAATTTATATATAATACGAAGTTCTATTACAGAACTAGTAAAACCAATCTATGGTGGAAAAAAATCACAACAGTGGCTCCCTAATGGTGGTAGGTGGAAATGGGCATTGCCAGGGAAAGGAAGCTTCCGGGGGATGATGGTAATGTTTTATAACTTGACAGGAGTTTGTGTAACACAAGTGTATCCATTAAGAATGTATAGTTAGCATTTGTACTTTTCATCGACAGTAAGTTTTATCTCAAAAAACTAAACAAATATTGAATTCTGCTAATGCTATGTATGCATACTAAAGTATTTGAGGGGAAGTATACTGATATCTCCAGTTTTGTTGGAAATGCATGAAAAAATAAGGTGGAATAATGGATAGAGGTATGGACAGACGGAAAGAATCTGTGATAAAGTAAGCGCAGCAAAATATTGATGGGATTTAGGTGGGGGGCATATGGCTATTCATTATAAATTCCTTTCAACTTTAATGGATATTTTTAAATTTCATAATAAAATACAGGGGAAAATTTTAACATTTAACCTGTCCAAAACCAACTCCTAATTTCATCCTGCCCTAAAACTGCTCCTCCCTTCATCTACCCAGCCCAGCACCAGTAAATGACAGTCACTCAGCTAGCTGTTCACTCTTGAGCTGTCCCTGTCCCATTCATCAAATCCATCACTACATCCTTTCTGCTATACTTTCAATATACATCCTGAATGCAACCACCTTTCATCACCTTGCCACCCTAGCCTGTTCCAAGCTGTCACTAGCTCTCACCTGGGTCACTCCAGTCCACTCACTCCTCTCCCTGCTGGCATCTCTTCTCCACACAGCAGTCCCATGGGTCATTTTTAAATGGGAGCATTTAAAATGCTGCCTTTCCTCCCTCTCTCACTACATTCCAGCCATACTCACTTCCTTGTCCATTAAATAAGCCAAGGTCTCCTGGACTTCCTGTTCCCCTGCCTGGAATGTTCTTCCTCCTTACCTGCATGGCTGGTTCTCTCACTTCACAGTTCTCAGATCAAATGTCACACCAAGAAGTGTTCACTGAACTTGTATCTAATGTAGCAACTCACATCACATCCCTTATGCTGTTTTTATTTTTCTTACTTCTTATTACTGCTACGTGTTTGTTTTCTATTCCCCCACCCCTGCCCACACACACACACACACACACACACACACACAACTAGAATTAAGCTCCAAGGGGGCAGTAATTTTTGCTTCACTACTGTGTCCTAGTGTTTGTTGAATTACTGAAATGGATAAAATGTCACCTCCTGAGTCCTTCCCAGATCACTTCCTACCTCCTACAGCTTAATAGTCTCCTCTGTCATATTCTGTTTTTTTCTTTTCTATATTGCTTAATGATAATTATTTGCTACACATTTATTCTGTCCCCCACCCCAGCAGATATATGAGCTCTTACAGATAGGGGCGATTTCTTAATTGTCATGTCCCCAGTAGTTAACAGGAACAGTGTCTGGCCCTGAGCAGGCTGATCCACCCTGCATCCACCTGCCAACTTCAACCTCAACCTAGAGCTTCTGGATTTCTAATACTGCCCTGTTTATCCCTGTTCTTTCTCTGCACTGTGGAGTATCACAAATCTTGCAGGCCTGAACCGACCATCTTTAAAGGGCTCTAGCTTCCACACCTTAAGATGCCTCTCTTCTCCCCCCAGACCTCTAGCAGGTAGCCAAAGGCAGCTCTCACAGAGCCAGGCTCTCTCTGTCTACTCTCACAGATACCAGATCATGAAGTCAGACACTTAACCCACCAAGCCACCCAGGTGCCCCTGAATCTAAAAACTTCTAAAAAAGAGTTGATTAATTTTTTAAAAACCTTATTATTCATTGGTAACAATTCTACCATCCATCAGTCTAGCCTTAGAGAATTAAAGTTCTATAATGGGATATCCTATGCATAACTCAATTCAGTATTTACCAAGGTCCTCTTTGTATGCCTCTGAACTGCTGGGTAGCTGCTAGAAAAAGATGAACAAAACAAAATTCAAGGACTAGTTGGAGATAAAAGACATTTTCATAGGTAATTATTGTCCTGTGAGGTGAGCAGAACTAAAGAGCACAGAGGCAGGGATTTGGAAAGGTTTCACAGAAGGTACGGCAAAGAAAGGCATAGAAGCAAGAAATAAGTGGGCTGGGCCTGATTTTTTTAAACCTGTGCTTCTAAAAACCTTTGTTTTCTCCCTGTTTTTTCCTGAAAATGAAAGCACTGTAGAGGCCACTACTTTATTTACTATGGTATTTTAACTTTGCATGAACCATGGGGGAAAATACTTCAGAAAATGCCCAAATTTCTAAAATTATTACATGTATGTATGAAAGAATTTCATACACTTCAAAGTGAATTTTAAAACTAGGGTCAGTGGGAAAAGAGGGAGCTAAAGGAATGTGTAAAAATATGAAACAAAGAGGGGCACCTGGGTGGCTCAGTTGGTTGGGCTTCCGACTTCAGCTCAGGTCATGATCTCACACTCTGTAAGTTCGAGCCCCGCGTTGGTCTCTGTGCTGACAGCTCAGAGCCTGGAGCCTGCCTCAGATTCTGTGTCTCCCTCTCTCTCTGCTCTTCCCCTGCTCATGCTCTGTCTCTCTCTGTCTCAAAAATAAAGAAAGAACATTTAAAAAAAAAATATGAAACAAAGATAACATATTGAAAGATGATGTCTATGGGGCCTGGCTGACTCAGAAGAGTGTGGGACTCTTAATCTCTGGGTCCTGAGTTCAAGCCCCCCTTGAGTGTAGAGATTAAGTTAATTAATAAAACTAAAAAAAAAAAAAAGACGATGTCTAAAGTAACTACGTAAAAGGACAACTACATGAACAAAACTCTGGGAAACAGCAATTTTATAATTCAGCTTTCTGTGTTATTCAGGATCCTTCAAACTCAATTTCTACAGGTGTAAACGAGTAAGGGAGGTGGACAGGTGAGCAAAGAGCACTGAGCATGTGCTCTGTGACAGTTACATACACAAGAGAGGGTCTCTAATACATTATCAAACGTAACCTTTAAAAAGAGCCTTGAAGTGGGTGCCTTCTATCTTTTCCAGAGAAAATCCATGCTCAGAGGAATTCAGTAACTTGCAACAGAGCAGGGCTGGAATCTGGATCCATCTGAAAGGTAAACTCACCTTCTTTTTAATCCCACTTAACTATTGGTCAGGTACTTGTAACATGGCAGAATTCACTCTGTTGGTTTCCAGACAAAGCAGTCTTGAGATGGCTTCTAATTTCTCCTTTACTTTGTACTCTATTCACTTCCTAGTCAAGGGCACTTACCAAAGTACACTTCTAATTACAGTCTTGTTTACGGGTAATATATTAATTAGCCCAGTGCTGAGCATACAATACATACACCAAAGTTAATCCTACAAATATTAATCGACGTACCTAGTTTTCTGTACATTTTATCAAATTCATTCATTTAGGCCACACCAGTTTTGCTTATGTCAAGGTAACACATTTGTTGGAAGACCTCCCCTTTCTTACTATCTCTAAGCTTTACACCGAAAGTGTTTTGAGGTGACTGCGAAAGGGAGGCAACTCCTCCCCTAACGAGAGCGCCATCAGAAGCATTATAAATGGTATCAAGCTTCTGGGCACTGACAAGATTCTGGGCCTCTCCTAATTCTATGGCACCTGAGGCAAGAAAGACTCTTACTATTTCCTCAGGCATAAAGACGGGAGAAAAAGAATTACTTTGCCGGGGTCCCAAGGCTGTCGCATGAGTAAGAATCCAAAAGGAAAGCGTGAAAAAGAGTTGGCCTTGCGGGCCCAAAACCCCGCAGAGCAGCCGTTATTTCCAGGCTCCGCCGAACAGGCGGAGCGGCACAAAGGGCGCGGGGCGGGGGTGCGGGAGGGGTCCCGGGTCGGTCCCGGCCGCCGCCTCCTGGTGCATCTCGGGAAGGGCTCCCGCCTGGGCCGTGCCGCAGCGCCAGCCTCGGCACCTGGGTCTCCCCGGCCCTACCCCGGCGGCTCGCGCCGGGCCAGGGCAAAGCACCCAACCTGGTCGCTCACCGTCCGGCCCGAGCTGCCGCGAGTTCCAAGGAGCCTGCGCTCGGCTCCTCCACCGCGGGGGTCTTTGTTCCCGTAGGCGTCCCCGCCCCACTGCTCCCGCCGCAAAACCTGTTTGCGAAGTATCAACGGCATGTCCTGCTGGGAGATGTCCAGTCTTGGGTCGCGATGGAGCGGGGCGGTAATAAGGGCAACGAGGGTCCCCCCAGGTTTAGCCATGGGGGTAGGTGGGAAGAGAACGAAACGCGTCGGGCCCGCCTCCTGCCATTATAGTACGGAGGCGGGCGGCTCCCTCCCGCGCGGGCAACTCGCGCGGGCTCCGCAGGGCGCGCTGGCGGCGGCGGGGCGGGGCCGGCCGGGCGGGCCCCGGGCGGGCACGTGGTGGGGCAGTTTTCCCGGTCAGACCCCAGAGAGCTGTGGGGTGGAATCCCGCCCCCGGCCCTGCTCTTGAGAGACATTTTACTTTTGGGGAACCCCGGAACTGCAGGTCCGGTAGACAGGAAGGGAGGGTGAAGCCTAGCGCGAGCGTTTCCTGCGCGCGGGGACTTCGCAGTGAGAATCCGCCTGGCAGAGGCAGGGCGGCGGAGTGCAGAGAGACCCACCCCCGGGAGGCAACCGGGTTGGCGGAGCAGGGAGCGGGAAAACAGGGTTGATACGAACCTCTTCCGTCGGCGGGCTGGAGCAAAGTGCAAGACAGACATCCCTGAGTTTGGCTGTCCTGGGGCGCCACGGCTGGCCCCGGTGGTCCCAGACCCGACGGGCGGCGCGGAGACACACGTGGCTAGCCGTGCGCCCGGCTGTGTTTACATTCTGCAGCCTCTCCACGTTGTGCTGCCGTCCTCGCCTCCCATTGGCCAGTTCGGCAGCCAAAGTGGCGCTCCTCCCTCAGGGGCGGGTCCTCCTGGTCCGGGCGTCTCATCCGCAATAACCGGGTTCCTTGAACACTTAGCGGCACAGCCACAGAGCACCACAGGATGGCCACTTCCTGGCTACTCTGTGCTCACCCATGTCGCCTCCACCTGGTCGTAAGCCGGGATTGAGCCGCTGCCCGACACCGAAGGGATCCGGGAGTTGAGGGCGGGAGGGAATTGGAAACTACTGGCGGGAGACGCGGAAGCAGGGCGGTGGGGAGCCGAACCTTGGAGGAGGGCCCTCTGAGAGACTCCCTCCCGCCGCCAGGCATCGCAGGCAGGTGAAGTGGAGAGCAGGTGAACGCGAACTGAGGGCCTAGGCTAGCGGGCCCTGGCCTCTCGGGGTGGGCGGGCGCGGACTGAGAGCAGGGCGCGGCGCGCGGGCCTGCGGGGCGGGCGCGCGGGAGAGGGGAGCGCGCAGTCCAGAGGTGTCAGTCTGAAGCGCATGCGTGCGGGGCGGGCCCGGCCTGGCCTATATATTGGGTTGGCGCCGGCGCCAGCTGAGAGAGGAGCGGTAGCGGGTCTAGCGGTGAGGAGCTGCTGGGCGTAGGGAGGAGTGAGGGAGGAGAGAAAGCCCCCAGGGCCGATTCTTCCCGCGGGCGGGAGCCTGCGGGAGGAAATATGGGAAGGCTGAGAATTAGGCGGCTGGGGGCTCGGGAGGATGGCTCCCCGCGTCCCGTTCCTGTCAGGATCTTTGGCAGGGGGCCGGGGAAGTGGCGGGGGTGGAGGGCTGCCCGAAGGGGAGGCCAAGGAAAATACCCTCATTGCAGGGGCTTCTCCCTCCCACCCTCGTTAGGGGAGCTCTACCGCGCGATAGAGGATCGGGGTCTGGGTCCCCTTCCCGGAGAGAAAACCTCCCCGACCAGCCCAGTTTTCCCCTTTCTTTAACTCGCTTTCCTTCGCTCCCACCCCTTATCTGGAGTCGGGGTCCCAGTGCCCCTCCAAGCGACTGGCAGGGCCCAGTGGGGCTGGGAAGGAGGGAACGGAGACTGAAGGACGTGACACAAGTCTCAGTTCCCTCCTCCCCCTGCTTCCCCGCCACCGCCGCTCTCCAAATTGGCGCGGAACCGGCTTCTCCACAGCGTTTCGCCTCCACAACCCCCTCTCTCTCCGCTGCTTGTCCAGGATGGAAGGGGGGGGACGTGGGGGCGCTGCCCAGGCCCCTCTAGGGGTTATGGGAGAGAGGACGGAGGGCGCAGAAAAGACCCATTTGGGGGAGATCTCCCTCCTTGCTGGGGGTGCTTTGTAAATTCTCAAAGACACTCGCGTCCCGACTGTACGTTCAGTTGAGACGCAGGCATGTGTCCAAAATTAATCCCGTGAAATAACCATTGTAGTGCGTAAGACAGCACGGTGAAATGACTCAGGCCACCTCCTGAAGGACTCAGCTGTAACCCCTGAATGAGCATCTGACTGGCACCTGGGAGAATATGGGTGACAAAATATTTGACTCTCATTTTTCCTCTCTCCTCTCCAGAGCTTTCACACACCTGAAAGAAGAGAATGTCAAGACGCAGGTAACATTGTCTTGTAGATGTGTTTAAAAGTTAGCTGCTGCATTTGAAACTCTTGACTTATAAAACTTCCTTTTAAAAAATTCACTGTAGTAGCCGTTTACAAGCTAAGCAGCAGCAGCAACCCCAGCCCAGCCAGACGGATTCCCCTCCAGAAGCCCAGATAATTCAGGCCAAGAAGAGAAAAACAGCCCAGGTGAGTTAAGGGGAGAGGGAGGAGAGAACTTCTTTGCTGGGACTTTAGTTTAACAGTGGTCTTTTCTATTTTCCAGGATGTCAAAAAAAGAAAAGAGGAGGTCACCAAGAGACATCAGTATGAGATTAGGGTAATGCAGAACTGGACTGGGGGGGTGGGGGGGGAGTTGGGTGAAACGAATGCAGGACAAATAAAAATTGAATTGCGTTATTGCTGTGCAACAGAAAGATACCTCTGACACTTACTCGGAATGACCCGAGGTCAGCAGGAAGGTGCTGATCTTTAGGTGGTTTGTATGTGCCTAAATCCTACTACAGCTGCAGAATAAGTTTGCCTTGAAGCAGCTGGTTCCTCTTTGTAAATCCCTCCCTCTTGGAATCGCCTGGTGCACCAGGGCCCGCCTAATCTGTCCAATGTACTGCTCTTTGTTCCCTCTCTGGCTAGTGGAGGGTCCTAATAGCTGCTCCTTTGGGCATAAATAGGATGTGAAGTCACTGACAGACTGGCACCCAGCCCCTTGCTACCCATTCTGTGTGTGGTACAGAGAACACTAGAGACGTGGTTCTCTTTGAAACCAGCATTGGTTGGGGAAAGGGTCCTTTAAATACTAAACTAATTGACTTTGGTTGATTCCATTTTTAAGGTTTTGCCTTATAGTACTCTGAAGTATGGGAGCAGGCTTAAAGGGTTGGGGGGTAGGGATGAGGGAGGAGCTTTTTATAAAACAAGGTGCCCTTGCTACTATTGTAAAAAGGGAAGAACTTCAGTTTTTTAATCTTAAAGTGATAAGTGACCACAGATGAATTTTTATTCCTCTCCTCCCCCAATGCCGAATGTCTTGTATTTTCAGAATTATATTGTTCTCTAAAACATCCCACCTGTTAAAACTGTTTGAAGATCAGTAGGAGCTGTATGGCTTATTTATAAAATGTCAACTAGATTATCAGCAATGTTAAC